>NC_089228.1:35516047-36219483 GCF_963924675.1 Phocoena phocoena | reverse complement strand
ATCTCTGCCCCAAGACAGCAGGAGGACAGCCCAGAGGGTTTGGGGGCATTTGGCCCAGTGCAGGATCAGGGCCCCAGGGATCTCTTTCAACAGCTGGACTGTCCAGTTGAGAGGATGCCATCCAGGCCTCCCCACCAGCATGAGCTTGGGCATGTAGGCTGGTGGCAGGGAGCTCCAGACTTCTGTGAGGGTTCTTTCTGAGTTTGTTTGATCTCATGCTTGGAACAGACCAGAGAAAACCCAGTGTGGCCACATGCAGTGGTGGCCGAGTGGGGTGAGATCCCGGGCTACCTTAGGAGGCCTCGAAGGCAAACTGAGGAGCAGTTTGAGTATTTGGTTCTCAACTCCATGTTCCCCAAGGTCCCAGCCCTGGGCACCTTGGTCTGTGCTCTGGACTCTGTAGTGGCATTTCTGACACCTTTACCACCTTCTCAAAATGATTTTTCAGCCCATGAGCCACATCTGTCTTTCTCAGCCCTGCCCTATCTTCCCATCTCCCGCCGAAGAGAAAGGGTCCCGGCACTTTCTCTCTGCTCTTTGGTCTTCCCATGAGGAACCAAGATGAAATCCCCAAATGACCCCAGAGGTGGTGTGTGGTACATGCGTTTCCCTCACACTGAGGTTACACGTGGGATGTGAATCTGTATTTGGGACTCATGTGTTAATATGGTTTTTCTTGGGGGATTGGGAGATGCAGCAATGAGCAGCATCTCCAGGAGGTCCCGGCAGAGGCTCCAGCTCCAGCCCCAGCCCCAGCCCCAGCGGAGATCCCAGCTCTAACCCCAGCAAAGACCCCAGCTCCGGCAGAGCCCTCAGTGCCAGCTTTGGTCCCAGCGGAGGCCCCAGCCTCAGCAGAGACCCCTTTGGAGGCCTCAGTGGGGGCCTCAGCCCCGGCAGCGGAGGCCCCAGCACAAGTGGAGGCCCCCGCCCAGTACCCAAGTGAGCACTTGATCCGGTCCACGTCAGAGGAGAATCAGATCCCTTCGCACCTGCCCGCCTGCCCGTCGCTCCGGCACATCGCCAGCCTGCAGGGGAGCGCCATCGTCGAGTTCTTCCACAGCAGCGTTGCCGAGGTAGGGCCAGCGCGCCTGTGGAGGAAGGTGGCACTGTCGTCCTGGGGCCCTGGCAGGCTCATCTTGGGGTTAGCCTCAGGTTCCCAGACTTATGTGTGCTGGCTTTCCCCCAGCTTCAGCTGTTCACAGCTTTGAGGGCCTGAGTAGGGAGAACCTGGGGTGCCCTTCCCTGGCCAGTTGTTCCCTCCATCACCGCCTCCTCCTGTGGCCATTCCTAGCCTCAGGCCCCGGGCAGACCCCACGGCACACCGTCTCCCATCCCTCACCAACTTCGGAGTTTATAAATACGTTGACGAGACACAGTAGAGGTCCCATGCCTCCCCATTCAAGGCTGTGGGCCTGTCCCTGGGACGGCAGGTCACTGGGTAGTGGGGCTGGTGGAGGCCACCCTCCGCAGAGGCCTGCAGGAGGAGCTGTGTGCCCCGGCCGCCCTGCTCTCCTGCAGGCCCCAACCCGGCCCCTCTGTGTCCAGGTGGAAAACGAGGAGCTGCGGCACCTCCTGTGGTCGTCGGTGGTGTTCTACCAGACCCCGGGGCTAGAGGTGACCGCCTGCGTGCTGCTCTCCACTAAGGCCGTGTACTTTGTGCTGCACGATGGCCTCCGCCGCTACTTCTCGGAGCCGCTGCAGGGTGGGCACTGGGGCCTGAGGGGATGGGCGGGGTTCTGTCTCTAGAGCCCCTGTGCCACGTCAGGCAGCAGCGATTTGGCTGCACTGGGCCAAGAATCTATTTTCTGAGGAAGGGGGGTGATGACAGCACTTTCCTCCTGGAGCTGTCACATGGGATGCGAGGCCAGGCGTGAAAGCGCCCAGTAAGGCCCTGTGAGTGCCCGGGACCCAGGCGTGCTGGGGGGGGGTGTTGGACAGCCTCTGCCCCTTGGGGCCTTGGTGGGTGCCTTAGCTAGTGCCCTGTCCTAGGGCTCCTGGTGTCTTCAGCATACCAGGCAAGGCTCAGACTGTAAAACACGTTTCCCCGAGGCCATGTGTGCTCAGAGGTGGTGAGGGCTCCTTGCCAGGCCTCAGTGGGCCAGGCCATCAAGGGGGGCCGTTCCTGCTCCACGCAGCTGCACACCTGGGAACCTTGTGCTCACCCAGCACGGCCACCACCATGTTCTCTCCCTTTCTGTCTACCACAGATTTCTGGCATCAGAAAAACGCCGACTACAACAACAGTCCCTTCCACATCTCTCAGTGCTTTGTTTTAAAACTCAGCGACCTGCATGTAGTCAACGTTGGACTCTTTGACCAGTATTTCCGGCTGACGGGTGAGTGGCCACTGTGCTTTTGTCCTATTCTGGGTGAAGGCCAGTGTCACCAGTGGGCTTCCACCTTCATATGTGGGTGCATTATCGCAGGCAGAGTTTATCTGCTCAAAAGCCAGTTCACCGGAGCGGGAGGAAGCAGCTTCAGGAACTGCTGAGAGGGCAGAACTCACCCTTCAGGACTTGGAGTGAGAGGCTGGGGACAGAGGCGGCAAAGTGCTGGGTGGGCGGGCAGAGTGGGCCCTGGGCTCACGGGCAGGATGTTTCTGACTCATACTTCCTGAAGAGAGAAAGCTAAGCTCTTTCCCTAATGCCTCTGTATCCCCTTCCAGAAAAATGTTACAGCCCTTCCGGCCTGAGAAATGGCCGTCTCCCCAGGCCCCGTGATGCTTCCTCAAGTGGGTCCTCCTGACCCTGGCTCTGTGGTCCTCAGGTCCAGGCTAACCTGCTAGAGACTAGAGACGGCTCCAGGGGTGGGGATGGGGCTGGGGGGAGTAGCAGCCTGCAACCGTGCCCGGCCCCTTCTCCCGCAGGCTCCTCTCCGGCGCAGGTGGTTACATGCTTGACACGGGACAGCTACCTGACACACTGCTTCCTCCAGCACCTCATGGCCGTGCTCTCCTTGCTGGAACGCACACCCTCACCTGAGCCTGTCGACAAAGACTTCTACTCTGAGTTTGGAAACAAGACCACAGGTATCCCCACCCAGCTCGGGTCTCCTCGCCAACCCCAAGGGCTGCAGCAGGCCCCGGAACAACCTCTCTGTGGCGCAGCACCCTCTCTGCTTCTAGCTCTCTCTCTCTCTCTCTCTCTCTCTCTTTTTCTGCTTAGTCAGCTAGGGTTTTCCATGGCTTTTCCATGGCAGAGTCTCTGGCCCGGCAAATCCACAACCGTTCAGCATCTCAGTGTCTGCTCTTCTCTGAGCTGCTGGCCTGAGGGTCTCTGCCTGAGGGTGGGGGCTTGGAGTGCTCTCTCCCACTTCTGACAGACACGTGACTCATGCTGCCGTCTCTGGGTGGCTTGGGGCTGCTGGTGAACCACCACAGGCCAGTTCCAGGCTGCAGCCCCGGTGGCGTCTCTCTCTGCAGGGAAGATGGAGAACTATGAGCTGATCCACTCAAGCCGTGTCAAGTTCACCTACCCCAGTGAAGAGGAGGTCGGGGACCTGACATTCACTGTGGCCCAGAAGGTGGCTGACCCAGAGAAGGCGCCATCCCTCAGCATCCTGCTGTACGTGCAGGCCTTCCAGGTGGGCACACCACTATCTGGGCGCTGCAGGGGCATGTTGCGCCCCAAAACGCTCCTGCTCACCAGCGCCGAGATCTTCCTCCTGGACGAGGACTTCGTCCACTACCCGCTGCCCGAGTTCGCCAAAGAGCCGCCACAGAGGGACCGGTACCGGCTGGACGACGGCCGCCGCATCCGGGACCTGGACCGCGTGCTCATGGGCTACCAGACATACCCACAGGCCCTCACCCTGGTCTTTGACGACGTGCAGGGCCACGACCTCATGGGCAGCGTCACCCTGGACCACTTTGGGGAGGTGCCAGGTGGCCCGGCTAGAGGCGGCCAGGGCCGTGAGGTCCAGTGGCAGGTGTTTGTCCCCAGCGCTGAGAGCCGAGAGAAGCTCATCTCGCTGTTGGCCCGCCAGTGGGAGGCCCTTTGTGGCCGGGAGCTGCCCGTGGAGCTCACTGGCTAGCCCGGGTTGTGGCTGGCCCTTGCCACCCACCGTGTCTGGCCTGGTGTCCACTCAGGGCCGGGAAGCAGGCTTTCTTTGCTTTTTTAAAATGTTTTCTCTTCTCTTTCGGTACCTTTGTTTGATTGTCCTCCCAGAGAATGTGAACATGTGTGTTCAGTTGGTTCTCAGCCTCCCGCGGATCTGCTGCCTGCCCCTGGTGCCGCGTGGCCAGGCACACCAGTTTCGTGTCTTTCGTGGGACCGTTGTTAACATGTGGCGCCGTGGGTCTGGTTTACTCTTCTACGTGTCCTTTCCCGAGATGTTAAGTTCAGTCTTGTTGCTGTTGCTGTCATTGTGGGCACTTGCTGCTAATTATGAAGCTGGCAGAGAAATGCACATTGAAAGCTCCCGCTCCATGCAGTTTTCCAAAGGGGAGGCCTCTCCTGGTCCAGAGAAGTGGGAGAGCCCCATGGGGGCAGGAGTCCCCCAGGCCTTGGGGCTGAGAGGGCTGGGAGCAGGGGACCTAGAGCTGCCAGCACCAAGTGTGATTCCTGTTGCCTATTTTCTCTATTCCAGTAAAGCCAAGTTTGACACAGTCTGGGTCTTTTATTTCAAGGGCCACTGGGGTCCCAGCAGGGCATTGGTTCAGGGCGTGGTTGGCCTGAGGGGGAGAGGGTGCCTAGAGATGCAAGAAGGTCTTGGGGTAAAGGAAGAGGGGAGAAGCCTGTGAAGGGCAAAGGGAGCTGCTCTCCCAGGGCCAGATGCTGGATGGGTGTGTCTGGAGCCTGGGACAGGGGAGGTGTGAGGGGATCTTTGGACAGGGCCGTGCTGGGCTGTGGCTAAACCAGGAGCCTCAGGGCAAATGAGAGGAATGAAGCTCCTCAGGTGCCCCTGGCACACCGGCTGCTGCCCTGCCAACCCTCAGATCAGGAATGTCACACCCGACCTGTTGTGAGGGTTAGGCCTGGAGTCTGGGACGGCTTACTCTGTGGGGTCCAGGGGTCTCACCAGCATGGCCTGCAGAGGAGGTGTCCCTAGCGGTGGATAGTGGGGAGGAGGGCTCTGTGCTGTCCGTGTCTGGGTTCATGTCCTGAGAGATGGTTGCTTCAGGGAGCTCTGCTGAGCTAGGATGTGGGATTTCTTTGGGAGCCAGCCCCTGTGCCCAGTCCCTCCTCAACCCATTTCTACCCCATAGCAGGGCCCCTGAGGCCCACTTACTTTCTCTCATCCTGGCCAGTCAGGAGCCTTCGGCCCTAAGGCTGCAGGACCGTTTCGGCCCAGCAGTATTGGGGTTGGGGGAGGGGCCAGCCAGGTTCCCAGGCCTGCTTCTCCTCATTTTTCCCTTCGTGCCAGCAGAGTGGGGATCCTTGCCTGGAGGACCCATCACCATCAGGAAGGCTGTGGTGGATGGGAGGAGCCACCAAGGGGAGGGGAGGGTCTCTGCATTCACCTACCCCCAGCCAGATCTCAAAGACCAGCACCATGGCCCCTCAGCTGATGGGGGAGGGACTGCCCCCAACCAGACCTTTATCAAAAACCTGTACAGATGGGCCACCTGCCTGTCTCCCATCGGTTATGTCATACATAAATGGGGATTTATAGACCAGAGGCAGGGTCCTCCATGCATAGGCCTTACCACCTAGACTGCTGTTCCCAGGTCCCACAGCCCAACAGTTAGCAGCCGACCCCAGCCTGGGTCCGTGAGGACAGGACCTAATGGGGGGGGTCCGTGCAATGTAGTGGGGGGAAGGGTGCCCCACAGGCAGCAGACCTGGGGTTGGATCTTCACACTGGTTAGCTGAGTGATCTTAGACAAATTCCCTAGCCCCTTTGAGCGTCCGTTTCCCCACCAGTAACAGGATAATAAAAGTGCCTGCGTTCATTCAGCCCACAAATCTGAAGTGAGCATCCATGCGTGAACCAGCCCGGCACCTTCCCTGCTCTCCCATAGCTGACATTCCAGCGGGGGACAGAAAATAAACTAGTGTCAGCTGGTGGCCAGTGCTACGAGGAGGTGAAGGCTGGAGACCTTTGACCTGAGGCTGAACCTTGTGGTGAGTCCTGTGAGGATCTGGGTTAACGGCAGCACCCAGGGAGCTCGCTCTGTGGTTATGGAGTAGAAAAGCCTGTGGTGGAACAGAGTTGGGGCTGTGGAGAGCAGGCAACCAGGTCAGAGAGGCTGGCCTGCTGTGGAGAGGGATGCGGGGCACAGGGGGCAAGCCTCAGGGCTGAGTGGAGAATGGATTGGGAAGGGAGGGCTACTGGCAGCAAGAAGGCCTCTCTGGGCGAGAAGGGCGACGCGGGGACACGTGGGGGATGGGGATCCTGGGCAGTGGAGGCCGAGCAGGGCAGGTGAGGGGGAGCCGCCTGATGACTGTCCACTTAGCAGGGAGTCGGAGGCCTGCACGTGCCCTCAGCAGCTGGAAAGGTAGAGGCAGATGGACCTGATTCAGAGGCTGCCCTCTCCCCCAGGCACCAGAACCCCCCAGAGTTTCTGAATGAAACATGCTGGGCTTGCAGGTACTTGGGGTTGGGGAGTTGTTTGCATCTGCTCCTGAGTGTGCTTCACAACCTCTGAAACACCCCAGGCTTGTGGCTAATGGTGGGCTTGGAGGCTGACGCCAGGAGGAGGGTCCTGGGCCAGGAAGCCCCAAGCTGGGCCCAGGCGTCCATGCAGGGGTCAGTGGCCAGCACCTTCCCTTCCGCCTGCAGGCTGCTGATACGCAGGAGGAAATCCTGGCGGGTTCCTGTGGGGGTGAGCTGGCGGGGCCTCCCGGCTGCTTTTAAAGCGCCCGCCCTCCCTGTCTTGCCTGCCCGCCCTGTGCCTGCTTCCTAGAGCTCATTCTCCACGCCGGCTGCCCCAGTTCTGTCCTGGACAGCGTGCCCGCCAGCCACCACCAGCCATGGCAGGGCCTCGGGACCACCTCCTGCTCTGCCTCCTGGTCCTCTGCCTGGCAGGCTTCAGCTTCATCGGGGGGCAGAAGGTGAGTGTGAGCCGGTCGCGGGGGACATGACATCCGGGCCCTCCCAGCCAGTGGCAGGAGCAGGGAGGGAGTGCTCATGGATCAGGCACGGGGCTGGGGACACACAGGGCAGCTGGTTCTTGTCTGACCTTCTCTGAGCTGGACAGGGGGCTGGGCTCTTGTGCCCACCTCCCCAGGCTGAGGTCTGTGTCTCGCTGCTTGGGGTGGCAGGGATGTGTCAGCCTGCACCTGTGTCCGGCTAGCCAGCCGGGGGGTGTGGGCAGCCGTCCCAGGTCTCCCCAGCCTGAGGGTAGGGTATTCAGAGCCAGGCCCATCCCCCTGCCCGGACTGAGGCCCGGTGTCTCTGTGGCCCTGGATTGGGGATGGGAGATGTGATCACCCCCAACCCTCGCAGGGCTGACAAACTGAGAGGCTCACGTGGACCATGTGTAGGCATGCTGGGTGTGTGTGCATGTGTGTGTGCCCAGAGGCAGAATGAGGTCTACTCACCCCCAGTCCCTCTGGGCAAACAGCAGCCAACAATAAGGCCCTCAAGCCTAAGAGCTGCTGTTCAAGTGCACAGCCCTGGGCACACCCAGCATCATCCCCTCAAGCCATCCCAGCCCCTGAGCAGTGGGCCCTGTTATTCTCCGCTTGAGGAAGCCAAAACCCAAGGATGATAGAGACAAGTTGGTCCAACTCCAGAGCCACGCTCCAGACCGCCATCTGCGGTTCCCCCTCTGGCCATGAGGGAGGAGCCGACGGTCCCAGTGTGTGGCTGTCAGGTCCACGTGCACAAGCCCCCTTTGGGATGCCTGTCTGCAGATCCACCCAAGCCCCATAGTAGGGACATTTTCCCAACTGGAGTTTCTGTAAGAGCCTCCCACCCTAGGCCTGGAGACAGAGTCACCTGGCTGGGGCCTGCCTCCAGGTGAAGGACCCTCTCCTGTGAGGCCAAGTTCTCTTGGGGCAGCTGCTAGTGTCCCCAAATCACTAACAGGCAGACTGAGGTCCCGAGAGGAAAAGGACTTGCCCAGGATCCCACTGCCAGGCAGAGCCAGGACAGAGACCCAGGCCCTGTGCTACCCTGGGGCTTGCTCTCATCGGCCTTGTGGTCTGGTGAGGGGCCTCACCAGCTTCAGGGCCAAGTCAGGGTTGGGAACGGGCAGATCTGAGGTTGAAAAAGTGACAGTGATGGTGGAAGAGCCAAGGGTTTCAGGCTGTGCTTCAGGTGGTTCCTGCTCCCTCCCTGCCTCAGTTTCCCCATGTGTACAATGCAAGGGAATTTCGAAGGCCATCTCCTTATGTTCTTGTGACAGGGGTCTATGAGGGGCCTCAGCCTGGGAGTTTTTACTTGTCACAGACCACCTCTAAGTCTGCCTTCTGGGGCTGGGGCTCAGACCTCCTGGGCCAGGGAAGAGGGCCCTGGGGGTTCTTGTCAGGGACGCAGCGACGCTGGCCTCTCACTCACCCTCAGTCCCTCAGCACTACCGGCACCTTGTGTAGCACGAGATCCACTGTAAACATTAGGAAACCGAGGCTCTAAGGGGAAGGGATGACTTCTGGGTCACATAGCTAGTGAGGAGCAGAACTCAAACACAGGAAGGTTCAGGCAGTAGAGGCAGAGAAGGCTTCCTGGAGGACGGGGCTTAGCACCTGTCTATTCAAGTCTTTCACAAGTGCCTCCTCTGCTAGGTGTATGCTGGTGCAGGTGAAGCCTGTGGTCTCAAGCTGGGGTTTGAAGGGAGAGGAGCATTGATCTTGGGCAGGGGGAAGTAGTTTGGGAGGTCCCTTCCCATCTGAGGGAGTTTGGGTTCTGGGCCCTGGACCCCAGCTTGGGGGAACTTCTTCCACCTTCTCACAACAGGCTAACACCTCGTGTCTCCTCAACTTCCCCAGCAGTGTCTCTATGGGATGCAGACATTGCAAAATCAGTTCTGGATTAGGACAGGGAGGGGAGCAGCACCCGCCTGGCTCAGACGGGTCCCGAGGTGCCCTAGGGAAGAAGGGAATCTGATTCAGCACTCGGCTGGAATCCAGCCTCACTCCACCCAACGGGACCAGTGGCGAGATTGTCGGCTGGGGCTGATGCTCCTTCCACGCCACCAGGCAGAGGGGGCCTGCATGCCCACTTCCGGTGAGGTCCCAGAGAGAAGTGTGACTTGTCCGCTGGTTTATCCATCCAGCACACAGTTACAGATGCAACAGCTCGTGAATGAGTGTCCACCCCACCACCAGCCACAAGGCTCCAGCTTCCTCCCGTGCTTGTGACTCACCCCCCACTTGACAGGACCGCCCCCTCTGCCCAAGAGTGAGGACAGTGCTCTCTCACTGCCCCTGAGCCCTTATCCAGGGCTGCTCTGAGAACTGGTCCCTGGGCCATTGCGCTGATGCTGGCAGCTGTGTCTGGCTGGCCAGGTGGCCCTCAGGGGAGCCCACCACCTGCAGAGCCTTTGCCCTGAGCCAGCAGCTGCCTGGCCCTGAAATTACCCAACTTCCTAGTCGCTCCCTGGCTCAGCAAAGACCGAGCCTCAGGCTGGGGAATGAGACCACAACATCCAGCCCCACAGCTCGGGCTGAGGCCGCCTGCATCAACTTCCCTCTTTGCAGACCACAGAGGCAGGAGCGGAAAAGGCCAAATCACAGCAGCTGGGAGAGGCCCTGAGACCTTCATGTACACCAGAAAGTACTGAGGCACTATTTCTCCTTTTCTCTGGCTTTGAGAGCCACACATCAGTGATGTGTTCTAGGAAAGAGATGTTCTGGGTTTACTCCCTTTTGGAGCACATTGTGTTCAGCACTTTTTTCTTTTTTTTTAACATCTTTATTGGGGTATAATTGCTTTACAAGGGTGTGTTAGTTTCTGCTTTATAACAAAGTGAATCAGCTATACATTTCAGCACTTTTTAAGATGAGAACTTCTCAGCTTCTCTAGGCCATGCCCCCCCAAGCCCCTGAAAGCTCTCCTCATCAAAATGCACTTTGCTGTGGTCTTTTCTCCCATTGACAACCAAGAGTTTAGCTTCCATTTCTCCAGGGCCAGTGCTGTAGGTTATTGGGACTTTGTTGCCATAATGGTAGCCCCACTGATGGTGGATTTGGGGGAGGTGTGACAGGCCAGCGAGTGGACTGCAGGCCCAGGGCTTTCTTGGCTCTCAGGTGACCATCTCTTCTCCTGCCCCCACCTCTGTTCTCCATGCAGCAGCCAGAGGGCCCATTTAAAACATAAACGAGTCCTGGGTCTGCTCTGGACTCTACCTCCCCTCACTGGCCTGGCCTGGCCTGGCCCCAGCCCCTCTCCAGCCTCCTCTCTGCCTGTCTCTGTGTGTCTCTGCCTCATCACACATGGCTGTTTGCTTCTTCCCACTTCGTGACTTTTGCCTCTCCTGTCCCCTCTGCTAGGAGCAGTGACCCTGACCAATTTTCATGCATCCTTCAGGTCCCAACTCAATTGTCACCTCCCCAGGAAGCCACCTGGGCCTCCAGCCTGGGTCTTCTCAGTTCTCTCACTCCCAGCACTGCCCATCCAGTGATGGGCAGTGGACCCCTGGGTCCCGGCTGGCGTGTGGGGCTGTGGGCCAGGCCTGGACCAGGGCTCAGGGAATGTGACTGCTTGGCCCAAACTCAGACCCCCTCCCACACGCCTGCTCACACGGGCTGGCCTCGGGCATGGGTCTGGCTGCTGGGTCTCTGACCGCAGGGCACCAGAGAGGGCCCTGGGCTGGCCGAGGGGGTCATTTGGGAGTGAGGTGGGGACGTGCTCAGAGCAGAGTGACAACTGGAGGGCCAGCCCCATGGCGCATGGCTGAAGCTCTCATCCTGCCTGTGTCCAGGGGATGGAGGATGGCGTCAACCGTGTTCTCCTCCCCAACAGTGTCAGCCTGTCATTTAGTGTTTATGTTTAAATGAAAGGGTGAATGAGCACTAGCTTGAGAGTCTAGGTTAAAGTTCCTGGGTGGCTACAGGCGAGGGCCACCCTTCTGGGGTTCAGCTTCCTCCTTTGAATCACCCAGGGTGGAACAAGAGGGCCACAGAAGGCAGAGACCCTGAGGCTTCTGGGTGTGCCTCCAGGCCCCCGGGCAGAGGCAGAGGTGTGTGGCTGTGGACATAGAGACACACTGTGGCAGGGACAGCCTGTGACAGGCCGGTTTCCCCCACACTCAGGGCCTTCCCTGTTCTCACTGCCTCCCCAATGAACAGGTGGGAAACCAGGGCCTGGAGAGGGGTGCTAGGCCTCGCTGTGATCAAGGGTCAGGGCTGTGTGCAGGGTTCAGGTCCCTCACTCCAAACCCTCCCCCATGCCCAGGTACAGTCCAGACGCTGCGACATGAAGACCAGGTTTGTCACTCACATACCCTGCACCCCGTGCCCTGCCATCAAGAAGCGGGTGTGTCCCTCGGGCTGGCTTCGGGAGTTCCCGGAGAAGATCTCACAGGACTGCCGGTGCGGACCCCCACTCCACCCTTGCTTGCTTCCAGGGGTATCCTGTGGGATGGCAGGGGACCAGGAGGGCCTGGCAGGCCTGGGGAGTGAGGGCAGGGACTCATTCATCCACATGTCTGTTGGCCCCTCCATTGGGACAGAGATAAGCAGGGAGGAAGGAGTAAGAATGCAGGGCAAGTGCTGTTTATTGAGCATCTACTATGGACCAGGCCCTGTGTTCAGCTCAGGGCCAGGCGAGAAGGGGTCGGGGGACCAAGAGTAACAGAACCCAGTGTGGGGAGGCTGGGCTGGAGGCTGCTGGGGGAGCCCCTCCCATCACCCTGCCCATCCTTGGTCCCCAGGTACGAGGTCCAGCTGGGGGACTCTTTGTTGTCTGTGAGCGGCTGCAGCATGGAGTGCTCGAAGGATGTGGTGCAGAAGGCCTGCTGCCCTGGCTACTGGGGGTCCCAATGCTATGGTATGGGGGAGGGTCCCAGCCTTGCTCCTCATGCTTCAACCCGCCTGCCTTCCCCTTCAACTGGCTCATTTAATGGACAGCTGGGCCTCTTGGCTCTGGCTGCCCCAGGGGAGGGACCAAGTCTGGGGCTGCCCAGAGCTGCTGGGGTCAGGTAAATTGAGAGTTCTTGGGGCAGAGCTGAGTTCTGGGGGGGGGGGGGTGGTCCACAGAGTGCCCTGGGGGTGCTGAGACCCCATGCAACAGCCACGGGACCTGCCTGGATGGCATAGACAGGAACGGGACCTGCGTGTGCCAGGTAAGGGCCCGGTGGGGCTGGGGTGGGGGGCAGTGGAGGGGCTGCACTGACTTGGTGCCTCCCTCTGCCAGGAAAACTTCAGTGGCTCAGCCTGCCAGGAGTGTAGGGACCCCAACCGCTTCGGCCCTGACTGCCAGTCAGGTGAGTGCTGGCCAGGCAGGGGGCGGGGCCGATGTCCACTTGGGGGCCAGTGGGGACCTGGTCCCTACAGCCAGCCCCTACGAGACTCCCTCCCAGCTGCTCAGCCTCACACATCCCTTATAGGAACATGAGCTTTGCTTTATTACACCTCTAGCTCCTGCACATGTTGTTCTTGAAGGCCTCCTCTAGGAAGCCTTCCTTGAACCTCCTAGCTAGCACAGGTGCCTGCCCTGGGCTCCCACCACCCCTCTGGTCCTGCACCACAATTCTGTATTTTTGAGGTTGTGCCTGTTGGAGCTGAGTTCTGGAGATGCAGAGGGCAGGGACTCGACGTCCCTGTGTGCCCCTGGCTGAGGCTGGGGTCCCACCTGTCTGTGTGTATCCCTCCCAGTCTGCAGCTGTGTGCATGGCGTGTGCCGCCATGGGCCACTCGGGGATGGAAGCTGCCTGTGCTTTGCTGGATTCACTGGACCCCACTGTGACCAAGGTGAGCAGCTGCTGGGGTAGCCAGTCTTTAGTGGCCAGAGCAGGAAAGGCTGACTGGGTGAAGGATGGGGCCTGAGCCTCAGCAGGACCTCTGCCTGCAGCCTCTATCGGGGGAGGGGGTGTCATCTGAAACCTTCACTGCCCAGAGGCCCAGAGAGGATGGGGCCCTGGCCAGGGTCACACAGCAAATTTGGCATAGCATCTTCGCTCCTGTGTTCCTTCCCAACCTGGGACTTTGAGCTGCTGTGATAACTCTCCTTTCTCCACTCAGAGCTCCCGGTCTGCCAGGCCCTGAACTGTCCTCAGAACTCCCAGTGCTCTGCAGAGACCCCTACCTGCAGCTGCCTGCCTGGCCACACCCAGCAGGGCGGCGAATGCCTAGGTAAGTCTGGGATCTAGAGGCTAGGAGCCCCAGCTCAGGGTGAGCATCCTTTTAAACCAGCAAGTACGATCTGGCCTTTTACAGGGAGGGAGAACTCTCCCTGAGGGAGGGAAATAGGGCCTGTCCCCAAGGTCTAGATCAGCCTGTTCACCCCATCCCTGGGCCAACCTGGATAGAGGCTATGGAGGAGATGGGCCTCCTGGGTGCTCGTCTCACTTGGGCTCTTTCCACTGCCCCGGCAGCCCCTGACCCCTGCCAGCCGTCACCCTGCTCCCCAGTTGCCCAGTGCTCTGTGAGCCCCAGGGGGCAGGCACAGTGTCGCTGCCCTGAAAACTACCATGGGGACGGAACGGTATGTCTGCCCCAGGATCCATGCACCACCAACAACGGCGGCTGCCCCAGCAACTCCACCTTATGTCTGTACAAGAGGCCAGGCCAGGTGAGCTGGGGCCCTGGGCTGGGCCTGCCCTGCGGTCCCCCAGCTCGCATGGGCTGCGGGACAATCGCGGGCCTCCTAGGAGCCTAAGCTGCCCCATTTGTTAAATGGGAAGAGAATGACAGCCCGCTTCTGGGCTGGTGGCTGTGAGGACCCAGCAGAGCTCTGTGGGTGTGGCAGATGCCACGGTTCTCACGGATGTGGTGTCGCCCTCCCTCCCCTCCCGGGTGGGCCAGGCTTCCTGCTCATGTAAGCCAGGCCTGGTCAGCACCAACCGCAATGCCTCCGCGGGCTGCTTTGCCTACTGCTTCCCCTACTCCTGTGACCGGTCAGCCACCTGCCAGGTGACCCCTGATGGAAAGACCAGGTGAGCACAGGCACCTTGGGCTGGGCACCAGGGCCAGAGCAGAGAGGGTGGGCTTGGCAGGGGCAAGTTTGTGCCCGTGTGTACCTCAAGGGCTCTCTGGGGTTGGTGGGTGAGGGCCAGGAGGGGGACCTGGCCACACCCCCGCCCTGACCAGTTCTACCCATGCCCCCAGCTGTGTGTGCAAGGACGGCGAGGTGGGAGATGGGCGTGCCTGCTACGGACACCTGCTCCACGAGGTGCAGAAGGCTAGCCAGACGAGCATGACGTTACTGCGGCTGAGAGTCGCCTTTGCCATGCTGGGTGTGTGACGCCCGCCACTCGCCTGAGACCCCGCCCCTTGCACCCAGCATCCTTGGCAGACTCTCCAGAGATGCCTTATTTCTCTGCCCAAGAGCTGTGGAAGCAGAGAATGGACTGTGGTGGGGTGCATGATGGAGGTGGGAGCTACCCCCCCAGATCCTGATGTCCCCATTTACCCTAGATCTAGTCCCAACGCCGCCCCCCCGCACCTCAACTCTCCAAAACCCAGGACTGATGGCTGAGGGCCTCCCAGACCCATTCTGATACACCCTCTCCTGCCCCCAGACCAGGGCTGCCGGGAGATCCTCAGCACATCGGGCCCATTCACCGTGCTGGCACCGTCCATATCCTCTAGGACCATGAACGTGAGCCCCTGCCTATTGAGGAGTGGGCCTCCTCCCTGGACCCTGCCCTAGGCTTCAGGGCCCTGAGAGTGTCCCCAGTGCACACTCTAGGGGTCTGAGGCCTGGGAGGCCTCCTGTCCCCTCGTTGCTTGGGCAACGGTCCCTGAAGAGGACTGCCTGCCCTGCCCTGGGCCCACTCGGCACCCCTGTCCCCTTGTGCCCACAGGCATCCCTTGCCCAGCAGCTCTGCAGACAGCACATCATCGCAGGGCAGCACATGCTGGAGGAGTCAGGGACCCAGCCTACACGCAGGTGGTGGACGCTGGCTGGACAGGAGATCACCATCACTTTCGGCCGCTTCAGGGTAAGCAGGGACCTCAGCCCGGGGACCAGAGGAGTCATAGGTGGGAAACAGCCCGGGAAAAGGTGTGGAGGTGGGACAGAGCCTCAGGACAAGGGGTGGGTGTTTGGAGTCTGAGCCAGAGGTCTCATGTCTCAGCAGAAATACACCTACAAGTACAAAGACCAGCCCCAGCAGACATTCACCATCCACAAGGCCAACTACCCAGCAGCCAATGGCGTCTTCCACGTGGTCACTGCCCTGCGGTGGCAGCCCCCACCAGAGCTCCCAGAGGACCCCAAGGTAAGCTAGTGCCTTCCCCTCCCCCCGCCCTGTGCCCCTGCGTGGCCTCTGACCCGCACTGAGTTCGGAGAGGGGGGCGGGGCAGTTCTGGGCAGGGCTGGAGCAGAGCTCCATCCCCTCTGGGGCCCTCATGCTCATCCCTTCCTACAGAGGACAATCGGCCAGATCCTTGCCTCCACTGAGGCCTTCACCCGGTTTGAAACCATCCTGGAGGTGAGTCTGGGCAAAAGGTCCTCGCCCATCTGATCTTTTGTCCCAGGACCCCTCACTACCCAGAATCTGCCCCACAGCGATCTGGGCTTCTGGAGTAGGACAGGCCTTGGCCCACACCCCAATCCTGGAACCTGCCCGGCAGAATCCTGAGGCTCTGTGGTAGCATGAACCCATTGCCAATGTCACCCACTTACTTTTGGTGGGTGTTCCCTGCAGACCAAGGGCAGCAGGGCCCAGGCAGGATTTAGAGGTAAGGGTTGGCCACAGAACCCCCTGAGACTCCTTCTCACCGCCACAGAACTGTGGGCTGCCCTCCTTCCTGGATGGCCCTGGGCCCTTCACAGTCTTTGCCCCCAGCAATGAGGCAGTGGACGGCTTGCGGGACGGCCGCCTGGTCTACCTCTTCACAGCGGTAAGCTTGTCGGGGAGAAGGGGCCAGGGATATAGGCTCAGAGCCTCTAGCAGCCAAGCCCTCTCGTTCCTGCCAGGGTCTCTCCAAACTGCAGGAGCTGGTGAGGTACCATGTCTATAGCCACGGCCAGGTGAGAGGTCCTCTGGGAGGGTGGCTGGCTTACACCTGCCAATGGGCTGTCAGAGGGCTTGTCTGCAGATTCCGGTCTTCCGGGGGGCCCCTTCTCCCCTCCCCGCCCATCTGGACTCTACAGGACAGAGGAGAGCCTGGGGACCAAGGTGGTAGCTGCGAGTCACCTGGGCAGGACTGGGTGTGGCCCCAAGGTGTGGCTAGTGCCTGGCCTAAGGCCACTCTCTTCTCCACCCCAGCTGACTGTTGAGAAGCTCATCTCCAAGGGCCGGGTCCTCACCATGGCAAATCAGGTCCTGGCTGTGAATATCTCGGAGGAGGTGAGCTCCATGAGCACCAGGGATGGACCGGTGGAGGGGCTGGTGATGACCAGCCAGGTGTCAAGCCTCTTTTGGACCTGGCTTCGTGCTCCGAGCCCTGCGGTGGGCATGCCCTGGTGGAGGGTCATATGGGAGCAGGCACAGATCAAATCCCTCTCCTGGGGCCCAACAAGCTGGGAGGGCTCCAAAGAGGAGGAGGGTGAGCACATGGGCAGGGGGAGGGGCTCCACGTGACAGAAACCATGTGGGTCAGGGTGCAGAGGCTGGAGCGGTTCTGCCAGAGCAAGAGATGTTGCCAGGGAGCGGGTGAAGCGGTGGCTGGCAGGCTGGGCTTCTGACGGTGTGCTGAGTGCAGGGGTGGGGACTGGGCCAAGGATGCATGCTGGGCTCCGCCACAGGGGCGCATCCTGCTGGGACCTGAGGGGGTACCCCTACGGAGAGTGGACGTGCTGGCTGCCAACGGCGTCATCCACATGTTGGAAGGCATCCTGCTGCCCCCGACCATCCTGCCCATCCTGCCCAAGCTCTGCAACGAAGAGCAGCACAAGGTCGTGGCGGTAAGCGCAAGGGACCCCAGCGCTGCTTGGGTCGGGGTCGTCTTCCAAGTTCTCCTCAAATGAGTGGGTGGCTTTGGGGCTCGAGCACAGGCCCCAGTTTTCACCTGGACGCCCCACACCCAGCCCTCAGTAGTCCTCCTGATGGTCCCTTTGCCGTCACTCACGCATCTACAGCCCTATTCCCAGCCTCCCTGCCCAAATCTGTGATGCTCTCACACTGAGGTCTCCCGCTGCGGGGCCTTTGCCCTTGCTCTTCCCTCTGCCTGGAACACCATCCTCTGGCCCTCCTGTGGTGACTCTCATACCTCAGGCCTTGGCTGAGTGCCTCTTTCTTAGGGTTTGCTAAATAAACCATGACTAACCCTTTTCCCTTCCTCCCCCTACCCTGCCTAGGGCTCCTGTGTGGACTGCCAAGCCCTGAACACCAGCATGTGCCCCCCCAACAGCGTGAAGCTGGTGAGCATCCCTTGGCCCAGCTCTCAGGGCTGACTCCTGAGTGCCCCGTGAGGTTTCTGCCCTGGGTCAGGGTGGGGAAGTGGGGCTGGGAGGCTCAGCTGGACCTGGAGGCTCAGCCCCACTGACAGGGGAGGTGCCGGGCCCAGGGGGCCAAGGTCCCTCGACCAGGGCTGCCTGGTGAAGGGGGCCGGCCCAAGACCCCTGCCTGCTGACCAGCCTGGCACGGCCCACCCAGGACATCTCCCCTGAGGAGTGTGTCTACATCCATGACCCTACTGGGCTGAACGTCCTGAAGAAGGGCTGCGCCCACTACTGCAATCAGACCATCCTGGTGAGCCTGGGCATGGGGCACTTGCTCCCTAGGGATCTGGGACACTTGCTTCTCCTCTGAAGCCCCCAGGCTGGGGCTGGGTGGTCTGCCATCCTCAGAGAGCTGTGCTGCATCCTAATGGTGGAAAAGGTGTCACAGAGGGGCCTCGCCCACCCGCTTGCTCTAGACATGGCACCAGGGAGCAGAAGCAACCTGGGCCAGGGGGTCGACGTGGCTCCTGACGGACCCTCAGATGTGTTCTCTCTTACAGAAACCTGGCTGCTGCAAAGGGTTTTTTGGGCCTGACTGTGTGCAGTGTCCTGGGGGCTTCTCCAACCCCTGCTATGGCAAAGGCAACGTGAGTCCCCTCCTGCCCTGGAGTGAGGGGTGGGGGAGATAGGGGCTCCTTTCTGAGTTGGCTGGTGACTGGCTGTATGTCTGAGCAAAGCCTGCCTCTCTCTGGTATTGGGTTCTTCACATCGAGGCAGTGGAAGTTGGACCAAATTATGTTTATTTTAATTAGAATCAATTAATTAGATTGTTACATCTATTTTCATAAGGGCTATTTGTCAATAGTTTTTTTTGTGTGTTGTATTTTTGCCATTTTGTAATATCATGATTGCTTTAGCACCTGGCTATGGAGGAGCACAGGAGTTATGTGTTTCTAGGTTAAGCAGAAGTCACCCATGAAGCTTCCAGGGCCAGGTGCCTTTTAGGGGCTAGTTCTTTGGCAGCATCAGTGAGTTGGAAGGTCTCTTCCAGCAGGAGGTCTTCTAGGGGGAGCAGGAGCTCACAGCCTGTGGAGAGAAGGGATGTTAGGGAAGAGAATGTGGACAATCCCCTCCCCGTGACTGCTCTTGCCTCCTGCCCACCCCCAGTGCAGTGATGGGGTCCAGGGCAGTGGGGCCTGCCTCTGCTTCCCAGACTACAAGGGCATCGCCTGCCACATCTGCTCCAACCCAAACAAGCATGGAGACCAGTGCCGGCAAGGTGGGTGATCCTGGCCTAGGCCACCTGCCAGGGAGAAAAAGGGTCACTTGGAAGTGGGACTGGGGACTCCCAAGAAGGGAAATAGAACCTCAGGAAGAAGGGTTCAGTCCAGAGGTTATGGAGAAGGTTTTGGAAACACAAGAGTAGATGTCTCTTTTACCCATGCCTGGAAGAGAGCCACAGTTTAACCTAAAGCATGCAAGATTTAGGTCAGACATACAGAAGAACTTTCCGATGGTGGTGTTGGGAGCAGGGCAGCTAGAATAGGGTGACTGAAAGCAATGAATGCCCCCCTCTCATTTCTTCCTCCCTCCCGAGTCTGGGATGACCTGATTTTGACCCTGCAGTCAAATCTATTCCGGCTGCCCCATTCCCAGCATTGCCCAACTGCATCCTGGCTCCCAGCCAGCCCTGCCTCAGCCTCAGTTTCCCTGCTCCATCTCCTCCCTGCAGACTGCGGCTGTGTCCACGGTCTATGTGACAACCGTCCAGGCAGTGGGGGGGTGTGCCAGCGTGGCACATGTGCCCCAGGCTTCAGTGGCCGCTTCTGCAACGAGTCCACAGGGAACTGTGGGCCCACAGAACAGGCCCAGCAGTGCCACCCGCATGCCCGCTGCGTTAACCAGGGGGATGTTGCCAGGTGAGGACGTGCGCTTCCTCTCTGCTGCGTCTGTGACTGCACTTGTCAGTTTGCTCACAGCTTTCAGAGGCTTACTGGAGGCTCCTCATTCACCATCTCCCACCCCCAGGTGTCTCTGTCTCGATGGCTTTGAGGGTGATGGCTTCTCCTGCACACCCAGCAACCCCTGCTCTCGCCCAGACCGTGGCGGATGCTCGGAGAATGTGAGTCTGGCCCTTTCCTTGAAGTCCTGACCCACGGGCTCGAGGTGGGACTCCCTTGCCCTCAGCCTGCCACCCTGCAGCCCTGAGTCATTTATCCGTGGCTCTCACAGGCTGAGTGTGTCCCTGGGGCCCCAGGCACCCACCACTGCACGTGCCACAAGGGCTGGAGTGGGGACGGTCGTGTCTGCGTGGCCATCGACGAGTGTGAGCTGGATGTACGAGGCGGCTGCCATGCTGACGCCCTCTGCAGCTATGTGGGACCCGGGCAGGTGAGGCTTGGCCGGCCTCGAGAGAGCAGGGTGGGGGTCTCCATCCTGGGGGACTCTTCCCCCTAGCCCATCTTACTCTAGCAGTGTCTAAGAACTCAAGCTCAGGGTCTCAAACCTCAGACGCAAATGAGAATCCAGTTCTGAAATGTTGAGTTGTACAATCTGGAAGCAGTGGACGGGTGCTGGAAGCAATGCGAAGGTTGCAGTAGTTTTAAAGGAAGGCGTGTTCGAGTGCCGGTCCAAGGCAGCATTTTCCAAGTCAGAAGACTGTGGCTCCTGTGTCTCAGGGATGAGGACTCTCATAACCGAGAACCAATGAGTTCTCTGCTCTTACGGGCCACTGGGGCCATTGCCTTCTGACAGTTAGCTGATTCACCCACTCACTGGTTTCCCACATGTCACTAGGCACTTGTTACATGCTAGTTGCTGTTCTAGATTTAGGAATTCAGTATTGAGCAAAGCAAGAAGAGACAGCTGCCCAAAGTGAGTGACATCCCCAAGTTTTTAGACTCATGGAAATCCAGCTCTTGGAGTTTTGGAGTCTCAGACTCCAGTCACAGGATCTCAGAATCTGGAATCTTCCACGTGAAGCACGTCAGGCCTGGTGAGCCGGAGGACTGGCTGGCATTGAAGAATCTAATATGCAAGTTGGGAGGCCAGGCCTGGCTGCTTCAGGGTCAGCCTCTGTGTGGCCCAGGCTTATGCAGGGATCCATGGGGCTCCCTGACTCCTGCCCCATGATTATCTGGACCACCAGCCGTGGGACCTCAGCAGTGACACTCAGATGGGCCTGAGAGCTGGAGCTGCGAACTCCATCAGGAGCTTTAAAGTTCAGAACTGAGGGTGGAATAAGCAGTTGCAGATGCCCCCATCGTGCAAAGAAGGGCAACTGAGATCCGGAGAGTCTCACTAGTCACTCACCTGAGGTGTGGACAAGCCCAAGGACACTGGCATTTAGCGGGAAGGATCAGAGCAGCCAAGCAGAGTGGCGGGGTTGGAGGGGGATCCGAGTGGCCGTCCCTGGGGCTGGTCTTGGTAAAGCCTGCCCACTCATCACACACTGCAGACATCAACAGCCTGGCTGGGCCCAGGCCTGAGAGCAGAGAGGCCCCGAGGCTCCTGGATGCCCCCCTGCCAATGCCGTCACTTCCTCAGATTCTTCCTGAGAGCCAGTCTCCCCTCAGGGCCTCAACCTCTGCATCTAGAACATGGACCTCCAAGGGTGGGGCTGGGAAAAGCTCCTCTGGGGTCTAAGCAGACCACCCCAGGGGAGAGTGCCCATCGGGAGCTGAGCTGTGGAGGAGGAAAGGGTTTCATGCTTCTGGTGAGATGAGGCTCTCTGCTCCCCAACCTCTCCAGAGCCAGTGCACCTGCAAGCTGGGATTCGCGGGGGACGGCTACGTGTGCAGTCCCATTGACCCCTGCCGGGCAGGCAACGGTGGCTGCCATGACCTGGTGAGGGGGTGAGGGGCTCCAGGCCCGGGGGAGGCTTCAGGGGTAGGCCTTGGCCGCAGCAGTGTCCCTGTCTCTGGTCAGGATTGGGATCTTTCTCAACCTGAAGTCCAAACCCTGTCACCTGCTTGCCCACGGAACAGAGCTTTCACCCTCCTTATAAAGATCCCAGCCCCTGCCCTCACCACCCTTGTCCTGTGCTCCCAGCGCCACACCTTCAGCCTGGCTAGCTCCTCCTGCCCTCAGCTCAGGCCTCGCCTGGAGGTCCGGGGCCTCCCTGATGCTCCCACAGCCCTGGACTTCCCTGACCCATCTGCCAGGATGGGTTGGGGTAGCTCACGTCACATGCTCACTGGCTTGGAGAGCAGGGCCAGGCACACCAAAGGAGCGGCTTGAATACAGACTGGATAGAGGGAGAGACAGATGGTAGGGATGCGTAGCTGGACAGGAGGACAGCAGGAGGATGGGCCAGAGTGAGCGGAGAGATGGAGGGTGCGTGCTGTCCAGCTTGCCCTATGGGTGCTGAGTCTCTCTGCCCTCCAACCCCAGGCCACCTGCCGGGCAGTGGGAGGAGGTCAGCGGGTCTGCACATGCCCCCCTGGCTACGGGGGTGATGGCTTCAGCTGCTACGGAGACATCTTGCAGGTGAGTGGTTTCCTGTGCTCGGGGAGGAGTCCTCTTGTGTAATCCGGGGGTGGGGCCGCACTCAGGGTCATGGAGGGAGGGGGCTCAAGTCTATCCCTAGACTGGTGACTTCAGCTTTTTCCCTCCCCTCAGGAGCTGGAGGCAAATGCCCACTTCTCCATCTTCTACCAGTGGATCAAGGTAGGATTGGATGGAATGCTGGGCTTGGGGACTCAGATCCAGGAGGCCACATAACAGCTCTAAGAGCTGGAGGTGGGGGGCAGGCCTGGAGGCTGGGGGAAGTGATCTCAAGGTGGTGGCTGCCTTCATCACTCCTCCTGTCCCCCCCCACCCCCCGACACCATGTGCACAGGGGGCTGGCATCACTCTTCCTGCTGACAGCCGAGTCACAGCCCTGGTGCCCTCGGAGTCTGCCATCCGTAGGCTGAGCCCTGAGGACCAGGCCTTCTGGCTGCAGCCGAGGATGCTACCGCAACTGGTCAGGTGGGCTGCCACGTCTGGGCTCTGGGAGGGGGCTTTTGTGTGAGACACAGCCCCTCCCCAGAGGTCCTCAACCTGGCATGTGTCCACACTTTGGGGTGGAGCCCAGTTCCAGGGGTCTCTGTAGGTTACACTAACCCGGTTCCATGGCCCCCGTGAACTGTGCCCTCTCAGGGCCCATTTTCTCCAGGGCGCCCTGTCTGAGGAGGAGCTGGCCCGGCTGGATGGGCAGAGTGTAGCCACCCTGAGCCCCACCGCACGCTGGGAGATTCACAACATCAGTGGGGTACGTGGTGAACTTTGGGCAGAAGAGGGGACCATACAGGGAAGGGGGGGCCTCGAGTGGCTATAGGCTTCCCAGCCCAGGGTCCCCGGCGATACGACTGGGTCCCCTTGCTAGGCCCAGGGCTGAGCTCAGAGGATGTGCTCAGAACACATTTGCTGCTGGGTGGTGTCTTTGGGCCATAGTGACGGCCCTGCCAGGGCTTATCTATCTGTTCATCTTTGTCTGCGTGTGCACACCTGGCCCCCTCATGTATGTGCCCTAGTGAGGGTCTGTGTGCCCATCTGGTAGGTCCTGAGTCTGAGGGTGTCCAGGCCAGGTTAGGTGCCTTGTGCCCAGCAGCCTCTCTGTTGGTGCTACACGCACTCTTAAGTGTCTACCTGTCTACCCTGAGCTCTGCCTGTTGCCTTCCAGAGGGTCTGGGTGCAGAATGCCAGCATGGACGTGGCTGACCTCCTTGCCACCAATGGTGTCCTACATGTCCTCAGTCAGGTATGGCTGGAGGGGGTGTGTGTGCAGGGAACCTTCTAGTCATACCAAGAGGCAAGGTGGTGGCAAGGTGACCAGCTCTCATGCTCCGTGCCAGGTCTTACTGCCTCCGAGAGGGGATGTGCTGGGGGGGCAGGGGTTGCTGCAGCAGCTGGACTCAGTGCCTGCCTTCCGTCTCTTCCGGGAGCTGCTGCAGGTAAGGGCAGCAGGAGTGGGGAGTCCTGGATGGGGGCACCCTCCCCCAGGGTCAGGACTGAGGGCAAGAAGGCCCACCGCTGATGCCTGCACCCACCCCTAGCGCCACAGGCTGGTACCCCAGATTGAGGCTGCCACCGCCTACACCATCTTCGTGCCAACCAACCACTCTCTGGAGGCCCAGGCCAACAGCAGTGGCCTGGTGAGATCACCGGGACAGGGGCCACTGAGGGGGGTGGGTGAGCCTCCCATCCCACGACAAGGACACAGCGGGCGGGACGCACCGTCCCGGGCGCTCTGGAGTCCTGGAGCCCCTGAGCCTCTCCTTCTCCCTCCAGGACTTGGACGTAGTGCGACACCATGTGATCCTGGGGGAGGCGCTTTCCACAGAGGCCCTGCGCAGGGGCGGACACCGCAACTCCCTCCTGGGCCCCACGCACTGGCTTGTCTTCTACAACCATAGCGGCCAGGTTGGTGGTGGGGTGGGGGAAGCACAGGAGGCCCTGCCCTGGGCACCCTGCTCTTGAACACCCCTTTTCTTTGGAGTTCCCCCACCTGGGTACCTCAGCCTCTGGTCCAGAGACTTCCCATCCTGGGAGACCCCCAGTCCACAGAGCTACCCCAGCCCTGGAGCGCCTCCCTGGCCTGCAGCCCCTGAGGGGAGGGTGGGGATGGGGTGGGGGGTGTTCAGCCTCCTGCCCTAACCCCCAGCCCGAGGTGAACCACGTGCCGCTGGAAGGCCCTGTGCTGGAGGCCCCTGGCCGCTCACTGTTTGGCCTGTCCGGGGTCCTGACGGTGGGCTCAAGCCGCTGCCTGCACAGCCACGCAGAGGCCCTGCGGGTAAGAGGCTGGGGCCTGGGGAGCGCAGAGGGGCAGTTAAGAGCCGGAGGCTCTGGCTGGCCTGGCCGGTGGGAGGGACACTTGGTCAGGGGTGGGAGAGCTGTTAGCCCGCCCCAGAGGAGGGAAGGTGGGTTTGGAGCCCCCGCCTCGGGACTGCCTGACACTCTGCCCTCCTTCCCTTCAGGAGAAATGTGTAAATTGCACCCGGAAATTCCGGTGCACTCAAGGCTACCAGCTGGAGGTGAGGCAGGGCCCAGCACATTCCGACCCTGCTTCACCTGCTCTCACTGTGCCCAAGGTGTCCGAGCTCCCCGGGCCCAGCTCTGCTCACCCAGGCATGGGAACCTGGAGCAGCGTGGGCTGCTTGGCTCTCCTGCCAGAGGCCAGGAGGCCTGGGTCCAGGTCTGCCCAGAGGAGGCCTCACTCAGACTGGCAACCTGAGGCCAGTGACCCTCGGGCTGCCAGTCCTGCCTACCTTCTCCTCCTCAGGTCTATCTGTCGTGGTCCTTCCTTGACCCTTTTGCTATCCTGCTTACCTGTCTCACCCACTGACACCTGCAATCTGTCTGTCTCCCCATTCACTGCCTTGCCCCTACCTAAGCCACTGCCTGAGTCCTCCTGCTTGTCCCTATTTCCAGGACACCCCCAAGAAGAGCTGTGTCTACCGGTCTGGCTACTCCTTCTCCCGGGGCTGTTCTTACACGTGTGCCAAGAAGATCCAGGTTTGCCCTGAAGCAACCCCCAGCCCCAAGCCTTTGACCAGAGAGGAGGAGGTGGGAGTGGGGGCCCAGGGCAGGAGCCTGGGATTAGGCTTCAAAGGCAGAGGCAGGGCTAGGACTATGACGAAGCCAGGGAAGCAAAGGCCTGGCGGAAGGGGGAGAGAGGTCTGAGGTCAGAGGGGCCAGTGTTTGTCTCTGTAGCTTTGCCTCCAGGGAGTGGGGTTGGGGAGAGAGAGAAAGGGGCTCAGCCTAGAACTGACACCAGCAACCAAGCCCTGGGGGCAGCAAAGGGGCGGGCTCTGCCCCTCTCCGTGGAGTCCGGTGTGGCCTTTCCGTCCTTGAGTCCGTTTCCTCACCCCTGCCATGGAGAGGCTTGTAGAAGGCAGTCTCCATTTCTCTGGGTCTGACAGAGGGTCCGCTTCCTCTGTGGCTCTGTGGCCCCAAGATGCCCTTCCCCCGACCCCCGCCGTTTCCCTGCCCCCTGACGTCTGTCCTGGCCTGTGCCGGGCCTCTCCTTGTGCCCCCTCCCACAGGTGCCTGACTGCTGCCCTGGCTTCTTCGGCACACTGTGTGAGCCGTGCCCGGGGGGTCTGGGTGGTGTGTGCTCGGGCCACGGGCAGTGTCAGGACAGGCTCCTGGGCAGTGGGGAGTGCCGCTGCCACGAGGGCTTCCACGGAACGGCCTGTGAGATGTGTGAGCTGGGCCGCTACGGGCCCAACTGCACTGGAGGTGAGGCCCTGGGGGCGGGCAGGAATGGTGGGAAAGCCGGCCAAGGACAGCGGTCATGGAGACGCCGCAGCAGGGACAGAACAGGCACTGGGTAACTTCTGTCCTGCCTCGTTCCGCTCCCAGTGTGTGACTGTGCCCACGGGCTGTGCCAGGAGGGGCTCCGAGGGGACGGAAGCTGTGTCTGTAACGTGGGTTGGCAGGGCCTCCGCTGTGACCAGAGTGAGGAGTGGCCCCAAGGGGGAGAGGCGGGTGACTCCTGGGGAGGCGGTTCCTGGGTCAGCATGATCAGAACCATCCTCCTACCCCCTAGAAATCACTGGTCCTCAGTGCCCACAGAAGTGTGACCCCAATGCCAAGTGAGTGAGCTCAGCCTGGGGCAGGTGGGCAAGTTGGGGGGGGGGTGGCTAGGGTCAGGGGAGGGACTGGGCAGACATAGACTAAGCTGTTGCCATCCCTCCCAGCTGCGTCCAGGACTTGGCTGCAGCCCCTGCCTGTGTCTGTGCCGCGGGGTACTCGGGCGACGGCATCTACTGTGCAGGTCCAGGCACACCAATGCCCCGAGGCATTTGGGGGTGGATTTCCCCACAGAGCCCTTTCCATGCCCTTTAGGTCCAGTCTCTATCCCTGTCACCTCTTGGGTCTTACCCCTCCCTCCGACCTTTTCCTTTCTCTCATGCCCTCCTCCCCTGTCCCCACTCTGTCCCATGCCCACTGCTCACAACTCTGGGATCATCTACCCCTAGTGGTGGACCCTTGTGCCCATGACCATGGGGGCTGCTCCCCCCACGCCAACTGCACCAATGTGGCACCTGGTCAGCGGACATGCACCTGCCTGGATGGCTACACGGGTGATGGGCAGCTGTGCCAGGGTGAGGCTGGGGTCCGCCACCAGGGGTCTGGCTTCAGTGGCATGAGTGAGACTAGGAAGGGCTGAGGGGCACACACAGGTGTGAGCCTGAGGGTGCTGAGAGAGTAGGGGATGAGCACCTCAACAGACAGATGAATGGAGGGGCCGCCTAGGGCCAGCCCTCATCCCAATGTCTTTTCCCCCAGAAGTTAACGGCTGTCTCATCCACCACGGGGGCTGCCACATGCACGCCGAATGTATCCCCACCGGCCCCCAGCAGGTCAGCACAAGAGAGCTGGACACTGGGGCTGTGCCATTCCCTCATAGGGTGTGGCCCTCCTCAGACCAGGCCCAGGGAGGGGTGCTCCTTCTGTCCAGGGCGCTGGCCCACTCTAGGGTACCAGCAGCCCCACTGATTAGGATTTGGGACAGGTCTCCTGCAGCTGCCGCGAGGGTTACAGTGGGGACGGCATCCGGACTTGTGTGCTCCTGGACCCCTGCTCCCAGGTCAGGCCCCCAAGTCGCACCCAGTTCCACAGGGGGAGGGGACTGGGGCCGGAACCAGCCTTCCTCACCCCCAGCAGGGTCCTGAGTTCTTCTGAAGGGTGAGCCACCTGCGCTCTGACTGAGGGGTCAAGGTCAAGTCAGACTGATTAGTAGGAAACAGGGCCTTGGGTGTTGGCCAGGGAACTTCATGGCCCCTTCCCCAGAGCTGGTTGGGGCAGCAGTCCTGGGAGTCACTGATGCCTCTCTTTTCTGTCCCTGCCTCAGAACAATGGAGGCTGCAGCCCCTATGCTGTGTGCAAAAGCACAGGGGATGGCCAGAGGATGTGTACCTGTGATGCAGTCCACACTGTGGGTGATGGCTTCACCTGCCGTGCCCGAGTCGGCCTGGTAATGATGCCCAAGTAGGACCCCTGACCGAGCCTTGGCAATGCCCCCCATGGGCCTGACCCGTGATATTGGTTAAGACCCCAAATTTGATCCTGATCCTGGCCCTGACCAGGACTTGAGCCTGACCCCTGACTCCACCTAGGCATGACCGAGTTATGATCCATGAAACCAATCCTGATCCCACAGATCAGGAAAGCACAGACCACCCTGGCTTTCCTTTCCTCATCTCTACCCTGGCCAGACCTTGGGCTCTAGGTGCTGGGGCAGGCACCAGCCCTGAATGGAGGCCAACCACAATCTGAGCTGATCCTTGTCTCCCCTGATCCAGGAGCTCCTTCGGGACAAGCATGCCTCATTCTTCAGCCTCCATCTCCTGGTGAGTAACCAGCTGGCCTGCACATCCTTGGTCCAGCTTGGGCCTCTCTGACCTGCAAATCCCACCTGTCTCTGGGCCATGATATTCTCATTTGGTCAGAGGGCAGGCTGGTTTGGTTTCTGAGTCTGTGTCTCTCCCAGAAAATCAGTGGAAACCTCGAGTTGGTCCCAGGTTGCCCTTCTTCCACCCAAGCTGTTTCCCTCTCCCCCCAGGAATACAAGGAGCTCAAGGGGGATGGGCCTTTCACAATCTTTGTGCCGCATGCAGACCTAATGACCAACCTGTCGCAGGTAACTCAGCCCCTGGAGCAAGGCTGGGGATTCTGGGGGGTGGGCGCTGCCTGGGCAGAGGTGGAAGTCAGGGCACCCTTGTGCCCTCATGACTCCCACTCCAGGATGAGCTGGCCCGGATTCGTGCCAATCGCCAGCTTGTGTTCCGCTATCACGTGGCTGGTTGCCGGCAGCTGCGAAGCCAAGAGCTGCTAGAGGAGGGCTATGCCACCACACTCTCCGGGCACCCGCTGCGCTTCAGTGAGAGGGAGGTGAGCCCAGGTCCTGGTCCCCGACATGGACTGTCCACAGACCAAGGACTCAGCTGCTTTCAAGGCCCGCACCTATGCTCTGTCCCCATGCTTTTAAGACCCTCTCACCTTCCCAGGGCCAGGGCGGCTTTAATGAGAGGGAGATGAGTCTGTTCCCGGACCCCACCTACTACCCGGGGCCAGTCCTGGGCTCAGGACTTCTGAGCTTGGCCCTGTGTCTGCACGGCTCCCACCAGCCAAGTCCGGTGGTTGTTTCCCTGGGTGGCTGTTTCCCTGGGCTGGAGGCAAGACCCACCCTCAGCCTCGACCCCGCCTACTTCCTGCTCCAAGACTCACCCAACCCAGGCTCTGCTCCCACCTCAGGCCCCACCACAGCTCCCTGAGCACCCCACTAATTGGCTTTATTCAATCCCGGCCCCACCCCCAGGGCAACATATACATCAATGACTTCGCGCGCATGGTGAGCAGCGACCACGAGGCTGTGAACGGTGTCTTGCATTTCATCGACCGTGTTCTGCTGCCACCTGAAGCGCTGCACTGGGAGCCTGACGTTGCCCCGATTCCGCAGGTATGACCTGGGTGCGGGTGGGGAGCTGGAAGGCAGGCGCCCAGGGGCCTGGGATCCTCCCTCCCCTCCTGACCTCACTGTTCACTGAGCGCCTGTCCCCAGAGAAACTTCACCGCTGCTGCGGAGAGCTTCGGTTACAAGATCTTCAGTGGCCTTGTGACGGTACTGCTCCTGTGTGTGAGCCTTTCAGTGTGTGTATATGCGGGCGACTGTCAACGTGTGTGCTCACCTCTGTGCACAGGGACGTATTTGTGGGCATGAGCATCCCAGTGAGCACAAGGGTGTGCTTATTTGTGCCCACATACTTGACAACTTGTATGTATGTCCGTGTCTGTTGGCCTGCGATGGCTACAGAGGAATGTGGCTGGTGGGAAGGTCACCTGGGTCCCTGGAGCCCCTCCATCTGCCCACCGTCCTCTGACGGGACTGTCACACCTCTATCCTACCAGATGGCTGGCCTGCTGCCCCTGCTTCGAGATTCATTCCATAGGCCCTTCACAATGCTGTGGCCCACAGACTCCGCCCTGCAAGCCTTGCCTCCCGATCGCCAGGTCTGGCTATACCATAAAGACCACCGTGACAAGCTGGCAGCCATTGTGCGGGGCCACGTGATCCGCAACGTCGAGGTGGGTGCACTCCCAGACCTTGGTCCCCACTGCCTGCCACTGAGCCTGCCCTCCCAGCTCCAACTGTGGCTCCATCTGCTCAGGCCTTGGCATCTGACCTGCCCAACCTGGGCCCACTGCGCACCATGCATGGGACCCCCATCTCCTTCTCCTGCAGCCGTGCCCGGCCGGTGAGTCTGGGGAGAAAGCTCGAACAAGGGAAGCAGGAGGCAGGGGCCCTGGCACTGGCGGGGGTGGGGCGGGGCGGGGGGGTGCTGCAGTACACCTGTGACCCACCACGTACTCCACATCTTCCGCCTGCAGGGTGAGCTCACGGTGGGAGAGGAGGACGCCCGGATTGTGCAGCGACACCTGCTCTTTGAGGGGGGCCTGGCTTACGGCATCGACCAGCTGCTGGAGCCACCTGGCCTTGGTGCCCGGTGTGACCGCTTTGAGACTCGGCCTCTGTGGCTGGTGAGGGAGCCCACAGGCCAGAGGTGGATAGGCAGGGGCCTAAGCCCACCTGTCCTGTCCACTCACTTGAGCTTGCTTTGTTGGTCTCCCTTCCTTGCAGAAGGTTTGCAGCGTTTGTGGGCTGGAACCACCCTGTCCTGAGGGCTCACGGGAGCAGGTAAGGGGCTGGGAGCCAGGTGGGGGTGGGGGAAGGGCCCAGGGCCTACCAAGCTCAGGTTTGCAGCCCGATTCCTCTTGGCCCAGGGCAGCCCTGAGGCCTGCTGGCGCTACTTCTCAAAGTTCTGGACGTCTCCTCCGCTGCATTCCTTGGCACTGCGCAGTGTTTGGGCCCGGCCCAGCCACTGGGGTCAGCCCCAAGGCCTGGGCAGGGGCTGCTACCGCAACTGTGTCACCACCACCTGGAAGCCCAGCTGCTGCCCTGGTCACTATGGCAGTGAGTGCCGAGGTGAGTGTCCTGAGGCTGGCTTCTCTAGCTCCCAAGGTGGCCAAGGGCATAGTTCTGGCCATTGTGCCTCAGAAAGGGTGTCAGGGTGGTCAGGGGCTGGGGGTGGGGAGTGGATCTTACCAGGTGAGAATGCTCTAAGAGCTGGGGTGGGTGTGTAGATGGTACAGGACCTGGTGGGGTGTGTTGGGGGTCTGGGTGTTCTCCAGGGCGTGGGCAGCTGGGTGGATTGCTGCTTCTGCAAGAGCCTCTGCTGCCGCTGGGTGGCGGATGGACCGTGTGGCTAGGCTGGGGATGCGTGTCTGCGGCTCCTGATGAGCATCCCTGGCCCCACCTCTTCTCCCACCCTAACCCCTAGCTTGCCCTGGGGGTGCCAGCAGCCCCTGTAATGGCCACGGTACGTGTATGGACGGCATGAGCGGCAGCGGGAAGTGTAGGTGCCATTCGAGGTTTGCCGGGATGGCATGTGAACTCTGTGCCCCAGGCGCCTTTGGGCCCCTTTGCCAAGGTAGGCTGTCCTGCCCGACCCTGCTCTATCTTGCTCCCTAATCCACGTGGCCCATGTGCCGCCACCATCCTGCCTGTCCCTCTCCCCAGCCTGCAACTGTACCTCCCATGGCCACTGCGATGAGGGCCTGGGGGGCTCTGGCTCCTGCTTCTGTGATGAGGGCTGGACTGGGCCACACTGTGAGGTGCAGCTGGGTGAGTGGGCCCTGTGCTTGTGCCCACCCTGCACACTTGTATACCTGCACACACCAGTGCATGCCCCAACTGCAGTGAGGTGGAAGGGGGTCTAGGAGGGCAGCCACTAACCTGGATGTGTGGGGTGGGCCCCGGGGGACAGAGCTGCAGCCTGTGTGTGCTCCACCTTGCGCATCCCAGGCCGTGTGCCGCGCTGGCCACAGCTGTGAGTGCAGCCTGGGCTACGAAGGGGATGGCCGCACGTGCACAGGTGAGCAGGAATGTGAGGTGGGAGGCCCCACTCCCCTCCCTTCCTGTCGCCTGGTCCAACCACTCTCTCACTGCCTCCAGTGGTAGACCTGTGCCAGCATGGGCATGGCAGGTGCAGCGAGCATGCCAACTGCAGCCAGGTAGGCACAGTGGTCACCTGCACCTGCCTGCCCGACTATGAGGGTGATGGCTGGAGCTGCCGGGCCCGCAACCCCTGTGAGGATGGCCACCGCGGGGGCTGCAGCGAGCACGCTGACTGCCTGAGCACTGGACCGGTGAGCAGGCGGGCAGCAAAGCAGCTGGGCGGGGGCCCCCCCGATGAGCGGCTGCCCCAGTCCCTGAAGGGCGCCCACCTGCTCTGCTGTCCAGAACACACGGCGCTGTGCGTGCCACGCCGGCTACGTGGGTGATGGACTACAGTGTCTGGAGGAGCCTGAGCCGCCCGTGGACCGCTGCCTGGACCAGCCACCACCCTGTCACGTGGACGCTGTGTGCACTGACCTGCACTTCCAGGGTGTGCTTCCCTGCCCTCTCCCAGCACCCTGGCTTTACCTCGGTGCCGGCCCTCTGACCATTGCATCCCTGCCTTCCACAGAAAAACGAGCCGGTGTCTTCCACCTCCAGGCCCCCAGTGGCTCCTACAGCCTGAATTTCTCACAGGCCGAGGCAGCCTGTGGGGCCCAAGGAGCTGTGCTTGCTTCACTCCCTCAGCTCTCTGCTGCCCAGCAGGTGCGCGGGGCCCAGGAGTCTGGAGCCAAGCCTGTGGGGGCTCCTTAAGTTGGGTCTTGGGTCTCAGCATCTGTTTGTACCCCTACAGCTGGGCCTCCACCTCTGCCTTGTGGGCTGGCTGGCCAATGGCTCGGCTGCCCATCCCGTCGTTTTCCCGGCAGCAGACTGTGGCGATGGTCAGGTGGGCGTGGTCAGTCTGGGTGCCCGGGAGAACCTGTCGGAGCGCTGGGACGCCTACTGCTACCGCATGCAAGGTACAGCCACCCACCACGCCCCGTTCTCTGCCCTGCCTTTTCCCACTGACCCACTAACTCACTGCCTTTCCTGCAGACGTGGCCTGCCGATGCCGTGATGGATTCGTGGGTGATGGGGCCAGCGTGTGCAATGGGAAGCTGCTTGATGTACTGGCCACCACTGCCAACTTCTCTACCTTCTACGGGGTGTGCAGGGGCCCAGGCTCAGGACCGGGGGGTGGTACAGCTGGGATCCCTGTGGAGAGAGCCTACCCACAACCCTGTCCCCACCATCGCAGATGCTACTGGGTTATGCCAATGCCACCCCGAGGGGTCTCGACTTCCTGGACTTCCTGGACGACGAGCTCACCTACAAGACACTCTTCGTCCCTGTCAACGAAGGCTTTATGGACAACCTGGTAAGTAGCAGGGGATGTGGGGAGAGCAGGGCCCAACTCTGCTCCCTCTAGCTGGCCCAGGCCAACAGGCCCTGCTTTGCCCACAGACGCTGAGCGGCCCAGACCTGGAGCTACACGCCTCCAATACCACCTTCCTGAGCACCAATGCCAGCCAGGGTACCTTGCTTCCCGCCCACTCGGGCCTCAGCCTCATCATCAGTGATATGGGCCCTGACAACAGTTCTCGGGCCCCTGTGGTGAGTCTGGAGGCTGCCCCTCCCCTACTGGCCCCAGCCCTCACTCACCCACTGGGCCTGACCCTGGTCTCCTTACAGGTCCCAGGAGCAGTTGTGGTTAGCCACGTCATTGTGTGGGACATCGTGGCCTTCAACGGCATCATCCACACTCTGGCCAGCCCCCTCCTGGCACCCCCACAGCCTGTGAGTTGGCCAGGGGTGGGCAAGGGGTGAGGAGACCGCTCTGGCCAGGTCTCTGATGCTCTCCTCGTTGGCAGCGGGCAGTGGTAGCCCCGGAGGCCCCACCTGTGGCAGCAGGCGCAGGGGCTGTGGTAGCTGCCGCAGCGCTCCTTGGCCTCGTGGCCGGAGCCCTGTACCTTCGTGCCCGAAGCAGGTCCGCAGGCTTTGGCTTCTCTGCCTTCCAGGTAGGCTGGGCTGGAGACTGATGGGGTTGGTGGGGTCTGGGCCCACCGAGCTTGCTTGAGGCCTATCACTACTCACCTCCCTTCCCAGGCGGAAGATGATGCTGCTGATGACTTCTCCCCATGGCAGGAAGGGACGAGCCCAACCCTGGTCTCTGTCCCCAACCCGGTCTTTGGTAGCCATGATGCCTTTTGTGAGCCCTTTGACGTGAGTGCGGGGGCTGGGGGCTTGGGAAAGGGGACCCAGGGGCCTGGTCTCAGTCCAGCCACTAACAAACATACAGTCCTCCCCTCAGGACGCGCTCCTGGAGGACGACTTCCCTGACACCCAGAGGATCCTCGAGGTCAAGTGACGCAGCCAGTGCTGAAGCAGAGGCATGAGCAGGAGGGAGGCGGCTTTTATTGCCCAGAGTGGGTGGGACAGCAGGGGCTGGACCTGGTCCACACAATAAAGGTACCCTCAGCGGATGTGGGCCATGTCGCCCAGGAAGGGTGTCTTCATGCATCCGGTGCAGAGCTGATCCATCCAGAGCGGTGCCTCGTGCTGCAGGGGCGTGCGGCGGGGGTAGAAGGTGAAGTCCACGCGGTAGTTGAGCAGACAGCTGAGGGAGGCCATGTAGAGGTCGGAGAAGCGCACCAGGCGCCGCGAGAAGTAGGTGGGGTTGTGGAAGGTGCGAAAGATGCTCCCGAACTGCGCATTGAACAGGGCCTTGGTGATGCACCTGGGGAGGGAGATGTGGGCACTCATGGGGCGGGGCTCCTGAGGGGGCTAGGCTGGGGCTCCTGCCCAGGCCCCACCACTCACCTCAGCTCCTGCCGCTCCTTCATCCAGGCGGCCAGCACCTGCCGAGACTCAGCATCCTGGTAGGTCTGGGGGAGACAAGGGGTGCTCTGGGTGTGTGCGGCCAGGCAGCGGCCCCCCACCTCCCTGCAGACGTCCAGCTGCCCCCGCACCTGCATACGCTCCAGTAGCCCCGTGAGCGCCTGCTGCCACGTCAACGAGTGCATGTACTGCTCCGTGTTGATGATGCGGATCTCTCGCTCCAGCTCAGGGATAATGGCACCTGTGCGCCAGCCGTGACGCAGCATGAGATCCTGGGGGGCAGGGGGCAGGGCAGGCAGGGCTCAGTGCCGGCCAGGAGATCCCCCTCCCCTCCCCACTGCGACCCATCCCCGCCTCCCGCCCTCACCGCCAGGTCACTGTAGAGGTGGTCTCCGAAGTAGAGCACACGGGGGCCTCGCCATTCCGTCAGACGCAGGAAGTCAAACAGGTTTCCCTGGGAAGAGATTGGGGATGGGCGGGGAGACTGGGCTAAGCCCAGTGTGCCGAAGGGGCTCCCCCAGGGCTATTCTCCACCAGCCTTCCCAAATCCCTAATCCCCAGAGGCAGCAAGGCCCCTCTAGCCGGATGCTGGGCTGCCCTTTCCCGTGGCCTCGCTGTCCCCTCCAGGCTCCGGAAGGGCGTCTGCCTGGGGCAGGAAGGTCTCCTATAGGCCTGGCCTGGTGCCCTGGGCCTCTCCTCCCGGTGCCCTCACACCCACCCAAGCTAGGGATTGAGTTGAGTTCACTCTTTGTGGGAAACAAACTGCAGCAGTGACCCCATGGCCCTGAAGCAAGCAGGCCACCTCAGCCTGAGCCCAGAGGGACCCAGCAGACCAATGGCAGTCCTCACCGTGAGGCCGCCTGCCCCTCCTGCGCCAAAGCTGGGGAGATGAACAGCCAGGCTCAAGCACAGCAGAGGAAGCTGGCAGGGGAGCAGAAACCGGGGCAGGGGTTGTGGGTGGGTGGGGGGGCGCACAGAGCAGGAGGTACAGCAGCCTCCACAGGGCAGGCACCCACAGCCCAGAAATGAGAATATACACCCAGCAAAAAGGAGTTACTAGAGGCAGTCTGCGGGTTTGAGAGGCCTGGGGAGGTGACAGCCATGGGGGAAACAGGTAGCTGTGAAGGGCTTAATGGTTGAAATAAGCTCAAGCAGAGAAGGTGAGGAGCAGGAGGGAAGCACGAGCGGGCGGGGCACTGAGGACGTGCCAAGACGACGAGAACCCGCACACAGTGAAATTTCAGAACATCAGGCATACAGAAGTCTAAAGCCTGCCAGAGAAGAAAAATCAGTGTTCCCCACAAAGATGCGTGACCCTCCTCAGGCTCAGCCAGGATGCCAAGACAACAGGGAGCTTCAGCCTCAGAGCCGAGGGGTAAAGCTGGTGCCCAAGGGGGCCACCGACAGTTGGGGGCCAGCAGGGTGGAAGGCCGAGCGGTCGGCAGGGGTGAAGGGCTGGGACCTTGGCACTGGGCGCCCGAGGCTGCTCCCTGTGGCTGTCACTGGCCCGACTGCTGGCTTCTTACCTGCTCCCAGCTTCTGGAACCTCCATCTCCAAGAAGCCCAGCTCAGCCAGGATTTCCGCATTCCACCCAGAGCCAAGTGCCTTAATCACCTCCTGCTCACAGCCACCTGACACTTCCCCACCAAGCACAAGGCCCTTCTCACCCTCCTAGCCAGCCAGAAAAGGGGTCTCCTCCGAGGCCTGTGCACTGCCCCCACCAGCCCAACTCAGGGGCCCCAACCAGGCTCATCTGGCTGCAGCAGAGTGCTCAGCCCGAGGCAAAAGCGGGGCCATTTATTGGGCACTTGGCGAATGCCCCAACCTAAGAGCTTCACACCACCACTCAAGTAGAGTATTATACCTCTTTTACAGACGAGGAAAGCACAGCACAGAGAGGCCAAGCAATTGGGCCAAGCCCTGGGAGCCACTTCCTGTGAGGGGACAGAGCCACAACAGAGGTGTGGTGGCTGGTCAGGGCCCAAGAGGCCATGCGGCAGCCCCGCCACAGCCTGGGGCCGTAGCTGGGCCCTGGGGTCCCTACCAGGTACAACTCCCACCTAGATGGCTCTCACCTGCCGATAGATCTTGCCCTTTTCCAGGCGGGTGATACGGTCCCAATGCAGTGAGCCCTTCTCATCAAGTTTTCTGAAAGGCCTAGGGTGGGTTGAAAGGCCTAGGGTGGGGTTAAAGGGCCTGATTTCCAGTCTGTGGCAGGACCACAGGCTGGACACCTCCCACTCTGCAAAGACCCACCTGCTCACCTGCCCATCAGCAAGGGGGTGCCCCCACCCCAGGCACACAGGGCGGCAAGCAGAGGCCAGTCCCCGCTCCCTGGGCCCATCGCCCCTGCCAGGCCCATACTTGCGCCGGTCGGTGAAGAAGCTGGGCTTGTCTGCCTGGACGATGACCACGTCGAAGAGTTGGCGCCAGTCGGCACCCACCATGTGCCGCATCCCCTTGTCCCTGGTGGGACAGGTGGCAGGTGTCTGAGGGAGGCTCCAGGCCTGCCCACCCCAACTCAGGCCCCTGCCCTGCTCCCTCCTCCCACGGGTTGGGGGACATGGGGGTGCTCACACGAAGCTGAAAGGACTGTTGGTGATGAGGAACAGCTGTTTCCCGTGCGCCACCAGGCGGCTCAGGACGGCGAATGTCTCATCCCCTCGCAGGATGTACTTCTCTAATGGGGGGAGATGGGAGCTTGTGAGGGCCAGCCCTGCACCCTGCCCAGGCAGGCCGCAGCAGGGCAACCATCCCCCCTTACCCATGTCCCGCTCGATCCACTGGTACATAAGGCCCTTCACGTGCACATCTCGAATGGCGTCCTGGGGGCAGTGGAGGGACAGTGAGGCCACAGTGGAGCCCAGGAGGACCTGCCCTGCTGTGGCTGGACTTCACCTTCCCTGCCACACTGGGAGGCAGGCCTAGCGCCCTCACCGTCACATCCTTATAGAGGTGTGCTTGGTCAAACTCCAGGCCATGGCCCAGGAAGTGGTCCACCACGCAGGAGAGCAGTGCCATCTCTGGCAGCGAGAAGATGTCCATGAACTGCTTGATGGAAGGACCCTGAGGAAGGACCACTGACTCAGCAAGCCCCAGCTCTGGAGACCCAAGAGCTCCAAATATGTCTTGGGACACCGGTGGAGGAGCACAGCCTGCGGGTCAGGGCTGGCGCACCAGGGTGTGGGCACTGCCTCCCAGGGAGCCAGCACCCGCTGTGAGGTCATGGAGCCGGCTGCCCTGAGCAGTGGCAGACGGAGCGAGTACCTTGCCATAGAAGCCACTCATCTGGTACAGTGGGATGTGCTGGGTGCCCCCATATAGGTCGATCACCTCTTCGTCTGGTACCGGCTGAAGGCCCCTGGGTGGATGCAGAGATCACCAGTCCAAAGTGGTCCTGAACCCGGGCCACGGTGTAGGGTGGGGGACCGTGGGGTGATGTAGGACAGTGTGGACCTGGAGCAGCAGGCTGGGGTGGGGTCAGGGCAAGGTTAGCACTGACCTGTAGGCTGTCCCCAGTTGCACATAATGGAAGGCATCAATCTTCATCAGAAGACTCTGAGGGCACCAAGGGAGTAAGATGGGCAATGAAGGAGTTTGCCATTAGCTCTGAGCCAGCCTTTGCTAGCCCCCATGCCGAAGCCCCAGTTGGATGGTACCAAGGGTATCATGTGCACGCCAAGAGGAAGCTACAGCTTTGAGGCCAAGGGAGTAGAAAGATGAGCACCACCCCCGCCCGCATAGGAGACGGGCGGCTAAGGAAGTAGTTCTGATATACATCCAGTCAGGAGGGGCCAGGGAGTCAGTGGTCTAGCCACTCACCTTCTGAATATCATAGTGGAGGCCACGGATAGCAAAGCTGGGGTTGTAGTCATACTTTCGAATCCCCTCCGGGTACTGTCAGGGGAAATCAGGTCAGGCCTGAGCCAGCAGTACTGACAGACCTGCTGGCTGGGCAGCTGCCTCAGGGGATGAATTCAGCCACCCATCCAGGGGCGCCCCATGATCCGGCCTGGGACCCCTACCTGTCTGGCCTCACCTTGTAGTGCTCAATCAGGATGTCACGGGCGGCAGTGAAGATCTCTGGGTGCAGCGTGTCCGCATACTGGGCCAGGGTGTAGTCATAGTCGAAGCCGTAGACCTCGACATCACGCAGGCTGATCTCGTTGTTGGCATAGATGGCCGCTGGGTTCAGGAGACTGCAGACCTCAGGAGGCAGGAGGTCTAGAGGAAGGAGGTATAAGTATAATGAGGATGATCAGGAAACACCCTGAAATGGTACTCTTAGCTCAATGCAGCATTAGGTCAAACTGAGGCTCAGAGAAAAGTCACTCGCCCAGGGTCACATGGGTGGGGTAAGTACCCTATGGGTCCTGGATTATACCACCGCCTGCAGCCTACCAGTTGCTCTGAGCCATGCCTCCTCCAGGCTCTCATAAGCCCCATAGGACACCTGGCTATGCTCTGACACTTTCCACCTTGCCTGAAGCTGGGGTTGGGACTTAGGAACATTATCAAGGTGAGGGGTACTGGGTAGCTCCGCTGCTGCTCAGGGCCCCAGCTCTGTGCACCTGCCACAGGTCTCACAGCGAGGCCCCTCTCATCCGATTTCAGCTGCCCACCAGTCCACGTAATGACATTCACTGCCCCTGGGACCAAGCAGGACCCTGTGGGGCTCCTGGGTACAGGAGCTTTTCTGTCCCCCGTTTCTTGTTTATAGGGAACAGACTCCAGCCTCCATGACCTTCCTTCCCTGGGTTCCAAAGGGCAGATTTGAACAGCTGCTAGTAGGGAAGGGAAAGGATGGGGAGACAAGGGAGGAGCAGCCAAGAAACAACCTGAGGCAAGATTTGAGGAACCAGAGAAGCTCATCAAGATTAGGAGACCAGGGCTTCCCTGGTGGCACAGTGGTTAAGAATCCGCCTGCCGATGCAGGGGACATGGATTCATGCCCTGGTCCGGGAAGATCCCACATGCCACAGAGCAGCTGGGCCCGTGAGCCATGGCTGCTGGGCCTGCGCATCCGGAGCCTGTGCTCCGCAATGGGAGAGGCCACAACAGTGAGAGGTCCACGTACCACAAAAAAAAAAACCCTGCCTCTTGGGACTTCCCTGGTGGTGCAGTGGTTAAGAATCCACCCACCAATGCAGGGGACACGACTTCGATCCCTGGTCTGGGAAGATCCCACATGCCACAGAGCAACTAAGCCCATGCACCACAACTACTGAAGCCTGCGTGCCTGGAGCCCTTGCTCCACAAGAGAAGCCACCACAATGAGAAGCCCAGTGCACTGCAACAAAGAGTAGCCCCCCTGCTCACCCCAACTAGAGAAAGCCCGCGTGCAGTAACGAAGACCCAACACAGCCAAAAAAAAAAGAATCTGCCTGCCAATGCAGGGGATATGGGTTTGAGCCCTGGTCTGGGAAGATCCCACATGCCATGGAGCAACTAAGCCTGTGCGCCACAACTACTGAAGCCCACGTGCCTAGAGCCTGTGCTCCACAAGACAAGCCACTGCAATGAGAAGCCTGCGCACCACAACAAAGAGTAGCCCCAGCTCGACACAACTAAAGAAAGCCCGCACGCAGCAATGAAGACCCAGTGCAGCCCAAAATAAATAAATTAAAAAGAGATTAGGAGACCACCTGAGACAAGATTAAAGGAGTGCAGACCCTGCACACACCCTAATCTTATCAGCAACCCCACCCCTGAACGACTGCTATAAAAACTCCTCACCAATTCCTCCCCGGTTGGGAGATAGTTTTTTGGCGCAGGAGCCTGTCCCCCTTTGCCTGCCAAAGCAATAAAGCTATTCTCTTCTACTTCACCCAAAACTCTGTCTCCAAGATTCGATTTGGCACTGGTACAGGGAGGCTGAGTTTTTAGCATCAAATTTGGCACCCAACATGAGGCTGACTCGTGTACAGTCCTGGGGCGGGCGCGGGGGAGGGGGGTTCCCTGGCTTGATTGGATGCTCCAAGATTTTCTCCATGCCAGCCTCATTCAAGAGTGGAGGGCTGAAGAATTCCTTTAGAGACCAGATCACCTGGGACCCTTGTCTGGGAAGGCTGGGCCCCAGTCATACCCCATCGGCCATCCTGGCAGCTGGAACTCCGAGGCAGGACGAGACAGTGGAGGAGTGGTCCCGCTAGGGACCACCCTAGCAGCTGCCAGGTCATCTTCGCCTTGAGGATGTTCCTCTCTTCCTCCTGCCTGGACCACCCTGGACTTCCTACTCCAAGGAATTATTTTGGGGAAGCATAAAAGTAGCATTTGGGATGTCACAACACCTCAGGTAGCATTTGGGGAAGCCCCCCAGCATGTACTGTGGCCACTTTGACCCTGTCCATTTGGGGGAACCTTGGTTCCCATTTGGGGGATTCTCCATTCCAGGAAATCCCATTTGAGAGGCGTGCCACTTGGGCAGAGGTCACGGGCTAAGTGGGACTTGGAAGCCCATTTCGTTTTGGTTTCTGTTTGGGTTTTTGGTTTCTTTGGTTTGAGGCTTCTGTTGCTGGCTAGGATTTTGGTTTGTTCTTTGGTTTGTTCTTGGTCTTCGTGAGTGTTCTTTCAATCAAACATGGGAAGTGCTTCTTCTTCGATTCCATCTGATAGTCCCCTGGGGAAAATTCTGGCAGACTGGTCAACCTATAGCTATCAACCTATGACTAAAAAGAATGAGATTCTATTGTAATTCTGTTTGGCCAATGTACATTCTTAAAAGTAAGGAGAGGTGGCCTTTGTGTGGTAGCCTAAATTATTATTCTATTCTTCAGCTAGAATCCTTTTGTCACAGGAATGGAAAGGCTGGGAATTCTCTCCACTCCATCTGGGCTAGCCACTCCGGGCTCTCCAAGAGCCAACTCTGGGTTTGTTCTTTTTCAAGAACTGAGCCAATCTGTTTGGAAACCTTTGTCTGGGAGTGGAAGCAGAATTTTTAAACTACACCTCCTCTAATTATCTGTGTGGCCATAGCTTATCTGTCGTTTGTGCTTTTATGTGTATTGTTTTGGGGTGAGCCACTCTGGCTTGCGCAGGGTGGGAAAATTCTACCTGCTCATTGTGGGCCACTATGAATTCTCTGTCCGGGAGTGGAAATGGAATCTTTGGGCTACGCCTTGTCTGATCTTTTGTTTGTGGGACCATGTTTGTTGTTTGTATGTGTGTGTGTCAGTACTTGCACTGACTGGTTGAGACATCTTTCGTGAATAACAGAGCTCACGTGTGACAACATCAGTGTATCCTTCCCTATTGCGTGGGGCTTTGCCTGTGGAGGAATGTTGGTTGGGATTTTCCCTTTTGGACTAGCCTTGTTATAGGTGACCAGAGCTCTGTTCAATCTCTGTACACCCCCTAGGGTATTTTTACAAAACTAGGAGCTCTTCAGCTATGCTCCCATGAAAAGGAATTGGTATTTCTTTCCCCCTGTGCCTAGGTCCTCAGGAACACATGTTATCTAAACCATCTCTAGTTCCTGAGACTGAAGAAAAAGGGCAGGGGAAAGAAGGCCTTATTAAACTCAAGTGGAAAAACTGTGAGATCTCTGGTTCTGTCTTTATGTAGGAGCTAACTTGTAAATGAGCTCTGTTTAACTGACTTAAAAGTAAGAGCTTACAAGCTAAATCTAAATGTCTAAAAAATTGGCCAATATAAATTTTGGACCACACGATCTGGGAAATACTCAGTAGTGAATTGATATGTTACTGAAGGTAGGTTAAGCTTGTTGGTTTAATTAATATAGACATGTCTTTAGAATCATCAGTGTTAAGTAAATCAAACGAGGTTAAGAGTTTTTAGGTAAACTCTTTACGAATAAGTATTTTAGGAATGTCTACTTAAGAATAATCTCTCCAGGTGCTTGGGAACTTAAAATTGTAGAGTTGTGCTAAATTAAGTTAAATGATGGAAGTTTATTGAATAGGTAGGCCACTTCCAAGTAAAATAAGATACTGAAACATTAATTACTGAATACTGGCTTCCCTTTGCAGAGAGACTAAAGGTATGTATGAACTAAAGGTATTTGGTGCCACCCTGTGATTCTTTATAAGAAAGCACATGTCTGGGACTTCCCTGGTGGTCCAGTGATTAAGAGTCTACCTTCCAATGCAGGAGATGGGGGTTTGATCCCTTGTCAGGGAACTAAGATCCCACATGCTGTGGGGCAACCAACTAAGCCCACACGCTCTGGAGCCCGCATGCCACAACTAGAGAGAAGCCCCGCACGCCGCAAAGAAGAGCACGCATGCCACAACTAAGACCCGACGCAGCCATAAATAAATGAATGAAGAATATTAAAAAAGAAAGCACATGTCTTTAGAAATTATTGGTATTTATGTTTATAAATCTACAGAGTGCTGAAGACAATTCACGGTTGCTTAAGGAAAGTAGGTTGTGTGTTTTGAACAAAAGATGGTATGAGGAATGGCACTGCATTTTCCTAAGGAAAAAAAAAAGTGATTTTTGCCCTAGAGCTGGTTGATTTTGAATGGAAAAGGGGCCAAATGTTTACAGAAAGTTGTAGAAGGTCTGCAGAAAAGGAAAAGGAAATTTAGTTGGGTAAATGAATTTTGTTGGGAGTGGGCTGGGACAAGACTGGATTGGGTTTCTTCCTCTAAATTTTTCTTGAAATACTGCTTTTGATAACAGCTTGTGAGTTCCTTTGCCTTTAAGTGATCTGTATTCACCTTTAAAATCTTTTCACTTTGGTTAAGTAAATAGCATTGTTTGGCAGTTTCTAAAAGTTCTTTTCACCTCCAGCTAACTTTGAGATGCTTCAGAGGGCCCCTGAGGCATTTCAGAGAGGAACATTTAATTAAGATTTGGTACGTTAAATCAAATGTAATCAGTTGTAATTCTGGTTATTGTAACCAAGTTTCTTTATCGATTACATTGTAATCAGATGTTTAACTGCATCCTTTAAGTCCTTCTGTCATTTATAGACAGTTATTGTACTCTGATGCTTTTGCAGAAGTGCTTCATCTTCAAGATTTATGCGAAGGACCTTCAGACAAATACAGGTCTCTCATAAATGTCATATCATACCACTGAGCTGGGTCTACTGCTTAAGGCACATGTACAATGCTCGTGTGACAACTGGGTATAAATGATAAAATGTATGTCCTATAAAATGTTTCCTCACTAACATACCTCTGAGCTTGTTCACGATACCTGATCAGTTTTCCCCCAGTGTGGATTAACTAGGCAAATATAAAGGAGGCCTAGCATGGAGGGACATGATCTACAACCAGGTCAAACAGCTGTATCACCCCGGCATTGAGGGATAGCTATTTTGATTATCAATGCTTTCTATTGAAAGATTTGCAATCAGAGGGAAAATGATGAAAAAAATCTGCATGTATTGAGGTGTGGGGAAGTCACTGGCTTATACATGGTTTAACTTTAAAAAAAGGCCTGTTTTGTGGCCTTTCAGACACGCATTGTACATCTGCTTTGACACTGAGGAGGGGAGTGCATTTGAAAGTCAAAATGGAGTAACTATGGTAAAACTAATTGACCATTGTGTATGTGATTTCAGACATATTTCTGTATTGTTGCAAACTTGAATTTTCTGAGCTACATCAGACTTGGGATGCCACAAGGACTTAAAAATTCCCCCACCCTCTTCAACGAGATTTTGGCTAAAGATTTACAAGGATTGCACGTGGATCAAGGTTGAGTAGAGGCCTTCCCAGCCAGAACAGAAAAAGTATTAGAAGTGACAAAAGCTCTTCTTAAGGACATTATTCCTAGGTACAGCCTTCCCTCTACTATTCAGAGTGACCATGGATCTGCTTCCATAGCAGAAATAACACAAACAGTAAATAAAGCTTTAGGTATATAATGGAAACTTCACTCAGCATGGAGACACCAATCTATGAGAAAGATAGATCACACCATGAAGAACTTTTGCTAAGCTATGCCAGGAAACTCATCTAAAATAGAACAGGGGCTTGCCAATTGCTCTCCTCCATATGTGGGTGGCCCCTAGAAGCAGGCGAGGGTTGAGCCCTTAAGAAATTATATACAGGCGACCATTCTTGGCTCCTAAGAGTAAAGAAAGAAAAACAGTTCATGGTTCTGGGAAAGTTGGACAGCTGCATGTAAATCAATGAAGTTAGAACACACCCTCATACCATGCACAAAAATAAACTAAAAATGGCTCAAAGACTGAAACGTAAGACATGACACCATAAAACTCCTAGAAAAGCACAGGCAAAACATTCTCTGACATAAATCATACCAATGTTTTCTTAGGTCAGTCTCCCAAAACAAAAATAAACAAATGGGACCTAATGAAACTTACAAGCTTTTGCACAGCAAAGGAAACCACTCAAAAAATGAAAAGACAACCTACGGAATGGGAGAAAATATTTGCAAATGATGAGACAGACAAGAGTTAATCTCCAAAATATACTAACAGCTCATACAACTCAACAACAAAAAAACAAACAACCCAGGGAATTCCCTGGAGGTCCAGTGGTTAGGACTCTGCACTTTCACTGCTGAGGGTGCGGGTTTCATCCCTGGTTGAGGAACTAAGATCCTGCAAGCTGCACAGTGCGGCCAAAAAACAAACAACAACAACAAAAAAAAAACAAAAAAAAGAAAAAGAAAAAAAACCACCAATCAAAAAATAGGCAGAAGACCATAATAGACATTTCTCCAAAGAAAACATTTAGATGGCCAGTAGGCATGTGAAAAGATGCCCAACATCACTAATTATTAGAGAAATGCAAATCAAAACTACAATGAGGTACCACTTCACACCAGTCAGAATCCCCATCATTAAAAAGTCTACAAATAACAAATGCTGGAGAGGGTGTGGAGAAAAGGGAATTCCACTCTTGGTGGGAATACAAGTTGGTGCAGCCACTATGGAAAATAGTGTGGAGGTTCCTCAGAAAACTAAAACTAGAACTACCATATGATCCAGGAATCCCGATCCTGGGCATATACCCAGACAAAACTATAATTCAAAAAGATACATGCACCCCTATGTTCACAGCAGGACTATTCACAATAGCCAAGACATGGAAACAACCTAAATGTTCAACAGATGAATGGATAAAGAAGATGTGGTACACATAAAAAATGGAATACTACTTAGCCATAAAATGAATGAAATAATGCCATTTGCAGCAAACATGGATGCAACGAGAGATTATCATACTAAGTGAACTAAGTCCGAAAGACAAATACCATATATATCACTTACATGTGGAATCTAAAATAGGGCACAAATGAACCTATCTACAAAACAAACAGATTCACAGACATAGAGAACAGACTTTTGGTTGCCAGGGGAGAGGTGGGGAGGTGGGGAGGCAGAGGGATGGACTAGGAGTTGGGGGTTACTGGATGCAACTGTTACATTTAGAATGGATGAACAGGGACTTCCCTAGCAGTCCAGTGGTTAAGACTTTGCCTTTCAATGCAGAGGGTTGTGGGTTTGATCCCTGGTCAGGGAGCTAAGATCCCACATGCCTCGTGGCCAAAAACCAAAACATAAAACAGAAACAATACTGTAACAAATTCAATAAAGACTTAAAAAAAAAATGGTCCAATAAAAAAAAAAATCTTAAAAAAACAAAAAGAATGGATAAACAACAAGGTCCTACTGTATAGCACAAGGAACTATACCCAATCTCCTAGGATAAACCATAATGGAAAAGACTATAAAAGAATAATGTAGGGCTTCCCTGGTGGCACAGTGGTTAAGAATCTGCCTGCCAATGCAGGGGACACGGGTTCGAGCCCTGGTCTGGAAAGATCCCACATGCCACGGAGCAACTAAGCCCGTGCACCACGACTACTGAGCCTGTGCTCTAGAGCCCATGAGCCACAACTACTGAAGCCCACACGCCTAGAGCCCATGCTCCGCAACAAGAGAAGCCACCACAATGAGAAGCCTGCATGCCACAACAAAGAGTAGCCCCTGCTCGCTGCAACTAGAGAAAGACCGTGCACAGCAGCGAAGACCCAATGCAGCCTAAAAAAAAAAAAAAAGTATATATGTGTATAACTGAGTCACTTTTATGTAACAGAAATTAGCACATGGTAAATCAACTATACTTCAAATAAATAAGTTAAGCAGTATGTACAACAGACTGGTCAATTGTTAACCGCTAAGCATGAGTTTGTGTCTCACAGGTCTCCCCTCGCCTGGAAGCTCCCTTTCATCCCTTCAAAGCAGGAGACAGGGTGCTGCTGAACGTGTGGAAAGAACAAGAACCTGAGCAGCAGCTTGAAGAGAAATGGAAGGGAGCCTATGATATTCTTACCACTCATACCTCTCTGAAATTGGATGGAGTAAAACCATGGGTACATCACACTAGAGTAAGATGATCACCAGAGACTGACCAGCCACGCCTGCCTACAGCCAGCAAACAAGACTCCTAAGAAGTGGACATCTCACTCTTTGGGAAACCTTAAGTATTTGTTCCGACAAGTGTAATGAAGTTTTGTTTTCTTATTCTTTCTCATACCTTTTACTTTTCCCCACAAAACTATAGATTCATATGCTGATTCTCTTGATAATTCTTAACTGCTGGATATGTGGTGAGCTTCCTATTTCCGAGTCTTCAGGATTGACTTGGTGAGTTTTCCCCCTTACAGGGAATTGTTTGGAAACAACTGGCTACAACAGCCCAGTTCCAGACTGGGTTTCCGATTGATTCTCCTGAATTTCTAGGGAAGTGAGATCTACACCACCTACTAAAGATCCAGTTGTCACTCGTTTTACCTTTAACTTGGGTCTGTTGCACCAAAATGGTGGACTAAGGGATTGAGATCTTAATCATACAGGACTCCTCGGATCCAGGACTAGGAATTCAAGTTTTTTCTTTCTGTTTCTTTAATAAATTTATTTATTTATTTTTGGCTGTGTTGGGTCTTCATTGCTGTGTGCAGGCGTTCTCTCCTTGCAGCGAGTGGGGGTTACTCTTCATTGCAATGCACAGGCTTCTCATTGTGGTGGCTTCTCTTGTTGCGGAGCACAGGCTCTAGGCATATGGGCTTCAGTAGTTGTGGCATGCAGGCTCAGTAGTTGTGGCTTGCAGGCTCTAGAGCTCAGGCTCAGTAGTTGTGGCGCACGGGCTTAGTTGCTCCGTGGCATGTGGGATCTTCCCGGGCCAGGGCTTGAACCTGTGTCCCCGGCATTGGCAGGCGGATTCTTAACCACTGCACCACCAGGGAAGCCCTCTAATATTTCTAATTCGGTATCTATGCCCCGTTTCAGCAGGAAGTAGCCTGAGTGGCCATCACCCTGTTCCCTGAAAGATTTGGGGAAAGATAAAATTGAAGCGGGGATTAAAACCCAGTCCCTCTGCCAAGTTTATGATTAACATTTCTATCCAAAACGATTATTCCTTATCTTGTCCAACATCTGTTCTCCTCAAGATTGAGGAGTATCAAAGAAAAGGGGGGAGTGAAACCAAGCAAGACCCTGTGGGGCTCCTGGGCACAGAAGCCTTTCTGTCCCTCATTTCTTGTTTGTAGGGAACAGACTCCAGCCTCCATGACCTTCCCTGGGTTCCAAAGGGCAGATTTGAACAGCTGTTAGTCGGGAAGGGAAAGGATGGGAAGACAACGGAGCAAAAGCCGAGAAACCACCTGAGGCAAGATCTGAGGAACCAGAGCAGCTCATCAAGATTAGGAGACCACCTGAGATGAAATTAAAGGCGTGCAGACCCTGCTCACACCCTAATCTTCTCAACAACCCCACCCTTGCACCATTGCTAGAAAAACTTACCAGCTCCTCCTGGGTTGGGAGATAGTGTTTGGGGGCAGGAGCCTGCTGCGTCCCCCTTTGCCTGGCAAAGCAGTAAAGCTTTTCTCTTCTACTTCACCTAAAACTCTGTCTCCGAGACTTGATTCAGCAGTGGTGTACAGAGGCCGAGTTTTCAGCATCACCTCTAGGCAGGGAACATTGCTAATTATGACAGGTGGGACATGTGGTGGGTTCTGGGTCATTACCCAGGCTGCTCTCCTCTGAGGATACAGTCATAGCCACCCCAATCCCCTGGCTGCTCCCTAGGGGGCTGAGGGTTCCCAGGCTTATCTGCCTTTGTTTCCCCATCTGTGCAGTGGGGGAGGTGGATGGGGAAAGGGCACGGGCTTTGAGGTCAGAGAGAACAGACCGAGCCCTCCCTCGCATGGCTGTGACCTCAGGAAAATTACCACACCTTACCTTTTGGAGCTCAGTTTCCTTGTCTCTAAAGGGGGAATAAAAATTGTACCAACCTACAAAATTAAAAAGAGGGTCATACAGAACGTGCTCTGGGCAGCATTCCCACCTGGACCCGTGGCAAATGTAGGATTAAATGGGCAATGCACCTCTGGAGCCCACATTTCCCTGTCCCCAGTTTCCCTCAAAGAAACGGGTTGCAGGGAATCAGAGGGGAGCAGGCAGGACTAGGTGCACACACAGCACACTGCCTTGCAGGGGCTCCAGGTGGCCCCGTTCCTGAGACCTCTAGCCTGTGGCTGAGGCCCAAACAGCCCAAGCCTCCAGTGAATTAATTTTTGTCTCAGACACAAGTTGTGATCTTGAAGCAGAAGCCCTTGGCCATGGAGCAGACATTTGCCTCAGAGGTCCCTTTGGAACACAGGCTCCACACCCATCCCCTTTCCTTTGGAGACAAGTACAGAATGTGGGTGGGGGAACAGGTGTGGCTGGTTCCTCTGGTGGCCCTTAGGCCTGGAAGAGCAGCTGCTTCAGATTCGTGGGTACAGATGGAACACTCCTCACCTGGGTGCACATGAGACACAGCTGACATCAGCTCTCTTATGAAGCTGCTTCTGAGATGTCCCTTCCCACGGTCCTGAGTTCCTGGGTGCCATCTGTGACTCTCAGCACAAAGCCCAGTAGTTCCCCAGGAGGGCAGGGGTCTGCTTGGCTGTGCAGCCCCTTCCTGGCACTGAGTTCTGGCCAAATCCAGACTTTCGCCTCTGCCCTTGAGGATATTCCCAGGGATGGACAACCCTCCCAGGAACAAAGCAGGATGGGGAAGCAGCCCACAGGCCTGTCCTCCTAACCCAGCTTCTAGACTGAGAAAACCAGAAGGCCCCAGTTTCTTCCATAGGGCTGTGGTGGTACATGGGGCCAGGTGAGGAGATATGCCCCCCACCTGCACCAGCCTCCCAAATTCACTGGTCTCACTGTCCAGCCCCCACCTTCCAGGCCAACTCCTCTCAATGGCAGCCATGAGACTTGTGGGGGCCATCCTCCCAGCAGCTGCTGGTGCCTTAGAGCTCACTCCAATCCCATGAGGTGATCACATTTATTCCTCCATCATCCAGAGGAAGAAACTGGAGTGCAGGGAGGTAAAGTCACTTGCTCCAAACCATCTAGCAACAGGCCATGTAACTGAGATTTGAATTCAAGTCACCCTACCTGCCTCAATCACTTTGCCCCTCCGCCTAGCCTTCCAGTGTCACCACACTGAGGCTCGGGGTGGGGGGTGGGGGGGGCTGGCCTGGGGCCTGGCTCCCCGGCAAAGTTTTGCCCACAGGCATCAGCATGTCTCAATGTCTAGAATCTCCCCCAAGAAAACCCAGCCAGAAGGGGACAGTTAGGACCCAGGGGTGCAAGGCTGGTCCATCCCGGCACTCACTATGGCACCTTGGAAATGACCTTGCCCTTATCACATCAAGAGGAGCTTGGGGGGGGGGGTCTCTGTGAAGATCTGAAGATCCAAGTGGGCCCTGAGTGATAAAGCCCACTAGACTTCCCTATGTCTCTCCCCCACACCTACAATGCAGGCTTCTCAGGCTGCTCTACTGAGGGTCTTCTCGAGGCCCAGAGCAAAGACAGGTCCTTAAACGGCACCCCATGTATGCCCAGTCCACTGGGTGGCGGGGGGAGGCAGGGATGGTCCTGATAGAGGCCCAAGGGCTTCAAAACCACCAGTCCTCAGGGCTTATTATGCCTTCAGCTCCTCAAACTGTGAGTCCTGTCCACCCATACTACTCCCAGGTCTCTACACAGCTGGAGTGGAAGTCCTCGTTCAGGCAGTTGGAATCTTCCAGACAGGACCACTTTGTCTTATAAGATGACAAAAGCTATGTCACTCCCAGAGGGTCTCCTCCTGAAGTTGCCCCATCCATTCCTGGACTCTTTCCGAGTCAGCACCACAACCCTGTGACAGAGGCCCCAGGACTGTGTTTTCCGATGTAAGACACTGAGGGTCCGAGAGGAAGAGGCTTGCTGAGCGCGCCACCCAGCTGGTCAGTGATAGCGTCAAGCCCCAACCACAACTGTCTGCTAAAGAGGCAGGGCCCCAGAGACCAGAACAAATATCCAGCCCTCTGGCCTCACCAGGGTGCTCTGGGGCCTCATCTGCCAGTTTTGCAGAGGGAGAGAGGATAGAGGAGTAAGTGCCCTGGCCAAGGAAGCAGCAACCCTTCTGGATTCCAGGGGACTTGGGCGACTTGGTGTCGTTTCTCCAAACAACGCCTTCCCCTCCTGAGCTGAGAGCGCGAGACTCCAGGGCGGAATCTAGAGGCGTCCGAAGAGTCTAGTCGGCATCTTTTTGAGTCAGGAGTCTCTAGGAGCCCGCTTCGGCCAGCGCCACCGGCTGGCTGGCTTTGTCCCCAGTACTCCCGCCCCAACTAAAGGCCCCGAAGAGAACAAGGGGTTGGGGGCGTTTCCGCTTCGGCCTCCCAACAGGCGGGACCCTGAGGAAAGACGGCGGGGCCCGCCTTCCGGCGGCCGCTACAGGAACCCCAAGCTCCTGAATACTGAGCGGAGGAACAAACCGCGCACCCGCCCGCCTCCGGGAGTCCCCAGAAGCCCCCAGGACCCTCCGCCGGAGTCCCTCCCGAAGGGGTGCCCGGCCTTAGGGCTCTGGGGCCCTGGCGAGCCCCACCACGGCGCTTCCCCCGAGGAGCGGCGCCCGGGACGACTCGGGAGCCGTACCCTGGAACTCGGTCCGTCGGTCCGTCGCCCAAGCTCGCGTGTGCCGCCAAGAGAACTACACGCCCGGTGCTCCTCCCGCTCGGGCTCACCTACCGTGCACCAGTCTCCGCATGTCCTGGTATCGAGCCCACAGGTGTGCGCTGGGCTCGGCGCCGCCGGCGGGCGCCGAGCGCGGGGCGCCGGGGCAGTGGGCGCCGGGACCCGGAGGGCCGCAACCAGGACAGGAGGGCGAGGACGAGGCGGCTCGCGGCCCGCCGTGGTCTCGGCGCTGCAGGCAGCGCCGAGCGGCCGCCCGCAGCCCCACACCCGCCATGCCCACTGAGCGCCGCCCACGCTGCCCTCAGCCCTCCGGTCCGTCCACCGCCCTCCTACTGCACGCCCGCCACCGTGGCCGCGTGCTCCTTACAGCGGCCGGCCAATGGGCGCGGCGCGCGGAGCCCGACCGCCAATGGGAGCGTCCCTATGTCCGGGGGGCGGGAGGTCCCGGACGGGGCGGGGCGGGCGGGGCGGGCTCCCCGACCCCCTCCCCCAGTCTCCGGAGCGGCCCAGGAGGACTCTGCGCCCCCCTTCGGAATCTACGGTGGCGATGGCGGCTCCTTCTTTCCTCCCCTAGGGAGGCTGGCGGGCCTAAGAAAGGCCGTCCCCGCGAGGCTCCGGACGGCCAGGGCTCGGAGGGGAGAGGGCCAGAGCGCGGCGGGTCCACCCGCCCCTTCCCCCACCTCCTGTCCTTCTGACCTCAGATCCTCTGCCCCTTCCCCTAGTCCTGCAGCGGGGGGTCCTGTTCCCCGCCCCTCGCCCCTGCCGGTTCTGCCCGCGGACCAGAGACCGGCCCGTTTCACTCACGTCTCTGGCGGATAGAGTCCTTCCCGCGCGCTCCCCGCCGCCAGCCCCAAGCTGCGTGAGACCTCGGGACCGCAGCGCAGCCGACGTCCGCTGAAGCAGACGTCGCTCCCTCTTTGTGCCTTATACAGATGACCTCTGTTAACTTGGAGCGAGGTGGTGGGTCAGGGGTCACTGTGCTTGCCTCGTTCCTACCTCAGCAAATGGCCGCACCGAACCGCTCCATTCCTCGCTTCCCCACGCGGGACTCTCTAGCTCTTCTAGCAATATCACCAGGATTTACAACGAAATTCCTCTTTCCTGCTGAGAACCACTCTCCACCTGCGTGTATTCCACACAGATCCGTTTTCTAAGTCCACATGCGCATGTGCTCTGGGCCTTCAGCAGGCTGACCCTGCACCCGTGGGCCTTGTCGGTGGAGAGCTGGCTAGCTAGACACTTGTTTCCGTGGGATGCTCCCCGCGGTGTCCTCGCCGGGTCTAAGGGTGTACATTCCAATATTCACTGCACCTTGGCTGAGGACCTACAGTGTGCCAGCCCCTGGGCCAAGTGCTGGCACAGGATGGAGGCCATAGGTGGGCCCATGGGTGGGCGGCTGCCCTCCCCACTCCCAGGGCCCCAGTAAGCTAAGTGTGCGCTTATGTAAGCCTCGTGTGGGCGGGAGATGGGTGCTCTCTGGTGTCCAGCCCGCAGAGCCACCAAGAGAAGCCAGAGTGAGCACCAAGCCAGTTGTGTGTGCATGGTTGGGTGGGGTTGGCTCCGGGAGAAGGCAGGTTATCCAGGTTATCCAAGCTGTAGCTTGGACCTGGCAGCTCAGCGGCGGACCCTCCTACCCTTTTCAGAGGCGCTGCTTGATCTCTCTTTTTTTTCTACATTTTGTGTCCACGTTACCAAACTCTCTTATTGGTTCTAAGTTTTCATTTGACTTTCTTAGATTGTCTAATAGTCCGGGAATAACGGAAAGTGCCCCATACAGGATAGCTTTTCTTAATTTTATGGTTGTTTGTCTCAGATGCTTACTTAGACTTTTCTTGTGATAATGATAGTTAGCTTTCAACAATGCACCTTATTTTTAGAAGCCTAGGCATCAGTCTCGATCTCGAAATAAATGAAAGGCGTTGTGTAATTGCATTTTAGAGCATGGTGCACTACCCGTTTAGTAGTCCGTCATAGAGGGTCATCACTTCTACTAGGACTTTAAGAAAAAAGATGGCGGTGGCAGAGTAGGGGGCGCGGCCGCCAACTCCGAATACCAGCTTGCACCGGGGAGGCCGGGAGGCGGGGCCGGACCGACGCCACGTGGGAGGCCCCGCCCCTTGGCCCGCCCTGCCTCTGGAGCAGAGGAGTCTGCGCCAGCTGGTTTAGGCCTCACAGAGCACGCGCACTCCGCCGCATTCTGATTGGCGGACCCACGCAGCCCACCGCACTCAGATTGGTGGAGCCGCTCCACATTCTGGGTCCCGAGCTCAGCGGGGCTCCTTACCCGTTCCGCTCCTCACCTCCTTGGAAGTGGCCCAGGGCCGGGATCGCACGGCCTCCTGGCCGCCGGACTCAGCAAGGACGGGCAGGACGGCTTCGGCTTCGGCTTCGGCTTCGGCTTCATCCGGGAGCTCCAGTCCAGGAACTGGGACAGCTCCCGTCGCTCTTCGTTCCGCCGTATCCTTCTCAACGACAGCGGTCCGGCATGTTTTCCAGGGCCCAGGTGAGGCGGGTTCTGCAGCGGGTGCCCGGGAAGCAGCGACTCGGCGTCTACAGGTTCCTGCCCTTCTTTTTTGTCCTGGGAGGAACGATGGAGTGGATCATGATTAAAGTGCGCGTGGGCCAGGAGACCTTCTGTAAGTGGGTGCAGCAGCCTCTGTTTCATTTCAGGCAGGCGGGAGGCGGCGAGGGAGCCGTTTTCCTGGGGGCTGTTCTCAGCTTGTAGACCTCTCATTCCGCTCAGCGCTGAGGTGCTTTTACCCCGGTCAGAAGGGCGAGTGCGGTTCCCTTCGTTGGGCGGTGGAGATCCGCCTGGGCTCTCCTGTAAGCGGGGCGACAAAGGCACATTGGTATCCGATCTTGAGACCTTCCCTGCACTTTGAGAGGAGGGCACGTGACTCCACTCAGGACGCCCTCCTTTCAAGCCTGCCCTTCGGCCATGCCGGTGACACTTTTCGGGCCTAAGGAATAGACTTCTCACAGCACCTAGAGGCGGGTGGGATCTTGAGGATTCATGGAAGTTCCTAACTGGCCAGTCCAAACCCTAGAGGGAACTTGGTTGGCCCGGCTTAGCTAAATACTACTGTCTTTACTGGCCAGAGTCATTGGTACCAATGCCCAGCACTACAAAAAGTGTGTCTGGCATTGCTTTGCTGAGCACTAGCCTGGAAAGGCTAGTTCCTCTTCCAGGAAGACTTCCCTAACCCCTAGGCCCTTTCTGCTTTCTCCCTCTCCAGAAACACAATCACTTGTGAATCACCAACCCTCATTTTTTAAAAAAAAGTGCTTTCTAAAGATATTTAATCCTACTGTGTTCACCCATTCCTTCATATTTAATGAGCACTGATGAGAGGATATAAGGTGGATGGCCCCCACACCAGAAGAGCACTAATGGGAGAGACAGATCATACAGTTACTATTAAGTGTGATCACTGCTGTGGGGGGAAAGTTGGGGGAGCATGGGAGTCCTGGGTGGGGCACCTGAATTGGACTAGGTGGTGCAAGGAAGGCTTCCTGGAGGAGTTACCATGTCAGGTAGGGTCCAAAGATTGAGTAGGTGTCAGCCAGATGAGGGAAACGTTTATGGACTTGAAAGTGTCTTCTGCCAGTGGTAAGAGCAAACCTTGGGGCCTTGGTGTGAAAGTATGCTGCTGTGTTTCAGGGACTGAAGCAGGTGAGCAGAGTAAGGGATGACGTGGTTAGAAAGGTGCCTGGGCAGGGCCACAAAGGGACTGAAAAACCAACAGTGTATCCCAAAGGGCTGAAGAGTTTTAAGCCGCAGTTGGTGAACATATGTGGAGAATGCTTTCTTGTGGAGGGCGGATTGACAGGAACACTTAGGCTGTGTGGTTGTCCAGATTTGAGATGGTGGCCTGGACTAGGGTGAGATGCCAAGAAGTGGGCGGAGTTGAGAGACACCCCAGAGGTAGTACTGACAAGGGCTTGGTGATTGACTGGACTCAGGAAATGAGGAGTGGCAGCTTCTGGTAGGGCAGCTGGGGCAGGGGGAACACAGGCAGGACAGTCCTGGGCTCCATTTTGGACGTGCTGAGGGGGGAGATGGTTATACAGAACTGAAGCTCAGAAGGCAGATCTGGGCCTCAGATCTAGGTTTGTGGGTCATTCACAAGCTGATTGTGATGAAAGTCAGAGTTTAAACCCCAACATTTTGAGGGTGACCGAGAGTGACCAGAGAGGCAAGAAGGGAAACATGAAGGGCTTGTTATCACATAAGACAGGAGGTTCAGGAAGTTCAACTAAGTGAATGGGAGGTAAGCCCCCTCTCCCCTACCAGGAGAGACTTGAAATATGCAAATACTGATCAGGAAAGAGAGGGTGGAGGGAGGCTGGAGATACCTTGGCCCTTGAGAAGGTGGGAGAGGATGGGACCAGAGCAGGGCAAGGAGTAGCCCTTGGAAGTCAGCTGGAAGAGTTCTTTACTGATGACTTTTCTCTGCGAAGAAAGTTCACGGCCATTTCGGGGTGGGTAAAGTAGGGTCAGGGCCATGGCTGAAGAAACAGGACTGCCAGGCATCACAGTGGACCCAGTTAGATGCAACAGTTAGGCCCACAGTGCAAAGCAAGCAGAATGAGCCATGGAGAAGTAAGTTGGATTAATCTGTAGTTTGGGTTTTGAAGGTATATCAAGAAGTTGATATTGATGAGAGGGAATTTCAGCTGATCTGGGCAGGAAGAGAGGACAAGGGCCTGAGGAAGTTGGTGAAGGTCCAAGGACAGAAAGGTAGTAGAGGTTGTCGTCAGAGCAGAATGAACTTATTGCTTCAGAGGAACACTGCAAGCAGATCGTAGAAGTTGAGAAGTAAGGAAGATGAAGGGGGCTGGTGCTTCATCTCTGTTGGGGGTGGTGTTGCCTGGGAAGATGGCACAGGACAGGGTCAAGGAACCTGAGCTAGATGCCAGCATTTTCATAGACTGAAGGGGAGTGATGGACAGCAGGTGCCAGTGCAGAGAAGATGGTGGCAAATGGCATAGGACCCAGAGGAAGAAGGTGGAGAATCAGTAGTAGTCTGGAAAAGCAGCAGCTGAGAACAAGGAGACTGCCCTCATCTCCCAGCCCTCAGTTCCTGGGTGTGGCAGAGGGAGCAGCAGAGAGCTATAGGGCCAGAAGTGCCTCTGCAGGGCCAGTTAAGAAGGATGATTTCAGAGAGAAGTGAAATTGCTAAGGGCTGTGCTGGGACATGACACTATCTTTGAAGACACTGACTCTGACCCTGCTATTGATATTGAGAGCTCCTTTAACATAGTGCTCATTTAAATCAAATCTTGTTTTAAGTTTATTCTGGCATTGAGTTAAGCCTTAATGTTGATATTCAGGTGACAGATATAGACTATTGGTTAAATTACTCAGATATATGTATTTTTAATTCCTTAGTCTCTTGAAAATCTAAATAAAATCTTTGTTTGATACAGACGATGTCTACCGTAGAAAAGCCTCAGAAAGGCAGTATCAGAGAAGGCTGGAAGATGCATCAGAGACTGAACTTCAGCAGTCAATAAAGTGAATATGAAACTTTACTACTGGTTTCAACTCCTTTAAAGATGTACTTTTCGGGTCTCTTGTTCTTACATAGAACTGCCTTTACAAAGAACTTTTATAGTTTTCCTGTCTCGGCTTGAATACTTCCCAAGTCACTGATGGACAGCACTTGTGGGAAAATTATTTCCTACTAAAACACACCTACCCATTGAATCTAGTCCATGAAATATTTCTAAACAATTCAAGGATCAATCAGGATGCTTTTCAGTGTAGCCTGAATTGTTTGTGAAGTCCTTTGTTTTAGGCAACAAGGGATAACCTTATTTGGTTTTTTGCAGAATTCAGACTTACTATGAATAAAAGTTATCTACTGTAGGATCATTTAAACAAGGATTATTATGCAATAATAATTTGTAAACATTTTGTTAGAATGTGACCATACGTTATTCATGTTAAGTGCTCTTGTGAACACAGACAACCCCTTTCCTTGCTTGGCTCCACTAACATACAAGGGCTGGACCTCCATGAGGACTGGGGAGCAACACGTTTCACTCCCCTCTGAGATGAAGATGTTGCTTTCATCCAGCTGCTAAAGATAAAGACACTGCTCGTTCCCAAAGAAAGTGAATCTTCACAGCATAAAGCAACCACAGACTTGAGCTAAATCAGAGGCTCAGTCTATAGGGAGAGATTTTCCAATCTGACCCAGAATAAGTTTGGATCAGTTGGTAGAAAAAGCAAAGGCATCTTTCCATGTTTGGATAACCATATCCAACATCTTTTCAAACAAGAAAATATATACATATTAAAGAAGACTAAGTTTCAAAATAGTTTCTAACTATTGCTCATGAATAAAGCAGCAGATGCTTAAGGCCACAGGGTATCCTCAAGTTAATGATATCTGCCACAAATTGTTCTAAGGGATTTTTTTTTTTCTAATTTAAGTCAGTCCATTTATGTTAGAACCAATCCAGTATAATTAAGGAGCCACTGACTACTCAGATCTCATTAAAGCACTAATGAGTCACTGCTCAGAGGTGGCTTGAGTATGAAGACCAGTGATGACCAACAGCACCAGGGAGAGGAAGGTAGTTCTCATGTGCGCTTTTGTTACCTCAGGCATTCCTGGTGACCCTAAACCTCATAGTTACTTTTAGTGACTAGACTGCTGCATGATGAATTTAAATTGTGGCCTTAACTCCCATTTGTTCCTCCAACCTGTTTTAGAAGTTTAATATTTTGTACCTATGTAAAGAGCATATGTAACATACATACCTTTTACAAAGAATAGTTGTAAATGCTAATAAAACCATCAGCTAACTTCTGTTGTCTGCTGTGGTTTCCTTCCCTGGCCTATCCTGCTGCCTCCATCCCAGGGAGAATCTCTAGTCTGAAGTTTGTGCTAAACTTCCCTAGAGTTTTCATCTTTCTAAAATATATGTATTGGAGTGCCAATTTATTTAAGACAATGAAGCTTTGAAGACAACACAACAATGTCTGACTTCAAGGCAAGTAGACTAGCAAAGCAATTAAAATTGAAGATACTTTCAAAGCATATTAATTTGGATGCTACAGAACTAATTTTTGCTAACCAAGGTGCAAGCTTTTTAACTTTGCCTCACTTTTTTAACAGTTCTACTAAGGAATATAACTCTATCCCACTTATCAGACACTAGGATTATTTAAGGGAACTTAAATAATTTAAACAGCAATGCTCTCATATGCTGCTTACAGAACTGCAGTGCCCCCTACTGTGAACTACAAGGCAAACAATTTAATAACTTGCATTTCAAAAACCACAATACTTCAGAATGACAAAAATCTAATTAGCATTTATTGCTAGAAGTCTACCTCCACTGGGGTGTTAGACAAAGAACATGGGCTTTGGAGCTTCATTTTATCATCTGAATGGATAGGGAAAGTACTGGGTTGACCAAAAAGTTCATTCGGTTTTTCCCGTAAGATGGCTCTAGTAGCGCTTAGCTGTCTTTAACTTCATTCGAAACAATTTTGCTAGACTGTATTGTGACAGGTCTCATATCAGCGTGCATTAAAAAAAAAAATCAAAATTGGTGAATTTTTGTGCAGCCATTTTAATACTGAAGATGGAAGCAACATTTTCCGCGTATTATGCTTTATTTTTTTAAATATAAATTTTATTTATTTTTGGCTGCGTTGGGTCTTTGTTGCTGCGCGTGGGCTCTCTCTAGCTGTGGACAGTGGGGGCTACTCTTCGTTGCAATGTGAGGGCTTCTCCTTGCAGTGGCTTCTCTTGTTGCAGAGCACGGGCTCTAGGCGCATGGGCTTCAGTTAGTTGTGGCTCATGGGCTCTAGAGCACAGGCTCAGTAGTTGTGGTGCACGGGCTTAGTTGCCCCGAGGCATGTGGGATCTTCCCGGAGCAGGAATAGAACCTGTGTCCCCTGCATTGGCAGGTGGGTTCCCAACCACTGCGCCACCAGGGAAGTCCCTGTGCTTTATTATTTCAAGGAAGGTAAAAAACGCAACTGAAACACATAAAAAGATTTGTGCAGTGTATGGAGAAGGTGCTGTGACTGATCGAACATGTCAAAAGCGGTTAGTGAAGTTTTGTGCTGGAGATTTCCCGCTGGACAATGCTCCACGGTCAGGTAGACCTACTGAAGTTGATAGTGATCAAATCGAGACACTGAGAACAATCAACGTTATACCATGCGTGAGAGAGCCGACATACTCAAAAATATCCAAATCAAGCATTGAAAATCACCGCTTGGTTAACTGCTTTGATGTTTGGGTTCCATAATTTAAGTGGAAAAAGCCTTCTTGACTGTATTTCCGCATGCAATTCTCTACTTAAACGTAGCGAGAACATTCTATTTTTGAAACAAATTGTGACAGGCGATGAAAAGTGGATACTGTACTATAATGTGGAACAGAAGAGATCGTGGGGCAAGCTAAATGAACCACCACCAACCAACCAAAGGCCGGTCTTCATCCAAAGAAGGTGATGTTGTATACACGGTGGGATTGGGAGGGAGTCCTCTATTATGAGCTCCTTCCAGAAAACAAAACGATTAATTCCACCAAGTACTGCTCCCAGTTAGACCAACTGAAAGCAGCACTCGACGAAAAGCATCCGGAATTAGTCAACAGAAAACGCATCATCTTCCATTAGGATGACGCAAGACCGCACGTTTCAATGACCAGGCAAAAAACTGTTACAGCTTGGCTGGGAAATTCTAATTCATCCGTCGTATTCACCAGATATTGCACCTGCGTATTTCCATTTATTTCGGTCTTTACAAAATTCTCTTCATGGAAAAAATGCCAATTCTCTGGAAGACTGTAAAAGGCACCTGGAACAGTTCTTTGCTCAAAAAGATAAAAAGTTTTGGGAAGATGGAATTATGAAGTTGCCTGAAAAATGGCAGAATGTGAATATGTTGTTCAATAAAGTTTTGGTGAAAATGAAAAATGTCTTTTATTTTTACTTAAAAACTCAAGGAACTTTTTGGCCAACCCAATACCTAAGCACAGAGTAAATACTCAATAAGGAAGGGCTATCTTTGTTCATCTAGTAGTCCTCTTTTGGAAATCTTGCCTACATCTCTGAAGTTATAACTCAATCAAATTAATCTCTTTTAGAAGTTTGGATCTCTCACACTGAGTTACTTCTCTTAAAAAAAATATACACTTGGACCATGGTGTTTTCCAAAACAACTTCTCTGCTAGTAAAGCAGCATCAGTTCTTAGTTTTCACACACGTGTATTAAATTTGGAATTTCTTGACACATTTTTGTGTATAATCCACAAGACGTGCATTCCACATCTATCTGGGGGATAGAAATAGTCTATTAATTTGTTCAGGTATGAACTTTCATTCAGCTGACCTCGCACACTTCCAAATGCAAAAGGAACAGAGTAATACTTAGCACTATTGCTCAGAGTGTTCAGCTGGAATGTTTAACTATACGTCAACGATCATTCAAAATATGTTTATGAGCAGACATGGAAGTACAGCCCTAAACTCTTAGGAGAACAGAACCACAGGGATTTGCAAAGTGATATTAGAGGAAAACAGTTGGTTGATTTTACCAACACCTTCTATTAAAAGTGTTGTCATGTTTTAAGAGATTATAAGCATGATAAAAACATACCCGGGCCACTTCTCTCTTCTGGCCACACACAGCTATTTGAAATGGATTACACTGATTTATGATACAGGACATGCTTGCCTTACCTTCCATCATCAGTAACAACTCCCTCTGCAATTTTAACTTCAACCTGCATTTCTGCCCATGCTGAAGACATGTTAGGAATCCTTGACTGCCAGTCTGAGAGGCTTGGCATGGGCATGTCAGGCTGCAGTGTGACTACATTCAGCTTCTGTGTTAATGCAGCCTAAGCCTTGGATCAGTGTCTGGACACTGACTTTTGCCTCTACCCAAGGAGCTCTCTTCCTTTAAATTGGCAGCCATATCCCTGTCAACATAAAATCAAGGCCTGCAGAAATTAAACCTACTTGAAACTAACATCTGACACAGCTTTAACAAAACAACCAAACCTGGTTAATCCAAATCACTTTGCAAACTCCATTTTTATTTGGATTAAAAAGCTTTAGATGAACAAAGATATGATACATACATATTATAAGACTAGTTATCACTTAAACCTCTTTTGATACAGAAATTAGAATAAACCAAGTTTTAATCAAGTCTGAAAATGTTTAAGTTCAAAAATCAACAACACCAATTTGGAGATTTTACACAAAGAAGAGTCCCCTCTTAATTCTTCCTCATAGGAAGAAAAGGGTGGGTTCAAAAACAAAGTAATTCAAGGCCTTTTAAATCAGTTGGCTGACATACTATTTTAAACCTATAGGTCTTTTTCCGCACATAAACAAAATTCTTTTCCACATGAACTTACATTTTGAAAACATTTAGGCCATTATACTTTCTAAGCCATATCACTACAGTTCCTAAAACTCATGGAAAAAAAAGATGTATAGTTCACATGTACCTTTTAAAGTCAGGGCTTTTTTTTTTTTTTTTTTTTCTTTTCTTTTTTGGAAGATGGCTGACCTCAAATCTTATATCCTAAAATATTAATTGACATTCTCCAAGTTAATATACAGAAAGACATGATTCTAAAATAAATACATAGAGCTTTTTTTTTTTTTAAAGGTAATTAGGGCCTGCCTAATGGCCCCCTGGCCCGGCTCTGCACTGCCTTAGGGAAGCCCCTAGCTGGATCTATGGTTCCTACAGCACCTCCAGACACTGAGAAGGAGCCTGGAGGAGGAGTGCTCTGGCTTCTAATGCCCCACATAGACCACAGTGAAGAGTTTTTAGAGTCTTCCCAAAGAAGTCTCTTCCAGACCTTAAAAAGGGAAATAAGACGGGTGCATGAAATAAATAAATAACTTAACCAAAATTAAATTTCAGGTTCTTTGGTGTAATTCAAGGATGTCTAGAAATAAAATAATCTGATTGTATTATACAGTCCATGATGATTCAATGGCCCAAATAACCAAGAACTGAAGATTTCTTTATCTGATTCAGTTTAACAATAAGGTACTGACATAGTACTGCAAAACATTTTTTAAAATTCAGAACTGTTTAAAATACTTGATGCAAATTGAGATCCAGTGGTTGACTTATAGGCAATTAAGTTATAAGGACCTCCTGTAATTAAAGTATCTAGATACAAGAGACTTTTTTCCATTCTAAACTCTTCTGTCCCCATGATTTAGTAAGAATGGTAATTAAATATCCAGGTATTGACTCATACCAGATTAAAAGAAAAAAGTATCCTCTGAGAGTCACTCTCAATTTACAAACAGCAGTGGAAGCTCTACCACAATGGCAACCACCTTGTTACAATAAAGCAAGTTTCAAAAACGCTGAGTGAAATACTGTACCATGTTTGATGCTTTCCACTTGTCTGAGCATTATATACTGCCTCCAAATGTTTTTTTCCAGAGTCATATAAGAGAGACAGGGTCATCAAACCTAAGTGTTTGGGATCTGTAATGGTCTTTTTAGTGAGCATTTTCTTAAATTATGATTTCCTTCTCCTGAAATTCAAAAGCACAAGCTGAATTTTAAAATTATTTTATAAAGTCTTAAATTTCTGGTTGAGAATTACAACCCTGAAACTTAGGAGAAAAAGAAAAAAAAAAGCCAGATCTGATGAGGAAATAAAGAATACTAAAACATACTTGCATATGCAGGCAATCCAGCCTTTTACAATTATGCTTCTGACACAGCCCATATCTGGTTAATGCACTCCCTTCCCTAAGTTAGGTTAGGTGTTATGTTTAAAAATAAATCACCTCCAGCACACCTCAATACTTTCTTCAAGATGAACTTCAATAATTTGCAATGTAGAGATTTAAAGTTTTAAATCACCTAACATGTATAGGCATAAATTGTGAATTCATTACAAAAAGATCAAAAGTACCCTTAAACTTACCTGCCAAGACTAAATATAATTCAGGGTTGTGCACATGTTCTGCAAAAATAACTGACACCATAGATGTCTAACTCAGCACAAGAAAAAGTGCTTTCTCCCTCCAGGCGTCCGGGAGCTGCATTAGCTGCAGAAGAGTGCACAGTGCTGACTTCAGATTTCTGAGTTACTAGAGCAAATGTGCCATGTCTGCCGAACATCTACAATCCAACTAACAACCTTTCACTCTACCTGGAAGAAACAGTTCTTGCAATAGTGGCATAAGATATTTAGGCACGTGAAACAGACACAAGTACACTCCCCTCTCTAAGATGTAAACTAGGGCCAACTTCACATTTCATTGACAACTTAAACTAATCTGTAAACTCTTGTGTGTGTTTTTTTTCATTTTGTTTGTTATTTAAAAAAAACAAAAACAAGAAACCAACCAAAAAAACAAGAAACAGAAACCCCAAGCCAAGACAAAAAACCTTTGATGGTTTCAGCTCTATGGCAACAAGTAAAAAGATAAAACTCCAAGTCTAAATACAACCAATTATGAAACTGGTTTTAAACGAAGGAAACATATGCAAAAAAAAATCTTTGTGTATTTGATAAAGTCAACTTAATATAACAAAAACAAATTGAAATAGCTTATTAAAAGTGTCCTTATATAAAAATGGCCTTGTGATGTACAATAAAATGCAATAAAAATGATCATCCTTTGTTCCTCCCCCCACCCCCAGTAACTAAAATGGCTACTGTTCCACAAAACTCTTTATGCTTCTATAAAAGAATCGTAATTGATGTGATTAAAGGTTTTCTAGATTGTATGCTTGGCGAATATTAAGGGTGTCTCGGAGCATCAGATCCCGAAGGCGCCAGAGGGCGTCTGCCATGGTGGTGTGGGCCCCTTTACTTTTCAGCCAGTGAGAGGGGAGTCGGCTCTCCTGTTCTTTTGACAAATGGACATCACGTCTTCGGGCTGAAAATTAAAGTGCAGACAGAGAAATACAAATATCAGTCCTAAGGTCTGACAGATTAAAACATGAAACATTTATTATTTATTGAATATTATGAATTTTAACTCTGCAGAATACTTCCAAGCAAATTTCTTACATTGTTTTATTAGGCATCTTGGTTTTTAGAAAACTATTTTACTTAGGTATGAGACTACCTAGCCAAGGATGTCTCGTTTTACACTTTGCAGTTTATAAATTATCTAATGTCTTTTTTTTTTAAATTAATTAATTAATTTATTTATTTTTGGCTGCCTTGGGTCTTTGTTGCTGTGTGCGGACTTTCTCTAGTTGCGGTGAGTGGGGGCTACTCTTCGTTGCGGTGCGCGCGCTTCTCATTGTGGTGGCTTCTCTTGTTGTGGAGCATGGGCTCTAGGCACATAGGCTTCAGTAGTTGTGGCTCGCGGGCTCAGTAGTTGTGGCTCACGGGCTCTGGAGCACAGGCTCAGTAGTTGTGGTGCACGGGCTTAGCTGCTCCGCAGCATGTGGGATCTTCCCAGATCAGCGCTCGAACCCGTGTCTCCTGCATTGGCAGGCGGATTCTTAACTACTGTGCCACCAGTGAAGTCCTAGAAATTATCTAATTTCTAACAATTACTTCACAAAACAGCTGCACAAGATAACATAATTACTAGAATGGGAATATAAAAGTTGTACAAACACCTAAAAGATCTGATCATTAATATTTTATAGTTACTCCAATATTAACAAAAAATTCCTAAAAAGGTAAATATGAAGAAAGGGAAAACCACCTACTACTCTTAAAGCAATCAAATGATCAAATTTAGCTTAGAAATGAAAAATGAACAGAAACTTCCAAAGTTCTTTCCAGAAACTAGGCAAGTTATTTTAGTAAGTACTGAAAATATGCTGAGCCTGCTGAACTAAATGAAAAAACTTGATAGGTTAATAGAAACATGTCTTCCAATATTATTTTTTTTTTAAAAATTGAGGTGAAATAATTTTTTTTTTTTGGCAGTACGCGGGCCTCACACTGCTGTGGCCTCTCCCGTTGCGGAGCACAGGCTCCGGACGCGCAGTCCCAGCGGTCATGGCTCATGGGCCCAGCCGCTCCGCGGCATGTGGGATCTTCCCAGATCGGGGCATGAACCCGTGTCCCCTGTAATGGCAGGTGGACTCTCAACCACTGTGCCACCAGGGAAGCCCTGAAATAATTTTTAATTTACCCAAATCCATCTGTGCTATCCCCAAATGCCTGAAAAATAACTGAAAAAATTCAGAATATACTTAAGAAGATGGCATAAATATTTCTGACAAAACTAAGCTTTGAAACTCAGCAAAAAACCATTTTCAGTATGTAACGTCAATATACAAAGAAGCTCCAAACCCTTCTAATAAGTATACAATTTATTTTGCTTATAAAGGCATACCTCAGGTTTGGTTCCAAATCACCACAATAAAGTGAGTTGCATGAATTTTTTGGTTACGTCTACATTATACTGTAGTCTATTAAGTATGCAATATAGCATCATGTCTAAAACAACAATGTACATACCTTAATTAAAAAAGACTACACTGCTAAAAAAATATTAACCATCATCTGAACCCTCAGCAAGTCATAATCTTTTTATAATGATAATATCAAAGATTGTTGATCACAGATCACCAAAACAAATATAATAATGAAAAAGTTGGAAATATTGTGAAAATTACCAAAATGTGACACAGAAAAACGAAGTGAGCACATACTACTGTAAAAACGGTGTCAAAAGACTTGCTTGACACATTGCCACAAACCTTCAATTTGTAAAAAATGCAGTATCTGAGAAGAGTAACAAAACAAAGTGCAATAAAACAAGGTATGCCTGTATAAGAATCATGGATATTTATCCTGATATAATAGGTCCATAGCAGCGAGAGGACTTTGATAAAGCATGGATTTCGAAAAGGCTTCTTGAGGACTCTCCTTACCTGCTAGGGTCTGGTCCCACTTGCTAATGCTGTTGGACTCAGCACTGAGTCCTTCAATATATTTTAGGTAGGCCTCTGAGTGGAGAAGCCGTTGAGTCTTCGGTGGGGGAGCCACAAACATGGGTGTTGTTGGCTGCTGTATGACAGGGGGGCCGGGTGGATGTGGGCCAGGATATGGAGGTGGTGCCTGCTGCCCTGGAGGCCCCAAAACACCTACCTGAAAGAGCACAGACACATGGTGAGGGAAAAAAAATAGTGCATGCTCTGAGAAAGAGGGTAACTTGAATTCTGTTGAGTCCTAGAAGATCCAACTTGGAGGCTCACCTGCTGTCCATATGGACTTCCACCTGGTGCTGGAGTCCCTACCATAGGGGCCACTCCTTGGTTCATCACACCTATAATTCAGAATTACAGGCACAATTAGAGGCTCTGGGTTGAGAAGACTGAAAACTACTGTCTGATAAGAAAGGCCATTTATAATGCAAGCCTATGATCTCTGCCCTGAGTCTTTGTGGATAGGAACCCTAAGCACCCAAAACAGGATGTAGCATTCATATAGAAAATGCATGTTCTTTTGTTTTTTAGGTACTTTAAATACAAAGCTAGGACAATTTGTCTGATGTACATTAATTATTCATGGCTTAGAAATAATTTGAACCCTGCATAAAATTCTAGTATTTCCCTAGGTAAGCTACAGTCAGAATACAACTATATTTTCAAGGTATTTTTCTTTTGACAACAGTTTCCTGCAACTGAAGCCCGTGTTTAATTTCAGCAGTAATGGCATTGCAACCAGGCTCAGCTGTATGCAATGTGTTAGGACAGCAGGGACATAAGGGAAGAGGTTTGTGCAAGTGCACATTAAGTGACCTTTGTGGAGGCTGGAGGCACATTCTTGCTGTCCTCTCACAGGCCACCAGCACCTCTGGTTCTAACGGGAGTCACTAATGTTGGCAGAGAGGGGACACTGCCATTTGATAGACCAGCACTTTGAAAAGGAATCATCTGGAAACAGAGCAGCCTTGGTGCTATCACTTCAAATGCAAAATGACAAAGGGAAAGAGAAAGATTCCATGGTCCTACTATATTTGGACTTTGTATAAACTTCCCTTGGTGACTCGTCACAAGCAATTTCTGTCACACAAGCAAGTTCTGTCTCATAGGTCCTAGTTGATAATAACATGATGTCTTAAATTTAGCGTCTGGGGCTATTTTAATCTCAGGACCGTCCATTTCCTAGTCTCATAAAACAGAGCAGTAGGTAAGGGACCCAGTTCATTAAAAACTAACAAACTACAATCAAAACCCTGGCGAGCTACTGCTTAAACCTTAAACAAGTCCAGCTGGCTGCACAGAAGGATCAACAGGAGCTAACTTCATATTCTATAGTTTCTCTGGATTCAAAATGTTGGTATTTTAACCAGGCAGAACCAACCCACTATTCTAAGGTTCAGAATTGCTAAATACCACTTCCAAGAAGTATTAGACGTTTGTAAGAGAGAACACACTAAGTGAAAACAAGCTTTCTGTTTACAAAGCAGGGATTTTTATATTCCAAGAACCCAGAAGGGTACCTGAATTACAAGAATAGGATCTTAGTGATTATTTGTGAGTGAGTGAAGAGGTTGCAGTGGGTAAGTTGCTGCTCCAGCAACATATTATTAACCCCTGTCCCCCTAGGACACTCACCCACCTTAGATTTCACAACACAGTGGGCCTCCCTGAGCTGCCTGTATCAATCTCTGCAGGGCAGCACAAAAATATCAGCAACCAACCCCCTATGTGCCCTCTGTTTACAAATGCCATGCCAGGGGGCAGCTGGTGAGAATGCAGGCTGAGTCACCAGAGGAGCTCACTGAATCTCCCTCTTCTCAAAGCCTGATCAGACGTGCGTGTGTAGATACTAAGAGGGGTTCTTCCCTGTCTCCTTATCATCAGGTGTGTTGTGCTTTCTTCAAATGCATTTAGAATCTGAAAAAGGGGCAAAGGGAGACATCTACCTCCCAAAACCCGCCAGAAGACCAGCTACCTAGAGGGTACTGGCCTTCGGTGTGACTCCTGCTGAGTAGCACATGCACCTGGGAGTTAAGTCCAGCTTAGTCTCACTGCTCAGTTAGATACTCTTGCCAAGGGGAGAGGGCACAGAATTAAGGACAACTCCACCTGCCACAGGAACACACCCATTTTATGACTGACACCTGCTCCAAGAGCAACTCACACATGGTCCACCACTTCCATAATGAAGCACCCACGCCCACGAACATTTCCTCCTCTGGGTGTGTCTAGATCAAATACTTCTGTGGAGTTATGGCCATTCTCTAAGCAACACTCACATCACAAAGCGTGTTACTGAAGGCTCTAGGCCAAGCCACCAGGTTAGCTCACCCTACATACTGCTGGGCACACCCTCTGAAGCTTCGTTTGGAACTCTTTATAGCCACGGGATCGGTAGATCCAATGCTGTTGTAAGCAAATCTAAGGGTTTCTACATTTTGTCATCTGGGCCAGGCCTTTAGCTAATATTTTGGATAATGGATCAAATACTATTCCAAGTCATCTTAAGGTCACATTCCCTCCAAATAGATACCTAAGGGTCAGTTTTTTTGCATATGATGGCAATTAATATGGGAACTTGTGATTTTCCTTTCATAATAATCTTTCAAATTTGCTAATTAATTGTAAAGGAAAACTGTACCTATTTCTGGGCTCCACTTATATGTTTCTATATAACTTCTGAACTTCTGTTGACAGACAAACCAGTGTCTCCAGGTAGCAAGGTGGGCTATGCTGTTCTTTAAATGTTATGTCATCCTTCTTTGGGGACTCAGAAATAGAAAACTCATCCAGGACAAATTCGTTCTCTCCCTCCTTTCTGTTCCTAGAAGGACTGACTGAAGGATTTCTAAAGAGTTCTACATTAGCGACTCTGTAATTCCCTTAGAGGGGAGGGGCTGCTTGAAAAGCAAAAGATGGAGCAGGGATTCTACACAGAAGACCCTTTGAGATAAGAATTGAACCAGAAGAAGAAATGTACTCAGGAGTAAAAAGTGTTTTTATATCAACTGGCAATTTGGGAAACTTCATTCACTGATAAAGAGAGCAGAGCATGACCTCCTAGGCTGTGTTTGGCTTTCTGAGCACGTGTCAAATTGTTTGAGTGATTTTAGAGTATGCCTCCTGCCCCTTGATCTGCTGAGTCTAGTTTCTGTCATGTGTCCTGTGCTGCTGCTAGGCAGCCAGGTGCTCAAGGGCACAGGTGCTGAGCCACCTGCTCAATACACAGGACAGGTCCTACTGCTGACATCCCTGGGATTCTCAGTGAGGGAAGGCCTGCCCACATGGGCAGCAGGTACCTCCTGGAACAAATGGCTGAAGGAGGAAAAAGAGAATATGAAGATGAGATTAATGAGTGAATGAGGATGAAGTTCTTACCCGGTGGTGGTATGCCCGGGAGGCCGGGCACACCTGGCGGAAGATGGTGGGGTGGAGGCCCCCCGGGGTGAAGTGGCTGCATGCTGCCCATGCTAACAAGGCCATCAACTGGGCCCTGCAAAGGTGGAAGGCCTGGCGGATAGCCACCCATCATGCCTTGAAGGACACAACAAATTTCAGACATGCATCATTAACATGCAACATGAAGTAAGTAATAACAACTCCCCCCCATGCACTACCAATGAATAAAGCACCCTTAGTACTGCATGATATAACGGCAATTAGTGCAATTATTTTGTTGCAATAATGAACAAAATATAAAGTTACAAATATGAAATACATTTCTGGATGAATTAGTACTTAGTACATTATTATTTGTAGTTATTTTCCCTGTGATAAATACGCTGCATGTTTTCAGTTAAATAATAATAAAGAGGAGTTCCAGTAACAGCCTTCCCAAGGTCATGATTATTGCAAGGTGTTCAGAGACCCGTTCTGCCTACTGCGATTCTACTGAAGAGTATAAACCCCATCATTCCACTATGCCCACACTCATATGCCTATCACAGGGTACACATGAGGGGAAACTGGAATGGAGGAAAATGAGGCGCACAGCCCTGATCACAAAGCATGGTTCTCCAGCATGGGGGAGGCGGCAAGACTTTTTCAAGACTTCTATGTCCATTCCTCCTCCCTTTTAGCCCCACCACTGCTGGTAAGAATGGATCATGCTTGAGCTTGAGATGGGGAACAGCTAAGAGTCATCACAATGAATGATGTTTCATCTTTAGATCTCAAAACATGATAAAATAAAGATAAAACCTAACTCCCCACCCCCACCCCGGCCACCAGCCAACCTAAGCCCAGGTCACTCAGTAGCCTGCACGCAGATCTTAGGAGGAATGGCTGGAGAATCAGGCTCTGTTGACATGAGAAAAGGCCAATTGTCGTCATTGTCCCCAAGCACACAAATGTCCTCACAAAGACCTTCAGTTAACAGGGAACATTTTAAATGAGGTAGAGAATTTCTGTGAACAGAGGTTTTTATTCCTTTATTTTCAAAGTGCATCTTCACAACACAAAATACTTCCTGCTGGCTAGGGAAGAATTTCAAAAAACAAGTATTTTTGGCAAAAAGAGTGAAAGGAAGAAGATAATTTCAGAATGTCAAAGACTCACCTATCAAAAGAACTTTAAAGCCATATGACATTTTTTTAAGCAAGGAAAACAACTTGATTTTTCTGGGATTTGAAATGATCACAATGAACAAAACACAAGGCTCCCCACGAAATGCAATCACCTTTGGACACAGCTTCTTGCACAAAGGGAGGGGTTGAGGAATTGGTGCAAAACCTCATTTTTATATTATACTTTTTGTAGAGGGGTTCTGGAAACAGTGCAAGACTCCCGGTTCTAAGAATTTTACTCTTTGATTTTCCCTGAAGAATTGTTTGAAAGGTATTTATTTATAAAGTTTAGTCTTTTGAAGCTATAAAATTACTGCAAGTTCTGAGATTGATTCAGCTTGCCTCATCGATCATATCTAAGCTGACTAAGAAACTTACAATTACACAAACCAATAAAACAAATTTTAAATAATAATCACCTCTGTACATAAAATAGGATTATCAGTTTCATTTTCTTAAAATGAGAGTTCAGAGATAAAAACTACTTTTGAACAGACACCACCATCTTAAATATGAGGAGATCCAATGCTACCAAACTGTCTTTTAACCATACCACCAGACAGAGCTTTTAGGGATAAGTAGGTGGGAATTCAAGAACGTTAGGAGGCTTTGCTTTCAATTACAAAAGCCCATCTGAACGCAGCCTTCATGGGCTGTGGTTGAAGAAATTACTAAGAATTGAAAGACATGACACTTGTCTTCATTAAACTGTACTTTGGCATTTATTATCCCAGTCACATGTGTTCAAATGAGCTTCAATGCTTGTAAGCAAAGCTGGTCTCAGACAGCAACAAGGCTAAGACTTAGGCCCTATGCAAACCTGTAAACCCATAAGAAATCACTCTCTTAAGCTGCAAAGTCCCCACTGTGGACCAAAGACTGCTTACTGTAGAGAATGCTTGCCCTGCACTCCCACAGCCCAGAAGACTGGGCAGCAAAAGGTTTAATAATGGAGCAGGGGCTTTCTGGAAGGGGGCCACCCTCCTCACCCATCAGAGCTCTGTGATGTTATTCCCCAACAGGGAGCTAAAATGCTGCAGCTGCTGTTTTTCAATGTTTTTAGCTGTTTGAATTGGTTTTGTTAATGTGTCCCTGGGCTTTTTAGTCAAGGGCACAGTGCTATAATATCACACATCAAATAGAACAAAAGAGAATGTCAATGAGGGAATTCTAACTTTCAAAGTCCCCATGTTCAAGGTCTGATTTCTAAAAACCTCTGGCACCCCATTAACCAAAATGGGCCATGGAATAGAGCAGGCGATTATGAGATTTGTTAGATCAACATCAGTTACACTGAAAGTACTGAAAGCCATGATTCAGATGTGCTTTGGCGAGTGCAACTGCTGAGTTCAGCGATAGTGCATTTGAGAACTTGCCATCACAAAAGGTAGGAGCAACAATGGAAAAGTTATCTTATGCTACTCTGCCTTAAAAAGCAAAAAAAAAAAAAAAAAGTGAAAACAAAAACAGCATCCCAATGAGCCTGTCTTGAGCAACACTATCTTGGACTCCCTGAAAAAAGAGGTCAGACTGCTTGCTTAAGAAGAAACACAGCTTGAATGGACCTCACCAGGCTTAGAAAGATCACGAAGGAGGGACCCGAGAAGTGGTCTGCAGGTTTCTCATTGGAGACACGTCAGACAAGAATATTCAAGAATAGCCAAATTTGCTATGGCTACCAGAACCAGAGACAACACACACAAGCAAACCACATTCATCTTTTCTTTTCTTTTTTTAAAAATATGTGACTGGGATACTAACAGAAAATGCAGTTTAATGTAATTAAATAGAAAAGCATTACAGAGTGGGCACAATGAATTGATTAAGGACTTTGTATTCTACTTAGCAGTCATGCACATTGGTGACCAAGAAAGGATTTACAATTCATTGTCAAAAATCCTTTTAAATGGTCAGTCTTTTAAGGATGGCTGCAGCAGAACAAGGCAAACTGAATACTGGAATGAGATGGGAAAATCATCACCACCTAAAGACTAGTTTTGTGTTTTCTCTTGGGAGTCCCTCCAGAACAGAATTCAGGGTCTGTTTATATTTTCTGCTGTAGAACTCTATCAAGAGCAGTCTGCGGTGGAGAATATCGCCAGATCATGCCCACAGCCAGGGAAGAGCTGCTCCCTACCAATTCCCAGGACTGGGCCCAGGGCCCATTTCTGGGGTAGAGGGGAGGCATTGCCCATAAGGGAAAGGCGATATAAGGACAACATGGATGACTTCAAACTTTGAATCTGTCATGAGAAAAGCCTAGAGACTGTGGCTTACTCCTTGTTGGAGGAAAAAAAAAAATGAAGGAATTTCTTAAAGTGGAAAAAAATGGTCTTAGCTCCTGTTTTTACCTGCAACAGGTGTCAACTGCTGATTGAGCATCCCCATTGGTGTTGGTGGTGGCACCACCCCCATGAGAGCCCCCACAGGGGTGCCTGCTCGGGGAGAAGCACTCGGCTGCTGTTGCTGTGCTGCTCGCTCTCTCTCCTGCTGCTCAGCAACTTTAGCTGCCCGCTCTGTAAAGGCATTTCAGATTTTCAATTCTGTTTTTAACCCAGGAATTCAAAATACCATCCATTGCATTCAACAGGACTAGTAAAAACACAGGCAACAGTTCTGTCTCAATGGAAGGAACAGTAGATGACTAGTCTCAACACAGGAGGAGTCAGGCCGATTTCACTTGGTAACCTAGAGTCCAGCTTTCCTATCCCATCTTGAGAACTGGTCTGCAAAGATTTCAAGAATGTTAAGACTGCAACACACATTCAGAAAGCACAGATTTTATTTAAAAACGTCACCAGCATAACCAACGTGGTTAATCTCACAAGGCACCCTGAAGATGAGAAGCGCTACCATTATTCTAGTATTAATAGCATTACAAATTATTTATAATTTCAACATGAAGCAATTCCATGGCCCATTGTAATTTTTGGCACAACTGTTACTTACTATATTTTCCTGATTCCTGGCACCCAATTTTACTAAGATTTGAGGACTCTTGTCATTAGTGTCATGAGGTTTAGCAGCTGAAGAAAATTAACTCTGTAAGGGAAAAGTAGCTTACTGCCTCCTCCACAAGGTTTTAGGGAAAATAAACGCTAATTTGTACATTCTAATGAAGCAAAGAGGTCATGTTTAATAAACCCCAAGGGAAAAAAATGCATGATACTCCAGGCTACAGTCATCAGAAGCAGGGAATAATATATATACACATATGAAGCAATGGAGAATGTACTGACAGAACCAGGTTTCCTGAAGCTGAGTTCAATACTGACCATAAATCATACTAAATCAGCAAAAGTTCCAGAATTCATACTTATTTCATCCAAAATGCAAGAGGAGCATTAGCTTGTGCCAGTTCTGGGCTGTGGAACATCCCTGCTACACCGCTCACTCCTATGAGCTACTCTTTCTGCTTCTCCATAGCCAGTGGCCCCAACAATCACATTCCCAGTCTTTTTGGGAGCTAGCAGGCTGGACCCTTACTAGAGAACTCTAGAAATGTGCATTCCCAAAGCTCCCACAATACAGGGTTTATTTTGCTTCACCATTCATAAATAGGAACTCCTCTCCACTCTTCACATGGGCAAACTGAGACTGGAGACAGGTAGTGACTTGTCCAAGGATATAGAGAGAACCAGCAACCTGCGGCTCTGATTCCTGGTATCAAACTCCCAACTGCCACACATTAACCCTCCAACAAGGAATTCAAAAGGCTACTGCTGGCTGATCTAAGGAAGGGGAAAACAGCTTAGGTCACATGGCTTTAAAGAGCTTCGAGAAGCAACGGCTCCAGTCCTCCTTTGTGTGATAATGTGAAAGTCAACCAAGTCAAAGCTTTCTCGGCTGCGACAGTGTTACCTGCAGAGACTTGTCATCACTCACTACACTGTCCCAGTTTACAGATCCTCTGTACAATGAGCGTGAGGGACAAAGGCCATTTTAACAACCTATTTCCTTGAACTAGCAGTAAAAAAAACACTGATGACCTAGACCCCCACATTAAGTTCTCATATTTTCATTACACAAATGACACAGTAAAATGGGAGAGCAAAAAAATGAAGTTGAAAAAAGAAAATTTCAGGGCTGTGGATGGAATTGGACTGGCTACCTGTTGGTTCTTTTTGGGCTGTCTTAGAAAAGAGAATTATTAAATGAAGTCAGCCAACCTCCAAACTTTGGGTTTTGAATTCAATGGGCCTGGACACCAAAAGTTCAGATTTTGTGTCTCAGGCAGACACTGCTGAGTCATATAGCTCCTCTCACTAAGTTCTCACTGAAATTTCAGATCTCCCTTTGAATTTGGAAGAATTTCCCAGAAGCCATCATTTCTCCTTCTCTTCAGTTCTGCTCCAGCATTTTTACTTTTACATCATCTCCAGACACATTTCTCGCTCTTGTTCACACTCTGAATAACCAGCCATGCAGTACTGGCTTCATTTGTCCTGGACCAGGCTTTACAGCCATGTGAGCTGCATTTTTAACACTTCTCCAACTGAGTGATATATCTGGTCTTAACTTCCACTAAGGTTAGAAATACCAAAGCTCTCCAAAGTTCTAGGTTCTTACAGAACTGACTATGGTTTCTCAAAGAATATTCTGTCAAATATTAGTTCTTCAGGATATTAGCTGATATTACATGAATACCTGATCAAGTTTCAGAAAATGCCAGGTGAAAAAAGTAGGTTATTTACTACAGGTTTAAAGACTTTCATATGGCAATATGCACTGTTAAGTTTCTAAGAGAGAAAGTTTTTGGAGTGCTTCTCAAACTGGTTTTGCCACAAATGTTTTCTGAATGAACATCTTGTAGGACTAGGGTTCTGCAGAAGATCCTTGGGGAAGCCTGTCAGATAATTTTATAATAATAAATCAACTGTAATAAATGAAAGGAGTAAACTATTTTTTTAAAAAAGGAGTTTCTTTGGAAACTCCATAAACTGTAATAAAGGAGGCAGCCTTGATAATTAATTTGTTTATGCTTGCTGGATTTGGACCTGGCCAAGAAGAGTAATGGTGATCACTATGGTCAATCAAGAGAGGGCTTTAAACTGGCAAAATGAAGCATTATATACAATTCCAAATGAAAAAAAAATACAGCTCTAACGGCAACAGTCCTGCCTAGTCTAATGTTTATTACTCATTTCTTTATTAAAGTCATGCCTGATATTAAAAAACCAAAAACCTCTCTTAAGTATTTGTCCTTAATGGCTAAGAACCACCAAATCCTTGAATGATAGCTCATAGCCCCAAATGATTTAATTATAGAGTAAAAGGAAAATGAAGGCAGTTGAGCTTTATCAAAGAGAACCCAAGTACCTTAAAAGTAGCTATGAATGCAGCACAGGCCAGGACTGGCCTAGGAAACCAAGCGCTTCAGCCAAGCCTCAGCCTGGAGTTTATACATATGGCTTATCGAGAGCCGTAACAGAAGATCACTGATTTTGAAAGCCCCATTTCAGATGAATTTTAACCAAAATTATATTTAACATCCTTGTATAATCATTCCCCAGCTCAACACATGTGTGCTTACAGGACTTAATGAAAGAAAAAAAATCATGCAATTTTTAATAGCTAAATATTTGTTTGAGAAATTTGGGGGAAAAAAAAAAACCACACCAGGATCAGAGGCCAAGTCAGAGACAGCACTTCCTCAGTCAGGACAAGGCTGACACTTAAACTGCTGGATGGGAGCCATTTGAGACAGTCCCCAACACAAAGTTCACGTGCAAGTGGTAAGAACAAGAGATTCAACCTGTCTATGCACGTGCATTGCTGAAAACACCCCCTTGCTTAGAAAGCTCAGACTATTGTGCCTACGCTCTATTTACCTTCATATTCTGCTTTCTTGGCTGTCTCAAGGTTTCTCCATTCTGTCCCCACCAGTCGGCTGAGCTCACCAAAAGAGTAGTCTGGGTGCTGGGCCTTAATCACAGCTCTCATCTCACTGCTGAACAGGATGTAGCCACTCATGTTGATTTTCCGTTTGGAGCCTTCCTTCTTTGCACTGCCTTTGGCAGACTTTGGGGTAGACTGTAAGACAGAAAGCTCTTATAGTGCATCGGAACTTTGCATCTGGTCAATTGTTAAAGGTTTCTGGAAGCCAGGAACATGCGACTCAACAGCTACTGTTTTATAGACATGTTCAGTTTATAGCTGGCCATTTTCATGTTCAAAACACAGCTCTTCCTTGTCTCTTACCATATAAGAAAAATGAAAGTTTCACTGAATTCCATGATTGCAATCTATATAGTGACCTCACAATGAAGTCTTCAGAAAATTCTAAATGAAAAAAATATACCAATAGGGATCACCTTAACCGAAAGATGAGGTCCTAAAGAAAGAGAGACTAGAAAGATATAAGCAATAAAAGATACAGTAACAGAATGATGCAGTCCCTCATGGCTTTCCTTCAATACAAGGCAAGAAGAACTTTCTAACTAAACCTGCCACTAAAACCAGCTGTCTATGAAATTTTAAAAAATAGATATTAAATTTTAAGTTATTAGTGGCATCGTGAAAAAAAAAAAACAAAACCTGTTCCTTCCTGTAGCATTCTAGGTTGAAGCTCCCATAATATAGGGGTTGGATGTCTCCTCCCTTTTGGGTTTGAATTTGCTGCAAACCAGAGCTGGAAATAAGACAAGTAACAGGAACTTGTCACCTTCACCTGTGGGGGTGTGTAGGGCATGAGATCCAGCTCACTGGCCAGGGGAGTCTGAAGTTGAGGTAGAGAAGGAGGCTCAATGACCTCACTATCCTCTTCTCCCATCTCTTCAATATCATCATCTCCACCTTCTAACTCAGCAAATTTAGCTTCTAGCAACTGGATCTTCTTTTCCAATAAAGGTGAGGGCTCCTTCTGAGGAACAGTCGGTTTTCTAAAAGAAGTGACATAAGAACAAATAAATAAAATGAAATCACCTAACACTACTCCAGGATTGATCAGAAAGCAATGTTCTGCCTTAATATCTAGAAGCAACGTCCTGCAATCTGCAATGTCTACTCTAAGTCAGCAAGGGAAAGAATTAAAACATATATTTATAGTCACACCTACTTACAGATGCTTGTTTTTAAGGGATCCTGCTGAATACCCACAAAAGCACTGGGTGCAAAGTTGAGATCTAGTTGCCAATATATAGTGAAAAGAATTTTCGTAGTCTACAGAACTGTGCAACCTCTTGATAGACAGGCTATGAACCAGAACCAAAGATTTCTGCCTCCATATTACAATTACTGAAGTCTACGCCAAGAGGACTGTTATACCAGTTATCACATCTCAGCATTTTATGAGGATTTTCCTTTAATATTTAATTGAATGAATTAATATTTTCTATTTGAAATGTCGACTGCTCTGCTTTAAGACCTAATAAAAAACACAAACAAAAAACCCACCCTGGACTATCCTATTTTGATATCAGTTTTACTATTAGGAGCTGAAGTGCTCTTTCTTCCTTAGTTTTTCAAGTTTACCTGAAGTAATAAATTTCATCATCTACCACTTTAGCAGAGAGTGAAAACCTCTTCAGTCCCTTGAATTTCTTCATCTGCTTGTCACTTTCATTGTAGCGGCTCTCACAAAGCAGAATGTCATTTTCTGGAATTTCAGTTGGCCTGCAGGAGAGGAAGTCCTTGAATGACAATACAGCACACTTTCCTGAAAGAGAAAATTGGAGAGAAATTAAAGGAGTAAACTGTGGTCATAGCTAACAGTTATTTTAAATTTGTATTATTTTTGAATTAAGATATTCACATGATTCAAGTTAGAAGATTTAAAGGGTATACACAGGTGTAAGAATAGATATGTAGGTCAATGGAATAGAATTAAAAGTCTAAAATAAACCCATACAATTGAGTTTTTACGGGTAACTGATTTTCGACAAGGGTGCCAAGACAATTCAATGGGGAAAGAATAGTCTCTTTAACAAGTAGTGATGGAACAACTGGATTTCCACACGCAAAAGCATGGAGCTAGAAGCCTACCATATACCATATACACAAAATAATTCAAAATGGATCAAAGACCTTAATGTAAGAGCTACAACTATAAAACTCTTAGAAGAAAAACATAGGTGTAAATCTTTGTGACCCTCTATTAGGCGATGGTTTCATAAATGTGACATCAAAATCACAAACAACCAAAGAAAATAAAGATAAACTGGACTTCATCAAAATTAAAAACTTCTGTTTTTCAAAGGACACAAAATGGAAAGACATAGAACAGCAGAATATATTTGCAAATTATATATCTCTGGTAAGAATCTAATATCCAGAATATATAAAGAACTCCTACAACTCAGCAATAATAAGACAACTCAAAAAATAGGCAAAGGATCTGAACAGACATTTCCCCAAAGAAGATACACAGATAGCCAATAAGCTCATGAAAAGATGCTCACATCATTACTCATTAGGGAAATACAAATCAAAACTGAAATGAAATACCACTTCACATTCATTAGGATGGCTATTATAAAGGGAAAAAAGCCAAACAAACAAAACCTCCAGAAAGTAACAAGTGTTGGTAAAGATGTGGAGAAATTGGAATCCTTGTATATCACTGGTGGTAATGTAAAATGGTACAGCTGCTGTGGAAAACAGTTTGGCAGTTTCTCAAAAAGTTAAACAGAGTTCATCCAGCAATTCTACTTCTAGGTAAATATCCAAAAGAACTGAAAGCAGGGACTCAAACAGATACTCATACACCAATGTTCATAGCAGCATTATACACAATTGGCCAAAAGGTAGAAACCACCCAAATGTCCATCAACAGATGAATGAATAAACAAAATGTTATATACACATATAATAAATACTATTCAGCCTTAAAAAGGAATAAAATTCTGATACATGCTACACTATGGATGAAGCTTGAGAATTTTTAATTTATGCTAAGTAATGTAAGTCAGACACAAAAGGACAAAGGTACCCAGAATAGGCAAAATTCATAGAGAAATAAAGTAAAACAGTGCTTACCAGGGGCTGGGAGAGGCGGAAATGGGTAGTTATTGCTTAATGGGTACAGAGTTTCTATTTGGGGTGATGAAAAGTTCTAGATGTGTTCTAGTGATGGTTGTACAATACTGTCGATGGATTTAATGTCAGTGAATTGTCCAGTTAAAAATGGTTAAAATGTTGCACTTTATGTTACGTATATTTTACCACACATACAAACTTACAGATGGTAGCATATCACTTATATTGTTTTACACCTAAATTTTGCTCCAAAATAATATATCTTGAGGATCACTGCTGGTATTAATATATTTATTCAACTAGCTCCCTACTGACGGATATTTAGGTTGTTTCCAAATTTTTGCTCTCGTACTGAAGCAAAACAATATCGACATAAATAATTTAAGACATATATCAGACTTCCCTGGTGGTGCAGTGGTTAGGAATCCGCCTGCCAACGCAGGGGACACGAGTTTGAGCCCTGGTCCAGGAAGATCCCACGTGCTGCAGAGCAACTAAGCCTGTGTGCCACAAATACTAAGCCTGTGCTCTAGAGCCCACAAGCCACAACTACTGATTCTGCGTGCCATAACTACTGAAGCCCACACGCCTAGAACCTGTGCTCCGCAACAAGACAAGCCACCACAATGAGAAGCCCGCGCACCACAACGAAGAGTAGCCCCCACTCGATGCAACTCGAGAAAGACCGCACTCAGCAACAAAGACCCTACGCAGCCTCCCCCCCTCAAAAAAAGACACATATCAATTTGCACATGGATGAATACATTTGAGGAATAAATTTCTAATAGTATAAAACCTGGGTCAAAGGGTATGTACACTTTAATATTTATAGGTATTATCAAATTACCTTCCATAGAGGTTATGCTAATTCATAAACCCACCACAAAGTGGGCAAATGCCACTTCCCTGTATTCTTATCAACTAGTAAACATGAATTTTTGACCATTTGATAGGTAATTTAAAAAAAAGCAGCATCTGGGTAATTTTAATTTGCATTTCTCTACTGGCTGAAGTTCGTATTTTCTTTTAAGAACCACTGATAAACCTCTCTGCTCTCTCTTAATCTTTGCCCATTTTCCTATTGGATGTTGATCTTTTTTTCTAATTGTTTATAGGAGCTCTTCATATATGAGGGAAATTTGATCTTTTTCTATGATATACATTGCAAATATCTTCCCAAAGTTGTCATCTGTCTTTACTTCTGCCAAACATTTTAAACTTTTATATAGTTGAATTTATCCATCTTTCTTGTAAGAGTTCTGGGTTTTATGTCAAAGGTTGTAAGAATTTCTTTCCCATCACTTCTTTTGGTATCTTTGCTACTTCATTTTAGGTTCATTTAAGCCTGTGATTTATCTGGGAATTTATTTTGAAGTTGATGCGAGAGATGGATACAATTTTACTTTTTCCAAATGGCTACCTAATTTCCAAATATTACTTAGAGAAAAATCCATCTTTTCCCACTTACCTGGGATGTCACTTTTATCACAAATTAAATTATATTTGAGTCTACTGCTAAAGTTTCTATTCTGTTCAAATAATGTTTATTCATATATCATATAAATAATTTAAATTATTATAGTGTTATAATGTTTTAGTATCTGTAAGGATAGACACTCTCCCCTTCACCATGCTTTTCAGAATTTTCCTGATTTTTGTTTCTTTTTTGACATGATGTTAAAAAATCAGTTTATTTAGTCCCAACTTTCTCACAGAAAATTCCCATTGGTATGTCTATTGGGCTCACATTAAAGATTAATTTAGGGCTTCCCTGGTGGCGCAGTGGTTGAGAGTCTACCTGCCGATGCAGGGGACACGGGTTCGTGCCCGGGTCCAGGAGGATCCCACATGCCGCAGAGTGGCTGGGCCCGTGAGCCATGGCCGCTGGGACTGCACGTCTGGAGCCTGTGCTCCACAGTGGAAGAGGCCACAACAGTGAGAGGCCCATGTACCGCAAAAAAAAAAAAAAAAAAAAAAAAAAGATTAATTTAGGGAGAATGAACATCTCTATGTTGAAAATTCTTATTCAAGCACATGGTATATGCTCTGCAATTTGTTCAAGCATTCCACTGACTGACTGATTGACTGACTGATTGATTGATTGGGTGTGTTGGGTCTTTGTTGCTGCTCGTGGGCTTCCTCTAGTTGCGGTGAGCAGGGGCTACTCTTCGTTGCAGTGCACAGGCTTCTCATTGTGGTGGCTTCTCTTATTGTGGAGCACGGGATTTAGGTGCACAGGCTTCAGTAGTTGTGGCTCACGGGCTCTAGAACACAGGCTCAGTATTTGTGGTGGATGGGTTTAGTTGCTCTGCAGCATGTGGGATCTCCCCAGACCAGGGCTCGAACCCATGTCCCCTGCATTGGCAGGCGGATTCTTAACCACTGTGTCACCAGGGAAGTCCAAGCATTCCCTTTTAAATGCATTAAAAGTAGCACTAAAAAACTTTCTGTATACAACTGTGGCAATACCTTGTTAAATTTATCCTAAAGTAATTCTTATTATTATTTAATCTTTTTTAAAGTGCATTTAAAAAAATTAATTAATTAATATTTTGGCTGCCTTGGGTCTTTGTTGCTGCGCGCGGGCTTTCTCTAGTTGCAGCAAGCAGGGGCTACTCTTTGTTGCGGTGCACGGGCTTCTCATTGCGGTGGCTTCTCTTGTTAAAGAGCACGGGCTCTAGGCACGTGGGTTTCAGTAGTTGTGGCACGTGGGCTCAGTAGCTGTGGCTCACGGGCTCAGTAGTTGTGTCTTACGGGCTTAGCTGCTCTGCGGCATGTGGGATTTTCCCGGACCAGGGCTCGAACCTGTGTCCCCTGCATTGGCAGGCGGATTCCTAACCACTGCACCACTAGGTAAGTCCTATTATTTAATCTTTCAAGGCAATTAGTTTGTTATTAATTTTATATTCAACCATCTTACTTCTCTTATTATGTGCCATGACTTCTTGGTTGATTCTCTTGAATTTTCATCTCCTTAATTTCCTTATTTGAAATGTCTGTTTCTTACTTCTATCTGCACTGGCTAATACCTTCAGAACAATGTTAAACATGAGTGACAAGGACATTCGTATTTTGCTCTTGAACTTAACAGGAGTGTTCATAGCTAACAACTTACTAAACATTTACAAACAAAACATGTAAAAACAGGTCAGAAACACTTTATAACTCTTTTTTTTTGGCCGCACTGTGTGGCTTGCAGGGTCTTAGTTCCCTGACCAGGGATCAAACCAGTGCCCCTGTAGTAGAAGCATGGCGTCTTAACCGCTGAAGAACCAGGGAAGTCCCCATATTACAAGCTTAAAATAGCTATAATTATTATCACTGCCTTGGATTTACACAGCACTTTACTTACATAATCCAAAGGCTTTTCAATTTGGAGAAGGTACAGTTAGTATTTTCCATACTTCATGGAGTAAAAATAGAGATTTGGAAAAGGTAAAAATTCTGCTCACAGCTAAAGAATAAAAATGACTGGTGGCCTTGGAATGGATGTGTTGTCCCTGTCCTGACTTGGGGTTCCCACCAGGCCCTCAAAAGATAGGGAAAAGACAAGAGTTTAGGAAGCTTCATTTATTAATGGATAAAAAATTTATAAAAACCTGCTGGATTTCAACTGGAACTGCAATGAATCTATACGTCAATTTGGGAAGAACTGACATCTTTATAATACTGAGTCCTTCAGCTATAAACATGACAGATCACTTCATTTATTTAGGTCTTCTTTAATTTCTCTTGATAATTTCCTGACAGTTTTTTTTTTTTTAGCATGTGTATGTATGAGTCTTATATATCTTTTAAAAGATTTATTCCTAGATATTTAATGTAAATTGTATATTTAAAAATTTTGGTTTTCTAACTGCTCAGTGATGGTAAATAGAAATACAGATGATGTTGATATTTTCAGTAATTCTAATAATTTATCTGAACATTTCTTGGATTTTCTTTGTACCTTTGCAAAAACTGATAATTTTATTTTTCCTTTCTAATCTTTAAAACCTTTTTATTTTTCTTGTCTTACTAAGAATAGTTTTTCAATTAAAGAATCATTAAAAAAAATCTACTATGAAGAAAACAGAACTTGCAATAAATTAGGAACTGGCATATTTGAGGAGCTGAGGTTCCTGGAAATTTTATCACTCAAGTGGCCTAAGGGTAAAGGTACTCTCTGCCAGGTGAGGCCATGTTCATTCCCAAAAGCAACTTCTTGGTGGCCATTTGATTACCATTCAAGTTAGTGAGGACAACTCTTAACAGAAACTGAACAAAGAACATATATATAATAGTTAGGAAAACAGTACTATTTCCTAAGTGAAATAGGCCCACTAGGTCTATATCATAGAAGATGAAAAAATTACACCTAATTATCCTTAAAACTTTTGTTTCAGAGAGACAAAAATGAGATTTACATTCAACAGTGTGTATATTTAACACAATGAAATTATAAATCCTCTAAAGCTTAAGTTTAAACACTTTAAATTATTAGTCTACAAAAACAAATTAATTTAAAAAAAGATCTGCCTCCTTGCACTTAAGTCAATATAAAACGTAACAAAGAAACACTTCTCTCCCATGGGGAGGGTGGATATTGAAATCCACAAGCTGGACTGAAAACCCATTTTGTGACTACTAGATGCATTTTCTTTAGGGTTTTATCTCAAGATTAACATCTCACTGTATGCCTGTTTTCCTGCCTAATATTATTGGCACCCCCTTTCACTCTCAAAAGTGTCCCAGTTGGCTGTAAACCAACCAACAATCCAAACACCAGTACAGAAGTATAAACGAGAAGACCTAAGTTTCAGTTCTGGCCCATTTCTTGGACAGTAACATGACCTTTCTGAGAATATCAGCATCTTTTACACAGGGTTATGGTTTGAAATAAATGAAATCCTAGATTAAAAAAAAAACAGTTTATAAACTACAGAATGCAACACATTCTAACAGGCAACTGTAACAAGGAATTACTTCAACTGATGTCAGTGAAAATGGCAGTTGGGGAATCCACGTGTTTCTTCACAGAAACACTAAAAGCTAGCAAAAACTGTGAGAATCAACAGTACTGGAATCCTGGAAAACAGCTAAAAGTTTACAACAACCAAATGAATCCTTACTTAAGGAAAAAAGTGACTGAAAGCTAGCAGGAGAGCATTGTGGCATTTTAATCTATCTCATCCATCCCCCCCACCCACCCCAACTCTTATTCTTTGGGGAATAAGAGTTTTGAAAAGCTTCCACATAGTCCTGAAAATCTAGAAAGCCATGCACATGCCATGGGCAGGGTGCATGCTCAGCAAAGACCTGAGAAGGCCCTAAGCTCTCACCTTTAGCTGACTATCAAGACCTGCATGAGCAGGTAGTAAAGGCAAAGGCAGAGTTGTAAACTTTTGCGCTGAGTGTTAAAGGTGTGCTCCAACAAAGATGCAGTATGCAATTGCAAAGACTGGGGATTTTTTGGGTTTTCTGGATCCAAGCATTTAAGAAAATCCTGTTACGTCACTAGCTGACCACAAAGCTAGAACAGAGACTTCAGTGACAGCACAAAGAACACAGTCTTTAGCTTAGAAAAGTCACTGAACAAGCAACGACAACCCACAATAAGCAATAACAACAAAACTTGAGGAGGGGGGAGAATCTGATTTCTAGAGTTATCACATCATAATATTCAAAATATAGTTTCAACATCCAGTTTTCAACAAAAAAATGAAGAGGCATGCATGAGACAAGTAAGTGTGGCTTATTCACAGGATTAGAAAGAAATGAACAGAAACTGTCCCTGAGGAAGCTCAGATACTGAACTTACTAGACAAAGAATTTAAATCAACAGCCTTCAATACACCCAAAGAGCTAAAGGAAACCATGGACAAAGAACTAAAAGAAACCAGAATGATGTCTCACTAAATATAGAATATCAATAGACAGAAAATGTAAACACTAAATAGATATTCTGAAGCTGAAAAGTATAATAACTGAATTGAAAAATTCATTAGAGGAACTTCCCCAGTGGTCCAGTGGCTACGACTCTGTGCTCCCAATGCAGGGGGCCTGGGCTCCATCTCTAGTCAGGGAACTGGATCCCACCTGCCACAACTAGCAGTTCACATGCCACAACTAAGAGTTTGCATGCCACAACTAAAGATCCTGCATGCTGCAACTAAGGATCCTGCAGGCCTCAACTGAAGATCCCACATGCTGCAACTAAGACCCATCACAGACAAATAAATAAATATGGAAAAAAAAGAAAAATTCATTAGAAGGGTTCAACAGATGATCTGAACACAGAGAAGAATCAACGAACTTGAAGACAGGTCGATTAAAATGAAAAGTCTGAGGAAAAGAAAGAAAAAAGAATACAGAAAAATGAACAATATCTTAGAGACCCGTGGCACACCATTAAGCATAACCAACATAGGCATAATAGGAGTCCTGGAAGAAGAAGAGAAAGAGAAAGGGGCAGAAAAAATATGTGAAGAAACAGTGGCCAAAAACTTCCCAAATTTGATGAAAGACATGAAAGAAAAAACTGCCAATGGAGGATTCTACATCCAGCAAAAGTAGCCTTCAAAAATGGAGGAATCGGGCTTCCCTGGTGGCGCAGTGGTTCAGAGTCTGCCTGCCGGTGCAGGGGACACGGGTTCATGGACCGGTCTGGGAAGATCCCACATGCCACGGAGCGGCTGGGCCCGTGAGCCATGGCCGCTGAGCCTGCGCGTCCGGAGCCTGTGCTCCGCAACGGGAGAGGCCACAACGGTGAGAGGCCCACGTACCACAAAAAAACAAAACGAAAACAAAAAATGGAGGAATCAAGACATCCAGATAAACAAAAGTTGAGGGAGATTGTTGCTAGCAGACCTGTCCTACAAGAAATGCTAAAGGGAGTTCTTTAGGCTGAAATGAAAGGACATTAGACAATAACTTGAAGTCATACAAAGAAATAAAAACCACTAGTAAAGGTAACTACATAGGTAAATATAAAAGACAATATTATATTTTTGGTTTGTAAATCTTCTTTTTCACCTATATGATTTTAAAGACAAATACACAAAGCAATAATTATAAATCTATGATAATGGGCACACAAAGTATAAAGAGGTAATTTCTTACAATAATACAAAGGGGGAGGGATGGAGCTATAGAGGAACAGAGTTTTTTTGTATAGAATATGAAACCAGACTGTCATAAATTTAAGATGTAATCCCCAGGGTAACCACGAAGAAAATAACTAAAAAAGAATCAATGATACAGTTGTCCTAACCAAAGAAGACTTCAGTCTCACCTTTGTTATGTTCCCTTTGAGTCTCCCGACTAGGTTTACACTAGGGAGTAAAGTTCTAGGGCACAAGTTAAAAGGAAGACTTTCTCTGCTGCAAAAACTTAAGAAGATTTAATAACTTCACTAGATTTTGTTGCCTCTCCCCAGAGGCACTGAATTATTGGCCATTCAGACATTTTTACCATATCCAATTCTGAAAAAATTCAAAGCACCAAAAACAATGTAGGTAAACAGTAAAGTGACAAAAGTCTAAGTGTAAAATACTTTTTAATCTGCAAATTTCCTTTTGGTTGTAAGCATGGTGGCTCCTTCAACTTTATAACCATATGTAATCAATATAAAGCTTGTGACTAGTAACCTTTTGGAAAACCACTCCAAAAGGTGTAAACAGTAGTTGGTGTAAGTAAGCTAATGAGTTAATTCAGGGCCAGAATAAATACAACAGCTGAAAACAACAACAGTATATGGTGCATATAACTAGATCTGAGAAGCAGAATGCCACTGTGAACACTCAGTAGGATGACACAACAGAAACCAAAACAAGAGTCCTTCACATTTTTGGAATGGGAAAAATAACACTACTAGGGTTAATCCAACAGAGACTATCAAAGTTTTTTAATTGCTCTCCCTGCTTCCTACCTTATTCTTACAACATGTCCTCCAAACTGCAGCCACAGTGATTCCTCTAATGCTTATAAGTCGGCTCACATGGCCTCTCTGCTCAGACTCCTCACAGGACCTCTCATCTGTTCCAGATCAATCCCTGCACTGTCTGTAAGACCTACCATAACCGAGTGCCCAGCCACCTAGAGGGCTCATTCCCTACCACACCCCCTGGCTGCTCCAGCCACCCGGCATTCTTATTGTGACTCAAACATGCCCAGATACTCTGCCTCAAGGTCTTTGTGTTTGGTGTTTGCTGTGCCTAAAAGGAGAAAAATCTCAGTTTTCAATGGTTTTCTTCCTCACTTCCTTCAGGGCTCTACTCTCATGTCACCTATCAGAGGGGCTTTTGCTGACCACATTACCTGAAATAGGACCTCCCCTCAACATTATTCTCTATTCTCTTCCTCTGCTTTCTTCTCATTCATAGCCCTAATTACTACCTGATGTTTTATATATTTAATTTTAATTTATTTACTGCCCAGCCTCTGCCCCACTGTAAGTCTCTGAGACAGCTGAAATTTTGGTTTTTTTATTGCTGTATACCTAGCACCTAGAAGAGTACCCAGGACAGAAGAACTATTCAACCAACTGTGGAATGAATAAGATAAAATTAAAAACATGAATACCTACAATTGAAAGCATGAATACCTACCTAGAATACATGTCATGGGGCAGGTTTCTTCCAGATTACTCAGAAACACTTCTTTCTTGTAGAACATTTTTGTGGGCTCGTGTTCCGTCTCTTCTGGGTGAATAAAGATGGGGCCGTAAAAATATGCAGCTCCATCTCGGACCCATACCTTTTCAATTCTTGGGAGAAAAAAAATGGAGAAATTCCATTAAAATAGAGTTCTTACAGGTTTCATTCCTAAAGGCTTAGTCTAACAAAAATTCTGTTAACCAAAAACTTAATGATATGCACTATTTAGAGGAGTTTCATTGGCTGTTTTGATAATAAGACAATTTCCTTGGTTTTTTTCCCCTTTAAGCATGTGAGAAGATACTTGGAAAAAAGAGAAGTGAACATTTGGCTACTCATCTCAGGGGGAAAATTTTTTTTTAACATAATACTAAGGCATACAACTTAATAGTTTAAGCTGACTCTCAGGTTTTCTTCCTGAGATGCTAAGCATCTATCATTGGATTTGTGAGCTGAATAAACACATCAATATTTGGGGTCAGATCACATTAGTGGCACATATTCCTTTAAGGCCATGGTTCATGACCTTTTTGAAGGTCAAGATTTAATACCCCTTTACCCCATGAGAATCTGATGAAAGTCACAGACCATCTCCCTAGGAAAAAGAAAAATTAACATCTGACTGTTCAGTGCAGATACTGTACCATTCCTCACAACCACACCATAAAGTTGCTATTATTATTGTCCCAATAGCCTCATGGTTCCAGACATGAAGCAGCATCCTCATTGCAGTTAATGGTAACTCCACCCTTCCAGTTCCTCAGGCCAAAATGCAGGGGTCACCCTTGATTCCTCTCTCTTGGACACTACATTCTTTTAACTCAATCTTTCAAAACAGGATCTGACTAATTTACAGAATTGGATCTGACTACTGGCCTGAACCACCATCATTCTTGCCTGGATTATTGCAATAGCCTCCTAGCAGATCTCGCTGTTCCACCTTTGACTATTTACAGTCTATTCTTAACAATCAGTAGACAGAGCAATCCTGCTAAGACCTAAGTCAGATGTCACTTCTGGGGACTTCCCTGGTGGTCCACTGGTTAAGACTCTGTGCTTCCACTGCAGGGGGCACGGGTTCGATGCCTGGTCGGGGAACTAGGATCCCACATGCCTCGCAGTGTCGCCCCAAAAAAGTCACTTTTGTGCTGAAAATAATCCATGATATTTCATTTAACTCAATAAAGGCCCAAGTCCCTACAATGGTTTCTGAGTCCCACAAGATTTGCACTATATCCCTTGGCTCTCATATCTCCCATCTAACTCATGTACAGCTCACTCCACCTGTAACAAACTCTGATGATTTGAATAGGCCAGGAATGTCTCTCTTCCGGTCTTTACACAGGCTGTTCTCTGTCCCTGGAAAGCTTTCTCCCTGGATATTCACATTACTCACTTCCTTGGTTTCTTCAAGTGTTGGCTCAACTGTCAGCCCTCAGTGAGGCTTTACATACCATCCTATTTAAAGTTTTGAACACCCTAACTTTGACTATGGCACTCCTGATTCCCCATACCCAGCTCTATTTTTTCCCACAGCACATATCATAATGTAATGCACTATACACTTTACTTATTCATGATGTTTATAGTTTGTCTTCCCACTAGAAAAAAGATCCGCGGGACTAAGGATACTTGTTTGTTTTATTCACTAATGTATGTACAGAGCCTGGCAAATAGTAGGTGTGTAATAAACAATTACTGAATGATGAACAAATACAATGAGGAGACAAGCTCAGAGAGTTAAGTCATTTGCCTATGGACATTAAACTAGCAGGGCTGGGACTTAAACCAAGATCTCTTGCAACCAACTACTTTCCTTAACTACTATCCTCTACTGCCCAGCCCTGCGCCCTGACTCCTTTAATGCTATTCTATGCCATCCACCCATTTACTTGTTCATCAAATATCTGAGCCTCACGCACTATGCTTGGAGCAGGGGATATAAAGGTATATTATCACTTTTTTGCTCAAAAAGAGAGGGTCTCTAACTCTCAGGGCATTTGCAGTCTGGTATGGAAGCCTGATAATATAAATGATATGTGCTCTGAGAAGAAGGAAACACACGGTGCTCTGAGAATGTGTAATAGGGAGACCTAACCTAGTCTGGAGGAGACAGGGAAGGCTTCCTTAAGGAAGAGCCATTTCAAATTTAAGCTAAAGGAGTTCACCATATGAAGCTGGCAGGGAGATTTCTGGGTTGAGAGTTCAGTAAATGGTAGGAGAAGAAAAAGCCAAAAAAAAAAAAAAGGGATTCAAGGAAGCAATTTAAAGAAGGAAGTGTGGCTAGAGGCGTAAGCAGGGAGAGTGTGGTGTGAGAGGAAGTTGGAAAAGTTGCCAAGAGAGTGACTTTAGCCTTCATTCTAAACAGTGATGAATTTCTACTGGCTCCGAACCTCTCAAACCAAACCTCGTCTTCTCTACCTCAAAAACGCTCACCTGCCCACACGAGGGCGCACCAGGCCATGGGACTTGATGAAGACACAGTCGCCAACCTTCAGCCACATGTCATTATACCGGAGCTGCTCAAAGTAGTGGCAACCTGGTTCACCGTTAGACATTTCCACAGGGACATCTTCTTTCTCCTGTGGTAAAGGAAACTGGTTGAAGACAGGCTGCTGACAATCAAGGAGTTGGCAGAGAAGGTAAGAAGGGAAAGCAGATTTCCTTCATTTTAACTTAAAAGAAAAAATAACCATAAACAGAAGCTCTGATAAAGATAGGAAACCAAAGGAATAGGTTACTGAAATCAAACTAAGTCTTATCAAATATTGTATCTATTTTAAATTTCCAGTTAATTTTCATAAAATAATGTTACTCCAAGACTGTTTTATTCCCCTCTCCTTTCTTCCCCCATTCTCACAGACTTTAGGAAAAAAAAGCAATGGAGAAGACTTATCAGCATACAGAAAACAGCCTCACGCAACTGTTAAAAAGATAAGGAGCAAATTCTACACAAGCTTCCTCTTCACCACATTTCTTCACATTAACAACTGATTTAAAATTTTTATCATTTTGATTTATTCCAACATGGAAAGGAACAGCATAGCCTCTGTGACACAAACACACATACTGTTTTTGAATAAATTACAGGGTCTGTCACCTACTGGCTGCTGTGACATGGGTAAATTACTTGACCTCTTATGCCTTAGGTTCATCATCTGTAAAATGAAGATATTGTGCCCATCAGGTGGGGCTGTTAGGAAGCTTAAATGACACAATTCATGTTACGTACACAGAATAATGCCTGACTCAGAAGAAAAATAAAAGATAATTCTGACTATGAAAATAAGAAACATAATTTACTGAGAACCTAGCAGATACTGAGCACAGCACTAGGTGTTTTAAATATAAAAGCTCTAAAACACATAAAAGCTGAGGAAATGGCAGAACACCCCCCAAATTTTCTACTGCATCTCCCAGAGAATATCTGAAACTTCAAACTTAAGGGGAAAAAAATCTCCTTTAGACTGTCCAAAATAATTTAATGTTTTGATCTTTATGATTTCAAATGTGGTACTGAAATGGACTTCCTGGAAAATCCTTAAGAATGAGAGAGGTCCCACATATATGCTGGGTGAGAAGCACCTGAAGGAATGGAAGCTATGAAAAAGAAAGCCCTGAGATTAAGAATACATTTTTATTTCAGGAATGGGTTCTGTTCTAGTTATTCATCTAAAAATTTCTTAGCATGACATGTTTTGGCCATATGCAATATTAAAATAAATATATGAGACTAAGAAAAGTAACTCATACATAGAGAGGACACTGGGGACTTATGAATTCTAATGACAATAATAACAAATTTAATTCCCACACTGACTTCCACTGACATTTCTTCTTTTAAAATTAATGTCTCTATGATTCCCAGACATACTGGTAAAATGTAAAAAATAACATGTTTTTTCCCAAGCTCCTTTTCTCTTAAAAACACTGTAAGGACACTAAAATGGATATTTTTTCTAGGATACTAAAAATTCAGTTTTTCCAGTTTTTACATTAACAATTTAAAAACTTTATTTTTCTCCTTTATATAAAAAGTATATTTGTTGGAAATAATTCAAGCATTAGAGTATGTAAAATTTAAAAAACAAGTCTTCTGTGATCTAACCCTAGAGATAATCATCCAGTTCAGTTTATAGTTTTCCATGTTATTTACACAAACATATATGTAAACATACATTTTGATTTTTTTGAGTAATGATGGAACCACAGCCCATTCTGCAACCTGTTAATTCCTTTTGCTGGCTGCACAGTTTGCATTATATGAATGGATGTATAACAACTTAATTCCCATTCACAGGCATTTGGGTTTGGCCTAGGGTTTTGCTTTTACAAACAACACTTACGTCACCCTTTGGCATACCTAGTTGAGTACTATGTTGGAACACATTCCCTGCCATCAAACAGCAGGGCCAAAGGGAATGCCACTGATGGGAGATGAGAGTGTGTTACCCCACACCGACACCAGGCTGCATGTATTATCAGGCTTCAGACCTCTTGTCAATTTGCTGGGCATTTTAAAAGCTATTAGATTAATACGTTTTCTTACATTTTTGAACGACCTTCTATAAGTGATCTATTTGGTCCTTTGCCCATTTTTCCAGTATTATTTTTTCCCTAGACTTCAAAGAGCTCTTTGTACATTAGAAACAGCAGTCCTTAGACTGTTTCATTAAACTAATTGATATTGTCAATTGTATCAAGAAAATGATCTTTCTTTTTTCTTTTATGGCTACTGGGTTTTATATCATGTATATAAAAGGATCCATTCCAAGCTTATAAATGAATAAAAGATTACAGGTAAATAATAGTAAATGTACTTATGTCAGCAACTTATGTTTCTTTTTTAATGTTTATATCTTATTTTGGAATATGAAATGAGGTAGAGTTCAGGTGGGTTTTTTTTTCTTCTTTTTTCAAATGGCTACCAGTTTTTCCAGTATCATTTGATTCCACCCTCTCTTGCTGATCTGAAATACTACCTTTATACAAACTTTCAGTTATAAAATAAATGAATCACAGGTATGAAATGTACAGTGTGGGGAATAATTACATAACATCTTTGTATGGTGACAAATGATGACTAGACTTACCATGGTGATCATTTTGAAACGTACAGAAATACTGAATCATTATGTTGTACACCAGGAAATAACATAGTATTGTAGGTCAATTATACTTCAAAAACACAAACTCAGAAAATGAGATCAGATTTGTGCTTACCAGAGGCAGGGGATAGGGGGAGAGGGGGATTGGATGAAGGTGGTCAAAAAGTACAAACTTCCAGTTATAAGATAAATAAGTATTAAGGATGTAATGTACAACATGATAAATATAATTAACACTGCTGTACGTTATATATGAAAGATGTTAAGAGAGTAAATTCTAATAGTACTCAACACAAGGAAAAAAAATTTTTTTTTCTATTTCTTTAATGTTGTATCTATATTGAGATGATGGATGTTTACCAAACTTACTGTGGTAATCATTTCATGATATATGTAAGTCAAATCATTATGCTGTACACCTTAAACTTATACAGTGCTATATATCAATTATATCTCAATAAAACTAGAAGGAAAAAAAGGCGATTGTGGGACAAAAGGTAAAGTATGAATCAAGTCTCTAGATTAGTAAATAGTATTAAGGTTAATTTTCTGGTTTAGATCCTTGTACCATGCTTTACAAGGTGTTAACACTGGCAGAAGCTGAATGAAGAGTATAAGGAATGTCTCTGTACTCTCTTTGTTAAGCACCTGGCACATTTGTTAAGTCTAAAATCACTTCAAAATACAAGTTAAAATATATAAAACTAGAGACTTCCCTGGTGGTGCAGTGGTTAAGAACCTGCCTGCCAATGCAGGGGACACGGGTTCAATCCCTGGTCCAGGAAGATCCCACATGCCGGAGAGCAACTAAACCCATGCACCACAACTACTGAGCCTGTGCTCTAGAGCCCACAAGCCACAACTACTGAGCCCGTGTGCCAACTACTGAAGCCCACATGCCTAGAGCCTGTGCTCTTTAACAAGAGAAGCCACCACAACGAGAAGCCTGTGCACCACAAAGGGTAGCCCCCGCTTGCCGCAACTAGAGAGAAAGCCTGCGTGCAGCAACAAAGACCCAACACAGCCAAAAAATAAACTACTTAAAAAAAAATTTTATATATATATATATAAACTAAAATTAATGAATATCTTTATATTCTGGATTTAATTGTGAAAAGCCTATTCCCTCCACTGACCAACCCTGAGCTAATATCTTAATATTTTTTTAAATGTATTTTTGTAAAATGTAATACTATTTGGCAGGGTAAAGCACTCTTGACTACTCTTTCAGTTTTTCTTTTTCTGGTGACTGTCATGTATTTATCCTTTCCTAAGAATGTTAGAATTAAAAAAAAAAAAAAAGGATGCTAGAATAATTTTGTCAAGTTCCAAAACAACTTATTCAAGTCTTTAATGTCCTGCAGTAGACTATCTTTCTTCCCATAGGTTCCATATACTCCTTTTAAGATAATTTCTTAATATATGTATTTTGTTCATATGAATTGGATATTTTCTTCCATATGATTTTTCTAACAGTTGTTAAAGTGTATTCAACATTTTCATTTTACTTTCAAAAGTCTTATGAATTATTGTTCTGTTTATGTAAGAAAGCTAATGACTTGTATATAGATTTTGAAATTTCTACTTGTTGAATTGTTTTCAAAAACTTTTCAGTTAATTTCTCCCCACTATCTGCAAAAAAATAATTTTGCCTCTTATTGTCAATAGTTTTGTTTGTCTCACTACATTGGCTACTCTCAGAAAAATACAGATAATGGTACAGAAAGCACCTCTGTCACGTGTATAACTTTTTTTTTTTTTTTTTTTTTTTAATTTTTATTTTTTTTATTTTTTTTATTTTTACGGTACGCGGGCCTCTCACTGTTGTGGCCTCTCCCGTTGCGGAGCACAGGCTCCGGACGCGCAGGCTCAGCGGCCATGGCTCACGGGCCCAGCCCCTCTGCGGCATGTGGGATCTTCCCAGACCGGGGCACGAACCCGTGTCTCCTCCATCAGCAGGCGGACTCTCAACCACTGCGCCACCAGGGAAGCCCACGTGTATAACTTTAAAAGGAATTTCTTTTACTCTAGGCTTCAGATACGAAGACAATTTTTAAAAATCACTTTGAGGAAATATCCATCTGAAGACTTCAATCAAGATTGGTACTATACCTTATCAGATAATTTCTCCTTTTATCTACTAATTATAATGACAGGTATTACTGAATTTTCCTAATTTTGAACAATCCTTGCATTCCTAGAATGAAATCCCGCCTACTTGGTCATGTTGTTCTCAAACAACTAACTTGATTTCACTTGTAACAATACTTTTTTCCCAAGTATTTTTTTGTATCAATACTCATAAAGTGAGACAGAACTGCAGTTTTCTGTTTTTACTTTGTCAGACTTTGGAATCAAGATTATTCCGGCTTGGTAAAACAAACTGGGAAGTTTTCTTTGCTCTCCATGCTCTGCAATATTTTTTTTTTCTTTTGGCCGACCCACACGGCATGTGGGATCTTAGTTCCCCAACCAGGGATCAAACCATGCCCCCTGCAGTAGAAGCGCAAAGTCTTAACCACTGGACCACCAGGGAAGTCCTTCAATAATTTAAAGAGTTAAAAGAATTTACCTATGGAATTATCTGGCCTGAGTAGTCTTTGAAGTGAGCTCTTTGACATTAAAAAAATTCCTTCACGTTGTTGTCCACTTACATGTGTTATCTCTTCTTGATTACACTTTACTAACTGGTATTACCCTAGAAAATTATTCACTTCATTCAGGTTTTTAAAATTATTATTATTTTTTGGTTTTGTTTTATTTATTTTTTGGCCACACCATGTGGCTTGTGGGATCTTAGTTCCCTGACCAGGGATCTAACCCAGGCCCTTGGCAGTGAAAGCATGGAGTCCTAACCACTGGACTGCCAGGGAATTCCCTCATTCAGGTTTTCAAACTTATTAACAGAAATGTACAAGTCTTTAAATTTCCTCTATATTTTGTATATTAAGCTTAATTCCCTTCTTTTTCCTTTATTAGGATACTTGGTAGTTTATCTCATTGAACTTGTCGAAGTCTCCTTTTTTTAAAATTTTTTTTTTTGAAGTCTCCTTTTTAATTCTGCTGCTCTATTTATTTATTTATTTATGGCTGTGTTGGGTCTTCGTTGCTGCACGTGGGCTTTCTCTAGTTGCAGTGAGTGGGGGCTACTCTTCGTTGCAGTGTGCATGCTTCTCACTGCAGTGGCTTCTCCTGTTGCGGAGCACGGGTTCTAGGCGTGTGGGCCTCAGTAGTTGTGGCACACAGGCTCAGTAGTTGTGGCTTGCGGGATCTAGAGCACAGGCTCAGTAGTTGCGGTGCACGGGCTTAGTTGCTCTGTGGCACGTGGGATCTTCCCGGACCAGGGCTCAAACCCGTGTCCCCTGCATTGGCAGGCAGAATCTTAACCACTGTGCCACCAAGGAAGTCCTGCTGCTCTGTTTTTTAAGTATTAATTTCTTTCTTTCTTTTAGAGTTCCTTCTATTAGGCTGTTTTTGTTTTGTTTTGTTTTTTATTTACTTTTGGCTGCGTTGGGTCTTTGTTGCTGCATGCGGGCTTTAGTTGCGGTGAGCAGGGGCTACTCTTCGTTGTGGAGCACAGGCTCTAGGCATGCAGGCTTCAGTAGCTGTGGCACATAGGCTCAGTAGTTGTGGCGCATAGGCTTAGCTGCTCTGTGACATGTGGGATCTTCCCGGACCAGGGATCGAACCCACGTCCCCTGCAATGGCAGGCGGATTCTCAACCACTGCGCTACCAGGGAAGTCCCTAGGCTAAGGTTTTATATTGTTGCTCTTTTTCTAATTCTGAATTTGAGTACTTTATTCATTTATTTTTTGAGACTAGGTATTCTGAAATGTAAAATTCTTTTCTACGTGGCTATTATCTACATACCTTTTCCAAGTTAAAACTGTCTTCAGTTCGACTGTCCTCTGAGTTGTCTGTGTTCTTCTCATCATCCCCTTTATCCGCATTTGCAAATACAGAGGCCACTCGGACCACAGGCAAGGGCACATCTCGAGGGACAAATCTAACTGAGCTGATGGGCATGGTCCATAGTTTAATTTTCTTAAAAGATTTGGTTTTGGCAGAATACCGTGATTCACAGACAAAAACATCCTCATCTCGAAAGTTTTCTGGGCATAATTTAAAGTATTCCTGGTGGATATAAGAATAAAATCAATTAGGTGAATTTTCTGAAAACCAATCAACTAAAAAACAAATAAAATCACCAAACAAGCAAAGAAATAAAAGCTAAAGTATTAAGACTTTTTGACAGTGAACAACAAATGGTAAATGGCTAGAGATCTAGGAGTACTTCCTTATACTCAATGGCCTTACTCACCACATACTGTTTAGCTTATTTAGCTTACCAACTGCTCCTCTGACAGTATATTAATATTTCATACAGCTATTATATTCCTTAAAGCTATGGGCATGTGCCTATACTACATAGACAAAAAGAAAGTGCACCTTATTACCTAAAACCACACTAACAATTAATAATGATCCTTCAGAAAATGTCACCCTTAAAAATTTGTCTGCCGATATAAAAAAATTTAAGCTAACTGCATATAGCTATATAGTGTAGGCAGCAAATGGTCTTTCACCATCATGTTCAGGTTAGTTTCTCCCCAAATCTTTACAGAAGCTAGAAACACAGCTTTAAAAAAATTCCACAGTTTAAAACAGAGCTATCAATTTTGTAAAGATCAATTTTTTGTGTTTGTGAATTTTATTCCCATGGAATAATTTATTGTTTTGGGACTAATGAGTTTCTTACCTTAACAAACATGACCACACATTTTCCTAGAATTTTACTAACAGGAACTTTATTGTAATAGTCACTCTTAAAAACTTCTTTTTCTAGAAATTTTCGTGTAGCCAAATGGAATGTTTCATTTGGCCGATAAAACCAACAGCCATACAACCATTTTTCACCTCAAAAACAGAGAGAGAAAGAGAATTACCATTAACAAAAATAACATATTCTTTGTAAAATGAACAAATACTCCATCCATTCTGCCATGGCCTAAACCTAGCAAGGTGCTTTTAGACCACGGTTCCTTAATACAATTATCTTAGAAGAAACAATACTTTAAAATAATGAAATGTAATGAGGCCTAAAAAATGCTACTTTCCCCCTCCTATTAAAAGATGTATAATAAATAGAATAAGGAAGGTGATGAGACCTACTCTACTCTGCTGGGTCAGGACACACATAAAGCTGTGCGCTTTTATAAGGATGTAAGATATACTAAAAGACATATTTAGCTCTTGGCTGACGGAATACAAAGGTATTTTACATGATGAACAGCTGAAAGAACTGGATTGCCTGGATCACACTTCTGCTTGCTTTTGGTTTCATTAACTCCTATTCATTCTCTATGTCTCAAGTTAAAGGCGATTGTTCTAGGAAGCCTTTTTGAAATCAAATTCTAAGCTAAGGCACATGTCTGTCTATAACAATTTCTTCTTTATTTGTGATTTTTACCAGAGTGGTTTTGCCAGGGACAAAACACAGGCCTTTTGTTCTTCTGAATCTCTGCCATCCTACAGAGTTTGGCTCATGGTATGTTTTTAATAAATATCAGTTGAATGAATGAATCTCAGCTAGACTTCAGAAAGTTGTATTTCTTTCAACTCACCTGTGCCACTGCCCAACAGTGCTTGATCCTATGTTTCTCATATAGTGGGTACTTAACTGCATTTACTGACAGTGTAGAACTATTGTTGGAACACATAAAATGTCTGAGTTACAATTTCCTTCCCTGGGAACCAAGGAGGAGTACAACAGTCACATCTCACCAATCTGCCCTCCAAATTAAAATGAACTTACCAGCAGAATCTTCCCACAGTCGCTCAATACAGACTATATGTGGTTGTAGATTGGCCTCTGCAGGCTCCACATAGACATAATCTCCAACATGGTACATACTGTTCTTAAAGCTGCAGTCCTGGCTGTATGTGCGATGTAAGCCTGAGAGGCCTGCAGCTCCAGAGGAATCTTCACTCTTTTCAGCTTCTTCGGTAAAAAAGAGAAAAATGTTCTCATGAAAGGGATGTTGGAACAGATGCAGGATTCAAACAACACATACTAATACATTTACTTCTTTTCTAGATACTCAAAGGCAGGATTCAGGACAAATAGTATGACATCCACATTCCCGATAGCCTCTATTCAAAACTGTCTTTTTGAATTACAGCCAACTGCCATTAATTTAAATAAATACATAAATAAAGCATCTACAGAATAAAAATAATCACCTTAATAATATATGCTCACTAGAGTCATTCTGGATGATACACAAACATATAAAGAAGAAAACAGGTCACTTGTAAATCATGTAATCCTAGAGATAATCATGTAATCCTAGGATAATGGAATCTTAGAATTGAGGAGATATGGGATATGTATTTCATACAATATACTATAAACTATATATGCATACACTTAATATATCATGAACATTTCCCTTGAGATTAAATGCTTTTCAACAAGATTTTTATTTTTGTTAAACAAAACTTTAAAAAAATATTTATTTATTTGGCTGTGTTGGGTCTTAGTTGCGGCACGCGGGATCTTTAGTTGCGGCAAAAGTTGCAGCATGTGGGATCCTTTAGTTGCAGCGCACAGAACCGTTAGTTGGGGCATCTTTTTAGTTGCAGCATGTGGGATCTTTTAGTTGCGGCATGCCAACTGTTAGTTGCGGCATGTGGGATCTAGTTCTCTGACTAGGGATTGAACCCAGGCTCCCAGCATTCGGAGTGCAGAGTCTTAGCCACTGGACCTGGACCAGGGAAGTCCCTAAACAAAACTTTTTTTTTTTTTTTTTTTGCGGTACGCAGGCCTCTCACTGTTGTGGCCTCTCCCGTTGTGGAGCACAGGCTCCGGACGCGCAGGCTCAGCGGCCATGGCTCACGGGCCCAGCCGCTCTGCGGCATGTGGGATCTTCCCGGACCAGGGCACAAACCCACGTCCCCTGCATCGGCAGGCGGACTCTCAACCACTGCGCCACCAGGAAAGCCCCAAAACTTTTTAATGGCTCCCATATAAGCCATTATTTGCAAACACCGTAGGTTTTTTTCAGGAAAAAGCTTTGGCCACTTCTTTGATTACTTCCTTAGGATAATTTTCCATAAATGGAAGAGCTGGAAATAAGCATGTTAAACGTTTTTAAAATGCATATTCCAAACTGACCCCCAAAAGTCTATACCAACTTAAGTCCTTCACTCTTTGGCTACAAGGGGGGTGGGGTCTGTTTCTCCATTCCCTCTCCAATACTGGTATTATAATTTTTTTTAAGTTTTGCCATTTTTGGTGGAAAATGTTATCTAGCAGTTGATTAATCAAATGAATCCCTGTGACATAGGAAGCATATTCACAAGGTCCTTGAGAATTTTATACCAGCAGGAACACTGTCAACAGGCCTGAAACGGAGAAAGAGTACAAAAAAAAAGAAGGCTGTTAAACCTCCCAAATTCCAGAGACAGGAAACAGGCTGATAAAACTCAGCTGCAAATATGTGTTACCTTTCATGAAAAAAGATGATTCAGAGGGCAAAGTGTGGAGCCACAGAGAACTAATTCCATGTCCTGAAGCCTAATGCAGTCTGCCTGCCCAGATCTTGAAACTGCTTGGAATTGATGACTCTTTTTTTTTTTTCCATTTCTCCCTTTTTGAATGGGAATGTCCCTATTATCCTATGCATGTTCCATCACTATACTGTAGGAGCAGAGAACTTCTTTTTTCACTTTCACAAGTTCACAGATGAAGAGAAATTGTGTCTCAGGATGGACCATACCCAGAGCCTCAGCCATACACCTAGTTTAGACGATTTAAATAATGAGATTTGGGACTTTCGAGTTGATGGTATTTAGATTAGATTTTGGTAGCCAGTACAGGGGTTGTTACAGTAACAAGTACCTGAAAAAATATGAAAGTGACTCTGGAATTGAATAATAAGCAGAGACTGGAAGAATTTTGAGGAACATGACAGAAAAAGCCTAGGTTGCCTTGAATACACTGTTAGTAGAGAAATGGATATTAAAGACTTGGCATTGAAGGCTCAGAAGAAAAAGTTATTAGAAAGTGGAGGAAAGGGGTCCTTGTTATATAGTGGAAGAAAGCCTAGCAGAACTGTGTTCTGCAGTTATGTGGATTCTAGGCCACCTGAGCTGATCTTTTAGATATCTTTTTCTTTGTTTACTTGTTGTTCTATTTTCTCGGAGATTTCTTCAACTTTATCTTCTAATCCTTCTCTGTTTCCCTTCTGCTATCTTTAAAACAATTTTTTAAGTGAATAAATTTGATATATAACATTGTGTAAATTTATTTATTTATTTATTTATTTATTTATTTATTTAGGCAGGTTGTGCCGGGTCTTAGTTGAGGCACATGGATCTTCATTGCGGCATGTGGACTTCTTAGTTGTGGCATGCATGCAGGATCTAGTTCCCTGACCAGGTATCGAACCCGGGCCCCCTGCACTGGCGGTGCGGAGTCTTACCCACTGGACCACCAGGGAAGTCCCACATGGTGTAAATTTAAGGTGTACAACATGTTACTTTGATCTATTTATATACTGTTGCCACTGCAGCAGTTTACCACACTACATAACTATAGGACAATACTGTTGTCTATATCTACGTACTCTGCATTAGATCTCTATAGCTTATTTACTACTCTTTGCAAGTTTGTTCTGTTAAACAACATTAATCTTATCCCCCAACCCCACTCTACTATCATTTTTTTTAAAAAGCTTGAGATATAATTAATACACCATACAATTCATCTATTTAAAGTGCACAGTTCGGGCTTCTCTGGTGGCTCAGTGGTGAGGGTCTGCCTGCCGATGCAGGGTACACAGGTTCAATCCCTGATCCGGGAAGATCCCACATGCCACGGAGCAAATAAGCCCATGTGCCGCAACTACTGAGCCCATGTACCACAACTAATGAAGCCTGTGTGCCTAGAGCCCATGCTCCACAACAAACAGAATCCCCCACGATGAGAAGCCCGCACACCACAACGAAGAGTAGCCCCCGCTCGCCGCAATCAGAGAAAGCCCACGTGCAGCAACAAAGACCCAACACAGCCAAAAATTAATTAATTTTTTTAAAAGTGCAAAATTCAATGGTTTTTGGTATACTACATTAATTTTTAAAAATTGTGGTAAGATATATATCACATAAAATTCACCATTTTTCGACAATTTTTTAAAAATAAATTTATTTATTTTTGGCTGCGTGGGGTCTTTGTTGCTGCACGTGGGCTTTCTCTAGTTGCAGCGAGCAGGGGCTACTCTTCGTTGCGGTGCGCGGGCTTCTTATTGTGGTGGCTTCTCTTGTTGTGGAGCACGGGCTCTAGGCACGTTGGGCTTCAGTAGTTGTGGCTCGCGGGCTCTAGAGCACAGGCTCAGTAGTTGTGGCACACGGGCTTAGTTGCTCTGCGGCATGTGGGATCTTCACTGACCAGGGCTCAAACCCGTGTCCCCTGCACTGGCAGGCGGATTCTTAACCATTGCACCATCAGGGAAGCTCTGGACGATTTTTAAGTGTATAATTCAGTGGCATTAATTATACTCACAATGTTGTGTAACCATAACCACTATTTCCAAAACTTTTTCTTTAATCCAAACAGAAACTCTGTAACCATTAAATAATAACTCCTTATCTTTCTTCCCCACAGCCTGGTAACCTTTAATCTACTTTGTCTCTCCATGAATTTGGTATTCTAGGTACCTCATATAAGTGAAATCACACAGCATCTGTCCTTTTGTGCCTGCCTTATTTCAGATAGCATAATATTTTCAAGGTTCATCCACCTTATAGTATGTGTTAGAACTTCTTTACTTTTTATGGCTGAATAATATTCCACTGTATGTAAATACTGCATTTTGTTTATCCATTCATCTGTGATGGATACTTGGGTTGTTTCTGTCTTTTGACTATTATGAATAATGCTGCTATGAACATTGGTATACAAGTATCTGCTTGAGTCCCTGGTTTCAGTTCTTTTGGATACATACCTAGGAGCAGAACTTATTGATCATATAGTAATGAAATGTTTAGTTTTTAAACAAATTGCCAAACTTTTCCATAGTGGCTGCACCACTTTACATTTCCACCAGCAATTTATGAGGGTTCCAATTTCTCCACATGTTCACCAACACTTGTATCTTTTTTTTTCCATAACAATTATCCTAAAGGGTGTGAAGTGGTATCTCACAATAATTTTCATTTTCATTCCCCTAATGACGTTGAACATTAATTTTCATGTGTTTATGGCCATTTCTATAATTTCTTTGAGGATATATCTATTCAAATCTTTTGCCCACTTTTGAATTGTGTTGTTTGGTTGTTGTTGAACTGTAGGAGTCCTTTGCATATTCTGGATACTAGACCGTTATCAGATATAATGATTTGTGAATATTTTCTTTAACTCTGTGGGTTTGCCATATTTTTAATTTCCAAGAAATTTTCTGTTCTGCAAATGTTCACTTTTTATGGCTTTCTGTTCTTGTTTTATGGATACAGTAGCTTGTCATCTCTCTGAAGGTCCAGTTAGTTGGTTTTTAAAAAAAATTTTCTCCTGCTACCTTCAATTTTTTTGTTTCCTCCAAGTTCCATTTTTTTGTTTTGCTCTCTATTTTAACATCTTAGAGAGTTTTCCCTTAAATATTTGGTCCCATTTAAATAAATATCTGCTTCTATTTAAAAGTAAAACACTTGGGCTTCCCTGGTGGCGCTGTGGTTAGGAGTCTGCCTGCCGATGCAGGGGACACGGGTTCGTGCCCGGGTCCGGGAAGATCCCACGTGCCGCGGAGTGGCTGGGCCCGTGAGCCAAGGCCACTGAGCCTGCACGTCCGGAGCCTGTGCTCCGCAATGGGAGAGGCCACAACAGTGAGAGGCCCGCGTACTGCAAAAAAAAAAAAAAAGTAAAACACTTTAGGGACTTCCCTGGTGGTCCAGTGATTAAGATGCTGTGCTTCCAGCGCAGGGGGTGTGGGTCTGACCCTGGTCTGGGAACTAAGATCCCACATGCTGTGTGGTGCAGCCAAGAAAAAAAAAAAAGAAACAAAAGTAAAACGCTTTAAAAAGCTGACTGGAAGCTCTCCATGCATACATAGAGCTGGATGGATTTCACTGAGGACCAGATGTTATCTTTAGATCCCCACTGCCTGGTCCATTTCTCAAGAGAAGAATCTTCTGTCTCAAAATTAAAAACCTGGGACTTTCCTGGTGGCACAGTGGTGGAGAATCTGCCTGCCAATGCAGGGGACACGGGTTCGAGCCCTGGTCTGGGAAGATCCCACATGCTGCGGAGCAACTAAGCCCGTGTGCCACAGCTACTGAGCCTGCACTCTAGAGCCTGCAAGCCACAGCTATTGAGCCCATGTGCCACAACTACTGAAGGCCGCACACCTAAAGCCCGTGCTCTGCAACAAGAAAAGCCACCGCAATGAGAAGCCCATGCACAGCCACAAAGAGTAGCCCCCGCTTGCCACAACTAGAGAAAGCCCACACGCAACAAGACCCAACACAGCCAAAAAAAAAAAAAAAAAAAAAAAAAAGAACTTGGTATGATTTCAATCCTTTAAAATTTTTTAAACTTTTATGACCCAGCACATGGTCCATTCTAGACAATGTTCCATGTACACTCTAAAAGAATGTGTATTCTGCAGTCATTGGGTATTGTGTTTTACACGTCCGTCAAGTCAAGCTGGTTGACAGTCCTTGTCCTAGAGCTCAGGTTGCCGTAAGAACACCAACCATAAATGGGGTGGCTTAAACAATAAACATCCATTTCTCACAGTTCTGGAGGCAGATTTGGTGTCTGGTGAGGGTCCACTTCCTGGTTCATAAACAGTTGTCTTCTCACTCTTCATCCCCTTACAACGGCACCAATTCCACTGTAGTGGCTCCACTCCCATGACTGCATCCAAACCTAATTACATCCTAAAGGCCCCATCTCCAAATACCAACATACTGGAGGCTACAACATACAAATTTTGGTGGGAGACACAACATTCAGTCTATAGCAATCTTATTTAAGTCATACTTTTGCCAATTTTTGGTCTAGTTAGTCTGTCATTTGCTGAGAAAGGTGTATTGAGACTATAACTGTTAACTATTTCTCTTCAATTCTGTCAGTTTTTGCTTCATGTATTTTGGGGCTCCACTGTCAGGTGCATACACATTTATAAGTATTATACGTTCTTGACCCTTTTAACATTATAAAATGTCCCCCTTCAACTCTAGTAATATTTCTTAAAGTCTATTTGTCTGATTAATATAGTCACTCCAACTCACTATGGTTACTATTTGCATGGTATATCTTTTCCCTTCATTTTCTTTTCAACCTATTTGTGTCCAAATCTAAATGAATCTCTTATAGACAGTATACAGTTGGATATTACTTTTTAAATTCAGTCTGATAACCAATGCATTTTGAATGGAGTGTTTAGTCTATTCACAGTATGTAATTACTGATATGATTGAATTCAAGTCTGCCATTTTGCTATTTTTTTTGTCTTATTTTTTTGTTCCTTTTTTCCTCCTTTACTGCCCTCTTTTGTGTTAAGCAAGTATTTCTGGCATATCATTTTAATTCCTGTATTGACTTTTTCTCTTTGTTATTACTGGTATTACAATATGCATCTTTAACTTGTCACCATCTATTTCAGGTTAACAGTGATTTAGTTTCATTCAATATTGCAACTTTGCTCCAATACGGCTCCATTCCTTTGTGCTAGTTGTGTCACATATATACTTCCATAAATGTTATAAAGTTAACAATAGTGTTATTATTCCTTTACTCAATCTAATGTTTGGAAAGTTATATATTCTAGGTATTTATGTGAATTCTAACTTTTTCAGAAACGATTAAATTTCTAATAAAAGTTCCTACTTTCAAGTATTTCTAAATTCTGGCAAATGACTCAAAGTAACATTTTTAGGTTGATACAATTAAAATAAAAATTTCCTCCTAGTTATGTGGTTCAACCAAAATATCATCTACTTGGGGACTTCCCTGGCGGTCCAGTGGTTAAGAATCCGCCTTCCAATGCAGGGAACACGGGTTCGATCTCTCATCGGGGAACTAAGATCGCACATGCCGTGGGGCAACTAAGCTTGCATGAGGCAGCTACAGAGCCCACGTGCTCTGGAGCCTGCGTACCCCAACTAGAGAAAAGCCCACGCACCGCAACGAAAGATCCTGCATGCCGCAACTAAGACCCAACACAGCCATAAATAAATAAATAAATAATTTGAAACAAAAACAAAATATAATCTACTTACCTGGCTGAGTCCATGTGAGGACAGCCATGCTGTTGAACAATGGGGCAGAAACTTTATGCACTGCTGAGAATGCTCTCTAGCCCCAGGTGTGCCCCTTAGGTTTTTATCTACCAATAGTATTAAGAGGTATTTAGCTTCCACACTTGTGAATTAATTAACTCTGTTCTTGAAATACTAGAATAACAGCTGTGTCACGTATAACTTCCAACCTTTTCCAGTCTGATGAACAAATTGATAGTGACAAAAACATTTCCCATCTTACTATGTCTGTTTTGAAAAAGCCAACACCCTGAGTCTACAAACAGGACTCTGCTCCACAGGTAATTATAAGACCAGTTAGGACAGATCATAATAATGTTTCTTCATATTTAATAAAATGAAAGAAACTAACCTCTTTTTTCTTCTTCTCGTTTTAGTTTATCTTCCTCTATTTCTTTCGGTAGTTTTTCCTTTTTCTCTTTCTCCACATCATTATGTAAATGTTTTGTGGTATAGCTGAGTGCTGGTGAAAGAAGGATCTCTCCATTTTTGCAGAGTTCATCACGAATTTTAATAAAAAACTGCTGAAGTTCTACCGCATCCTCATATATTTCAGAATCTGTCCTATAATAGCATTAAGAGTATTCACTGACACACAAGCTGCTTCTTTTAAGCACCCTGCTTATATGTTAAAGCATTCTATGAAATGCTTCTTTAATGCATTAATTGATATAATGGTAACTTCTGTGCAGTTCTAATAAGGCTATCTCCTTAAAATTTGTTAGAACAGAATCTGAAGTGTAATTTTACCTTGGTGAGCCTCATGCTCACCAGTTTCCTTTTCCTTAAGGCTCACTCCTTGTACAGCTCATGTAAAAGGAAAGGCCTCATACAGCTTCCTGGGGAGAAACATAGCATGTTCATTGGCTGATTTTGGCAACAGAAGGGGGTTGCCACAGTCAGGGACTATACTAAGGCTCCACACCATGTGCAGCACTTACTTGCATCTAATCTTTGAATTAACTTTTACTTTCTCTTAGTTAAGGGACCAACACACTGTATAAGGTATTAACAAAAGATTTAGCCCATTTTCTTCTTTTTGGATCTACATCATGGTTGCTTAGGCTGGTACGACTTCGTGAATATTTGAACCTAAACTGCAAAGTCCTAAGGGCATCGTAAAATGGTTACAGGCCTCAGAGTCAGCGTTCATGTTAGTTTGCCAGAAATAACTACATAATTCTGGGGAATCACCAGAGGCAACATAGTGAAAGATAGAAAAAAAATTATCTGTGTCATACCGAAAACTTTTAAAAGATTCTTTCACCATTTATAAAATGAGAGGACTGGGTAAAATGAACTTCAGAATTTAGACTCAAAGAAATTCTATTACTATTTCTAATCCACTGTTGGTCTGAGGAAGGAAGATAATTCTATTAACTAAGAATATCAGGGTCTAAAAAATTATGCACAGGGCTTCCCTGATGGCGCAGTGGTTGAGAGTCCGCCTGCCGATGCAGGGGACACGGGTTCGTGCCCCGGTCCGGGAAGATCCCACATGCCGCGGAGCGGCTGGGCCCGTGAGCCATGGCCGCTGAGCCTGCGCGTCCGGAGCCTGTGCTCCGCAACGGGAGAGGCCACGACAGTGAGAGGCCCGCGTACAGCAAAAAAAAAAAAAAAAAAAAAAAAAAATTATGCACAAAGGTAACCAGAGACAAAGACTTATTAGCAGCAGTCATGGAGACATTCTGGTCAGGCTAGTGTGGATGGTGTAGCAAGCCCAGTCAGCTGTTTGCTGATACGGATCACTAGAGCATCAAACTTGAAGGAAGCCTCCAGAATGCTTCTCATCAGCAAAGGTGAACTGGCAATCTAGAACACTGCCGATAACAACCTAAATGGATGTTTCAAGAAAGATTCTAAAATCTTTTCAGGTTATAGAAATGCTAACACTTGTAGGAAAGCAATAAAAATAAAACTGGCCAAGGGAAAAAAACTCCTAGGGCACTATTTTGATGCCTATTTTCTGAATAGAGACTTCTGAAGACTGTTCGCTTGAAATTAATTTTACAAGAGCTTACAATTTTAAGTATAAAATTAAAACTGAAAACACTTTTGATAATCCACATTACAATGAAAGGGCAGATTCATAATTCCATCATGTGCTCAGAACAGTCTGTAATTTATAAAACTTACAAATTGTTTAGTTCTGGGTTTTTCCATTTAATATTTTCAGACCTTGGTTGACCTCGAGTAACAAACTGCAGAAAGTGAAACCGTGGATAAAAAGGGGAATACTGTAAAGTCACCTTGGACTCTACCTCCTAGGCCTCAAAAGCAAAAACTAACCATGTCAACAATGCTAGAAGCAAAAGAGCTCATTTCCTAGAGATACAAATCTGCTTAATTCTTAAAATAATCATGTCATCTATACAAGAAACAAAGTTGATAGTCATCTATATAAGAAACAAAGTTGCTAATAATCTAAGAGACAAGTCTATTTTGGAAGACTCACAGAACTAACCCCAAGATATACTGGGCGTAAGGTAGGGGGGCAGGGAGGAGAGGAGTGACTTTAGACTTAAGGACTATTTAAGTAAACTGTGAGTAAGAGTGGAACTCTAAGCTCCATGAGAACAGGGTTCGTCTGTTTTGTCTACTGGTATATACCAAGTATCCAGAACATTCTCATAACTGGTAGTCACTCAATAAACATTTGTTGAATAAATGAAAACTAACAAATAAATGAATGCAGATTTTGACTACAATATGTCCCTCCATATTTCTCTTTATTTCTATCTGCACTGTTGAAGAATAAGGACCATTTACTAAATGTGTCACTCAAGGGCCTCTCCAATCTGACCCCAACTCCACGTGTCTCTTGAACACACTATATTCATTTCCTAACCCTATACCTTTACTCATACCACTTACCTTATCTGAATCCCACCCATTTTCCCATTCTTCTCTGACGTCTCATGCCTTTTTAGAACTCTAGTGCAGTTCCTTTACTCCACCATCTTTTACTAAATATCAAGTTGTTAAACGTTATCTCATGCCTGGAATTATTTTTCCCTAAGCATAGGCGCTATCCCAATTGTCAGACTTCAAGCTCTTAGAGCACACAGCTCAAGTCTTATCATCCCTGGCCGTGATAAGGGATGACTGGTGTCTTGGTGACTGGCTCAGCAGTGGCTCTCTACAGTGGGGAACAAGATGAGCCAAGCCACTTACTAGTTGTGTGACTTTGGCAATGTATTTCTCTCTGTCGTGTACATCTTCATATAAAAATTAGGAAGATTATCACCTACCTAGAATGGCTATTATAAGGGTTAGAGATTATGTACATGAAGTACTTAGCATGGTGCTTTACAAAGGGCAGGCGCTCAACAGGAACATCAAACATTACATTACTTTTAATTTTTCTTTCAAGATCCAGAGCAAACCCAGGCTTCACAGATTCCTCAGCTGGAATCACCCCATGCTCAGTGACTAAAGGTCTAGCTCTCAGCATGATAGACTATAAGCTCCAGGAAGGTAAGGTTTGTATTTTTAACTTTTTATATTCTCCCCAAGTGACCTCAAGAGCATATAGAAGACACACTGTAATTGCTGAACTGAAACTGTTTTCACAGCTGAGTATATACTACTGTTGTGTGGCAAATATACAGCACAGATCAAAATTAGAAGGGAATTTAAGTTTGATGGAAATTTAAATTTGATTTCTTCTTCTTTTAGAACATTTAATGTCTACAGAATGAACTTAAAAGTGATGAATTTGAGATTAAAAATAAGCCCTTTTAGATATCTGAAATGACAATCAAATTTAAATCAGTCTAACCTCAGATCAGTATCTTAAAGCTATTTTAATTTATTTAAAGCATGCTTGCATTGAACTCAAACTTTAAAAGGAAATCATATTACAATTTCTAATTGAAAGCATTTTATCCATTAAAAATACATGTTCTACAAAAGGCTATATTTTAAAAGTTTATGTTTTTCAACAGATCTTCAATTTTGTCTCATTCCTTCCCCTCATTGGCCCTACTCTATCTAGACAATTTAGTAGTGTGCCTTCTCTCCTCCACAGACTATACTTATACTTGCTCTCTATATAAGTTTTGGCTAATTAAAATTCAAAATAGCACCCCATCAACTGCAATCATGTACCTATGCTGAAATAGCACATCAAAGCAAAATTCTTTCTTCCGTTTTACATTAAATGTCACACCTTCTCAAAAAGAAATGGTTTTGAAAACATACCGATTCATCCTTCTTGCCCTCTCCAATACTTCAAACATATGCTCTTGAAATAAATCGAGCCGCCGGTAGCGATTATTTTCAACATTCTTCCTAATTATGTCAAAAGTAAGAGGAGGTTTGTTTGGAAAGCTGGGATCCACAGCAGGAATTTCTGCTAGGGAATCACTGTAGCATCTTCCTTCATCATCCTGATGACTCATGACTGACACAAAAAGATTATGGATAAGCTCCTGAATCAGCAAGGTTACATTTGGGACATGAGAGTCCTCATCTCCTTCTAGGTCTCTCCGAGTTTCAAGCAGGACTTTGTGTAGGACAAGGGCATCTTTGTAGATCAAAGACTCGGGCTCATTGTATGTACAGGCATTGTTAAACATCATGACGAAGTCCTCAACCATGGAGTCTATATCTTGGTATTTGTTGGCCATCATGTGGCTTCGAATTTTTTCCATGTCCATGGGTTTTTTAATGGTCAAATAGTAGTCAGGCAGCTCAGATCTGGAGGGAAGCCTCAGAAATATGGCACTGAGGCGGCGACCCCTCTTATCAGTATAGTTCTTTACAGCTTCATAGACTTCATTTAGTTTCTGCTGCATTGGAGTCATATATTTTGATTTTTTAGGAGAAATACCGCTCTTCCTACCTAAAGAAAGATTTATATTAAATGGATAAAATAAAATATATGAACCTAAATTTGTAAAAAGTTGGTAGCATACCACAAGGAAGGGACTATTCCAAGTGATTTATAAAACACAGTAATTAGTATATTTCTAGTGAAACATACCCTATCAACAAAGAAAGAACTAGAAAAACTGTTTTCACTACTCATATTTTTGGTGGGAGAGTAAGTACTATTATGTTGAGATAGTTGTGAATAAGGTAGAATAAAGGAAATGAGTAGCTATGTGACACTCTAACTCCATCTCCTATGGTATCCTTGAGAACTGAGATTTTCATCAAGGGAGAAAAAGAGATCAAGATGTTAAAACAGAGGACACTGAATAAAAACCTTGTGGCCTTGAATCTCAACTGGGAGTATCAGTATGAACTTAAGATGTATTTTCTCTTTAAATATAAAATACACACACACAAAATTTCTTAGCTCTGTCCACTGAAAATTCTAGAAACAGTGACCAACCCAGTTGCAGTATACCCCTATATAATTTTGACTATAAAGACTATAGCTCTGGAATACTGATTTCAAATACTAATGTTAGTAGCTCTTTGGCAAATGGCTAATTCCTAGTCTATACAAGATGAGCCTGGTATAGCTTGAAACACTAGACAGTAAAGAATCTACCAATGACTTCTTACCATGGTCAGGACAAAAGACCATAGCAGCCAGTCTGGGACAACGTAAATATCAACAAGAACCATAATTGCAATGGGTTATAAAACTCAGCAATATGTTTAAATCTAGTAGTTCTTAATGATAAATAAAAACAAACAAACAATAGGGTAGATGTTGCATGACTTTAGTAAACCAATGCATTATTTTCTTTGTATTTCATTATTTTGAAAACTGGTAAATAAAAGGAGAAAAAAAATCTGGCTTTTATCCTTTCAAAAACCAAACAATATACACAAACAAACAAAAAAACCATACCACTGGGTAACCAAACACTGGATGAGGCAAAGTTTATTTATATAGAAGTATTCCAGTTGGTAAATGAGCAAGGAATGATAAAACTAAACTATCACTATCTAACAGCTCTTCAATGAATTAAGCATCAATAGCTATTAACATAATTTAAAGAAACAACCAGATATTATGTGCCACCTGATGGAAGACACTATATCACCTCAAGTCAGTTTCTGTGTCAAAGGGAGGGGAGAATCAAATTTAAATCTAAATCTGATCGACTACCAATTTACAGGAACTAAAAAGGACAAAAGAACACGTGAAACTACAGCAAAGGGACACAATTAGCAAAACCTAGACTGTGGGAAACAATAGTACAAATAATTTCTTCAACAAACTGCAAGGGAAAAAAAGAGAGAGGGAGGGGAATTTATAGATTACAAGAACTATCAATCAAATGCAATGTGTGGACCTTATTTGCCAAGTTGAAACTGAATCTAATCAAGCCTTTAAAGTTAACTTCCATTTATGAGAAATAAGGGAAATAAAGGAAAAAGTTAACTGACATCACAAGGAAGGGAACTAACTAATCCAGAACTTTGGACTGGACAATAAAGTGACCAGGTTTCTAGAGTTAATGGCATGAGGATAAAAAAAGGAGGGGGACTCCTCTAAACTATGAGTTTAAGGACAAAATAATCAAATGTAACATATAGAATTTAATTAGATCCTGATTTGAAGAAACCAACTATAAATATACATTTGTGAGACAATCAGTAAAATCTGAAAAATTTTCAGGTATTAGATGAAACCAAGAAACTCCTAATTTTGTTAGGTGTGACAATGACTTCATGGCTATTTAAGAAAATATCTGCGTATTTTAGAGATGCATAATGAACTATGTAGAAATAAAATGACGTGATTGGATTTGGCTTAAAATAATTCAGAACAAAGAAAAAGAAGGAAAAAAGGGAAGATAGGAAATAAGTATGGCAGAATCTTGATAAATGCTGAGTAACAGGTATATACAGGGATTCACTGTACTATTCTTTAAACTTATATATGTTTTGAATTTTTCATAAAATTGAGAAATGAAAAAATTAACATTGCATGTTAAAATCTCCTTTCCCTGAACTTAAAGAAAAATGTATTTATATATATTTAGATAGTTATTGTTAAAGTATCTATCTGTCATTAGTTTCCTAACTCAACTTGTATAATGAATTCTAGTTTTAAAAGGCATTATATCCCTATAAATTAGAAGGTTTTCGTTTCTGCAAACCTTCTGTGTGCTTTTACAATTCCATGAAGAGATAAATGAATGGCATGACAAAAAGGAAAGATCACTTAGCAATAAATCATACCCAAAGCTATTGTAAATTCAGTTTACAGTCATTTCATATAAAAAATCAGGGTCTGTTTGTTTTTTCCCTTTTCAGCAAATACGACTCTAAAGAATATTTGACAACACCACTGTCATTTGCTTGGTATTTATTTTACTTATATATTTTAAACAAGGCAGAAACCTCTTCTTTAGCCCAATGGTACTAATTGTTTTTGCTGTCTCTCTTCTCTCTCACAGTTTTCAACCAAACAACCATCCACAGACTACGCTCAAAAGACAGCCAAGGGCTTCCCTGGTGGCGCAGTGGTTGAGAGTCCGCCTGCCGATGCAGGGGACATGGGTTCGTGCCCTGGTCCGGGAAGATCCCACATGCCGTGGAGCGGCTGGGCCCATGAGACATGGCCGCTGAGCCTGCGCGTACGGAGCCTGTGCTCCGCAACGGGAGAGGCCACGACAGTGAGAGGCCCGCGAACAGCAAAAAAAAAAAAAAAGACAGCCAAGTTAACTTACAGTACAGTGGCTAGACATCTCTAACCTCTCAAATTCTGTCTAGGAGGAACTACTGGGACTAATCTTTAATTCTAATAATCAGCAAACAAACATACAAAAAAAATAAAATAGAATAAAATCTGCCACTATACTCTTCCAGGCATCACATGTAGAAAAAATATCTATTCTTACTATTTAACATTTACAAAATGTCCACTGCATTCAAGAAAGCAAAACCTTTGACATTATATTCTTCTATTCCTCACATGCTTTTATGTTTACTTAAAATACGGAAGACAGTGCTTAAAAGGAAGCAAGAAACTCCATGCTGTAGTGCGAGTTCAATTATATTCACCAATTAATTAAATATTATTTCAGTAAATCAGCAATTTATCCTTGATGGACTGAACTGAACAATGAAGTGTGAGGCTGCCTTACTCAGTTTGAGTTTGGGAGAAGCCATGTCATCATCATCAGGCAGTGGGCCCAGCTCTTTCCTTTTATCCTTGAGTAACTTCTCCAGGATGTGCGCATCATTGTACACCTATATTTAATTACAAATATAATTAAAATTATTTTTTAAGAAGCTTTCTACTGAAGTATAATATACATACATAAAGAAGTTTTAAAAACATAGGATAGTTGAGAACTAAAGAAATAAAGCCTGAGATCACTACAGAGCAACAAAATCACACCTCCGTGGGGTGGGCCTCAGCCTCAACTGGTTTGTTGTTTAAAGTTTTCCAGGTGACTCTAATGTACACCCATGCAGGCTAAAGTTTGAGAACTACTGTACTAGAATCATTGCAAGTTTTTGCAGAAGTTCTGAAATATATTTACGTGTGTTGTTTCTTCATAAATCTCTCTTGCACTGGACCCTCAAGGTAGCCAGACTTAGCTCAATGGAAATTAAAAATTAAAAACATCTGATAGTTGGAGAGAAACATCTCAAACATTAGAAGGGATTTAATACCAGTGTGCGTTCACAGCCTGGAATCTGATTTGTGAAAAGCAACAATCCCTGCTGAGGCTCTCTCTCTATGAAGACTGGGCCAAAGGTGTAACACAGAGCCAAGGACAAGGTTACGCATCCAACTGTTTTGCTCCCACAGCTGCCTCCTCCCACTCCCCCCACAAAGGCTCTCCTCCCTGACTGCCCCACAGCAGAGGGGCTGAGGGAATAACTGACCTCTCTTCTTTGGCAACCTCTCGTAAGGGTGGCTTTTTTCTTTATCAGTGGCAGACAAGTGGCACATTGGCCAATGACACTGAGGACAGTGTAAACTCCTATGACAGAGAGAACCATTTCTTTGATCACAAGCACCCTCAGTGCCTACTTCATTTTATATTGAAATGTAATAGTATAAGAAAGGAAATAAACAATTTGAAAATGTACTTTTATTTCTGGGAGATTTAAAGTAGATAAAGAAAACTCAGAAAAGATCTATTTACCCCAATACATGTTCACTGCAGCATTATTTACAATAGCCAAGATAAGGAAACAATCTAAGCATCCATCAGTGGATGAATGGATAAAGAAAATGTCACACGCACACAGGAATATTATTCAGCCATTAAAAAAAATGAAATCTTGCCATTTGAGACAACGTGGATGAATATTGAGGGCATTATGCTAAGTGAAATAAGTTAAGATGGAGAAAGACAAATACTGTATGATCTCACTTATATGGAATCTAAAAACAGCCCCCTCCAAAAAGAACCCCAAGCTCATAGATATGGAGAACAGATTGGTGGCTGCCTGAGGTGGGGGTGGGGGACGGGCAAAACGAATGAAGGAGATAAAAGGTGCAAGCTTCCAGTTATAAAATAAATAAGTCATAGGGATGTAATGTATGGTAACTATAGTTAATAATACTGTATTGCATATTTGAAAGTTGCTAAGAGAATAGATCTCAAAAGTTCTTATCACAAGAAAAAGAATTTGTAACTACATATGGTGATGGATGTTAACTAGACTTACTGCAGTGATCATTTTGCAATATATAAATATCAAATCTCTATGTTGTACACTTGAAACACGTCACTTATACCTAATTTAAAAAATTAAGTAGGGCTTCCCTGGTGGCGCAGTGGTTGAGAGTCCGCCTGCCGATGCAGGGGACATGGGTTCGTGCCCCGGTCCGGGAAGATCCCACATGCCGCGGAGCGGCTGGGCCCGTGAGTCACGGCTGCTGAGCCTGCGTGTCCGGAGCCTGTGCTCCGCAGCGGGAGAGGCCACAACAGTGAGAGAGGCCCACGTACCACAAAAAAAAAAAAAAAAAAAAAAAAATTAAGTAAAGGACATGAAATAGAAAAAAATATGAAAGGAAGAACTGAAAATCAAGATGCTTCATAACAAACTCAATTATTCAAAGGTGCATTACTGGGAATATCCTGATATTTATATAATTATACAATTTTCTAGACTATCCTTAGAGAAGTATGGCTACTGTGGATAGTAATAATAAAATTATGATGAAAGATTTTATTGTCCTTGGCTTTCATTTGAGTGTTTGAATACCAGGCACTGTGCTACATGCTCTGTAAATATTACCTCATTTAAATCCTATAATAACCCTGATGCAAGTACTGCTATTATCTCCACTTTACAGATGAGGCTCAGAAAAGATAAGTTACTTACACAGGGATTGGCAGAGCAGGATTCAAATTCAAATGTCAGATTACACTTGACGCTCTGGATCCATGGATGTGGAATCCATGGGATTTGCAGGGTTGACTGTACTATGTCATTTTATATAAGAGACTTGAGCATTTGTGGATTTTGGTATCCGCAGGGGTCCCGGAACCAACTCCCCACCCCTGATACTGAGGGACAACTGTACAGGGTATAAACTTTTAACCTTTACAGTGTCCTGCCTCCCATTTTAAATAATTAAGAAAAGACAAAATATTAAGCTAGTCACTGAGAAGGGCAACCTAAATTAGGCCTCTAGACCTGGTCTCTCAAGATCAAAAGAAAAGTACCTACTCCAGGATTCCCACACATCCTCACCTGGGAGCCCTCCTCGTTGTAGTGCCTGGCATTCCGGAACATCAGCTTCATGTCTTCTATCATTCCCTCTTCCCCTGCATATTTGTCATTGCGGATGTTATGTTCAATTATTTTCAAGTCCATTGGCTCCAAGATGATTTTATAATAATCAGGATAGTCCTTTTTGGATGGTTTAACCATAAATAAATCACAAAGTCTTCTGCCTGAACCTGGCTCACGAGCTTCAAGAACAACATTGAACAAGATTTTCATTCGCTGCTTTCGAATGTTCTTTTTACTGTTGAGGGGGAAGGGAAAAAAGGGGGAAAATGAGAACAGGTTTAGTTTTCTTGATATAAGGATGAACACGAAATAAAACAAAGTAATCTTGTGGGCAGGTGCTTCATGATTATAATGTATTGATTATGTATGGCACAAACACAGTAAACATGCTGGAAGCTATAAGCAAATATTAGGAAATTTTTCAAAATAGTTAAAACATACTGACTCTGGCAGGAGCACCCCCCAAGAACACCAGGCAAACGTGTTTCAAATATTTATGAAATGCAATGCTTGAAAAAAGATCTTGTCTAATGTCAAAGAAAATGAAATTCTGTTATCAACTGAAATATATTTTTTAAGAACAGAGCAGAAGTGGAATAAAACTGCTGATTCCCTACTAACAGTTCTCCCTTAAACAAACAAACAAACACAAAGAGAAGTGTCCCATCTCCTATGACAACCACTCCTGAACACCTGCATATCCTGAGGGGATGATGTGAGAGGAAGAACTCTCTCAGTCCAGGACTTTAGCAAGTAAATAATAAAAGGGGAATGCAGGACAAAGCTCCAACATCACAGAGCTCCACATCTGAGCAGAGATTAGAACACAGATGACTTTAGCCTTCAAGAAGCCTCTAAAGAAAAATTTCGGAACCTGAATTTGATATCACAGAATTTGGTAACTGGTCTAATAACTGAAATTTACTGCTTTAGGACTTGTAACACTTATAGTATCCTTTCTCCATTTGTATCATTCACTTCAAGAGAGTGATATGTAACTGGTTTCCATCCTCAAAGGCAAGCAAAACTTTTGTCATTAGGGTCAAACAATCTTCTCTGAACTAATCCAGTTTTGTTATTTTGTTTACATTTTTCCAGATCCTTATATTGCCTTTGAGACCGAGACCCACAGGCCCATTACTTTTAATCTGACTGCCAAAAAAACTCAGAGCTAAACTTCATATTCTTTTATAACTGTATTAGCTTGGTGGCTGGTATATTTACTTTATCCTTTTCCAATATGATGTTGAACCTTAATATATCCACACTTTTGAAAGTAACTTTGAAAGACAGCTACCATATTTCCCTATGTGATACTTTCTGGTTACTGTTTTCAATGTCACTTTGATTTTTAGATTCTTCTTTAAACCCCTCTATTCATCCTCTCTTCCTCCCTCAGACTAGTAACTATAAAGTTTGTTCACTCTTCCCTATTTTGAAAAAGGTGCATAAAATTAAATCCCAGACCTTGTAACTGGCACACTCATTCTTTTCTAATCAGCACCTGTGAAGATACTTCGATAAAATACATCTTAAGGGGGTTCAAAACCAAGGTTGTTTGTCATTATGCACTTAAGGGTGCCACACTTAAGGGGATGTCAATTCAGGTCACAGACACATAATAAATATACAGTTTTAGAAGTTTACAGGAGATGGGCCATAATTGGTTCTGTGCTAACAAAATCAGTATATTACAGCAATTTTCCAATAAATGAAAGTCAAGAGAAATGGGTGCTTTTTCTAATTTGCATGAAGATTATGAGCTAGTAGGGGCTTCGCTGTGAATCCCTGATTTTCCAGGACCACCACCTGACCCCTAAACCCAGCCTAAAACACTGAAATCAATGTCACTTTTTGCTTCTCTTAGTTTATCACTAAGTCCTAGAGGACCTCCATAGCGCTTCTAGATCTAATCTTTCAATTTTTCATGCCATGGTGTTAGTCCTAACCTTCATAGTTTGTGGCTGACCACTTTCTCAAATGTCCTTATCATTATTCTTCCTATGAAGCTATTATTTATTATGTATTTGTATTTGGATATACACACAAGATTCCTATTTATAGTTACAGCTAACACTTCTACCACATGCCAGGGACTGTGCTAAGCACTATCATTTAAACTTCAAACTCTGAGAATCAGGTACAATTATTATCCCAACTTTGCAGATATAAAAACAGAGGCTTAGAGACTCAAGTGAATACCTAAGGCCATAAAGTGACTAATCAGAACTGAGACTTGAATCAGCTGATAATCACCAGACTGCTTTTATCATGCAAGTGGATGATAAAAACTTAGCTCTTACCAAGGGCCTCTCTAATCAAAGTCAACCCTGCTCATAGGCTTCAAAGTCTCCCAGCATTTAATTTAACTCCCTGGCCCTAGACCTTCAGTGGTGCCTGCTGTGAAGCTAAGTAAACCCAAAGGTTCTTTCTTTTACAAGGCTTTCTATATTTCATCTTCAAGTCTTCAAGGACTTTTTTACTCACCTTTTTAAGGAGTTTCCCAGACTAGTAACATCTGACTAAAAACAAAATGAAATCTACCATGTCTTGATGCCAGCAGGAAATACTGCCAGAAAATAATCAGAGTGAGTACATTTAGTGAGTACTCACTGCATCCAGGCCCAGTTCCATGGGCTTTAAACACACTAAGCAATCAGGTCTTCACAGCAATCCTATGCAGGTAATGTCATCAACTCCTTTTTCAGATGAGGAAATTGAGATGAGGCTCAGAACACAGCTGATAAGAACAGCTGGGATTTGAACTTGGGCAGTAAGGCTCTAGAGCTCGGGGTTGTAACACTACTCCACCATGCCCCACATTTCCATTTCTTCTACTACTACCCAGAACCAGTGCCATATACTATGAATGATATAAAAGAAATACAATCCATTGTCTTTTCCTTAAATTTACTATCTAAGAAAACTTTTCTTAAGGAAAATATTAGGAAGAAGATAATAATACAGTAATTTTGTAGAGTGGACTACATATGCTAGCAACATAAAGATAACTTTAAAACATCTAACTTTTAAGAAAAAGCACGATAGGGAAATCACATTTCCTAAAGCTATTTGGGCAATCACACAACACTTCCATACAATTATACAACTGTGTACCGTAAACAATTATTTTACTACAGAGATCACACATAAGTTCATTTGTTTTTAGCCTGCCTCTTTTCCTGGCCAATAAATTCCTGGAAGGTAGAGGTGATGACTGAACGTTCTCCTTTATGACCTGTGAGCAGAGTCTGGTGTTCTGCAAACAACTGACACTCCATGAATGCCAGATGGCAAAGGTGAAAATAAAAGCACCACACAATGATTACTAGGACCATAACATGGCAACTTATGGGCTGTTTTTAAAAATCATAAGTAACGTGCAAAAGAATGGATGCTTTTAAAGAAATAAAACATGGACAAGATCAGAGATTGAAGAATGTATTTATGCTCAAGAAGCAGTAACCCAATGCATAGGTGCCAACATAGACTGACATCACTTGGATTGTCAACACTGATTATGATCCCTCCACCATCCCCCAATCTGTAAAAGACAATCAGCACCCGCCAGCCCCTGGACACTGGCAATGCTACCATATTCTCAGCCTCTCTACCTCTGCTGCAGAAGTACAGCCACAATGACTGCTGTGGGGGCTTACTGCCCCTGGCAAAGCTGGCAACAAATTACAGCTCCTGAATATACCTAGGCTAATTCTCATTTTACTAACTACACTTCTAAACTGTACTGCTTTCTTTACTCATAAAATAAACTGGCATCCAAATAAAAACCATTATTCACATGCTTAAGGCTGCACTTTTCACCTAATCAGTACTGACCATGCCATAAAAGTTACACTTTAAAAAATATGTTTATGCATAAAAAAGGACTGCACACCTGGATAGCCTCCTGAGACCCAACATCTCACTGTCAAGAGTGTTCCTGGGAAAGCAGAAACAAACATTACATGTGAAGAGAAACAAAACAAGCAACATTGGAGGTCATGTACAAACCAAATATGGTTGAGAAAAAAGAGGATTATTCAATCCAAAGGATAAAAGGTTTTAAGAATACTTGGAACATTTCAACATGGAAGATAGTAGGTGGATTTTTGGGTAGAGGGTTTGGGGAGAAGAATACATTCCCAGAATGAAGAGAACATACCCGCAGTAATTTTTCTCACAATCTTTGATATGAAAAAAAATAAGGCAAAGACAGAATCATACACAGTACTTAGGAGTCAAGTCAAGTGGTACTTGAAAACTTGGCCCTGACTTCTCTGGATAAGCTTAACTTAACCTACTAGGCTGTCATGTTTGCCTGAATTCTGGAGAAGTCTGTTTCTTATTACCAAAACCTTTTAACATAACTACCTTCTAAAAGGCTGGTTATGTTATTTCCTTTGTCACAGTCCAAAGTATAGGACTTGCTTCTGTCAACCTCTTAATGTGTGCTCATGCCTGTATTTCAAACCCAGATATGTTATTTTATTGCTTTAGCTATGATTTATATTTGTTCTTCTCTTACTTGTATTTTTCACTTCATTAAACAAAACACTTCCTAAGAAACCTGTGCACAAAAAGACTTTTGGTCTAAAGTAGGATTTTATTATTTCAAGAACATAATGCTTTTCTTTTTATGGGAGGTTTTAGAATAATAACTTTCATTTAATCTATTTGGGTTGTCCCACAAAGTACAAGCCACAGATATTTTTTTAAGGCTCTGGCCTGGGCTAATGCGTCCTTGGAACTGTTTTCTTAACACTCAACTAGTTTAAGATCTCTCTTTTCATTCAGTGTTGGCACTAACTGTACCATCACTTTTGCCTCCATTACCTTCTTTTGCCTGAGAAGTTTTTATCTTTGATTGGTGACTGATCTGGAAAACACAGGTGATGCTGTAGTAGTTATATAATTACACTCAAAGATGTTCTTGATTTGATGCCTCTGATCTGGTTTCACATTTTTCCTCCGTTGTCCCTGGTATAACAAGGAATTAAGAACTTGGAAGGATGAAATTCATAGGCCAGTAATGGAGGAGACTCACATCTCAGGGCACACCAATCAATTTAGTTACCTTGGTATAGCATAGCAAAGTTATTTTCAAAGCTAGAAAAAATTTCCCAAATGCTATTTATAGGGAAAGACAAGACAGCTTGTCTTTTCTAAACCACCTTTTAAAATCCTCAGGTCTCAGTGGATCTACTAATACATGAACAGAACTGTATTAATAGTTACTAATGATTTCTTCACTCAATTTTGAATCTGTCAAGCCCTGCTATTAGTGATGGACCTTATTCCTTGTTTAAGGTATCCTCCCTGCTGTTACAAAGATGGTGAGACAGTTAAGGCTGAAGAAGAATATGGTGTTCCACAAAGATCAGGCCAGAGAAACTCCATGTGGGAGGCACAGACAAAAGAGATGGTCTTGCATGATTCTTTACAGGAGTCCAGCTTCAGAATCTCACAGTAAGGCCCCCCTCCATAAAACCCATGAGAAAAAGGAAGGGTTAGGGAAGTTGACAGAAAGGTTAGAAAGAAAAGAAAACCAAATATCTAGCTTAACCTTTCATGAACTACAAGAAGTTATGACTTGGTATTTTACAATCTGACATCCTTAAAATGGCAAATAAAGATCAGATTAACAAGGAAAAAGAAACGGGTAAGAATAATGACTTACTTCACTACAGTGGTAGTACTGATTTTTTTTTTTTTTTGTAATTTACCATGTAGAAATTACCTAAATTAGATTTAAGGAGCATTCTTAAATGCCACGTAAAACAAAATAACCTGGACAGCAAAAAGAATAACATGTTTTGCCAAGCTATATAAGTAGTTATTTTTATCTATGTTATCTAAAGCCAATATAGTACAAAAAAAGCACTAATCATACAATTTACAAATGAATTTTTAAATGTTATAAAATAGTTAAAGCTTATAAGATAATTCATACTTGACAGCTTAAAGAAACATTTTTCTGCACTTAAATCTAAAACAAAATAAAAAGAAACTGAGAAGGTGTCTCCAGCTATAAGAAGAGTATCTACCTTTTTCTTTTGGCACTACCAGTATCAGAGGTTGCTGAAGAAATCATGCTGTCTCCATCCTCAATGTCATCTCTCCTGGCAAGCTCCTTCTTCTTTGCCTAAAACAGAGCAGACCCTGGGAGTCAAGCTCACTCTGCCGAACACTTCTAGAATATATAAATATTAAAAGACCCATGGCCTCAGATGTGCTCCAAGGTGTGCTCTCAGAAAGGATTCAATAAACTCATGGACACTGTACAATGATTAATCAGCCTTAAGATGTCCCTTCTCCTAGGACCAACCCTACCATAACAGAAACAGTCTAGAACCAAAGAAATAAAACCTAAATGACAGAATATCATCTGTGATTAGAGGGAAACTTCCGGACAACCCTAAAATTACTCCCCAGGGACAAATCCCTGCTTCTTCCACTCACAAAGCTAAACCAGTCTAAACTATTATTTCTACTCTACATGGTCCTGAAAACTCTTAAAAACATATTCAGCAGTACTTGTGGCTGAAATGAATGATGTGATATTGCTGGAGGGAAATCACGTATCTTAAAAAAACACACTCAAAATGTGTTAAATTATTTCAATTATACATACAACAACTTAGCAAAACCAAGAAATCATACCTGCATGACTTGTTGCAGTTTTAGAACTCGCTTGTAGATGGCTGAGTTGGGAACATTATAGCGTTTGGCATTTTCAAACATTAAATTCAGATCACACTCCAAGTGATCTAAAGTTTCATATTCTTGATTCTTTAGCTTTGTTCTGTGAAAGACAAACACATGGCTAGAATCTTCCATTATGAAAATTATGAAACACACTTCCTGAAAGTCCAGTGCAAAAATCCTGACAAGCACTACAAGGTACCTTTACCAGTGATACTGATTAGAGGCCTAAAAGTGACAATTTCAAAATACAGAGTGAAGAGGCAAAAGCACCGTTTAGACAATATGACAATTTAACTGAAAATCCAAAAGAATAAAACATTACAAGAAGTAATAAGAGAACCTAGTAAGGTGGTCACTTACAAAGCAAACATATTAGCAAAAATCCTAAGAGAAAAATCCTGTTAGTGGCTAACATGCAAACCCTAGGAAGAGATAAAAATCAGGGAGGTTTTAAGCTACCTTAATGAAGAATCATGGTGATCTACACATTTTAGAAAATAAGAGGCCATTCCACTTGATGAGGGTTAAAGAAAAGAGAAAGTACTGGCAACTCCATGAAGGAGCGTTTAGAATAATACACATTTAACCTCCAGGCGAGCTGCATATGGGCAATGAAGAGCGGTCCTTTTTGTTTTTTGGCTGCGCTGTGCAGCTTGCGGGATCTTAGTTCCCCAACCAGGGATTGAACCCGGTCCCGGCAGTGAAAGCGCTGAGTCCTAACCACTGGACCGCCGAGGAATTCCCTGAAGAGCAGTCTTAAGATGATAAATGAGAGGCAGATATGTCAGAGTCCCTTCACTCCTCCTCCTCCAATACAAACATTTGTAATTAATTACGATAGCTTAATATTGAGGTTTTTACTTACCCTAAGTCTTAAGAATTCCAATAGCTGTCTTAGACACTAAGGCTATTACTAACACCAACTCTCATAAAGTCGCTATACAAAGTAAGGCTTATGTTAGAAAAGTCTAACTTGGAAGAAGGCTGCAGGCAGGTGACTGAGCTGGCTGAGGATTTGTCTTCTTTTGAACTAATCTACTTAATTAGACTGAATTTTAAAAGACTGAGGGAGAAAAGAAACTAAGGACAAAAATCAATTAAAAAGGAACCTCTTAACATCTACAAGACTGTCACCATCCTTTCCAAGGCAAAGAGTACAAAAAACAAATTTCTAGCCCATTTTCTTAATGAAAGGCAGCCTTAATTTCCATGTTATTGTTCATTTTTATTTTATTTTTTGGCCATGCGACACGGCATGAGGGATCTTTAGTTCCCCAACCAGGGATCGAACCTGTGCCCCTGCAATGGAAGTGCCAACTCTTAATCGCCAACTCTTAATCACTGGACCGCCAGGGAAGTCCCTCCATGTTATTTTTAAGAAGGCCAAATAAACTAATTTTCTATAACCTACTCGTGTCCAAAACCTCCAAAGTTTGGATTAAATAAAAACACCATAAACTTTACTGATCAAATAAGGAAAACAGACGTTACAAATGCAAAATCATAAAACATACGTTAGGCAACCTTATTCCTAGAATCCAGCAAGTACAAGGATTTTAATTCCTACTGTATGGAAAGCTAGTTATCTGCCATGAAAACATCATTTAAACACCAGCTTACTCTGACCTTGCCCATTTAAGGTAATTTTACTTGTGTCTTGCCTCTATCTGGGTATACTACAAAACCTAACCCACATTTTAAGAGTCACAAAACAACATATTTTATAACATTATTTATTTCCTACTATTGTTAATGATATTGTGGTGGTTCAAGCATTTTGTCTGGCTGAATTCCCAATGATCATTTTAACATTTTCTAAACAGAAAAGGGAAACCATGATGAACCATCTCTCAGGTATTGTTTCAGCTAATGAGTTCTCTAAGAGCTGACAATGCTTACTCTGGAGATTTAACTACAGACACAAAATTTAAATGCAAATAAACTGTTGTAATTAAAATATTAATAAAAGGTATAAGAAGAGAAATTCTTGCACAGTTATAAGAAAACGAACAGTTAAATTCTGAACTGCATGACTATTTTTTTTTTTTTTTGTGGTACGCGGGCCTCTTACTGTTGTGGCCTCTCCCATTGCGGAGCACAGGCTCCGGATGCGCAGGCTCAGCGGCCATGGCTCGCGGGCCTAGCTGCTCCGTGGCATGTGGGATCTTCCTGGACCGGGGCACGAACCCGTGTCCCCTGCATCGGCAGGCGGACTCTCAACCACTGCGCCATCAGGGAAGCCCTGCATGACTTTTTATAATTCTTTTTATAATAATACTGACACAAAAATGCCTAGCTGGGATATCTTTTATTTGCCTCTTGACTCTACTGCAGTACAAAGAACATCATTTGTAGTTAATCAAATTCATTTCTCATTTTTATATAGGAGTGATAGTTAAGCACACTTTAGACATGTGAAAAACATTTTTACCTTTATTATCTTTATCCATTTTAGAAAGGAAGATACATGTGCAGGCTCAATCACAAGAAAATAGATTTATACTGAGTAATGTAGAAGATATCTTACCTGATCTGTTGTAGTGATATGGGCATTTTAATTTGCTGATAATAATCAGGGTATTTTTTCTTTGAAGGCAAATGGAAAAAAGGTTCAGCTATTAGCTGCCCTTGGTTATTCCGACAGCTCCTAACTGTGTCGTAAAGCTGATAAAAAGGATTTGAAACATCCATAAATGAAGTAATGCTCTCTGCTTCCGACTCTCCTTCTTCATAACGTGCAGCTACAAAGACATAAAAGATATTTATAAGGGACAGCAGAAACTAACACAACACTGTAAAGCAATTATACTCCAATAAAGATGCTAAAAAAAAAAGATGTTTATAAGGGGAAGAAACAAACATTTTTTTTTTTTTTTTTTTTTGCGGTACGCGGGCCTCTCACTGTTGTGGCCTCTCCCGTTGCGGAGCACAGGCTCCGGACGCGCAGGCTCAGAGGCCGTGGCTCACGGGCCCAGCCGCTCCGCGGCATGTGGGATCTTCCCGGACCGGGGCACGAACCCGTGTCCCCTGCATCGGCAGGCGGACTCTCAACCACTGCGCCACCAGGGAAGCCCAACAAACATTTTTTTAAGCTCGTTTAACAACCTTCCAGATTATGCTATATGTATGTTTGAGAATACTGTTTTGTATGTTTGAGAATACTTGTTTTAAAAGAATAGTCTCTAGGCTTCATAAAGATGCTGTTAGTAATGCTTAGTAAAATTGTTATGTTTACTCAGAGAAACGTTACACAGAAATAGAATAGAATGTTACATGGTAAAAGTTATACCATCTTTAAAAGATTACAAAATAGTTTCTCTGCCATCTTCTGAGACTCCTTACTTATGTGTGCTTGGACAAGAAAAGGAGCAAGTAGCCATTCTCAGATCTCAGAACTAAAGTGACAGCATGTAGCTTAGGATAGTATAAATGTAGACGGGACTGATACTGACAGATGTGATTTAGCTTTAAGTCTCTTTGACTTTGCCCCACTGATCTATAGCATCCCTTAGGAATGATGTTTTCTTTTATTGAGAAAATTTTCAGGTAGAAACTAATCATAAGAACATCAAAACAAAACATGTAATCACTTCTACAGAAATACAAAATATATTGCTTATTTCTCTGAACTCTTAAACAGTATATAACGACCTGATTAAAATGGTTTCTTAAGGGATCAGGATAACCAAAATCACTATGTGTTCCCATGTTAAGTATGATAATCACTTATTAAGTACTTAGTTATTTATTAAGAGCTTGATAAGCACCACCCTCAGGAAATCCTAACATCACCACACAGAACAGGTATTGTCATTTCTTTTCCAAATGAGAAAACTGGGTATGAGGAGCTGATGACTGGCCAAAGTCAGCTAGCTTGCAGAGCAGTTGAGAAGGGATTTGGATTTAGTCATGGAGCTAGAAGGAAAGACAGAATTTGAAACTATGTAGTCTTTTCTGACTCCATTACCTCGAATCTTTTCATAAAGCTCTTGCACATCTTTTATTGAATTTAAACCTAGGTATATGTTTTATTGCTACTATAAACTGTATCTTCTTAAAAAATTACATTTTCTTTTTATGGCTGATTCCAGAAATGAAGATTTTTTTTTTTCTCTCTTTTTTTTTTGTGGCTGTGCTGGGTCTTCGTTGCTGCACGCAGGCTTTTCTCTAGTAACGGCGAGCTGGAGCTACTCTTCATCACGATGCGCGGGCTTCTCATTGCAGTGGCTTCTCTTGTGGAGCAGGGCTCTAGGCGCGCGAGCTTCAGTTGCAGCACGCAGGTTCAGTAGCTGCGGCACGCGGGCCCCAGAGCACGTGGGCTTCAGTAGCTGTGGCGTGCAGGCTTAGTAGTTGTGTCGTGTGGGCTCTAGAGCACGCGGGCTAGGTAGTTGTGGTGCGCGGGCTCAGTAGTTGTGGCGCACAGGCTTGGTTGCCCTGCAGCATGTGGGATCTTCCTGGACGAGGGATTGAACCTATGTCTCCTACATTGGGAGACGGATTCTTAACCTCTGGACCACCAGGGAAGTCCGAAGTAGATTTCTGTATAATAATCTTACATTAGCATTTTACTATTCTTATTAATTCTAATAATTCATCTGTAGTATTTTTTTAAATTTTTATTTATTTATTATTTTTGGCTGTGCTGGGTCTTCGTTTCTGTGCGAGGGCTTTCTCTAGTTGTGGCGAGCGGGGGCCACTCTTCATCGCGGTGTGCGGGCCTCTCACTGTTGCGGCCTCTCTTGTTGTGGAGCACAGGCTCCAGACGCGCAGGCTCAGTAGTTGTGGCTCACGGGTCTAGTTGCTCTGTGGCATGTGGGATCTTCCCAGACCAGGGCTCGAACCCGTGTCCCCTGCATTGGCAGGCAGATTCTCAACCACTGTGCCACCAGGGAAGCCCCGTCTGTAGTTTTTTAACTAGAAAACTCAAAAAATAATCTATCAATTGCAATCCTTATAAATCCTTCTTTTCTGTTCCTTATAACTTCACTGTTATCAGTGTATGCTGGCTAGTACTTTGACCAAGAGGTAACAACATTCTTAACTTTGTTTCTTATGGTAGGGGGACTGCTACAAATACTTCTCCAATGAAAATGGAGATGCCCTGTATCAAGTTAGTAAAGATCCCCTTCTATTCTTAGTTTGCTAAGCTTTTATCATGAATGGGAACTGAAGCATTAATCAAATGCACTTGCTAAGCCAATAGTACGGTTTTGCTCCTTTAATCTACCAATGTAGTGAATAATACTTTTTTCTAATGTTGAACTAACCCAGTATTCCTGGAATAAACCCAATTGTGTTATCATGTATTATCTTTCATATATACTGCTAGATACAGTGTGTTTATATTTTGTTTAGTTTTGGTTTTATATCAGATTCAAAGAATGAATTGGGAGGGGCTTCCCTGGTGGCGCAGTGGTTGAGAGTCCGCCTGCCGATGCAGGGGACACGGGTTCGTGCCCCGGTCCGGGAAGATTCCACATGCCGCAGAGTAGCTGGGCCTGTGAGCCATGGCCGCTGAGCCTGCACGTCCAGAGCCTGTGCTCCGCAACGGGAGGCCACAACAGTGAGAGGCCCGCGTACCGCAAAAAAAAAAAAAGAATGAATTGGGGAGCTCTTTTTTATTCACTGCTGGGGTTTATATATAATTCTGTTCCTTGAATGTTTGGCCTGGTGTTTTCTATGCAGGAATATTTGTAAGTAGTAATTTAATTTCTTTAATGGTGATATAACTAATCAGCCTTTTTATTCTTGAATCAGTTTTTAGGCATTTATCATTTTCTAGGAATTTATCCATTTCATCTAAATTTTCAAATTAGTTTGCATTATGCTGTTCTTATATTCTTTTTTATTCTCTGTATGCTCCCCCTTTCCCCTAATATTTTTTGTTTGTGCCTTCTGTTTCTTTCTTGATAATCTCACTACAGATTTACCTATTTTATTAACTGCTGTAACAGAAAAACTTGGACTTTATTGATCTTTTCCATTATAGATTTCCTTTCTAATGAATTAACTTCTGCTCTTTATCTTCTTTTTTCTAACATCTCTGCTCTTCTTATTTACTTATGTTGGATGCTTATTAGTTCACTGACTTTCAACTGCTTTTCTTTCTAAACAGAAGCAGTCAGACCTGTAAATTTCCTTCTGAAGTATCACTGTAACTGCACTTCCACTGTTTTGATACGTATTATTTTCATTGTTATTGTTCAGTTTCAAGTAATTAAACTTCTATTATAATTACTCCTTTTAAAAATTGTATCTTTGGGACTTCCCTGGTGGTCCAGTCGGTAAGACTCTGTGCTTCCAATGCAGGGGCCCGGGTTCGACCCCTGGTCAGGGAATTAGCATGCATGCAGGCCACAACTAAGAGCCTGCATCCCACAATTAAGAGCCTGCATGCTGTAGCGAAAATCCGTGTGCTGCAACTAAGACCCAGAACAGCCAAAATAAATAAATACTTATTAAAAAAAATTAGTATCTTTTCATTATTAGTTGCTATCATAGCTGCATTGTGCTCAGAAACATGGTCTGTATAATACCTGATCTTTCAAATCTGGTGAAATTTGTTTCATGGCTAAGTACATGGTCAATTTTTGTAATATTCCACGTGAACCAGGGAAGAACATGTATTCTCTAATTGTAGAATACTTGTCTGTTATATTCACACTTTGAATTCTTATGCCTTCTTTCCATCAGCTCTTTCTTGTTGCTCCAAGATCATGAGTTATCCTTTCTTTGCTATTTTCACTGTACCTCCCCCTAAGTTGTTTCCAGGAGCAGGAAGTAGAAAACCAAATACATTAAAACCTCAACTAAATTAAGGATAAACAGGTTCTGAATAATAGCCTGAAGAATCTACTACATACAAAGTTGGTTGGCATCTACTTTGTTTTCTTAATACCTGAGGTTACTAAATTAAGAATCCTCTTGTGACAAAGGTACTATTAGAAAAAAAAAACAATAAATGCTTTTTAAGAATTTTGTAAGTGGTATAGTCTTCCTTCTATTTGTTATACTACTATAAGGTTAATGAAGTAACCAAATGTTAGAAGGAAACCTAAACATAACATGTGTGTCACTTTTACAGTTAGCACAAAACAAAGATAATGAAGAGATAAATTTTCTTTCAATTTTTGATAAGGCCCGATTTAAGTTAAAAAAATTTTAATTCTGTAGATGAGTGTCAAAATATTAAATTCATACTCCAGCAGTCTAGAGTAATTATGAAATTCTATAGCCTGGGGACTTCCCTGGTGGCACAGTGGTTAAGAATCCGCCTGCCAATGCAGGGGACACGAGTTCGAGCCCTGGTCCAGGAAGATCTCACATGCCATGGAGCAACTAAGCCTGTGTGCCACAACTACTGAGGCTACACTCTACAGCCTGCGAGCCACAACTACTGAGCCCCCACACGCCTAGAGCCCGTGCTCCACAAGAGAAGCCACCACAATGAGAAGTCCGAGCACTGCAATGAAGAGTAGCCCCCACTCGCCACAACTAGAGAAAGCCCACATGCAGCAACAAAGACCCAACGCAGCCAAAAATAAATAATTAAAAAAAAAGGAAATTCCATAGACTTAGTAGAAAATAAGACATAGCTAGAAAAATCTCTTGTGTCACACCTGATTATAAAATCAAGAGTAATTTCATAAAATGAATTGCATATCTACATATAAAAAATATTTACAGTAAAATAAAAAAAAATTATATCACGCTTAGGAGAAAGACAATGAAATCAAATATACCTCTACAGCTGTTCTTTATTACTATTTTACAAACTGTGTACTTCTACACGGATTCCTAGCGCCCAATGCCCTTTGTTTCACTTGTTTAAATGAGAATTCTGCTCTGATCATAATTTACAGCTATCTTTAAGTCATAAGCTCTAGGTGAGAAAAAATTATAGTCTACTGAAAATATAAGCCTGGAAATCTAAGATGATGTGAATGTCTCCCTGGGATTTCCTGATGGTGTCACTAGCACTCACTATCATCATAGGTTTGAAGCCAGAATCTGCTAAGGCTATCAAACTAATTGATTTTGCACAAATATTTATTTACTTTGATACATGCTCTAACACGAAATAAAGTAGTAATAAGCTCTCGATAAGTCTGCCAACCAAGAGTGCAATTAAAATGTAACAAAACAGGTATGTACTCCAAAAACAGACAAACTCCCGGCCAGACCAAAATAACTATAATTTTCCTTAACCAGAAGGATCCACTGAGACGCCACTTAACTAGTCACAACTTAATGCCTACCAGCTAAAGCAGCATCCTCTTCACTTTCTGAGCCATACTGAAGTGCCATGGTAATTGCTGATAAACGACCCCCTTGGACTGCTCGTTTATTACTACAAAGAAAAACAAGCAATTAGAAGGCAGGGAAAGATGTTATAATAATTTGGCTACTTTATAGGAAGTAGGGACTGTTAACAAGGCATTCACATCAAAGAAAGAGTTTCTATTCAACTGCCTCCTCAATTTACTTTGTACTTTTTATATTCCCCACAATCAATCTTAACCAAGATGACTAATTTTTTTCTCTTAGAAAAGAGGGAGTGGTGGTAGAAAGCCTAAAGCAGGCTACTTGCAATTTGTTTTTTACTTAAATGCAGCACTACTCCTTTTTTAATGAAAAATAAAGATTCATTCATAATTGCTGGTTAATTCTAAATATGCTCAGATTTTACAATGAAAACAAATTCTATTATGAACACAAAATCTTTCAGCATTTTACCTCATGTTTTACTGGTAATATTAAACTCTACCTGACAAACAACTTCTGCTTAAGTGTTTTCTCAGAGGTGAGGTCAGGCCTACTATACCTTTTAAGTAAGATATCTGACAACAAATTCTCATAATAACCCAACTACACCCAAAAATATTACTTCAAGATAGTCATCAAGAAAATGCTAGCATGCTTATCCTCATAAACATGGGTCAGCTCTCAGACTAAACACACTCTCTCTCACCGGTAGTACTTGTTAGTGGGATTTCTCTCTTCACCAAGGCTGCCTTTACTGTGCGAAGGACCTGTCAGTCTGGCTGCAGCCAAATTTGATGGAGTCCTATCCAGAGACAAGGTTAAAAAAAACTCAGAAAACTGACAGCTGAAATCAGAATGCTGAATAACAAAAAGGAAACAACCATTTTCTTTTTCTTTTCTTAAAAAGAAACACTCAGGGACTTCCCTGGTGGTCCAGTGGTTAATACTTCACGCTTCCACTGCAGGGACCCTGGGTTCCATCCCTGGTCAGGGAACTAAGATCCCACATGCCACACGGCGTGGCAGAAAAAACAAACAAAACAACACAAATATTTCTGAGTCTCTACTGTGCAGGAGGCTTTGCTCCAAAATTTGGGACTCTGTGGAAAAGGATAAACCAGGGCTGATCCCAGACAGCTTATGGTCACCACAGTGACCATAGGATTTAGTAACACAGCAAATGTCTGGGTCAGAAGAAAGCTTCAAAAGTAGCCAATCAATCTTTCCATTTCAGGTAGGAGGAAATGGAATCCCAGAAGTAAAAGACTTGTTCAAAGTCACAGTCCTAGCACAAGGTAAGCTAGGGTGAGACTTCAGATCTCCTGATACCTGGCTAAATATTCTTACTGCAAATTTAAATATATACTACTATACATCATATACAAATGTAATATTACAGGCATACATTGTTTTATCTCGCTTTGCTTTATTAAACTTCGCAGATACTGCATTTTTTACAAATTAAAGGTTGGTGGCAACTCTGAATCAAGCAAGTCTTTCGGCACCATTTTTACAACAGCATTTGCTCACTTCACATCTCTGTGTCACATTTTGGTAATTCTTGCAATATCTCAAACCTTTCCATTATTATTATATTTGTTGTGGTGATCTGTGATCAGTGATCTCTGTTGTTATTATTGTATTATTTATAATTATTTGTAATTATACCATGAACCACACCCATATGAGACAGCAAACTTAATAAACGTTGTGTGTGTTCTGACTGCTCCACCGACCAGCTATTCCCTCGTCTTTCTCCCTCTCCTCAGGCCTCCCTATTTCCTGGGACACAACAATGCTGAAATTAGGCCAATTAATAACCCTACACTGGCCTCTAAGCATTCAAGGGAAAGGAAGAGTTGCATGTTTCTCGGTTTCAATCAAAAGCTACAAATGATTAAGCTCAGTGAGGAAGGCATGCTGAAAGTTGAGACAGGCTGGAAACTAGGCCTCTTGTACCAGTTAGCCAAGTTACAAAAGCAAAGGAAAAGTTCTTGAAGGAAATTAAAAGTGCTACTCCAGTGAACACAGGAATGATAACACAGTAAAACAGCCTTATTGCTGATATGAAGGAACTGTTAGATAGAAGGTCAAACCATCTACAACATTCCCTTAAGCCAATGCCTAATCCAGAGCAAGGCCCTAACTCTCTTCAATTTTATGAAGGCTGAGAGAGGTGAGGAAGCTGCAGAATCAAAGTCTGAAGCTAGTAGAGTTTGGTTCATGAGGTTTAAGGAAAGAAGTCATCTCTATAAAAGTGCAAGGTGAAGCAGCAAGTACTGATATAGAAGCTGCAGCAAGTTATCCAGAAGATTTAGCTAAGATTATTAATAAAAGTAGCTATAACTAAACAACAGATTTTCAGTGTAGACGAAACATACTTATCATGGAAGAAGATGCCATCCAAGGCTTTCACACCTAGAGAGGAGAAGTCAATGTCTGGTTTCAAAGTTTCAAAGGACAGGCTGACTCTCTTGTTAGGGCTAATGTAGCTGATGACTTTAAGCTGAAGCCAGTGCTCATTTACTATTCTGAAAAATCCTAGGGCCCTTAAGAATTATGCTAAATCTACTCTGCCTATGCTCAACAAATGGAACAACAAAGCCTGGATGACAGCACATCTGTTTACAACATGGTTTACTGAATATTTTAAGCCTGCTGTTGAGACCTACTGCTCAGAAAGAAAGATCTGGAAAATAGTACTGCTCACTGAAAATGTACCCGGTCACCCAAGAGCTCTAATGGAGATACACAAGATTTGTGTTGTTTTCATGTCTGCTGACGCAACATCCATTCTGTAGCTTGGGGACCAAGGAGTAATTTCAACTTTCAAGTCTTATTATTTAAGCAATACATTTCGTAAGGCTACAGCTGCCACAGACAGTGATTCCTCTGATGGATCTGGGCGAATTCAATTGAAAACTTTCTGGAAAGGATTCATTTATTCCAGATGCCATTAAGTACATCTGTGATTCATGGAAAGAACATGAACATTAACAGAAGTTTAGAAGAAGTGAGTTCCAACCCTCATGGGTGACTTTGAGGGGTTTAAGACTTTAAACTACAGATGGGGTGGAAACAGCAAGAGAACTAGAATTAGAAATAGAGCCTGAAGATGTGACTAAACTGCTACAATCTCATGATAAAACTTCAACAGTTGAGGACATTGCTTCGTATGGATGAGTAGAGAAAGTAGTTTCTTTAGACGGAATCTACTCCTGGTGAAGATGCTATGAAGATTGTTGAAACAACAACAAAGGATTTAGAATATTACATAAACTTAGCTGATAAAGCAGCGTCAGGATTTGAGAGGACTGACTCCAATTCTTAAAGAAGTTCTGTGGGTAAAACGCCATCAAACAGCATCGCATGCTACAGAGAAATCATTAGTGAAAAGAAGAGAGAACTGATGGGGCAAACGACACGCTGTCTTGTTTTAGGAAACCGCCACAGCCACCCCAGCCTTCAGCAACCACTACCCTGACCAGCCAGCAGCATTAACAGAGGCAACACCCTCCACCAGCACAAAGATTACAACTTGCTGAAGGCTCAGACGATGGTTAGCATTTTTAAGCAATAAAGTGTTTTTAAATTAAGGCATATACACTGGTTTTTTAGACCTAATGCTACTGCACATTTAACTACAGTATACTGTGCATATAACTTTTTTTTTTGCATATAACTTTTATATGCACTGGGAAACCAAAAAATTGTGTGACTAACTTTAGTGTGATATTCATTTTAATTGCAGTAGTCTGGAAAAGAACCTGCAGTATCTCCAAGGTATGCCTGTACATATATTTATATAGTACACGTTATATCTTTAATATACATTACACACAATATGATATACAATATATATGTATTTGTATAAGGCAATAGAAGTATATAGCAGTGTTAAGTCTTAAAAATTGTTTCTTTTTAAATAAAGCCCTTCAGCTGCAATGAAGGGACTGGGTAAGAGTTAACACTACTCTCTTTAGAATCACATTATCAACTGTAAATGTCATCTTGAAATGCAACATGCATCTTACTTTCCACTATACTGAGAAAATTTGGCAAATAATAAAGGTACAAGGATTTTAGACATTTTTTTAACCTACCTCATCCGAAGGCTTGACTTAGTCATTTCATGATGTTCAATTTCTGCCTTTTTCATATAAAATATTTTCTTAATAGAATTTGCATCCTGTTAAGATAAAATTACTTGGCTTAGAAAAAGTATAGAGAAAACGGGCAGTTTAAAATGCCCGCAATCATGTACTGGACACTTTCTACGGCACTCCTTCCATCTGGAGTAGACTTCCATTCAATATCCAGAAAGCTGCATCCTCTAACCTTTCCACAAGCCTCCAAAACATCTCCATAATTAAATACAAGTTGAAAAGCCACCTAGCTCTTTCACAATTATTCAGGTAAGAGACAAAGACCTAATGCTGAACAGGGAAAAGCAGGGGTGAAAATACAATGAACTCTACCTGTGTACACTAACCTTAAAACTGAAACAAAGGTCCACTTCTAAGATTAAAGATTAGGCATGTAAATTTAGGATGAATATACTTGCTTAAATTAACAGCATATATCAAATCCAAGTTTCCCTTCTCTCCAAAATTTAGTTTAGGAAAATTAATCAGACCAAGAAGTAAAATTCTTAACTGCATCAACAAATAATTAGTACTACACTATTAAAATGTCCTATCAAGGATTAAGAATATGAGGATTTCATTCCTGATTTCCACTCAAAGTTTCTTAAAAAGATACAAGATAAAAGTTAAAATTAACTACCAAAAGAAACTGAATCAGCATTCTGTAAATCTAAATGATTTTACTCCCAAAAGATTTTCTGACCATCCTTTGCTAAGTTCCCAATGATATTAATTCTAGAAATTTCTACAAGCAACTGTCATTACAGTTCATTATGTAGAAGGACTACAAAACTTCCAGGAGAGAACTGCAAAGCAATGAAATAGTCATTTTACTTTGTGTACTATACTACATAGATCGATTTTTATATCAGTGAGGTTTAAATGCAGGGACTACATCAATATTTAACTACAAAGTGGATCAAAAATAAACCTTGTCTGGCACAGAGAAAGACATACAGATGAATGGATTAGAACCAAGAATCCAGAAATAAACCCACACATCTAGAGTCAACTGATTTTCAACAGGGTTGCCAAGACAATTCAATGGGGAAAGAATAGTCTCTTCAACATAAGGCGCTGGGACAAATGAATACTCCATGGCAAAGGAATGTGGACTCCTACCTCACGCCTACCTCATGTATATAAAAATTAATTCAAAATGGCTCAAAGATCTAAATGTAAGAGCTAAACTATAAAATTCTTAGAAGAAAACGTAGGTGTAAATCTTTGAAGCCTTGGATTAGGTAATGGTTTCTTAGATAAGACACTAAAAGCACAAGCAACCTAAGAAAAAACAGACAAACTGGACTGAACCAAAATTAAATACTTTATTAAAATTAAAGACTTTTTTTTTTTTTTTGCAGCACCACTCAGCATGAGGGATCTTAAGTTCCCGACCAGGGATGAAACCCGTGCCCCCTGCAGTAGAAGCACAGTGTCCTAACCACTGGACTGCCAGGGAATTCCCAAAATTAAAAACTTTTGTGCAGCAAAGGATACTATCGTGAAAATGAAAAGACAATCCATAGAATGGGAGAAAATACTTGTAAATCATATGTCTGGTCTAATGTCCAGACTATGCAAAGGACTCTAACAACTCAACTTTTTCTTAAAAGACAGATAACCCAATTAAAAAATGGGCTGCGGGCTTCCCTGGTGGCGCAGTGGTCGAGAGTCCGCCTGCCGATGCAGGGGACACGGGTTCGTGCCCTGGTCCGGGAGGATCCCACGTGCCGCGGAGCAGCTGGGCCAATCAGCCATGGCTGCTGAGACTGCGCGTCCGGAGCCTGTGCTCCGCAACGGGAGAGGCCACAACAGTGAGAGGCCCGCGTACCGCAAAGAAAAAAAAAAAAAATTAAAAAAAAAAATGGGCTGAAGACCTGAACAGATTTTTTTTTTTTAAAGAAGACATATGAATGGCCAATATGCACATGAAAAGATACTCAACATCACTAATCATTAGAAAATGCTAATCAGGGAGTTCCCTGGTGGCCTAGTGGTTAGGATTCCAGGCTTTTACTGCCATGGCCTGAGTTCATTCCCTGGTGGGGGAACTGAGGTCACGCAAGCTGCATGGCACAGCCAAAAAGAAAAAAATGCTAATCAAAACCATAATGAGGGGGCTTCCCTGGTGGCGCAGTGGTTGAGAGTCCGCCTGCTGATGCAGGGGACACGGGTTCGTGCCCCGGTCCGGGAGGATCCCACATGCCGCGGAGTGGCTGGGCCCGTGAGCCATGGCCACTGAGCCTGCGCATCCGGAGCCTGTGCTCCACAACGGGAGAGGCCACAACAGTGAGAGGCCTGCGTACCACAAAACAACAACAACAACAAAAAAAAAACCCATAATGAGATAGTACTTCATACCCACTAGAATGGCTATAATAAATCCAAAAATAGAAACAAGCATTGGTGAGGATGTAGAGAAATTACACTTGCACATTGCTAGTGGGAATGTTGGTGCAGTGGCTTGAAAAACAATTTGGTGGGGACTTCCCTGGTGGCACAGTGGTTAAGGATCCACCTGCCAATGCAGGGGACACGGGTTTGAGCCCTGGTCTGGGAAGATCTCACATGCCATGGAGCAACTAGGCCCGTGCGCCACAACTACTGAGCCTGTGCTCTAGACCCCATGAGCCACAACTACTGAGCCCACGCACCGCAACTACTGAGCCTGCGTGCCTCAACTACTGAAGCCCACGTGCCTAGAGCCCATGCTCCACAACAAGAGAAGCCCACACACTGCAATGAAGAGTAGCCCCCACTTGCCACAACTGGAGAAAGCCTGAGTGCAGCAACGAAGACCCAACGCAGCCAAAACAAAACAAAACAAACAAAAAAACCAAAAACACAACAATTTGGTGGTTCCTCAAAAAAATTAAAAATATAGTTACCATGTGGCCCAGCAATTCCATTTCTAGGTATGTATTCAAGAAAAATAAAAATATATGTCTGCATAAAAACTTATACACAGGGCTTCCCTGGTGGCGCACTAGTGGAGAATCCGCCTGCTAATGCAGGGGACACGGGTTCAAGCCCTGGTCCAGGAAGATCCCACATGCCGCAGAGCAACTAAGCCCATGAGCCACAACCACTGAGCCTGTGCTCTAGAGCCCGCGAGCCACAACTACTGGAGCCCGCAAGCCACAACTACTGAAGCCCGCGTGCCTAGAGCCCATGCTCCGCAACAAGAGAAGCCACCACAATGAGAAGCCCGCGCACCACAATGAAGAGTAGCCCCTGCTCGCCACAATTAGAGAAAGCCCATGCGCAGCAACAAAGACCCAACACGGCCAAAAATAAATAAATAAATATATTAAAAAAAAAAAAAACGTATACATGAATGCTCATAGCAGCATTATTTATAATAGCCCCAAAGTGGAAGCGACCCAATGCCTAGCAACTGATGAACGGGTAAATGAAACATGATATATACATTTAATTGAATACTATTTGGGAATAAAAAGAAATACATGCTACAAAATGAATACCTTGAAAACATGATGCTAAGTGAAAGAAGCCAGTCACAAAGGACCACAAATTGAATAATTCCATTTATATGAAATGTTGAGAATAGGCAAATTCACAGAGACAGAAAGTAGACTGGTGGTTGCCTAAGGTTAGGGAGGTTGGGAGGAAATGGAGAGTGACTGCTAATTCATTGTAGTGATGGCTACACAACTTGGTGAATATACTAAAAGCCATTAAATTATACACTTTGGGTAAAATGTATAGTATGTGAACTTTGTCTCAATAAAGTTGTTATATAAAAATATTGGTCTCAGGCTTCCCTGGTGGCACAGTGGTTGAGAGTCCACCTGCCGATGCAGGGGACACGGGTTTGTGCCCCAGTCCGGGAAGATCCCACATGCCATGGAGCAGCTGCGCCCGTGAGCCATGGCCACTGAGCCTGCGCATCTGGAGCCTGTGCTCCGCAACGGGAGAGGCTACAACAGTGAGAGGCCCGCGTACCGCAAAAAAAACAAAAACAAAAATATTGGTCTCTACTCTTATCAATGAAAGCAACAACAACAAAACTGACCTTAAATACTTGAGAACCAGGCTCATTATAAGTTTTGGCATTTTTTGCTAGGAGATCTATATCTTTGGCCATTGCATGAACACTCTTGTAGCTTCCATTCTATAGTAAACAACAAAATATAGCAGTTCCTCTTAAGCAACATGACCTTTAAAAAAATAAACTCTACGTAATTTTAAACTGTCACCATATTCTAAGACTTCATTGGAAAGTACACGTGTGAACAACATATAAAGTCATCTTCTCTTTTATAAACTATTACTATGGTCCACTTACAAAACAGTTTTTGAGATAGGTAACAAAACCAGAGCTACACTATTCTCATAAAAACAACTTATACTTTTTAAGAAATCAAAAAAGGTAAAAGTTGCTTTATTTAGCAAACATATAGTGTTTACTGTGCCTACCACTGTTCTAAATGCTTCATGAATACTAATTCATTAAAGAGTATAGACTTTGGAGCCAGACTGTCTGGATTCAAATCCTAACTTTTCTCATTAGTTGATGACTCAGGCAAGTGACTTACCATCTCTGTGCTTCAGTTTTCTTATCTTTAAAATGGGAATAATAACAGTATCTACCTCATAGAGGTGTTATAAGAATTAATTAGCTAACACATAGGAATTCTATCTAGGTGAGTGTTACTTGCTGCTATTACTGCTGGAGACAGAGGGAAGGGGGCACTCAAAGAGAACAAAGTCTCTATTTTCACTAACCTTACACTCTTAATGTCTGTTGTAGGTAACTTTTACTCTGAGATACACTAAAACTATTTGAAAGCAAATAAAAATAAACAACAAAGCTTTTGTTCCCAATGTACCTTTCACAATCAGAAATGGCGATGACCAATGCACTTTAATTTTTGTCCTAAGGTCAAGATTTACTATGCCAATGAAAACTTTCCTTTCCTTCCTACAGAAAAAAATGCAAAAGGGACGCGGTGTTTACTCCTCCAACGCTATACTCAGTAACATCTCTAATTTATTTACATTATATTGCTAGTAACTCCTTACAGAGATACCTGCTTCTCTGTTTTTCTAAAAGGCCCTAAAAACATGACCACAGGCCAATCTGCCCTAAATGATGTTATTTTTACACATGGTCACCTTCATACCTGTATCCTCTGGGCAATGGTCTTGAGGTCTATAGGCTCCTTAATTATTGCATAATAGTCTGGATATTGCTGGAAGACAAAACCCAAGCAGGCTTAATATGTAAAAGTATCCAGCTAATGAGAAAACAAGGAAGTATACTGACTGTCTGTTAAATCAATTGAGCAGCTTTGTGAGATTAAGGCTAAAGACACAGTTATACAGCATATTGTTTGTTATATTTGAAGCAGAAAGCATTTGATTTTTACAAGCTTCATGACATACCCAACAGCATGTTGTAGGACTTTACAGGTAGTATTGGGTAATTATCATTATATAACTAATACACCACAACTTAATGTTTTTAAATTTTCTAAATTCACAGATCACACAATTTTAAATTTAAGATCCCAAGATATCTATGCCAGGAAATGAAGCAAATGAACGTTTTTGAAGGGCTTATTATAAGCTCTTTTAATTTAGCAATCTAAATAGCACAATTATATCCTATTTCATATAAAATACTAAGGATCTACAAGAAGTCAGGTTGCAAGATTTGTTAGCTTCATGTCTAATTTAATGCTTCTCCTTATCTCAGTCAAAATAAAACACATTTTCAATGGAAATACATTAAAGAATCAAAGCAAAATTATAAACAATTTCTGATTTCTTATCAAATATTAGCTCAACAATAGAAAAAGAGTTAAACATGTTAGAAGAATATACTCGAAGGGTTTCACAAAGCCTGGAGTTCATTCACTGCCCTGAGTCTTTCCTACAGGTTTTATTCCTTGGAGAAAATAATTGAAGTCAACCAAAAATCAAAAGTTGGTCTCTTCAGTGGGGGACAAGTGTCGAGGAAAGTCAGACTGTGCTCTCCAGGCTTTTCCTACCTGTTCAAATCCTTGGAGCCCAAAAAAACAAAAACAAAAACAACAACAACGAGAAACCACAGCGTTCACTCAATTACTGGGCTAAAGGGATGATCTCATTTCATCTGATCCCTCAGCTTACCCATCTCTATTTTCTTAACCCTATTCCTTTTCTTCCTTAGATCAAACCCCTTGCCTGCCCCTTCTCTTCAACAATTCTACTTCTGAGAAACAATTCAGAAGACAAATTACGGCAGAGACGCCCAGGCTAGGGTACAGCATAAACCAAGTTGTTGGCCCAGGTATACCCAATCTACCTCTCCCACTTAGCCAGTCTCACTCAGGAAAGATTTATAAAGGGAAGGAAAGGAAAGGAAAGACCTTCCAGGTCTCAGTCCTTGTCTTTCAAACTGTCACACCCCAAGGGACCAATGGGACTCTGCTTTCCCATATCAATTCCTGCTGCATGGTGTCTCTGAAAACCCTCCCAGAATGGGGGAACTGGGTAATAATGTTTTAGTCACCCAACTCACCCTTGATGGCTTGATCACTACTGATTGTATCATGCAGAGTAAGAATAAATCCTGAGTAAAGACTGTACTCTTTTTTTATTTCTTTATTGTGGTAAAAAATACATAAAATTTACCATTTAAACTTTTTAAGTATACAGTTCAGTGGCTTTAAATACATTCACATTATTGTGCAACCATCACCATCATCCATCTCCAGAACTTTTCACCTTCCCAAACTGAAACTCCATACCCATTTAACAACAGCTATCCACCTTCCCCTCCTGTCATCCCCTGGAAACCACAATTTTACTTTTTCTCTCTATGAATTTGGCTACTCTAAGTACCTCCTAAAACAGGAATCATACAATATTTGTTCTTTTGTGACAGGCTTATTTCACTTAGCATGTGTTCAGGGTTCATTCTTACTGCAGCATGGGTCAGAATTTCATTCTTCTTAAAGGCTGACTAATACTCCATTGTCTGTATATACATTTTATTTATTCATTCACATGTAGAGGAACACCTGGGTTGCTTCCATGTTTCAGATATTGTGAATAATACTGCTCTGAACATGGTTGTACAAATACAACTACAAGGTCTTTGAGACCTTGCTTACACTCTTTTGGTATATATCCAAAGTAGAATTGCTGTATCATATGATAATTCTATGTTTCATTTTTGAAGAACTGTCTTACTGGTTTTTTCTTTCCTTGAAATTTTAAATGTATAACCAATATAATCATCATATTTTTCTAATCAGATCCATGCTTAGGACAGCAGTGGTCAGATATGCTTTATTTCTAATGTTGTAATTGTCCTACAACTAGTCACATTGTAAATAACTAGTCTTGTTGATGACTGATGGGTAAAGCTGCATGCTACGCAGCAGTCAACAAGCACTTCTAGCAAACTTCTGACATGCTGGGTTCCAATTACGTGGCAGGGACACAAACGAAAATATGTCAGTCCTTGTCCTTAAGAGTTAGATTAAAAAAAGAGAATGGTCACAATGGAGTTAAGCATTACAGGAGAGTACATCTAAAAGTATACCTTTATCTAGAAATATAAGAATGCAGAGGCCACAGAAATTTTTGTAGTTCCAAAGACTAAAGTGGAACTTTAGCTATGCTAATTGCTTCTTGGATGTGAAACCACAAGGGGTTCTAACACTTTTAAAGGGTTTCATTGGTCTCAAAACCCTCTTCCTCTTTGGGGTAGAAGAGTACTTATTAGGTATCTGTCTCTTCTTTATCACCAGACGATCAAAGAGAACTAAGAGAGGAAGAACTCATTTATCTTCCTCTCATTCTGTCTCCTGAGTAGAGAATGTGGCTTCTCTTTTATACATAAGAGGTTTAGTTTAGCTGCTTATTTTATCTTTTTCTCCCCCCTCCCCTACTTGATCATTTAAGAATTACTAATCTTAGAAACAACCCAAATGTCCACCAACAAATGAATGGATAAACAAAAAGTAGTAATATGTGGTATATACATACAATGGATTCAGTCTTAAAGAGGAAGGAAATCCTGACACATACTACAACGTGGATAAACTACACTAAGTCAAATAAGCCAGACACAAAAGAACAAATACTGCATGATTCCTCTTAAATGAGGTACTTAGAGTAGTCAAATTCATAGAAGCAGAACTGTGGTTTCCAGGGACTGGCAGGAGGGAAAAGTGGAGAGTTATTGTTTAATGGGTAGGAAAATGAAAAAGTTCTGGAGATGGATGGTAGTGATAGTTGCACAATAATATGAATGTACTTAATGCCACTGAACTGTACACTTAAAATGGTTAAAAGGTAAATCTTATGTTATTGTATATTTTACGATCACAGAAACAAAAACCAAAATGAATTACCAATCAAAAAAACAAAAACACAATTTAAAAAAAAATCCATAACCTTTTGCTGAAGTAAAATGACAGAACATATCCTATGTGCTTACTGCTGAGGCCATGAGGAGGATTTCTTGGCTATCTCCAGTACCTTGCATTAGCCTTACCTTATTTACTAAGAACTAACAGAATTTCTGAAGTACTTAAAAAACAAAAACAAAAAACACTTTAATCCACCTGTCTTCAACTGCATCACTTACCACTTTAGAAGGCAGTTTCTGAAAAAGTTCGCTAATGAGACGTCCTGATGGATTTGTGGCTACAACTATGGCTTCAAGAAGCTGCTCCAAGATCTCCTTCAAGTAACTTGGAGAAGACTGGGGAGAGGCGGTTGTAAGGAATGAGAGAGGGAAGAAATATGTACCTTGGTGAGAGAAATCCAAAAATAAATGCTGATATTAAACAGCTTCTAAAATTTTACAGGTAATTCAAAAGAGCAACTTCTAAACAATACTTATTTTAAGTACAATTTTCAAGAATACCACAGAAATTCTCTGATGCTGGTCATGAGGGGTTACACTCCCAGGACAGCATATTTGAAACTAATGAGGCCACTCATATTATTTCAGTAACTAAATCCTTTGAATCAGGTCCTTTTACTGAACTCTATTCACAGCAAACACTGCAACAGTGAAGTTAAAGTGCCATATGTGTGAAATGATGGAAATGCATACCTTTCAAGGGTCTGAGTAACTGAGATGGAGAAAACGTACCCCATGATACCTGCCCATTTCTGTATCTGCTGTTCACATCTACTGAAATCTTGGTATTCTGGTGGAACAACTAAATACTTCTGGAACTACATACTTTTAACTATGGGGTGCTCTGCCAGATCTAACAACCGAATTCAAGTTATATCAAAATTGAATGGAGATTAAGCCAATTGATGCAATCACTTCTGCTCTCCACACTGGCTGGCTTACTCCTACCTTAGTCACTGTTTCAATATGGGAAAAGATATGTCCCAAAGAGTAGGTGGCCAGGGAGGGTCTAAGTCTGAAGCCAGTTTCTACAGCAGCAGTCCCCAAGCTTTTTGGCCCCAGGGACTGGTTTCGTGGAAGAAAATTTTTCCACGGATGGGGAGGGTGGGTGGTCAGGTGGTAATGCGAGCAATGCAGAGGATGGTTCAGGTGGTAACGAGAGCAATGGGGAGCGGCAGATGGAAGCGTCGCTCGCTCGCCTGCCGCTCACCTCCTGTTGTGCAGCCCGGTTCCTAACAGGCCATGGACCCCTGTTCTACAGTCAGAAATGGGATGTCTCAGTCAAGGTTTATATTAAATAGTATTTTAAGTCCAAACCATGTTTTGGGCATATAAAGTAAAGATTAATGGTTAATTCTGGTTTAAATCATAAAAGCACTAGTATTTTTGTCCTAATCCAACAGAAGTCTTATTTAGTAAAGTCTCAATTTTAGAGTCCAACATTAAGCCCAGAGAGAGGGTACTGACATCTCTTGAGCCTACCAGCACAACACCTGGCAAACAGACACGCAATAAATATTTAACATATAAGATATGTGATTAGCTAAGACTCACCAACCACCTAAGCTTAGAGAAGAACCAAGATAACACTGATGAAAGCAGACGAAAATATTCGTGTTTAAGTCATTTACTTACTAGTTAAAATATGACACTACAGAGTAAGCTTCAAAGAGGTGAGTTATGTCCTGCAGCCAAGATTCCTCTTCTCCCAACCCAACCAGCTACTTTGGAAAAATGTTGCAGATGACAAAGGGAGCAGGAAGTATGAATGCATTCACATAACTTATTCTTTGGGTGTCTTACTATTTAGTTGCAGAAGAGAGATGCAATTCCTTTTACTGTTCTTTTTCCTCTTTTTAAACATGTGTGTTCATTCAGCAAGTATTTTTCAGTACCTACATGTCGGGCAGAGTCTAGATGCCAGAATAGGTGAACAAGGTGATATCTTTTGTGGAGCTATCATTTTACTTGAGGAAGACAGAAAGTAAACACATAAACTAATTCTAAATACGTTATTTCACATATAGTGATAAAAACTATAGATCACAGAACAGAGTGATGTGATGATGGGAAAGGAGGAGCACAGAGCAAACAATTTGACAGAGTGGTTAGGAAAGTCTTCTCCCAGTTTTTTTTTTTTTTTTTTTTTTTTTTTGGTACGGGGGCGTCTCACTGTTGCGGCCTTTCCCGTTGCGGAGCACAGGCTCCGGACGCGCAGGCTCAGCGGCCATGGCTCACGGGCCCAGCCGCTCCGCGGCATGTGGGATCCTCCCGGACCAGGGCACGAACCCACGTCCCCTGCATTGGCAGGCGGACTCTCAACCACTGCGCCACCAGGGAAGCCCCTTCTCCCAGTTTACATTATTTTAAGTGATGTTAGAATAATGCAGAAGACATAGTCACAGGCAGAGTCAAAGGAAGCAGAAGTAAGAGCAACTGCAAAATTCCAGAGGCAGGAACACACCTGGTTCTAGGAACCAGCCTAACCCACAAAAATATTCCTAACTAAAGTGACTCCATCAACTTTCCAACTTTCAATCACAACACTGCCTACCCTTACAAAATATCTCAATATAGCAATATTGGACCAGTCCTTGATAATATGAAGACTCTCTTTAAAACTGAGCAGGAAATATGCATTAATGTAAGAGCAATTCATGAAAGCAACCATGCATGTTACATGTAGTGCAGGATGTCCTAGAATCCCTTGTAACTGGAGTGGGGCTCGCTGGCTGCGTGTCCCTTTACCCTCCCACTTACCAACACAACTGCCCAGAAAGCCCACCTGCCCACAGTGGCCAAGAGAAATCAGGCAGGGGCCTCATCCACCTCCCAGTAGCCTATCTATCACCTATTCCAGTGGCACACTTACTCCTTCAGTCACTGTGCCTTGATTGTCTTGCCCATCTTCATCATCATCTTCATCATCTGCTTCTCCTTTCTGAACAAACTCATTTCTTGTTCGAAGGTACAAATCCCAGAGTTTGCAAGCAGCTTTATATTCAGGAGAATCTGGCTGTACATTAGCAAGGAGAAGAGAAAAAAAATACCACTTTAGTATTTTATTGTAAATCAGTTACTACTTTTAAAGCATCCTGTTCCAGCAGATTGGTATTCTAAGACATAACTTTGAAAACTCTATTACAAATTTAAAAATTCTTACGAGTAAAAGATACATGGGCCTCAATTCCTCTTCTGAAGAACTAAGTGTATGTTTTAAAGGCATTCTGGAATGAAATTATTTTATTTATTTATGCCCTATCTCATTACAGAAAGACTTGAAGAAAAAAATAAATGATTTGCTAAATAAAGGCTAATTATTACTAATACACTAAGAAAGGCAATTTAAAGGATAAGACCCAACTTAAGGGATACAAGACTAAAGGACAGAAGCTAATGATTGTCCTGATTATCACTTCTATTTTTAAACTATTTAACACCTTATTTGAATATTTTCTTTTCCTGAAGTATGGTGGGGATAAACTAACTGAAACTTTCCAGTAAGAACAATGCTGGGGGACTTCCCTGGTGGTCCAGTGGCTAAGACTCTGTGCTCCTAATGCAGGGGGCCCGGGTCTGATCCCTGGTCAGAGAACTAGATCCCACATGCCACAGTTAAAGATCCCTCGTGCTACAACAAAGACCCCCCACGCCACAACTAAGACCCGGTGCAGCCAAATAAATAAATAAATATTTTTTAAAAAGAAAAAGAATAATGCTGGATGCAATGTTAAACAAACAGTAACGCTTTAAAAATGTATCCGTGTGCTGCCAATAAGGAGTAAGCAATGTTCATAAAAGCAAGAATAGAGTAAAAGCAGGAACCCAAATGAACAAGAACACTGCCCTCACCTGAAGGCACCTAACCTTTAGTTTTCAAGCCTCCTTGAGGCTGCAAGGACAAGAGATAAAGGCCAGGGTCTGCCCAAAGCTGGGAATCCAAAGGCCATGGATGCAGTGTAACTGGGAATTCAAAACAATTCAGTTTCTCTGCTGCCAGGGAAAAGGAAGACTACCGACCTCAACCTCCACCCAGCTAAACCCATGGCACTGTGGAGAGAAGAGAGGCATGAGAGGAATCTCCTCTGAGAACTCTTCACCATAAGCTAGCCCTAACGAAGAGAGGCCAGGTGCCTGGGATAAGCAACAAATCTTCTCTAGATGAACCCAACTTCAATCTAAGCCTAAGTCTCCCTATAGATAAAGTTCCAAGAAATATAAGCTCATAGTCAAAATTCATGAAACACACAAGAATAAGAATCACAAGAGGACTTCCCTGGTGGTGCAGTGGTTGAGAATCTGTCTGCTAATGCAGGGGACATGGGTTCGATCCCTGGTCTGGGAAGATCCCACATGCCAAGGAGCAACAAGCCCACCCACCACAACTACTGAGCCTGCACTCTAGAGCCTGCGCACCACGACTACAGAGCCCATGTGCTGCAGCTACTGAAGCCTGCGTGCTTAGAGCCCATGCTCCGCAATGAGAAGCCACCGCAATGAGAAGCCCACGCACCACAACAAAGAGTAGCCCCCGCTTGCCAAAACAGAGAAAGCCCATGCACAGCAACAAAGACCCAGTGCAGCCAAATATCAAAGGGAAAAAATAAGAGTCACAAGAGAAAGCTAGCAGAAATGACAGCAAAAACACATGCAAATAATTCAGATATTGAATTATCTGCTACAGAATAAAAAATATGTTGAAAACGTTTAAAGAAATAATAGGACTGAAGACATAAACAATCCCCAAAATAGAAACTACTCGAAAATAAGAAAAATATAAACATTAAAATGTAAGAACTCAATAGATTGGTTTAAGAGCAGATTTCAAAGAAAAATTTAAGAACTGGGGGCTTCCCTGATGGCACAGTGGTTAAGAATCCGCCTGCCAATGCAGGGGACACAGGTTCGAGCCCTGGTCCGGGAAGTGCCGCTGAGCAACTAAGCCCATGCGCCACAACTACTGAGCCTGTGCTCTAGAGCCCGTGAGCCACAACTACTGAAGCCCGCGCTCCACAACTACTGAAGCCCGTGTGCCTACAGCCCGTGCTCTGCAACAAGAGAAGCCACTGCAATGAGAAGCCCGTGTACTGCAACGAAGATCCAATGCAGCCAAAAATAAATAAATTAATTAAATATACATATACATTAAGAAAAAGAAAAACATAAGAACTAAAGATATGACCTAAAAAGCAATACTGACACAAAAAAGGGGACTACAAAAAGTTAAGAGAAATGGAAACCTAAGAGAGTTCTAATATAACATCCAGTCAGTTCTATAAGAGAGAATGGGGAAAGGGCAATATACAAGACATAACGGCTAAAAACTTTCCAGAACTGATGAAAAATACCAACCCAAAGATTTAGAAAGATCTACAACTCCCAAATTCTATAATAATAAGATATTCGTATCTAGACATATCACAGTGAAACTGTAGAATATAAAAGACATAAAGAAAATACTAAAGATAGCTAGAAAGAAAAGACAGGTAACCTTCAAAGGAAATACAGTTATACTGACATGATTTCTCAATAGCAATATTAAGAATGAAGAATAAAGACAGTAATATATTTGTAAGTAAAAAAACTGACTATATAAAACAGTAACATTATTTTATGGGATTAAAAATTTATCACACTAGAAATAAAATACAAAACATCAATAGCATAAATAAAAAGATCAGTTACATTATTCTAAGGTTTTGCATTATTTAGAAGGGCATTTAAGATACCAATTTATTTATTTATTTATTTGGCTGCATTGGGTCTTCATTGCTGCACGAAGGCTTTCTCTAGTTGCAGCGAGCAGGGGCTACTCTTCGCTGTGGTGTGTAGGCTTCTCATTGCGGTGGCTTCTCTTGTGAAGCATGGGCTCTAGGTGCAAGGGCTTTAGTAGTTGTGGCATGTAGGCTCAGTAGTGTGGCTCGTGGGCTCTAGAGCACAGGCTCAGTAGTTGTGGCACATGGGCTTAGTTGCTCTATGGAATGTGGGATCTTCCCAGTCCAGGGCTCAAACCCGTGTCCCCTGCATTGGTAGGCAGATTCTTAACCACTGCGCCACCAGGGAAGCCCCAAACTCTACACTTTAAAAGAGTGTGTGAATTATATCTTAATTAAAGAAAAAATATATACACACAGCATTAAGAATAAATCTAACATTTTTGCAGAATCTTGATGAAAAACCATTTAAAGCTATGCTAAAAAGACAAATAAATGAAGACGTACCAAATTCACAGACTGGAATAATCAATATCACAATTATGTCAATTCTCCAAAATACAATCTACACAGCCAATGCAATTCCAATACAAATTCAAACAATCTTTTTGGTGCTTGTTGACTTAACACACTAATATTAAAATGTATAAAAATAATCAAAACAGTTTCTTTGCCAGATAAAGAATTATAAAGCCACAGAAATTAAGGTAGAAATAGAATAGCTCAGTTTTAGATAAGCTGGCCAGAACAAAAGGAACAGAATAAAGGGCCACAAAGAGACCCATGAGCACATGGAATCAATGCCAGCATTAACACCACAGACAAATGTGAAGCGGATGGCCATTTCAAGGTGCTGCTTATACCTGTGGAAAAAAAATAGATCCCTACCTCAGAGAAGACAAAACAATCAATCCCAGCTGCACTAAAGGCTTATACACAAAAGACAACACTATTAAACTTTCAGAAGAAAATAAGAGAATATCTTTATAATCTTTGGGCAGGAGAGATTTTTGAAACAAGATACAAAGAAGGATAAACCACAAAGTTAAAGACTAATAAATATAACTATATTAAAATAAAAAACCTTCTGTTCATCAAAAGACACCACAGGGACTTCCCTGGTGGTCCAGTGGGTGGGACTCCATGCTCCCAATGCAGGGGGCCCGGGTTCGATCCCTGGTCGGGGAACTAGATCCCACATGCATGCTGCAACTAAGAAGTCCGCATGCCACAACTAAAGATCCTGCATGCTGCAACCAAACATGCCGCAACTAAGACCTGGTGCAGCCAAAATAAATATATAAATTTTTTTTTTTAAAAGACACCACAAAGAGTGAAAAAATAGCCAAACAGTGGGAGAAGATATTTGCAACACACATAACCAAAAAAAGGATTAGTATCTAGAACAAAAAAATTTCTGAAAATAAATATGAAAATGACAACCCAAGAAAGAAACGGGCAAAAGATTTGAGCAGACACAGAAGAAACAAGAATGGGTCATAATCATATTAATCTTCAGTTTTCTTTACTAACAAGAGAAATGCAAACTCAAACTACCAAATGAAAAACCACTACTTATCTACCAGCCTGATAAACATTAAAAAGCCACACAATTACCAAATTGGATATCTTCCAAATTTGATGCTTTCTTACCTTGTAATAGGCCTTTGCATTGTTAAAAAGCAACTGGAAGTCAGCAGTCAGCAGATTAACATCATCATACTCTTCCATTTTTAGTTTCTGTTGGATTTTCATCAAGTCAATGGGCTGAGAAACCACTTCATAATAGTCTGGTTGATTTCTGTCAATAATTTAATGTTTTTTAAAAAGATATTTATTAATCAAAAGCCCATAAAAAGTTATGTCTCAAAACTCTGTGGTAATGTCCAACACGCCAAGTGACAGAACATACTAGATGTACTCTCATTATTGGAACTGAGAAGGAATAACAAAAGCAAGACGAATATGCACGCCCTTTTCAAAATACATATTGATGATATAGAAACCTAAATTAACATCTGTGATAGTCTTTTATAGGCAAAATATTTAAGATTTAAGGCACCAACACTAAAACCATGTCAATGTTATCTCCTGCAAATGAAAATGACTTACCTTTCATGGGGTCCAATAATGGCTGAAAACAGGTATGTTCCAAAGCTCTTTATAAACTTACGAAATGGATTATCTTTCTTCAGGTAGTGACCACAGAACTTTCTCTACCAAGTGCTATCAAGTGCCTAGTATATATGCTGCTCTAACATCAAGTACTAAAGTGACAAAAGAGAAAGATGAGGCCCTTGGCACAAGGAGCTTACCAAAGATAAAAGGGCGTAAGACATGAACAAACATGACAAAACAAAAAAGGCATGGGAATGATACACAGAAAATTAAGGATAGTGGTTATCTCTTGGAGAGGAGGGGACACTTTAAAGGTAGTTACAATAATTTCTTAAGTTGGGTTTTGGTTCATGGATGTTTATTATTATTCCTTCTGGCTTTTTTTCAAATGGAGTTCCATGAGACAAGTAAACCTTCTGCAAAATTATCTAAGCAACTGTTTTTCACAATTCTCCCTCAGGGGTAGATAGAACTCATCCTAGATGTGTAAGAGGGTAAGTTACTACATATGAAGAATGTTGTCATTAAGGCTTTAATCTCTCCTGGGACACTCACTGGCTGACATGTTTTAGCCATGTATGTATGATATATTTAATTTTTTAAAACTTTTTGCTTTAACATAAAAATTGCAAGAATAGTACACAGAATGTTTTTTCTGAACCATTTGAGAGTAAGCTGCTGAAGAGTTGTGTGTTTTTCCTACAAAAAAGGACCATAGTTCAATCATCAAAATCAGAAAATTCACTTTGATACAGTCTCATCATCTAATCCTCAGAACCCATTTATATTTTGCCAACTGTTGCAAAATTGTCCTTTATAGAAGAAGGATCAATGTGAATCATGCTGCATTCAGTTATGTTTCCTCAGTTTCCTTCATTCTGAAACAGTTCCTTAGTCTTTCCTTGACTTTGATGATCTTAATACTTTTGAAAATTATAGGCCAGTTATTTTGTAGAGTGTCCCTTAATCTGGGGTTGTCTCTTCTCCTGAGGAATAAATTCTGATGATGCTATATTCATCTCACTGTATTCTATCAGGTGGCGCTTGATTTCAACTCATGCCACTACTTAGATGAGGTTGATTTTGGTCACTTGATTATGGTCTGCCAAGCTTCTCAACTGACCAAGTTACTCTTTTACCCCTTGTACTTTATGGAAAGGTAACTCCAGGCTATGTAACAGCCTGTGACACGGCTACTGTCCACAACCCCTACCCCATACCCCCACCGCTTGTCTCCCTTGCAGATTCCTACCTTGCTCAGCCTCACCTAATGACTTTGAATTCTCCAGGAAGGGAAAGGAAGAAGAGTAAATTAAGTTTTTAAACCCTTATCAACTACTTACGATTTTAGTGAACTACAAAATTAAGTACGAGGGGATAAAAGGAGTATTCAATCTGCTATTCAAAGAAAGTGTAAGAACATAAAGGTCTCAGTGAGTAACAACAAAGGCCCACCCAGGCCTAATATCAATGTTGTCAGTGGTACCAAGGGACTTTCTCAGAGTGAACATTAGGGCTTTGTTAACTTGCTATCCTAGATGGCTCTCTCCACCTGGGCCTGATGGGCCATAGTCCACTGCTCCTTGCTAAAGCTGGGCCTCAGCAGCCTCTCAGGCTTGAGGGATTATCTGTAGACAACTGACAATGCAATGAGGACACATACCTAGAAAGGACATTATCTCCCAGAAGCTCTGCTAGGGGGTTCCTCACAAACATTTTCAGAATTGCCATATAGAAAAAAAGGTCAGGATCCCAACATTCCACTCTATATAATGTGGTCAAAACAAGGTCCCCTCACTTTGAAAATGAAATAGCTCTAACTGGTTTTTCCCACTTAAATCAACATACAGAAAAGTATAGAAAAGTAAAAACTGTCCCTATTCATCCAGAGTTAAAAGCACTATTAATATTCTTCCAGACTGTGTACACACATACACACACACATAGGATTGTGAAGTACATGTCTTAAGAGCTTTTCTCTTTCAACAATAGGTGAGGGCACCCTGCCATAATATGGCCACAGAATAGTCAAAGCATAACTAAGAGTTTTAACCAGAAAAGTGAGAAACACTCTGCCTGATGTGCAGAGCCTGCTGGCTACCCCTAAACCTATTTTGCCTCCTTCCCAAGATGACAGCATTCTAAGTACCAGTACCTGCCTGGGTACTAAAGGCCAAATTCTTAGCCACGTTGCAGCTAAGTTCTGACCAATGCAAGAGCTGAAATGTACCATGTCCAGGTCACATCCTAACATGTTTCTTTTTTCCTATGGGCCAGAAGGTAGTTGTGGTGGTGAGCCGTCTCAGACCATGCAGACAAGGGCGATACCCCAAGCACAGCAGAATAAAAAGACAGACAGTATCTCGGCCCTGAAGACCTCACAGAATAGGACTTGTACAGGAGAGAAAGCAATTGTTCTTGTTTCAGCCATTGTTAATTTGGATGTCCTAGTACAAGCAGCCTAACACACTAATCAAAACAAAGTCTCAAAAAGAGATTCACAAATGCATGGCTCTGAGTAGTACTTCTTTCCACAAGCTCTTGAGAAAACATGCATTCCACAGAGGAGGAGCAAAGACACAGGCAGGCACAGCACTGGGGGGAAGGCAGCAGTGCTCCTAAAGTACTGCGTCATGGAGGCTAGAAGACAGTGCTCCAGCACCAAAGGCCTGTATTTTCTGCCCCTCAGCTGGTGGAAAGCAGGCAGCAGGGGGGCAGTCCTTTTCCATGAGGTGCTTGTGTACTACAATTTGATGCTGCTTCCCTATACAACATACTGGTTAAGACCACAGGCTTTAGAATCAGAAAAACCTGCATCTGAATTCTGGTTATCCTCAATAGTTCTGAGAACTTGTACAAGTTGTCATCTATAAACTGTGATAACAATACTGCTCAGGTTTAAACAAGATGAGGCCTGGAAAGCACTTAGTACTGTGTCTAGCATGTAGTAAGCAATAAATATGGGCTTTTAATAACATATGCTAATTAAATGACAACTTTCAAAAGATTGTTACTGATTAACTGAAATCTGGAGAGGGATTTCATGAAAAAAAAAAACTCTTCTTTTTTGGCATGACTAATTTACAGAGCTCTCCTCATTCAGGATGATGACACAGCATCCTTGGTGGCTCTGCTCTTTGGAGTGAGAGGTTTGCCTTCAAATCAACCTAGAGCTTGTTGGCTACCCACTGGGGCATCAACATTCATGAATGGATCTAAATCTTTAATTAACTCATTGTATTAGTTTCCAATTGTTGCTCTAACAAATTACCACAAAATTAATGGCTTAAAACAACACAAATTTATTTTAGATAGGTAGGCAGATAGATAGATCCTAGTGGTTCTGATTCTCTGGAGAACCCTGACTAATATGGTCTTCCAATTTCATTCTTCTTTTTCAGGATGGGTTTTTTTGTTTCTGAAAAAAATTCTGTTGGGATTTTGTTAGGTTTTGCATTGACTCTGCATTGCTTTGGGTAGTATTGGTATCTTAACAATATTAAGTTTTCCAATCCAAGAACGTGGGATATCTTTCCATTTTTTTGTGTTTTAATTTCTTACAGAAGTGTGTAGTTTTCAGTGTAAAGTCTGTCACCTCGTTGGTTAGGTTTATTCTTTAATCTCCTTTTTGGATTGTTCACTGTTAAGGTACAGAAATGCAACTGATTTTTGTGTATGTTGGTTTTGTATCTTGCAACTTTGCTGAATTCACCTATTACTTCTAAAAGTTTTCTAAAAACAATCAAGACTGCAAATTTCATGTTGTATATTTTTTACAACTAAATTTTTTTCTTTAATTAAGACAAAAATTTTTTTAAATGCGCTTCGCTACACCTTGACAACTGAAACTAAAATCTAGACCCCTGTATCATCTAGGCCATTCCTTCCAAAGGAAAACTCAATTATTAAACACTTTCAACTTGGATCCGGGACCAAAGCCCTCCCACTCACCTTCGCTTTGGTGCCCTAATGAAGAGCTCACAGAGGAGCCTGCCCTGCTCATCCTTATAGTCTCGGATGGTGTTGTAGAGTTCATGGCACACGGCAATCTACACATAAAAAAAGGAGAAAAATCACCAGAAAAGTGAACAGAAAGTCAGTGTAGGGGTCCTTAAAAAAAAAACAACAAAACATAAAATGCCAGTAGAGAACGATGAATTCCCGAATTCCCCCATGGGAACCCAAGTCTAAAGTATGCTGACAGTACCTCTCCTTATTTAAAATCATTTAAATGATTAAATCTTTCATCAGAATATGTTACTGGTGATTTTCTTTTCCTTTAAACAAAATTAGTTCATATCACTCTTGTTTAAAAATCATCCAATAGAGGGCTTCTTACCAATCAGAGAATAAAATCTAAACTCCTAACACAGAGTATGTAGGGTATACTCTGGCTGGGCAGACTTTGCCAGTTTCCTTCTCCCTCTTGGCCATCTCTCTGTAATCACAACCCATCAAATCCATTCCTGATCCAGCCCCTCTGCCTGGAACACCCTTCCCCAGTGCTCTGCAGGGCTGCTGCCTTCTGATCACAAAGAAATCTTTCCTGAAGGTATGGGCCAAAACAGCCCATATCATCCCAACTTTTCTTCTTAGCACTCATCACTAGCTGAGGATACTTTATTACTTATTTGTTCATCTGTTTACATTCTGCTTCCCCAACACTAGCATCTAAGCTCCATGTAAAAAACTAGCTCGTCTTACACATAGCTCTTTCCCAATCACCACAACAGTGCTTGGCACATGACAGCACACACTTACTTGAATGACTATATAATGTGACAAAATGATATTCTTTATTATTTCATAATATTAAATTACACTATTACTGTAAGACTTCTGGCTAAGTGTATACTTTTCATAAAAGAAAGGTTAAGAATATCAAGCCAGAGGAAAAAGAAGGTGAGAGGCCTTGCATCTTAACTGCTTATCATTAAAGGAAAGGTAGGGAATTGTGCAGAAGGCAGAAACAGTGATCTGAGTTACTTACAGGGTCTACAGTCGGAAGATTGGAAAGTCTCCTCCTTTTCCTGCTTGGGCCTGGCGTGGACACAGAATGGTGCCCATCATCAAAGTCTCCGCTGACACTACTGGAAGGGGAGGTAGCTCTTCTTCTCTTGGAACCCATGGAATCCAACTTCTTCTGTAAGAAATAATTAGTCATGTTCTTACACTGAATTTTATACTCTGCCACCAAGCCCTCAGTTGGCCACTTGCCACAAAGCTTCTGGTTCACTTAGGAGAATATTTTCACTGTTGCAAAGAAGCTTAACTATGTTTTTTTTCAATGCAAGTCCTGGACCTTGCTTTAGCCCCTTCACTTACCAGAATGCTACACTTTCAACTTGGATGGGACAAATTCAGCAACAGTATACTCATTTGTATTTACCAATTTTGAATGACTCAACCACTTCTGGCCCCAAATTTACCCTGGACTGGAATTTGGAAACCCACATAATTATATATGTGGGTACACCCACATATAATGGTGTGTTGGAGGTACTGATCCCTCAGCCCCTGAGGGAGTCAGGCAGGCCTCAGGGACAGAGTCCCTAAGGTGGTCACCTCTGGAGTCAGCAGCCTCATCTGTTTTCCCCAGTGTTTCTTATGATTATGATCACTTTCCAGGTGGGCCAGCATGTTGGAAAAAAACAAAAACCAAAGAACAGGAAGCAGACCCTGAGGCAAATTAGTGCAAAAGGGTAAGGGGACAGAGGATTAACCTTCTAGAATTTTAGATGTACCCTAAAATTAACACACTGAAAATGAATTTTCTCCATTCATTAAAGTAAGATCCACAAGACATACCCCAGAAAACACTCAACATACTTGCCATACCTATGCTAAAGTAGCAAAATTGCATTTTGAAACTTTTCTGTCAATCTAGACTAACCTCCTTTTCAGTTATATGAGGTACTCTATCCCCATGAATTCACAGCTTTACATTTCAGTAGATGATCTTGAAGAGCACCCCAGAAGTGAGGTTTTAGGCCCTCCTTGGGCTCCCAGAAACATGTAAATATTTGCTCTAAGTTTTAGGCAGGCTGCTAAGTAATCTTAACACAGCTTTACAAGTATATATATATATATATATATTTGACTATAACACAAGAAATGCAACCACTGAAATGACCTGCTACAGCTAGAAGGTAAGGGTGCATACCTGAGAAAGTCCTACAATGCTTATACAATTTAAAAACAGTATCAAATAGCATATTGTGATTTCACAGGCCTTTCTCTAAAGCAAAAGGAAAAAACTGATCCCAGTGTCACTCATCAACATTCAATTTCAGGACACTAAGACACCAGTAGCTGAAAGAATGGGTTGCCAGTAGTATGGAGAGAAAAACTGGGGATCTCCAGGGAACAGAAAGCAGGAGCAAAACAAACCAATAAATAAAAAATTCTGGTAACCAACTAACAAACAAACAAAGTCTCTTATCTCTTCCTCTGAATTACAGTCCACATGGTGTTTAAAAACAGAGCCTAATATGATGATGTTCCTTCCTCTAGGACTTGGTTTGTTATACAGTGTATTAGTTTGCAATCGGCCACAACTGGCTAAAGCTTCAAGGGCTTAGGCCAAGGCCAGCCAACTTTTGTTTGCTTTATAAAAGGCTGATAAACTGGTGTCAATTCATTAAAATGAAGAAACTAAGGACCAAGCTTTTGTAAACAATCTATGACAAGGACACAAGTGAATTTGATGAACATAAGGCAGGAATCTTTATGAAAAGGATAACAAAATTTAAGAAAGGTGGAAGGGAAAAGGCAAGGAAGGACAGAAAAGGAAAAGGGTGTAGATGATCAGTAATTTACCAGCTTTACCAGAGCACAACCAGCTCCTCGAAAAGCCAGTCTCCTCATTATGTCTGAAGGCCAAGTGAAGCCAGTGGGAGAAGGCAGGGCTTTAGAAGTGCTGATTCAGTGTTAATATATTCAAAACTGAAAGAGAAGAAAAAGGCAGAGACGGGAAATAAAAAGAAGGGTCAAAGGAGTAAAAATGAGTACGAATAGACAGAAAACATTCAAGCAGAACTGCTAAAGATACGAGATTGGAGAAAATAGGCATATCAGTTTTCTCACGCCAATCAAACAGCTGCAAAGGCTCAGGCACTAACAGTATCTGATATTTCTTCCATTTTAAAACCAAATGCTTTTCACATGCATAAAGATGCCTCACTGAGGTTCCTCTTTACTCACACGGAATGACTGTCAATTCCAGGAACGAAGCATGCCTGCCCAACTGCACCCTAGTCAATAAGAGCAGAGTTCAATCACAGAGCTGGAATGGAGAGTGAACACATGTGGAAGGCTTACATGTGACACCAAGTGTTAGCAAGCTGGAACAAACCAAGAATGGCTCATGTGAGCAGAGTATGGAAAACTCCTCCTCGTCAAAAAAATTCAGAGAGACATTTCTTTCCAAAAGTCCTATCAGCACTGAAAAGATATCACATACAACTTTAGAAAGGTTAAAAAAAAGCCTTCGACCATTTGGCAGGTCAAAATTACTTTTATAAATAATCCGCTGAAAATCAAATGACAAAAGATGTAAATCATTGGGGAGGGGGGTGTTTAGACCACACAATATTCAAAACTCCTTGACTCATTAATTTACTTTGATAAGAAAAAAAAAAGATTCAACTTAAGGATAATTTTCGAATATTTTCTCATCCAAGGAACACATTTTAACATGTATTTTGGAAGTTTGGCTACAAAGGCAATGTGGCCAGGTGGGTGGGAGGGGCAATAGGACCTGAGCTCAGAAGACCAGGATAAGAGACCCAGGTCTTCCATCTCTGTTTGATGTTGCTTGAGTCACAACCTTTCAGATCTGTTTCTTTATTTCTAAAATGAGAACAGTAGTGTACATATCTCCCTTGGATTGTTATGACAGTGAAAAATGTATGTGAAATCACTTTGAAATGTCAAAACACAAAAAAAATGTTAAGTTTTAACTCTAGGATTGCATGCTGTCTTGGGCACAGGAACAGCACTTTATCCATTTTTGTAGCCTGACTTATAGCATAGTTTCAGTGATCAACTTATCTATTTAATAAGACATATTAAAAGTGCACTTAAGTGAGACATTAAAAAAAAAGTTTGCATAGTTTCAAAGGACTGTGAGCATCCATTCAGTAATTCTTTTTCTATAAAGAGAAAAGATTCTGAAACTTAGTTACAAGTTTTTAAATGGCACTGATTACAGTCAGATGTCCAAAACTCTAACAACCAATGATAAATTACAGTGGACAGTAAAGAATAACTTTACAATGTGCAACTGGGAAAATATTTACTCAGTATAGCCTAATGGTGTATTTTGACAGTTTAGAGACTTTTAGTACTCTCCTGTATTTCTAGTATTTCTTAGTACTGTAATACAGGTTTAAAACAAAAATCTTGGAAAACAGAAGATTCAAAAAGGGGAAAAAATCGCTTATAATCCAACTTCCCAGAGAAAAAGCACCCTTAACGTTGGCATTCACAGCTTTCAGTATTTATTCTATGCCCTGGTTGCCTTTTTTTTGTTTGTTTTTTTAAAAAGCATGAACAAACCACATGTATTATGTTGCAGCCTGTGTTTTAACTTAGGGAATATTCTCCCAATTCAGTGTTCTCTCACATGATGCTGGATGCCTTGAGAGTAGTCTATCATACAGATAGCAATTTACTAATCTTGGCGATTTGCATAGAATATCAATACTTAAGATATTCTGTACACTCCCAAAGCCAAAGAAAGTGGTCAAAGCCCTTCTATTTATCCACACATATTTATTACTGATTTGACATACTTCTTCAAAAGATACCTTCCAATCTTCCTTGGGATCTAAAATATGGGCAATCTGTTAACAGGTGATATGGCAGAAATTATACTACTCTTTTGTATTGAGTCCAATTTGCTTTTGAGTTATATTTGGGAAAAGAGCTCACTACTAAATGGAAAAAAATACCTTGAAATCATTTTTGAGGAGTCTTAGTTTGCTGGAAAATAAGTTAATAAAAATGCTTTACTCCAACATATGTTTCTATAATTGTAATAATTTCTATATCCACTATACCGTGTATTTGTCATTTGCTTTTCAGGATCTCTTCCACATTTTTGCCAATCTTTCTTCCTCTTTAAGTCACCAATTTCTACCCTGCAATAACAAAACTATGCTTCTTTCTCAGTAAAAAAATTTTAAAAGACGAAAAAATAACCAGAAACACACACAATTTGAAAATCTCGATTCTTTGTGGTGTTGCATATAAGAAACTATACCTGGGCTCCACGATAAATACAAGTCCCATTGATAAAAATACTCAGTCTGAACAGAGTCATCCAGAAAGTACTAAAAAAAAAAAATTTTACTAGGAGAGTTTGTGTCTGAACCGTCAACAAACGACAACAAAAAAAAGGAGGCCCTGAGCTGCGGAGAAAATGAAAGACTTTCCCAACCTGTCACCGGTACGGGGAACTAAGGGAAACGTTGACAGTTTTGAAGCTGCCCGCGACGAGAGCTCGGCCAGCCGCGGGGGGCGGGAAAGCGGGGCGCGGGGAGTTTCCGGGCCGCTGCGCGCCTTTGTCCCGGCAGGCAGGTGCGGCAAGGCTGCCAGGCGCTTCCCGAAGCCCGCCGCCATGCCCCGCCCCGCGCGCCCGGCCCGACCGGCGCATCCCGACGGCCGGGGCGGGGCCTCCGCCGCTGCTCCCGCCCGCCCGGGCCCACACAAAGGCCCGGCAGACGGCTGAGAGGAAGCGGCCCCGCCCGCCCCGGGCCCGGCCTTACCCAGCCGCTCCGCCGCCTGCAGCCCCGGCCGCGGTCACCGACCGACGCGCCCCGCCCCGTGGCCGCCACGGCTGCTGCTATTGCTCCTCCGGCCGCTGCCGTCGCTCCAGCACCCGCCGCCCTCACCCCTCCCGGTGCCGCCGCAAAGCCAGCCCCGCGGCCGCCAAGCGAATCTGGCTCCGCGCGACACTGCGTGCGCGCGCACGCGGGCAGGCGGCGGCGCGCTTTACGGCGGCAGCGTGAGTGCGTGACGCTCGCCCATGGTCTCTGTTCGCACGTGGCGCCTGCGGAGGCGCTTGTGGCTGTGATCGCTGCTGCAACAGCGGGCGCAGCCCTTTCAACTTACAGTATGAAGCGGCCGAGTGAGTGTGGTCAGGGGGCGGGCTTGGAGGGGCCTCTGTGTCTGATGGTCGACGAACCCACCAGGGCGCTCCTCTGCGGCTTGGTCTCTGGGGAATGGAGGGCTGGCGGGGAGGCCGTAGCCCTGATCCCGCCTAGAACTGGGGGTTGGAAGGCTCCACGTGAATCGCGGGCCTGTGGTGCAGAAAGAAGGCTGGGCCCCAAGGGTGAAGGTCGGGCCAGAGTCTCGTGAGGACCCAGTCAGTGTCTGAGCCAGGTTTCAGGCGCAGCGTTTTCCCTTGTGCGGCCACGTTTGATCCGGCCTTGGTGAGATCTGAGAGCCGCCTCTCAACCCCACTGTTAGCTCCTCCTTTGTGACTCGTGCTATTTGATAAGAAGTGGCTCTATTTTTGGATCTTATACGCTCCTGTGTGCTATCCCAGTATAATCTGGGAAGAGTGGGAGCGAGGAAGTTGGGCTCTACAACGGATCTGTTGAATCAGTCTTTGGGACTTGAGTGGTCCGTGTTTATTTTTACCACACACCCACAAAATATTTTTTAATTCATTTATTTTTATTTTTGGCTGCGTTGGGTCTTCGTTGCTGCGCGCGGGCTTTCTCTAGTTGTGGCGAGTGGGGGCTACTCTTCATTGCAGTGCTCGGACTTCTCATTGTGGTGGCTTCTCTTGTGGAGCACGGGCTCTAGGCATGCGGGCTTCAGTAGTTGTGGCTCGCGGGCTCTAGAGCGCGTGCTCAGCAGTTGTGGCGCACGGGCTTAGTTGCTCAGCGGCATGTGGGATCTTCCCGGACCAGGGCTCAAACCCGTGTCCCCTGCAATGGCAGGCGGATTCTTAACCACTGTGCCATCAGGGAACTTCCCCACAAGATCCTTAAATTAGGTTTCAGAGCCAGTTAATTACTTAACGCAAACATAGATGTGACCCTAGAGCGCAGTCATCAAAAACTAAAACTGATCATTTGTGGATAAAGTGGATTTTAAAAAACAGTAAATAGGGCTTCCCCGGTGGCTCAAGAGAAGCCACCGGAATGAGAAGCCCGCGGTCACCACAACTAGAGAAAGCCCATGCGCAGCAATGAGGACCCAACGCAGCCAAAAATAAATAAATTAAAAAGAAAACAATAAATTAACCCTTTTGTGATATGTTGCTTTGCAGAGTTAAAGAAAGCAAGTAAACGCATGACCTGCCATAAGCGGTATAAAATCCAAAAAAAGGTAAGTCTTGTTCTTGGAAGAGTTATACCAAGTATAATGCTAAACTTATTTCTGCCCCATCCCTTCTCCACAAAGAGGTCTGGATTAATATTGGTATGATTTCACCTCAAGAAATGGAGGTTGGATAGACTATGACACAAGCTCTTAAGCATCAGAAGTAATTCAGTGATAAGAGTCTAAATTTTGATCAATATGGTAACAATTGCTGCAAAAAGAATCTCCTGGTGACTTTTTCTTGCTGTTTCATACATAAGCATGTGTGTTCTCTGCATTGTTGCAGTTAAAGTTCTATGTTTCTGGGTCATTTTACAGATATAAGTAAACTGCAGCCAGATTGGTTACTCACATGAATTTTGTTTAGTATTTTTGTTAACTAATAAAATTTTATTACGATAGGTTCGAGAACACCATAGAAAATTGAGGAAAGAGGCTAAAAAACGGGGTCGAAAGAAGCCTAGGAAAGACCCGGGAGTTCCAAACAGTGCTCCTTTTAAGGAGGCTCTTCTTCGGGAAGCTGAGCTAAGGAAACAGCGGGTAAAATGCATCTAAAATGTTCAACAAGTGATGTGTGGGTGTGTGTATTTTTTTCAAAGTAAAGTTACAATATCAGGTCACTTTGGCTCTCCCATTTATTTCTCTTGTGGCTTGAACACAGCTTGAAGAACTGAAACAGCAGCAGAAACTTGACAGACAGAAAGAACAGGACAAGAAAAGAAGACTTGAAACTGACCCTGCTGTTGAGCTATGTAACATAGAACCTGTGAAAGAGGTAATGATTACAGTCATGAAAAATGGAGAAATAGGTTACATCTACTGACCTACTAATTTTGTGTCCTTTCCCCTTGTCTTTATCACCTAGGAATTTGGGCAATGCAAAGCTAAGAAAGCCAAGTCAAGCAAACAGAATCCGAAGAGGCTGTATTGTCAGGAACTTAAAAAGGTATCATAGTCTAGGTTAGTGTCTAAAAGTGGTAATGAGGTTTAAAAGACTAGAATGTTTTTTTTTCTTTCTCTCCTGACACCAACCTTGTAGAGGTGGAAGTAGAGTTCTCTTGAGCAGGAAGAATTCTTCAGCAAGTTGGCTTACTGATATGTTTAACTGAAGGAAATACTCTTATGGTTTTAATTTTTTTGCTTGGGAACAGTTCCCCATAAGCATGATTTACAGAAGTGGCATTTTGTGATAAAATAACATTATGACACAGTGGCTTTTTAAATAGAAGGAAATACTTTAGAGGAGCAGTACAAAAGTAAGAGTCTCTAAAGTACTTTGCTGAAACCTAAGTGAAGGAGGTCAAGGGGATGTCTTGGTGTAGCACTGCCATCCCCAACACCTATTTTCCTAAGGTCACTCCCTCCTGTGAATAGACCCTGACTGTGTTTCTCAGCAGCTCTTGGTAGGGCCACAAAGGTCTTTCAAACTACATAACTCAGAATGGGAAGATTATACATTTAGATAGTTGGGAATGTTTCCACTCTTGAAATCCACTTTGATCAGAGGCCACTGAACAAACTTATGTCTTATTGTCATGTAAGAAATAAACATGTGAACATCATTCACACCAAAGTGAAGATACGAGATTCAACTCTGGGGCTTCCCTGGTGGCACAGTGGTTAGGAATCGCCTGCCAATGCAGGGGACGCAGGTTTGAGCCCTGGTCCTGGAAGATCCCACATGCCAGGGAGCATCTAAGCCCGTGAGCCACAAATACTGAGCCTGTGTGCCACAACTACTGAAGCCCGTGCGCCTACAGCCCATGCTCCGCAACTAGAGAAGCCACCGCAGTGGGAAGCCCGTGCACTGCAATGAAGACTAGCCCCTGCTCACTGCAACTAGAGAGAGCCCACGTGCAGCAACAAAGACCCAATGCAGCCAAAAAAATAAATTTAAAAAATTTTTAAGCGATTCAACTCTGAGCTCACCCTGTTGCAGAGTAGACAACGCCAGTGTACTTATGTGGAGGGTGGTGCCAGAGCAAGGGATGGTGTTCTGATAGCTTCTGCTTTGACAGGTGATTGAAGCCTCAGATGTTGTGCTGGAGGTGTTGGATGCCAGAGATCCTCTTGGTTGCCGGTGTCCCCAGGTAGAAGAAGCCATTGTCAAGGGTGGACAGAAAAAGCTGGTACTTGTATTAAATAAATCAGGTAGGCGAAAACATTGCTCTTTATATTCCATATGCACTAGTGAGGTATGAGGAAAACATCTGAACAGTCTTGATTGTCTCTGAAGACTGATAAGATCCAACTCTGACCTCAACAAAACCAATGCACATGCGTGAGCTCTTATTGCCAAAGACAGTGCTGGGCAGTGGGGTGGAAATTTTTTTTTTCCCCTTAATTACTATATTATACTTATTTATTCATTTATTTACTGTTATGTTGGGTCTTTGCTGTGTGTGGGCTTTCTCTAGTTGCGGCGAGCGGGGGCTGCTCTTCATTGCAGTGTGCAGGCTTCTCTTGTTGCGGAGCACGGGCTCTAGGCATGTGGGCTTCAGTAGTTGTGGCACGAGGGCTTAGTAGTTGTGGTGCACGAGCTCACTTGCTCTGTGGCACGTGGGGTCTTCCCAGACCAGGGCTCAAACCCGTGTCCCCTGCATTGGCAGGCGGATTCTTAACCACTGCACCACCAGGGAGGTCCTGGAGATGTTTTCTAGAAGCGAATTAACTGGTTTGTACTGTTCTTTCGCTATTCAGTACTTAACCACCTTGTCTTATTTAAGAGTGTAAGCTTTTATGCTCAGCTTACTGTGTAGTATATTTCACGTAGGAAATGATGACAGTGCCACATTCTTCACATCTGCACAATGTCGACATGTGGCACTATTTAGATGAGACATGATTATGTATCTGGGTTTGAGCAGCAGGGACAGAAACACCCAGAAACAGAAACCTGTGAAACAGAAAGTAAGGATGGGATCTAAAATTACAGTTGGGGTCAGTAAACATGGCTCCTACCTGATAGTAAATTCTGGAAACATAGCCCTAAGGTTAGTATGGTAATATTCTAGAGGTTGACTTAATCCTGAAAGGATGAGCAATGCAGAGGGGAATTAAAGAAATACAGAGGTGTACATACTGAACTCTGTTAACCAGAAGCATGGTAGGCAGCTGACCCTCTCCCCATCTTCTAGTTCAGATACTTTTGAAAAAACTGGGAAAAGGCAAACCTGAATGAAATCCATAGTTTACTAGACTTTGCAAATTTATCTCAACAAAATGACCAAATTGGAACAGTGTTTTATTCCTAATCCCTTTCAGATTTGGTACCAAAAGAGAATTTGGAGAACTGGCTAAGTTATTTGACAAAGGAATTGCCAACAGTCGTGTTCAAAGCCTCAACAAATCTGAAGGACAAAGGGAAGAGAATCAAGGTACCCTTAATTTAATGGTGGGAAATGTGGTTCTTTCATCTTTCAGATGGGTGAAATATGATGAGTGTACAAAATCTTGATTAAAAAATGAAAACTTTTAAGATCCAACTCTGATTTCATCCAGGGATAATCTGAAAGGCAATGGAATGTGGTGATTTTAATAGATGGGCTCTGGAGCCAGATGGCTTGGGTTTTGTCTGGTGGATTGTCAGAAGTAGTTAAACTAATTATTTAGAATTTTAACTTGTGAAGGTAAAGAAGAAAGCTGCTCCATTCAAAAGTGAAGTCTGTGTTGGAAAAGAAGGCCTTTGGAAGCTTCTTGGAGGTTTTCAGGAGACTTATGGCAAAGCCATTCACGTTGGGGTAATTGGTGAGTTTCAGTTCAACATATTTTATGTCTTATCTCAGTAAGTGCAACTCGGCACTATAGGTAATGTTAGCTTCTAAGAATTCTGGTTTATTTGAATTAATAATCTTTTCCTGCTTTTTCATTACCTGTGCAAGAAATGAAGATGCTAAGAGTAGTTTTAGTGTTGAAGTGAAGACGCTCAGATCCAACTCTGATCTTGCTCTAAACAGGCAAGCATAAAACAAGGGAGTGGAGATTTTATAATTACCAGCACATAATGCCTTTTGTATCTGTGGATTTCCCATTTGTAGGTTTCCCAAATGTGGGGAAAAGCAGCATCATCAATAGCTTAAAACAAGAACGGATATGCAATGTTGGTGTATCCATGGGACTTACAAGGTAAATTGAGTTCCATAATTGCAATATTTCATTATAGGTAAGTATGATTTTGTTTATTTTAAGGGCGACAGTTTTCTGTTTCTATTTACTCAACTTTCTATTTAGTGAAAGGAACAGGGTTAAGCCAGTGTTAGGCTTGGGAAGAATTGATTAGAATAGCTGCCCACAATCTAGTCTGAAAGACGAGCAAATAGATTCATAGAAAGAAAAGCTGCCTTAGAGGAAGTGATGTTTGAACCTGAACTTGAAATGAATAGAAGTCTGCCAGGTAGAAGAGGGGGGAGATACTACAGAGGAAACAGCATGTGTTTAGGTCAATATGTATGTAAGCTATAACACGTAGTGTTTTGTCTTTAGAAGAGGAGGGTGTGCTGTTATGGTTTTAGATAAACACGAAGCAAATGATGATAAAATGGATCTGACAGACTGTGCTGAGTTTGTTCAATCCAACCCTGAGCTTCGTTGTGTCTCTTGGCCTTTAGGAAAACCAGTGCCTGTCAGTTACCATCTTTCTTGTTTCAGGTACATGCAGGTTGTCCCCTTGGACAAACAAATCACAATCATAGATAGTCCAAGTTTCATCGTGTCTCCACTTAACTCTGCTATTGCACTCGCTCTGAGAAGTCCAGCAAGTATTGAGGTAGTAAAACCAATGGAGGCTGCTAGCGCCATCCTGTCCCATGCTGATGCTCGACAGGTAAAAAGAATCCCGTTCCCTTGAGCTCCATCTTGTCTTTCATTATAAGCATTTTTTTTAACATCTGTACTATATCAGATAGATGACAGTTTGTTTTTCTTTTTTTAATAAGGTAGTACTGAAATTTACTGTCCCAGACTTTAAGAATTCTCTGGAATTTTTTACTTCATTTGCTCAGAGAAGAGGACTGCACCAAAAAGGTGGAAGCCCAAATGTAGAAGGTGCTGCCAAACTGCTGTGGTCTGAGTGGACAGGGTAAGGCTTCTTTCTGTTGGCTTTTTGATGACCACATAGAATAAAGGAACTGATTTTTGACACACTTTATTTTTAATACCAGTGCCTCCTTAGGTTACTTTTGCCATCCCCCTACATCCTGGACTCCTCCACATTTTAATGAGAGCATTGTGACAGACATGAAACGGGGCTTTAACCTGGAAGAACTGGAAAAGAACAATGCACACAGCATACAAGGTAAGCACGGCTTGTGTTTAACTACTGTCTTCATAAGCTGACAGGCCAATAAAGGTCTCATCTGTTTACACGGGCTGTTTACCTTTCCTAGCCATCAGGGGCCCTCGTTTAGCCAGTAGCATCCTTTTCCAGTCATCGGGTCTGACAAATGGAGTGATAGAGGAAAAGGACATACCTGAAGAATTGCCGAAACAGAAAGAACGGAAGCAGGAGGAGCGGGGGGACTATGAAGATGTCAACACTGACCAGGAATGTGTTGACGAAGAAGGTGATGTAAGTATGTTGTGCGTGAGTTGTTTAAGCTGAAGTAAGTTTTCTAGCATTACAATGTACAACAGAGGGGAAGGGGCTGAAGGAAGAAATAGAAATTAAGTATTTCATGACTTTAAAAAGCCTCGTACAATTTAGAAGTTTAAGGCTTGCAATCATTAGTCTTGATTTTGTGCATCCATTAATGTGTACCTCCAGAGGCGTTTTCTGGGTATGTAATTAAATTGGATTAATGAGCACACAAGGGCTTACTAACACTGTTTCTCTGTCCCACAGGAAAAGAGCTCAGACATGTTCCCTGAAGAAGAGGCCTGCGAGGCACTGCCTGAGGACTCTCAATCAGGTGAGTTGGGTGGAGGGATCTTCTAACAAAGCAGTACAGTAGCTTTTATTTTTGTTTTTAAACACCTCCTTTTTCTTTCCAATACAGATAAGCAGTCTGCACCACCTTTCATCTTGGATAAAATGACTGAAGAGGAAGATGATGCTTATGATTTCAGTACAGATTATGTATAATAGAACTTTGTCCTTATATAATGGTGTTTTGTTGTTGGTTTTTAACATTGTGAGCAGACTGCTAAGCTGTTCTCTGCGTGTGATGTACCAGTTTGTTACAGTATGACATAAGCTGTGTAAATTTTGTGAATGTGTATATAATGATATATTCATTTTAAAAAATCAGGCAACTTAGAAAGTATCTAAATTCTATAAAAAGATATCTCTTAAACAGTGAGTGGATAGAAGTTAAAACATACCTTATTGAAACATGTAGTTTTACTTTATTTACAGATTCGGCCACAGGTCACAAAATTAAAACCAAGCAGCAGTGTTGAACTAGCTGTACCAGCCGTATCTAAGTACATTCACCTCTGGTCGTTCAGCACCGTCAGTAAGCAAGCTCTTGGTAAGGCAGATGGAGGCATATTTATAGTCTGTCTGGGAAGCTGACTGCCAGATGGGGCAGTTTGTCCTCTTTACCCAGCTGAAATGTCCCTTGTCCCTTTGTTGCTGCAAACAGGCATTGAAGCCTAGCAAGTGTTACTTCCCACACATACTGTCTTCCAGGATTTCCTGAGAAATGCTTATAGCATATTTATTTACTTTATATTTGAGATCTCCACATGTCTTCGGATTAGGCTGAATTTGCCTGTTGGGTCTGGAATATACCATTTTTCCCAGACATCAGTATATGAAGCAGTTCTTCCCCATGGCTTAAAGTGCCCATTCCAGTGGAGTAGCTTGGCAGCCTTAACAAACTGGGGTGAATATCGTTTTCCAGCACTGGAACCTTACATTTAGGAAAAAAGAGCCAAATGACTATACTAATCAGACACAAGACTGCAGGAAACTTAAGGGAAACAATATATTCCATCCCTGAGGGTGGTCCTTTAGACACTTTATTAGCTTAGGCCCTTGGTTAATTATCTACTTACCAAGGTGGCGAACATTCCACATAGGGTCGATGGTGGAGTGCTGCCGATAAAATACGATCAGCAGAGGTGGTGTTGTGATGCTGCCAGCCAGTGTTCTACTGTACAGCCCTTCTCTTGGTGGGACAGATAACAAATGAAAGCTGTTAGTAAAGAATCCTAATTCCTGTTAGTGAAGACCACCAGGGTTGAAATAAGAAAAGAGTGTTCACAGCTAGGCCAGTTACATACTTACTCTACATTGAGTTTCATCCATTTTTCCAGCTGGCTAGTTATATTCTGTCTTTTCCATTCTGTCAAGTTTGCAACAAAAACTCCAGGGTTAAATGAGCAGGTGCTGGCTTTCATGGAAAGCTTACGAATTCTTTCCTTTTTATAGTCAAGATATCCAATGTAATTGTACTAAAAACACAATTGGGATATATAGTATGTTTAATGCTTCAAACAGTAATTTGATAACTGTTCTGCTTACTTATGACTTCTCAGATTATTAAAAAAGGGCTCTACATAAAGCAAATAAAAGTGACACTTGGGATTGCAAGCTAGACAACAGGAACCTAAACATTAAGCCAGATGTTCAAGGAGAATTAGGTTGTCTAATCTGTGAACCAATCTAGGAAAGCAGCCTTGAGTTTTGGGATGAAATAATTGGTGAGTAAAATGTAGCTAAAGATTTAGAATTCCCTGATTTTGCTGCCTCTCCCCATTGACGTGAATTATAGGGAGTGGAATGTCTATTTACGCGGTCTAATAAGTAATTTACCTGGTTCCCTGCTCCACGGATGACTACTTTAGTAGAGGATGAATCACAATCTTCTGAAAATGCAGCTGCATGTCCTGGCTTCAATGGTGTATTATACAGGGCAAGAATATCACCTGAAACAGATAAGGGTAAGATTTACACTGGAAGTTGCCCCAAGATTCCCTATTCCTCCCACTTAGGATGGCCTTTTATAGGATATCATAAATAAGACAACCACTATCGCCCACACTGGACAGAGAGCAGCACTGATGGTGACATTCTTTAGTACCTTGTACAATTACATCATCGTCCATATATATGGCCTTCTTTGCGCTGGGGACCAGTATTGGCAAGTAGAACCTTGCAAAGGTTAACTGGAAAAGGAAAGAGGCATTGGCACAAGATTTGTCAGTGGCTGTGCTTTTGTTTATTAGAAACTCCCAGAATGCTCTCGGTATCCATGCAGGAGAAGACAGCCAAAGGTCTCTGAACTTCCAGGTTTGGTCCCCAGGGAAGTACTAGTACTGTACCCACAGTTACCCAGGTATTCCAATCGTTTCATAATACTACCAAGTACAAACAAGGATGCATGGAACTCACTGGTTTCATGGAATCCCCCTGGTCAGGATCCTCCTTTACTTTCCCTTCCAAAAGTTTAGTGTCAAAATTCACAATTTTGTACCTGATGCTTTTCAGGGTACTGCTGCTGAGCCAGGACCTGATGAAAATAAACCACTAAATATCAGTTTTAAGTAATCATGTCCCAAACCACAGCCATATCTCTGCTTTCCAATAAGACCATAATGCAAGAGAAATCCTGAGGACAAAATAGGTGTCTTCAAGCCCCTTCACCTCTGAGCTTTGGTTTCCTCATCTGCAGTGAATTTACCCACTAAAGACCCTTCCTGAACCAAGATTCCATGGTGATAGTGCACCCAAAGGCTCATACTTTTGATCACTCTTCTGACACTAAAACTGCTGTAAAAAAAATTCATTATGGAATTGAGAAGATCCTTTCACCACATGGATCATTTAACATTTGTCCCTCCAAATACATCAGTGAAGAAAATGAGTCAAAGTATGATGGTAGTGAAAGCTAAGTTATCAACAAAGCTGGTAAATCAGTCTGTTAATCTACACACTCATTATTCACTGTGTTGGCTGAGTGATTTCTACCTGAGTCTAAGGTACTGCCTGTAAGAAAAGTCAGTATTCCCTAAAGAGGTGTTGCACATTTTTCCTAGGCCCATTTCTCATCAGCGTTTTGTGGATATAATGTTATTTCTGTAGTCTATTTTAATGCAATATTTCTTTCTACATTGTTTTAGATGATTTCTTGAGTTTTTAAAATATGGAAAAATAATTCGTAACAACTGATGAACAACCATGGAGAAAGGCACAAGAACAGATGTTTTAGAACTTTGACCACTATTAACCTGTTAGATAAAATGTTTCTTGGAATAAACTTCGTAAATCTTAATTCAAAGCATCTTTCAAAACACAGTTAAGACATCCATCAGATTGAGTTTCTATTAATCACAAGTTACAATAGTAAGGATCATTTGCTGAGCGATTATTATGTCGTAGGTGTTTTCATATATTTTTTCATTTACTTGACACAATCCTCTAATCTAGATATTTGTACCCCGTACTTACAGATGAGTAAATGGGTTCCAAAGAGTTAGGTAATGTTCCCCACTATGGGCTAAAATTTGGATCAGTGTCTATGCTCACTTCACCATACTACCTTGCCATTGCTCCCATGTCCCTTCCCACTCTAGACCAGAACTACTCAAGAGCATGTTCTTGAAATAAGGAACTTGTAAGAGAATGTAAATCAACACCTTACTTCCTTCATTGAGAAAGTCTTATTACCAAAAAAAAATCCACTTAACTATGCATAGTAACGCAGTTGATTTACATCTTGGCACAGTTTTCTTACATGTTTTTGCTATCATGGAGACATGTTTATGGTACAATCACATGGAAGAACAATGCAGTTTACATGTGGTATAATTATATAGGAAAAATGTAAACACTGAAAAACATATTACTGGATTGGCAGCTGGCCTGCTCTTAGAGCATCCCTTAGAAGCAGAATCATCAGGGAAGCCGAGCTCACCGGAGATGGTCTCCTGTACCGTTGAGTGTAACAATGTAGAAAATCACACTGGAGCGAGTGTTGTGCTGAATACTGTTTATGGCTGCAATGGCCCCCCCAAGCCTATCTTCAGATGCAGCAATGACCACAGGAATCTCCTCTTGTCTCCCATCTACCGCATGCTGGGGAGCATTTGGGACAAAGTCTACAGGCTGAAGCCCCACAATTCCTGAATCTGCAAAGAACACACACAGAGAAGGTACTGTGATACAAACACAATCTCAAGAGCCTTTGATACAGAGCCCAAGACATGAAAAGAGGTAAGCTGAGAATTATGATACTTACACCTCATTCTGCCTCATTGTAATGTGAAGCATATAGCCCAGAAATTGTGTTTTTCCTGTATGTAACCAGGCCTTTGGAAAAGCATTTTTAAAAAAACAGGCAGACAATTCTGATACATTACTGGTAGGAATATAACAATCTTTTTAGACTGTATTTGGGCAATTTGTATCAAGAGCCTTAAACAGGTACATGGCCTTTGACCCAATAATTCCCCTTGTGTCTCTTAAGGACATCTGAGAGGTAACCAAAAGTCACAATTTTATTTACAATTGTGAAAAACCTAGAAACAGACTAAAAAACAGTTGTTTTTCAAACTGTGAATTGTATCCCACAAGTAGGCATGAAATCAATATAAGTGGATCGCAATCAGAACATGAGTAAGAAAACAGTTCCTGAATTGGAATAGAACAGTGACTTAGAAAATATCAGAATGCATCACATACAGCAAATGCAAGTATTGTTTTGTAAACCTTGCTTTTTATAATAAGTTTGTTCATTTACTCATTCATCATGCATTGAACACTGAATGCCTACTATGTGCCAAGCAATATCTAGGCACCAGGGTTACAGCCATGAATAAGATGGTCAAATCTTTACCATTGTGTAGGGCAGATAGACAATAAATACATGTATGTGTCTGCTGTATGTAACACATTCATTATTGTGGGGTTGCCATAAAACAAATCTGAAAGTCATTGTACCAAAAGACTTTTTCCTATGGCAAAAAGTAAACTATGTGACATTAAATTTACATATGAAGAGTTTTGTCATGGTGACGTACTTAGGATATAATTATGTGAAAAACCATGTCATGTGTAGTTTATATATAGTATAATCTCAACTGTATAGAAAAAAATACAGAGAAAAAAAACCTGGAAGGTACTAACACAAAATTTTAATTATCTCTAGGCAGTGAAATCATTTATTCAATGAATATTTAGAAGCACCTCCTATGTACCAGCCACAACTGTCCTCATGGAGCTTGAATGCTATTTTCTTTTTTACATATGTTCCCACCAGAAGCATGCATTACTTTATGCAAATATATATGTATATATAAAAACACACACACATATATACACTATTATAAAAACATGCTATCAGAGCACTCAGTGAAAGTTAAGGAAAAGCTATTAGTCTTTTCTTGCTCTGGTGAAGTACAGTGGGTGACAATCCAAAAATGATTTTTGAGAAACACTCTGAAGCCTCAAACATCCCTCAATACCAAGGCAAAGCAGTATAAACAACTAATCTAAAATAACTGGCAGCGGAATTATACAATAGTGGTCTTTTAAATCAGGTGACAAGGCTTTGTGGTTTTGTTTTACTACTAAAGACCTGCTGATATGGTTTCATGTGTTAAAGCAGAGTAACAGGTAAAGGAAAGTAACCAGACCGACACTCTAGTGAACAGGAGGCATCAAACACGAGCAACACCCACCTGTCCCCACATTCTGAAGCCCTGCCCTACTGAAATGTCTGTAGATAACAGCCCACAGTGGCTTTCTCCAAGGCCTCTGATTTGGTAAAAAGGAATCTTCTGTGAGATCAAACCCTCAGCAAACAACTGCCCGGCAAGGAGAAGGGGACAGGCTGCAAGAGCACAATGAGTGCCACCTGCCTTTCTGAAAGTCTTTAGTACTTCTATAAGGCCAAGAAGAAAGCCGCCTTTTCCTTGAATCTAGTGATGTAACTCAGAATGTGGGACACAGGGAATTCCAGGTCCTCAACACATGCCAAGGCATCAGTCAGGGTTCCCATACCTGAAACCTCGTTCCTCAGCAAACTGCTCAGGCCGAGGAAGTTATGGTGTAAAACCAGTAAGAAGAGAGCAACAGCCAGGACCAGGATGATAATGTTTACTGAAACAGAGGAGAATGCCCATGTTACATCTCTTCACCTTTTGACCTGGTATAAAACAATAGAACTGTAGAAAGGACATACCTTTACGGAACGACATCTTTTTCTTCTGTCTTATATAAATATTAGTTATTAACCCTACAAAACAAAAACAAGCCCCCAAAGTCAGTAGGTACATTAGAATGTCCATCAAAATGCCTACATGCTTTTTTTTTTTTTCTGGTTGCGTGCGGGCTTTCTCTAGCTGTGGTGAGCCGGGCTACTCTTCGTTGCGCTGCGCAGGCTTCTCATTGCAGTGGCTTGTCTTGTTGCAGAGCATGGGCTCTAGGCACGCGGGCTTTAGAGTGCAGGCTCAGTAGTTTCGGTGCACAGGCTTAGTTGCTCTGCAGCATGGGGATTCTTCCTGGACCAGGGCTCGAACTGGGTCCCCTGAATTGGCAGGCGATTCTTAACCACTGTGCCACCAGAGAAGTCCCACCTACACACTTTTATTCAGGTAGAAACAAGAAATGCATACGGTATTTTCTGCAAGAAACTCGTTTTGAATTAACAGTTTCCAAGGACCCAATTTGGGATCTGAATTTTTTATGGTAGTCATAATAAAATACGTCCAGTAACTTATAGCCTTGTATACCATATGCCACTAGATGAAAAGCAAAAGAAATTCTACCAGGAGGAATACCTGGAGTCTAACCACTATGGAAATGTTTTCTGAATGAATTTCTACTTAAAATTCCTAATTAGACATGGACTTCAGTTGTCTATGATCCAGTAAACCAAGGTCAGCCTCGTTGGTACAAACATCCCTGTTCCAAGATGTATTCCATTCATCTTTAACTGGAATTAAAGAAAAGAGAAAAAAGAACAGTTCCCAAATTCATTTAAAACTATAGCAGAGGGACTTCCCTGGTGGCGCAGTAGTTAAGAATCTGCCTGCCAATGCAGTGGACACAGGTTTGAGCCCTGGTCCAGGAAGATCCCACATGCCGCTGAGCAACTAAGCCTGTGCGCCGCAACTATTGAGCCTGCGCGCTAGAGCCAGCGAGCCACAACTACTGAAGACCGCACACCTAGAGCCCGTGCTCCGCGACAAGAGAAGCCACCGCAATGAGAAGTCCGCACACCGCAACAAAGAGTAACCCCCACTCGCGGCAACTAGAGAAAGACCGCGCGTAGCAACAAAGACCGAACGTAGCCAAAAATAAATAAACTTATAAAAAAGAAAAAAAAACCTATAGCAGGGAAACAGAATTACAAAAATTCACAAAATCCAATCTTGCTATCAAAAGTTTAGAGCTCTAGCCTCAAAAATTAAAAATCTGCTAAAAGAAAAAATTAGCTTTTTCTGGGGGCTTCCTCTCTGTTGGTTAACTACCCATCTCTTATGAAAGTGGTGTCTAATACTGTCACTCCGCCGGTGGTTTGTGCTCCCCAGCTCATCTGAAGCCTTCACTTTTTCAAAACAAATAATTCAATGGAAACAAGACTGTAAGTGGGGCTAAATTAAACTATTAGGTTTCTACAACAATCTCTGGGTAATGTTTCATTAAAAACATTTTATACAACCTGGATATTGTGATCCTACATTTGAGAACTTTACCCTTTTCTACTTCATCTTCCCCCATGGGAGTACCTAACACTTACATAAAGGCTATTAATTTTACAAAGTACTTTCAAATATAGCATATTTCTAAAATCAAAGTTAGTTTGAATTAATTTCATCTTAAATGAAGTGCGTGCCTATCAGGCACTTGATTTCTCAAGGCCTTTGAAAAGAAGAGAAATATATTGAAGTGCTGTTTAAAAAACTGGGATCACAGGCCAGATTACAAATTTGGGAGAACATAATTCAGACTCCCAAAGAACAATCTAAAATAAACACACATTCTTTCTCGCTCACTCTCATTTCTTTCTAGAACAGTATATGTAAAGTATATTATACCAACAAGTTTACTCTCTAAAGACTACAAATCGTTATATACCCTGAGCCATGTGTCTCTATCTCCTCTTGAGGACTGAGCCTTACCTATAGAAGGTGGCAGACTGGGGGCTGCTGAGACAGAGTTCTAACATCTGCCTGCTTGGAGCCAACTTCCACCAAGACTGGAGAAAACTATCTCACTTTAATAAATCTCATTTAGTTAATGGTATAAGGGCCAATGGTTTAGCTCAACAATGTCCACTAACAATTACTTACAGGTGGTATGTTAATTGAGAGGCACAAGTATTTGTGCTATTGTAGCTACCTAGACAGAAGAAAAACACAATCCCAGCAGCTATTTGATGTACTTAAGTAGATTCACATGGCAGAAACCACCTACTCCTAAAACTCTTCCACAGTTATCTACATGCAAAATGCCGATTATTATGGAGTGTGTCTGATCCATATTTCCTTTCCTGGTGCAATTCCTGGTAATGGAATTCACTGATCTGGTTAGAAAGAATTCTCAAAACTGTATGTACATCCCAGATATGCAATATTGGCTGTATTTTTGCAAGAGTACACAACTGTGTACAATTTGATCAGTAATATTCAATTTTCACTATGAAAAGTAGCATTTTGTCTATAAATTACAAGACCTTCACATTCCCAAATCATTCACAATACACACACATAGCAGGCATTCCCAGAAATATGGGTGAAGAAACCTTACGGGGCAAGAACACTTTATGTTTTTAACTTGCTAGCTACCTGCAATAGTACCCACATCTCAGTAGCCTTTTCTGCTTTTCTTTCTACTGCTATATATTCCCAAGGAAGGCCATTCCACTCATGCTCTGCAACCTATCCTATAATTGTTTCCTTGGTGCAGCATCAGCAAACTCTTTCCCTCTCTGCTGGATCACACACTTAGCAGCATTATCATGCTCTGGTATCTTCCAGTTAATTAAAAAATAAAAATAAAAAAGACACCACTTCCCATATCCCAGCAGACCCACAGACCCATTTCTCTGTTCACTCTCACTCTAAAAGCTTGAAAGGATTTGAAGTTCCCAGCTCCACTTTCTCTCCTCTTGTCCTCTATCCTACTTCAACCAGACTTCTGGCCCTACTTCTCCATTCAAAGTGGCTTTGTCGAGGTCACAAAAGACCAAGGTCATCTTTCTGTCCTCTTCCCATCCCCTCAGAGGCCATCAAGAAAGTTCACCGCTCCCCCTCTTCAATTATGAAATTATCTCATTTATTTGATTTCTTTGTGTCTTCCCTGCTCTAAGAAAACAGTGACCCCGGTGAAAAGTGTTTATTCGTGTATCCTTGCCATCTAAAACCATGTCTGGTAAATGGTAATAGGTATGTGATATTTGTTGAATGGTCTTGTTAATCCAGGAGCAAGGCTGGTTCTCAGCTCTGAAAGGGAACACGATCTTTGATAATAATCATGAAAACAAATTCAAACACAAGGAAAGACATGGATTCCAATGGAGATGTCTCTGAAATTGAACCTGACACGCAATCTCCTTTTCCCATGATTATCTTTATAGCTCAAATACCATAAAGGCTCTGCAGCAACTGCCACCCTGTGAAGTGCATTTAAAGAGGGATAACACAGAGGGATACATCTATTTCTGCATACGAGGGAAAGTCTGTTTAGTCTCTGCCAGACTGAAAGGTGGAAAAGGCACTAAGGATATACATCCACTTTCTCTACCTCTTCTCTGCCTAGCTCCTACTTGGCTTTCAGGAGTCTGGGGAGCCTCCCCCAAACCTCACATTCAGCTGCATCTCCCCTGAGCTCTCACATCTCCCAGGCTTCGCTACCCCAGAGTAAATCCGGCTTATATTCGTGGGGTTACGTGGCTGTCTCCTTTGACACACTCTGGGCTCTAGGAAGGCAAGGACCTGGTGTTGGTCACGGCCATGTCCTTGGCCCAATTCATGGCACAGAAAAAGCTGCCGGGAATGTTTGCTTACTGCATGAGGTCGGCAGCCGCACACCGCCTGCCCTGGAGTGCCTAGAATCCCACCGCCTGTGACCCTGAGGCGCAACACAGCACACAGGCCAGACAGCCAGTTGGGACCCACAGGCTCAGGTTTCCCAGAACAGTTTCTCTCCGGAACGTGAGTCTTCCACCTTGCTCAGAGTAACGGGGCAGGGCCTAAGCTTCTGAGATAGACGCCGGCCTCGAGAGGCAGTGCGAAACCTTTGCTGGCCTCTTTCGGGAGGCCTGAGTCTGTGAGGACGCCAGTGAAGCCGCCAAGCAGCCTGGAGGGACAAACTGGAGACTCCCCGGGTGGGAACTCTCTCCAACTCGTGCGAAGGGGCGGGCCAGGACCCGTCCTTCTCCGAGGGCATTCCCTTTCTCTGGATGATGCGTTCTGGGGTACTCTCCTCTAAATTCTGGGGGTCAATAACGTTTAGGGGTGTTTCGCAATGGGTGACGCTCCAGGGGTTCCCCCCACCCCGCGGCCCCGAGGCCAGCCGTTTCCCTCGGACGCTCCCCACGGCCTCCCTTACCTGCAGCCCGAGGAGGAGGGGCCGCTGCCCACGCCCCGGCCCGCCCCGCCAGCTCAGCGTCCCCACCGCAGGCCCCAGGGCCCAGCCCGCTGCCGGGCCGCCCGCGTCCCCTACACTCCGGACCGAGCCCGCCTGCCCGCTAGCTCCGCGGCCGCCGCGCAGTCCCGCAGCCCCCCGCCGTTAGCCGCTCGGTCCGCAAGACCGTCGCGCAGAGCAGGCGCCGCCGGGCAGCCCCACCGCTGGGGTCCTCGCCGAGAAATGTCCGTCGCCATGGAGACGGGGCGTGCGCAGGCCGCCGTTAAGCCGCGAAGGCACAGCCAAGTACAGTTTGGGGGACCTGGACCGCGGCCCTCGGCACCCAACAGCACTGACGCGAACCCTTCACGGGCGCGTGATGCCTCGGCTCGGCCGCCACCGTCAGCATCTCGGCTTTTGCAGAGAGGGCGCCGGCCTACAGCCAGCTCCGAAAGCGCGGGTCGCCTAGCGAGGGCACGGGGAGGGGCCTCGGGCCGACCGGGTTTGTGGGAGACATCCGCTTCCGGGGCCGCGGCCATCGCGACCCTCGGCTCGACAGGACAGTAGAGCTGTACGCAGGAGCTGACCCCGGCCCCTACTGTCCCTGAGTCCCGGCCGCCTTCGCTCCGCCGCCCGCTTCCTGAGCCAGTCATGTTGGAGTATCTGAGTTCCCTGCCCACGCAAATGGTGAGGGCGCTGCCCGCCTCGGCCCCAAGATTCCTACACGCCGCTCGCTAGCCTGGCAGCTCCGCAACCCTTGTCCGAGACCCACCCGGTGCTGCGCGGTTCCTACCCCGATGGCTACTTTCTTCCCCGAAATGAATCTCCTGGGTCCCCTTCTCTCTTCCCCCGCGAGGATACCCCAGCCCGGGTTCCGTGAGTTTGCTTTAATTCCCCCGGGAAACCCAAAATGTCATTCCTTGCTTAAGTTCTTGGGGAAGTCCCATATATTGGGATCGCCCTGTGCCAAAGCTGTGAGGCCAGGGCAGGAATGTACCTCTCCGGTGGTGGAACCAATTTCTGCTTTGCTCTCCTTCACCTCTAGGATTACAAGGGCCAGAAGCTAGCTGAACAGATGTTTCAGGGAATTATTCTTTTCTCTGCAGTAAGTATTGGTTTTGCATAGTCGTCTCTCCCCACCCCCACCCCAGCTTGACTGTATTTAATATACTTTCTTTGTCTCTAGATAATTGGATTTATCTACGGGTACGTGGCTGAACAGTTCGGGTGGACTGTCTATATAGTTATGGCGGGATTTGCTTTTTCGTGTTTGGTAAGAAATTTGTGGGTGCTTGGATGTTGGTGGCAACTTAGGTTTTCTGAATTGGGTTGTTTTGGTTGGCCCTAGTAGTGAGAACTGGCACCATCGTTTACCTCATCCTTCCCTTGCTATCACTGGAAAAGTAAATGCCAAATAGCATCAGATAAGGTTAAGGTACATAAAGCTCATTTCTTTTGGCAGGCGATCCAAGCAGTAATCTTAAAGTCAAACTAGACCTTAAGACCTTACGGTCTTCATATTGCTCCCTCCTCACCTTTCTTTTAGCTCTTAAAGCCATGTGTAAACAATGAGGCTTGTTCTCACAGTATCTTGTCTGGGTGGTGGCACATAGTTTTCATAGGAATGTCAGTTTCATTTTTTTTTACCTTTAGCATAGGAGTCATTTGGGAACCAGGCATTATCCATAATGCTCTTTTAAACTTTTAATGGCCATAAATGATGTGTTTTCTCTGTTCTGACCCAGCTGACACTTCCTCCATGGCCCATTTATCGCCGGCACCCCCTCAAGTGGTTACCTGTTCAAGACTCAGGCACAGACGACAAGAAACCAGGGGAAAGAAAAATTAAGAGGCATGCTAAAAATAATTGATTGCGGTTTTCATGATTGAGCTTTACTACTGCACCTGCTTTTGTTTCGTGTGACATGAGCTAAATTGTTTTCATATCCAAAACATGAGCTAAAAACACCTATGCTCAGCTGTGTACAGATTTTGTTCTCTCTATATTTCACTTTTCTGTTGGGTTTTGACTTATAAATATTTCAGATCTTCTCTTCACAATCTTCCTCTGAAATGGAGAACAGAAAACACAAGTATGCAAAGTTTCTTTCAGGTTTACAAAATAATGAAGAATAAAAGCCTCATAAATGACAGTACAATTTAACTATCAAAGTTTTATAATTCATTATGAGTCATCAGGCTGTTTTAATGTTTTCAAATAAAACTCACAGTGCAACTCAATGTCTAAAGAGTCTTTTGTTTATTGTTCTGCAAGCATGACTACTAGTAAAAGCCAAAGTTAGAAGTTTGTGGTTCGGAAAGTGTAAGAACCATTTCTCTTTTCTGAAGCTACAAGTTCCTAACATACTTTTTTTTTTCTTTAACAACAGCAAAAGCACCTATAAAAAAACTTTTGCTTTATACATTTAACATCTTATTCAATGCATGATTCATACGTGATATCTTACAGCTATGAAATTTACCACAAATGTAAATTTGTGGTAAAGTAGTATCTTGGTACCACTAAAATAAGGCTATTGCCAAGCAGAAAACATTTAATCCAGGCTTTACCTAAGGTGGTTCAAAGTGGAAACCCATAAAACTGTAAATTCCTTTAAAATTTTCCAGAGGGCCGAAGAGAAAAATGTTCTAAAGGCCTTGTGGGAGGGATGGGAGTAGAAGGATTATTACAGGTAATATTCTGTTTCTCAATACCAGGATATAGGACTTCCAAACTGTGAGTTTAAAAAAAAGGGAGCAAAGACCTTAATATAGCAAAAGTCAGGAAAGGATTCTAAAAAAGGGGAAGAAAAATAAAAGATGGCAGAAAGAAGAACAAGCATATCAATAAGTATAATAAATGTGATTATAAAGTTAAGAGCTCCCAATAGGGTTAAAAATCATGTCACCTCATGTTCTCAAAATGACACCCCAGTGGGCTTCCCTGGTGGCGCAGTCGTTGAGAGTCCGCCTGCCGATGCAGGGGACATGGGTTCGTGCCCCGGTCTGGGAAGATCCCACATGCCGCGGAGCGGCTGGGCCCATGAGACACGGCCGCTGAGCCTGCGCGTCCAGAGCCTGTGCTCCGCAACGGGAGAGGCCACAACAGTGAGAAGCCCGCGTACCGCAAAAAAAAAAAAAAAAAAAAAAAAAAAAAATATATATATATATATATATATATATATATATATATACACACAGAATGTTAATAAAAAAGGTATGGAGGAGATTTTTTTTATTCTAAGAAAATAATATGTATAACTTTATACCAATAAGTTAGAAAACTTTAGTAGAACTGATGACTTTGCAGAAAGATGTGGATTTATAAAACATGGAAGAAATGGTAAATAGCTCAGGAAGGCCAATGGTTTGCCAAAAATTTGTCCTCAGCTGAGCACTAGGACTAGATGTTTTTAGAGTTAAGTTGTTAAAAACCCTTCAAAATAAAGAAATTTCAGAAATTAGGCCATGAACCCGGGCCTAGCACCTGGCACATAGTAAAAACTAAATAAAAGTCTTTTATGTGGACTAGACAGGGAACATTTTATTATTTTATGTGTGTGTATAATTTTCATAAAAGGTAAGATATTTTTAATTGTAAAAAATGAAAATATTTCTGGAGTCATTCATGTTTAGAGTCCCTCAAATGCAGAAGTTAAAATTTACTAATCAAAACTTTTATTTTTTAAAAACTATTTGCTAGATGGGTATTGCCCCTTATTAAACAACTAATAAAATATGTGATATACAATTCTACATTTAAAACATGGGAAGACAATATCTTGATGTATAAGAAGACAAATTTCAGGAGACAAATATGTCCAACATAACTAAAAGGATCTGGACTTTACTTAAAACCTGCTGAATTAGAAAAGGAATTAGTGTTTAATGAATGTTTTCGCTGATGGAAAAATAAATCTTAAAAAGAAAAAAAAAATCCAGTATGTAAAAACATACTGATTTACTAGCCCAAAATAACTCCTAGTTTCATTTCTTGTATACCCTGAATGAGGTCCATATTAAATGGAAATAAAATGTTAAACATCTATCAATATGCAAAAAAAGGAATTCAATGCTCAAGTACTATATATAATGCCATATCTTTAAATCTACTCCCAGAATTATAAAAAAAATAATTTATCAACTTCTACTTAAGGTTATTAACAGTAAAAAGTAGTGTCACTGGATATATGTCATTTATTTCTCCTATTGCTTTCGTCACTCTAGTATAATATAAAACTTCCAATCCAGTATGTTATATCCCTGTATTCAAGCTAATTAAGTACCTTAAAAAAAATAGTTCTAGATATCAAGCTGGTTTAAGGCTCAGTAAACAGTAACCAAATAAACGTCGTACAACAGATTTTCCCTCATAAAGAATAAGATAGCCACAGGTTTTTTTCTTTTGTAATAAGCTTGCTTCATATTACTCTGTCCAATTTTTTCTAGTAAAAAAAGGCCCAACAAAATATAAGGATGGTGAATGGACTCCAGTCATTATTATAGGTTTGTTTGTTTTTGTTTAAGCCAAAAACGTTTGAAAATAGTTTCATTCTGGCAGCAGATTAGGTAAATTCTCAAAATTTTACATTATCTTCAAAAAATTTTAACTGGTGAGCTTTCACATTGTAAGTCACATACTTTTCACCCATGTGCTCCCGCAAACGTACCTATTTGGGAAACATTAAAAAAAAAAAAATCAGTATATAGTAGAAAAAAATATTTCTGTAACCTTAAAAGGGCTATTCTAAGCATGATACCAAGAGCAGAAACCTTATGGGAGAATACTAATAGTTCTGTTTACATAAAAATTTTAAATGTCAAGATACCAAAAAATAGTCATAAGAAATTAAAGAGCAAACAATAAACTAAGGAAAATATTTGCTACATGCCAAAGAATTAATACCATTAATGTATAAAGAGCTCTTAAAATCAATAAAACACAGCAATATTAGAATATTAGATTGTAAAGTAACTATACTCTAATAAAAAGTAATTTTAAAAAAAAGCCACCAAACACCTGTTATCCTTATCAGAAACCTAGACATTCCATTTCATATCACACACATGAAATGGAGAAAATAATTGAAGGGGAAAAAAACAATATTAGAATTGATAAAGCAAAATCAATCCCATTGATAACTCAGTAAAGGCATTTAAAAAATAATACAACCAATTAACATAAAATTCAAACTGACTAGTAATAAAAAAAAAACGGACTATTTGATACTCAAAGTATGTCTGTTGAAAGAAATGCCTGAAATTGAAATAACATTTAATAATATGTTAAACAGATGTCATGCACTTCCTGATACAATGAACTGAGAAGGACACAACATCACCTTTGTGGTATTCCTACCAAAAATGCATAATCTGGATCTATTCATGAGGAAACATCAAACACACCCAATCTGAGGGGCATTTTATAAAACATATGGCCTATACTCTTCAAAAACGTCAAGGTCATGAAAAACAGACTCAGTAACTGTTCCAGATTAAAGGAGACATAACAACTAAATCTAAAATGTAATCCTGGGGCTTCCCTGGTGGCACAGTGGTTAAGAATCCGCTTGCCAATACAGGGGACACAGGTTCGAGCCCTGGTCCGGGAAGATCCCACATGCCGTAGAGCAACTAAGCCCATGTGCCACAGCTACTGAACCTGCACTCTAGAGCGTGTGAGCCACAACTACTGAAGACTGTGCACCTAGAGCCCGTGCTCCGCAACAAGAGAAGCCACCACAATGAGAAGCCCACGCACCACAACGAAGAATAGCCCCCGCTCACTGCAGCTAGAGAAAGCCCGCGCACAGCAATGAAGACCCCATGCAGCCAAAAATAAATAAATAAAATAAATAAATTTAAAAATAATAATAAAATAAAAACAAAATGTAATCCTAATTGGTTCCACATCCAGCATGACAGTGTGAGAAGCTCTGCAGACCCCTCTTCAGTGAAACCGGTGAAAATATTTTAAAAACCAACCATTTAAAGTCTCTGGAAATGGTCATAAGGGCATACAGTAAATAGGGACCCTTTTTTTTTTTTCAAGAAAATCTACTAAAACTCAGTTAAAAACAGTAAAGCTACTAAGAACAATGAGGGTCAGTGAACTGAATTAAAATGAAATGTCTCCTTCCCCACTCCAGCTCAGTGAGACAAAAACTTCACTACACTGGTGAAGTCAAGAAACTTCTTTCCCCCTAACTCCTAGTTGGAAGGCAATCTTCCTGGGAGGGGCAGGACATCAGCATATTTCATCCTGCCCCCAATACCTGACGGTGACAGTAAGCTTTGGGAGAGTGCAGCCAAGAGGTGGGAGCTTCTTTTTTATGCCCAGCTCAGACATGTAGGATAGAGGCTCTATCTTGGGTACAGGGCCACTGAAAATACGATGACCCCAATCACCTTTGCCCCAGACCATAAAGTGAAGTTTCCATGCTGGGTGAAGCATGCCAAGAAGACCAGATGCTACTGCCTCTCACCCCCTCTGAGCTTCCAAAGTGGGGGTATCACTCAGAGAGACAAGCAAGCTACTGTTCCCACTGCCAGCTCCGGAGCTGTGCTCTCAGATTTTGCCTGGGGGTAGAAGCAAGACATAAAATAAGCACCAAGTCTTTAATGAACTGACTTCATTTGGAACAGAGTGTGGAGAATTCAAGCCTAAGGGTGCTCTCAAAAACTGGAGGTAGTGGTGAAAGGCAACTGGGAGGAGATTAGTACTAGGTACATTGGATATAGGCTAAACTGTATGCCAGCTACTTTAAAAGAACCAAGAAGCTGGAGGGGCCCTGGGTTCAGAAAAAAATCTCAAACACTAAGTTTGGGAACTACCTCTTCAAAGGAGCTCAGCTTTGATTGGATCTGCCTATGGAGCAATGTAGCCCCAGGGCATTACTGAGAACAATAAAAGCGATCAGCTGGCAACCAAAAAACATCTGGGTGAAGTCTGGGAAAGGGAGCATCAAGAGAGCTCTGCCAGGGACTTCCTTGATGGTCCGATGGGTAAGACTCTATGCTCCCAAGGCAGGGGGTCTGGGTTTGATCCCCGGGGTCGGGAACTAGATCCCGCACGCGTGCCGCAACTAAGAATTCGCATGCCGCAACTAAGAAGTCCACATGCCGCAACTAAAAGATTCCGCATGCTGCAACTAAGACCCAGTGCAGCCAAAATAAATAACTAAATAAATAAAGAGCGCTCTGCCAAACCCACTGTCATTCCAAGGTAGCTGTGAACATACCCAAGGCTGTACCCTAGGGGCAACATCAGAGGCTTTACATTGTGGGGACTAGGGTAAGGGGTTCATAGACTTTACTAATATAATCCAGCCAATCACTAAACAAATAAACAAGCAAATAACAATAACAACCCCCCACCACTGGAGGCCAATACTCAGACTTGTAACCATTTATTATCTAAAATGTCTAGTTTCCAACAAAAAGTTATGAGACATGCAAAGAAATAGAATAGTATGACACATACATTAGAATAAAAGCAGGCAAGATAAACTGCCTGTGAGAGCAACCAGATGTTGGATTTAACAGACAAAAACATCAAAGTAGGGATTATGAGCATGTTCACAGAACTAAAGGAAATCATGATTACAGAAGTAAAGAAAGGTATGATGACAATGACACATCAAACAGAGAATACTGACAAGAGAAAGAAGGCATTTAAAAAACCAAATGGAAATTCTGGAGTTGAAAAGTGCAATAACAAATGAAAAAATTCACCTGGGAGGCTAAACAGTATATTTGAACCGGCAGAGAGAATAAGTGAGTTTGGAGATAGATCAACAGAGATTATGCAATCCAAAGAACAGAGAGAAAAGAAAATGAAGAAAAATGAACAGTTTCAGAGAAATGTAAGACACCATTAAGCATAACAGCACATGTATAATGGGAGTACCAGAAGAAGAGGAGAGAGAAAAGGAGCAGAAAAAATATTTGAAGAATATTGGCTGAAAATTTCCCAAATTTTAAAAAAAAATCTACACATCCAGGAATCTCAATGAACTCTAAGCAGGATCATCTCAAAGAGATCCACACCTGGACACATTAAAGTAAAATTCCTGATGCTGTAATGTATACAGAAGTCAAAATGTAAGGTTGTACACATGCAACTTAATGTTATAAACCAATGTTATCTCAATAAGAAAATATACATTTAAAAAAATAATAAAAAGCAATATTACAACAACAAAGTAAAAGTGCTGAAAGCCAAAGGCAAGGAGAAAATCTTGAAAGCAACAAGAGAAAAATGACTCAGTACTTACAAGAGAACCCCAATAACATTAACAGCTGACTTATCATAAACAATGAAGGCCAGAAGGCAGTGGGATAACATATTCAAAGAACTCAAAGAAAAAAACTGTCAACTAAGAATCGCATATCCAGTAAGGCTATCTTTCAAAAATGAAGGCAAGGGGCTTCCCTGGTGGCGCAGTGGTTGAGAGTCCACCTGCCGATGCAGGGCACACAGGTTTGTGCCCTGGTCCGGGAAGATCCCACATGCTGTGGAGAGGCTGGGCCCGTGAGCCATGGCCGCTGAGCCTGCGCGTCCGACGCCTGTGCTCCGCAACTGGAGAGGCCACAGCAGTGAGAGGCCCGCGTACCGCAAAGAAAAAAAAAAAAAAAAAATGAAGGCAAAATAAAGATATTCCCAGATAAACAAAAACAGAATTTGTGACTAGCAGACTTGCCTTGCAAGAACTGCCTAAGGAATCTCATCAGGCTGAAAGCAAGAGACCCCAGGCAATAATTCCAATTTACATGAAAACAGGAAAAGCACTGATGAAGGTAATTATGTAAATAAAAACAATATAAATACAAATTGCTTCTCCTTTTCTTCTCTGAACTGATTTAAAAAGCAATTGTATAGGGCTTCCCTGGTGGCACAGTGGTTGAGAGTCCGCCTGCCAATGCAGGGGACGTGGGTTTGTGCCCCGGTCTCGGAGGATCCCACATGCCACGGAGCGGCTGGGCCCGTGAGCCATGGCCGCTGAGCCTGCGCATCTGGAGCCTGTGCTCCGCAACGGGAGAGGCCACAGCAGTGAGAGGCCCGCGTACGCAAAAAAAAAAGAAAAAAAAAAGAAAGAAAGTACTATGAACAATTGTACACCAACAAGTTGCATAAATGGACAAATTCCAAGAAACATAAAACCTACCAAAACTGAATCATAAAGAAATAGAAAATCTGAATATCCCCATAACTAGCAAGGAGACTGAATCAGTAACCTAAACCTCCTAACAAGGAAAGGCCCTGGAACTTTGCTGGTGAATTCTGCCAAACATTGGAACAGGAACTGATACCAATCCTTCTCAAACTCTTCAGAGAGTTAATGAGGAAGGAGCATTTCCTGGCTCATTTATGAGGCCAGCATTGCCCTGGTGCTAGGGCCAAACAGGGACACTATAGGAAAAGAAAAATATACACTAATATCCCTTATGACCACTGATGCAAAAATCTTCAGCAAAATACTAGATGATTAAGATGTTCATGAGAGATACTGGTCTCATGTTTTTTTCATGTAGTGTCCTTGTTGGGTTTTGGTATCATGGTTGTTCTGGGCTTATGGGGAGAAATGGGAAATGTCCCTTTTTTTTCTGTTTTCTAAAGAATTTGTGTAGGATTTGTGTTATTTCTTCCTTAGATGATTGGAAGAATTCACCAGCAAAGCCATCTGGGCCTGAAGTTTTCTTTACAGGAGAGTTTTACTTCTTCTAGATGCTGTGTTTAGGCTTTGTATCAAGGCTTATAGTAGTTAAATTCATAGACACAGAAATTAGAATGGTGGTTGCCAGGAGCTGGTAGGAGGGGTAAGTGGGTTGTTCTTGTTTAATTGGTACAGAGTTTCAGTTTTGCAAAATGCAAAAAGTTCTGGAGATGGTTGGTGGTGATGTTTGCACAATAATGTAAACATACTTAAGGCCACTGAACCAAATACTTAAAAATGGTTAAAATGCTAAATTTGAAGTTATGTGTATTTTACTATAATTTAAAAATCCAGCATGTATATAATACACTGTTAAACCTATAAAATAGAAAAATGTAATATATTTGTGCAAATATATGTGGAAATTAAACAATACACTCCTAAACAACCAACCTTACAGAAATAAAAAATATTAAAAAGAATTTCTATTAATAATTGTACGCCAGTGTGTGGGCCCTGAACCAAGATGGCGGAGTAGAAGGCCGGGCTCTCATTCCCTCTTGTGAGAACACCAGAATCACAACTAGCTGCTGGACAATCATTGACAGGAAGACACTAGAACTCACCAAAAAAGATATCCCACATCCAAAGACACAGTGAGATGGTAGGAGGGGCGCAATCACAGTAAAATCAAATCCCATAACTGCTGGGTGGGTGACTCACAGACTGGAGAACACTTATACCACAGAAGTCCACCCACTGGAGTGAAGGTTCTGAACCCCACGTCAGGCTTCCCAACATGGGGGTCCGGCAATGGGAGGAGGAATTCCTAGAGAATCAGACTTTGAAGGCTACTGGGAATTGACTGCAGGACTTCGACAGCACTGGGGGAAACAGAGACTCCACTCTTGGAGGGCACACACAAAGTAGTGTGTGCATCAGGACACAGGGGAAGGAGCAGTGGCCCCATAGGAGACTGAACCAGACCTACCTGCTAGTGTTGGAGGGTCTCCTGCAGAGGCAGGGGGTGGCTGTGTCTCACTGTGAGTACAAGGACACTAGCAGCAGAAGTTCTGGGAAGTACTCCTTGGCATGAGCCCTCCCAGAGTCTGCCATTAGCCCCACCAAAGAGCCCAGATAGGTTCCAGTCTTGGGTCGCCTCAGGCCAAACAACCAACAGGGAGGGAACCCAGCCCCACCCATCAGCAGACAAGTGGATTAAAGTTTTACTGACCTCTTCCCACAAAAGCAACAGCCAGCTCTACCCAGCACCAGTCCCTCCCATCAGGAAACTTGCACAAGCCTCTTAGATATCCTCATCCACCAGAGGGCAGACAGCAGAAGCAAGAAGAACTACAAAAACCACATTCACAGAAAGATAGACAAGATGAAAAGGCAGAGGGCTATGTACCACATGAAGGAACAAGATAAAACCCCAGAAAAACAACTAAATGAAGTGGAGATAGGCAACCTTCCAGAAAAAGAATTCAGAATAATGATAGTGAAGATGATCCAGGACCTCGGAAAAAGAATGGAGGCAAAGATCAAGAAGATGCAAGAAATGTTTAACAATGAGCAAGAAGAATTAAAGAACAAACAAACAGAGATTAACAACATAATATCTGAAATGAAAAATACACTAGAAGGAATCAATAGCAGAATAACTGAGGCAGAACACATAAGTGACCTGGAAGACAGAATGGTGGAATTCACTGCTGCGGAACTGAATAAAGAAAAAAGAATGCGGGCTTCCCTAGCGGCGCAGTGATTGAGAGTCCACCTGCCGATGCAGGGGACACGGGTTCGTGCCCTGGTCCGGGAGGATCCCACATGCCGCAGAGCAGCTGGGCCCGTGAGGCACGGCCGCTGGGCCTGCGCGTCTGGAGCCTGTGTTCCGCAACGGGAGAGGCCACAGCAGTGAGAGGCCCGCGTACTGCCAAAAAAAAAAAAAAAAAGAGAAAAGAATGAAAAGAAATAAAGACAGCCTAAGAGACCTCTGGGACAACATTAAATGCAACAAGATTTGCATTATAGGGGTCCCAGAAGGAGAAGAGAGAGAGAAAGGACCTGAGAAAATATTTGAAGAGATTACAGTCAGAAACTTCCCTAACATGGGAAAGGAAATAGTCACCCAAGTCCAAGGAGCACAGAGAGTCCCAAAGGACAAACCCAAGGAGAAACAATGAGACACATAGTAATCAAATTGGCAAAAATTAAAGACAAAGAAAAATTATTGAAAGCAACAAGGGAAAAACGACAAATAATATACAAGGGAACTCCCATATGGTTAACAGCTGATTTCTCAGCAGAAACTCTACAAGCCAGAAGGGAGTGGCATTATATACTTAAAGAGATGAAAGGGAAGAACCTACAACCAAGATTACTCTACCCTGCAAGGATCTCATTCAGATTCGATGGAGAAATCAAAAGTTTTACAGACAAGCAAAAGCTAAGAGAATTCAGCACCACCAAACCAGCTCTACAACAAATGTTAAAGGAACTTCTCTAAGTGGGAAACACAAGAGAAGAAAAGGACCTACAAAAACAAACCCAAAACAATTAAGAAAATGGTCACAGGAACATACATATCGATAATTACCTTAAACATAAATGGATTAAATGCTCCAACCAAAAGACACAGGCTCGCTGAATGGATACAAAAACAAGACCCCCCCCCAAAAAAAAAAAAACCAAGACCCATATATATGCTGTCTACAAGAGACCCACTTCAGACCTAGGGACACATACAGACTGAAAGTGAGGGGATGTAAAAACATATTCCATGCAAATGGAAATCAAAAGAAGGCTGGAGTAGCAATACTCATATCAGATAAAATAGACTTTAAAATAAAGAATGTTACAAGAGACAAGGAAAGACACTAAATAATGACCAAGGGATCAATCCAAGAAGATATAACAATTATAAATATACATGCACCCAACACAGGAGCACCTCAATACATAAGGCAACTGCTAACAACTATAAAAGAGGAAATCGACAGTAACACAATAACAGTGGGGGACTTTAACACCTCACTTAAACCAATGGACAGATCATCCAAAATGAAAATAAATAACGAAACACATGCTTTAAATGACACAATAGACCAGACAGATTTAATTGCTATTTATAGGACATTCCATCCAAAAACAGCAGATTACACTTTCTTCTCAAGTACACACAGAACATTCTCCAGGACAGATCACATCTTGGGTCACAAATAAAGCCTCAGTAAATTTAAGAAAACTGAAATCATATCAAGCATCTTTTCTGACCACAACGCTATGAGATTAGAAATGAATTACAGGGAAAAAGTCGTAAAAAACACAAACATGGAGGCTGAACAATACGTTACTAAATAACCAACAGATCACTGAAGAAATCAAAAAGGAAATCAAAAAATAACTAGAGACAAATGATAATGAAAACACAATGATCCAAAACCTATGGGATGCAGCAAAAGCAGTTCTAAGAGGGAAGTTTATAGCTATACAAGCCTACCTCAAGAAACAAGAAAAATCTCAAATAAACAATCTAACCTTACACCTAAAGAAACTAGAGAAAGAAGAACAAACAAAACCCAAAGTTAGCAGAAGGAAAGAAATCATAAAGATCAGAGCAGAAATAAATGAAATAGAAACAAAGAAAACAATAGCAAAGATCAATAAAACTAAAAGCTGGTTCTTTGAGAAGATAAACAAAATTGATAAACCATTAGCCAGACTCATCAAGAAAAAGAGGGAGAGGACTCAAATAAATAAAATTAGAAATGAAAAAGGAGAAGTTACAACAGACACCAAAGAAATACAAAGCATCCTAAGAGACTACTACAAGCAGCTCTATGACAATAACATGGACAACCTGGAAGAAATGGGCGAATTCTTAGAAAGGTATAACCTTCCAAGACTGAACCAAGAAGAAATAGAAAATATAAACAGACCAATCACAAGCACTGAAATTGAAACTGTGATTAAAAATCTTCCAACAAGCAAAAGTCCAGGACCAGATGGCTTCACAGGTGAATTCTATCAAACATTTAGAGAAGAGCTAACACCCATCCTTCTCAAACTCTTCCAAAAATTGCAGAGGAAGGAACACTCCCAAATTCATTCTATGAGGCCACCATCACCTTGATACCAAAACCAGACAAAGATACTACAAAAAAAAGAAAATTACAGACCAATATCACTGATGAATATAGATGCAAAAATCCTCAACAAAATACCAGCAAACAGAATCCAACAACACATTAAAAGGATCATACACCATGTTCAAGTGGGATTTATCCCAGGGATGCAAGGATTCTTCAATATATGTAAATCAGTCAATGTGATACACCATATTAACAAATTGAAGGAGAAAAACCATATGATCACCTCAATAGACGCAGAAGAAGCTTTTGACAAAATTCAATACTCATTTGTGATAAAAACTCTCCAGAAAATGGAAATAGAGGGAACCTACTTCAACATAATAAAGGCCATATGCGACAAACCCACAGCAAACATCATTCTCAATGGTGAAAAACTGAAAGCATTTCCTCTAAGATCAGGAACAAGACGAGGATGTCCACTCTCACTGCTATTATTCAACATAGTTTTGGAAGTCCTAGTGTCGGCAATCAGAGAAGAAAAAGAAATAAAAGGAATACAAATTGGAAAAGAAGAAGTAAAACTGTTACTGTTTGCAGATGACATGATACTATACATAGAGAATCCTAAAGATGCCACCAGAAAACTACTAGAGCCAATCAATGAATTTGGTAAAGTTGCAGGATACAAAATTAATGCACAGAAATCTCTTGCATTCCTATACACTAATGATGAAAAATCTGAAAGAGAAATTAAGGAAACACTCCCATTTACCACTGCAACAAAAAGCATAAAACACCTAGGAATAAACCTACCTAGGGAGACAAAAGACCTGTATGCAGAAAACTATAAGACACTGATGAAAGAAATTAAAGATGATACCAACAGATGGAGAGATATACCATGTTCTTGGATTGGAAGAATCAACATTGTGAAAATGACTATATTACCCACAGCAATCTGCAGATTCAATGCAATCCCTATCAAATTACCAATGGCATTTTTTACGGAACTAGAACAAAAAAATCTTAAAATTTGTATGGAGACACAAAAGACTCCAAATAGCCAAAGCAGTCTTGAGGGAAAAAAACGGAGCTGGAGGAATCAGACTCCCTGACTTCAGACTATACTACAAAGCTACAGTAACCAAGACAATATGGTACTGGCACAAAAACAGAAATACAGATCAATGGAACAAGACAGAAAGCCCAGAGAGAAACCCACACACCTATGGTCAACTAATCTATGACAAAGGAGGCAAGGATATACAATGGAGAAAAGACAGCCTCTTCAATAAGTGGTGCTGGGAAAACTGGACAGCTACATGTAAAAGAATGAAATTAGAACACTCCCTAACACCATGCACAAAAATAAACTCAAAATGGATTAGAGACCTAAATGTAAGACCGGACACTATAAAACTCTTAGAGGAAAACACAGGAAGAACACTCTTTGACATAAATCACAGCAAGATCTTTTTTGATCCACCTCCTAGAGTAATGGATATAAAAATAAACAAATGGAACCTAATGATACTACAAAGTTTTTGCACAGCAAAGGAAACCATAAACAAGACAAAAAGACAGCCTTCAGAATGGGAGAAAATATTTGCAAACGAACCAACGGACAAAGGATTAATCTCCAAAATATGTAAACAGGGCTTCCCTGGTGGTGCAATGGTTGAGAGTCCGCCTGCCAATGCAGGGGACACGGGTTCGTGCCCCAGTCCGGGAAGATCCCACATGCTGTGGAGCGGCTAGGCCCATGAGCCATGGCCGCTAAGCCTGCGCGTCCGGAGCCTGTGCTCCACAACAGGAGAGGCCACAACAGTGAGAGGCCCGCATACCACAAAAAAAAAAAAAAAAAAAAAAAAAAACTAAAAATAGAATTACCATATTATCCAGCAATCCCACTACTGGGCATATACCCAGGGAAAACCATAATTCAAAAAGACACATGCACCTCAATGTTCATTGCAGTACTATTTACAATAGCCAGGTCATGGAAGCAACCTAAATGCCCATCGACAGACGAATGGATAAAGAAGATGTGGTATATATATACAATGGAATATTACTCAGTCATAAAAAGGAATAAAATTGGGTAATTTGTTGAGCCATGGATGGATCTAGAGACTGTCATACAGAGTGAAGTAAGTCAGAAAGAGAAAAACAAATATTGTATATTAACGCATATATGTGGAACCTAGAAAAATGGTACAGATGAACTGGTTTGCAGGGCAGAAATTGAGACACAGATGTAGAGAACAAACGTATGGACACCAAGGGGGGAAAGCGGCAGGGGGGTGGTGGTGGTGGTGTGATGAATTGGGTGATTGGGATTGACATGTATACTCTGATGTGTATAAAATTGATGACTAATAAGAACCTGCTGTATAAAAAAATAAAATAAAATTCAAAACTTAAAAAAAAATTATATGCCAATTAGATAACTTAGTTGAAATGGACAAATTCCTAGAAAGACAGAAATTTTAGAAAGAGAGGAACAAACAATCTGAATATAGTAAGTAAAGACACGGAATTTATTATCAAAAAACTACCCACAAAGAAAAGCTCAGGCCCACCCAGATGCCTTCATTGGTGAATTCTAGCAAACATTTCAAGAAGAATTAATACCAGTTCTTCACTAATTCTTCCCAAGAAAGATGAGGGAAACTCCCCAACTCATTCTGAGGCCAGTATTACCCTGATAACAAAACCAATAAAAATATCACAAGAAAAGAAAACTGAAGACCAATATCTCATGTGAACACAGACACAAAAACACTCAACAAAATACCAGAAACATGACTCTAGCAACATATAGGAAGCAGTATACACCATGACCAAGTGGGATTTATCTCAGGAATACAAGGATGATTTAACATCCAAAAACCAATTAATGCAACACACCATATCCACAGAATAAGAAACGAAAACTACATGATCATCTAAATAGAAAGCATTTGACAAACCCAACACCTTTTCATGTTAAAAACACTTAGCAGGGCTTCCCTGCTGGCGCAGTGCTTAAGAATCCGCCTGTCAATGCAGGGGACACAGGTTTGAGCCCTGATCCAGGAAGATCCCACAAGCCACAGAGCAACTAAGCCTGTGCACCACAACTACTGAGCCTGCGCTCTAGAGCCCGCAAGCCACAACTACTGAGTCCACACGCCACACCTACTGAAGCCTGCGTGCCTAGAGCCCATGCTCCACAATAAGAGAAGCCAGCGCAATGAGAAGCCTGTGCACCGCAACGAAGAGTAGCCCCCGCTCTCCGCAACTAGAGAAAGCCCGCGCGCAGCAATGAACACCCAATGCAGCCAAAAATAAAAAAATAAATAAATTTTTTAAAAAGTAGAAACAACCTATCAGGTGGTGAAATAGATAAACAAAATGTGGTATAGCCATACAATGGAATACTATTCAGTCTTATAAAAGAATGAAGTACATGACATGCCCTACAACACTGATGAATCTTGAAAACATACGTTAAATGAAAGATATCAGTCACAAAAGACCACATAGTTCTGTACAACTCTATTTAAACGAAATGTTCAGAATAGGCAGATATAGAGACAGAAATACTAGTGGTTGCTTAGGGGTGAAAGGCCTATAGGACAATGGGGAGTGACAGTGAGTACAGGGTTTCTTTTCGGGATAATTAAATGTTCTAACATTGATGTGGTGATGGTTGTACAACTCTGTGAATATATTAAAAACCACTGAATTGTATACTTAAAATGGGTAAAATGTATGGTATGCTAATTATATTTCAAAAGGCCATTAAAAACATTCCATAGCATAAGCAGCTGACACAGCTAATAGGACACTCACCTCTCTTTCCAATTCATCCTCCTCTTCCAAAATATCATACACCTGCTCTAAAAGCTGAATCCCCAGGCCCCGAATTACATCAGCTCTCAAGACTTCAACTATTCTTCTGATTTTTTCAGAACCTGGCACGATAGCTAAAAAGCAATAACAACAACAGGGAAAAAGTAAACACTTTCACCACTGCAGCAAGAAGAACACAATTTTTTTTTCTTTTTTTTTCCTGGTAATCTTGTCATGTTAATATTCTTTTCACTTTGACAAGAGTTTAGTTTAAGAGTTCATGTTTTGTTTTGTTTTGTTTGCGGCACGCGGGCCTCTCACTGCTGTGGCCTCTCCTGTTGCTGAGCACAGGCTCCGGACGCACAGGCTCAGCAGCCATGGCTCACGGGCCCAGCCTCTCCGCGGCATGTGGGATCTTCCCGGACCGGGGCACGAACCCGTGTCCCCTGCATCGGCAGGCGGACTCTCAACCACTGTGCCATCAGGGAAGCCCAAGAGTTAATGTATTTTTAATGACTAAAATGTATATATCAACTTACGCTTCATGTCTCATCACCATCTCCTAAATCTAAAAACTACAAATTGCCTAATTTGAAGAAAGTCCACATGAAAAATTCCAAACAGGTATTTATTTACATTTATTTTTAAAAATCAATTTTCATTCAACTTTTCCGGAATGCAACTGTTACATAAAATAAGATATACTTTTTTATGAAGATATCCAAATGAAATAATTTAAAAAACCAAAAATATTTGCAAGCATTAAGCTCCCTAGTTTGATACATTTCTCCAGTAAACATATGCTCTCCAGCTTGGTGTAAAACAATAAACTGACCACCTGAAGGTAGCTCTTTAAAACAGAGTTCCTCCGCCTCCTCTGCAACTTTCCCATGAAGTATCAGTGTGTCCCGATACTTTCGATGAAGTTTAAATTCTGACACTGGCTCTGGTACCGGGAGATCTTCATAGCTCTCTTTAGAGTCCAAATTCAGGGTCTGTGTCATCAATTGTACCAAGTCACTCATTTCATTTGTATGACCTTTCCTGGAAAAGAAAAAATTCTCTTGTTATTAATTGGCTTCATGAGAATTTTTCATTAGAAATTAGATACAAAACAACCTTTAGGAAGTTCTGCTTTCTAGTAAGCAAGTAAGTTCCTACCGACAGAACCCTTCCACAAATAAGTATAAACTTTGGACAAAATACAAAAATCAACTATGTGAGGGCAATGAAGAATGTACAAAATTTGCAAGCAGATTCTGGAGGAGAGTCAACACCTTTAGCCTAAAGGCAAGCGATAGGCAGCTAAAGTACAACAGAAAACCCACAGTCTTTCTTGCCTGAAAAACCAAAGGACAGAGTTCGAGACCACCACTGTCACTAGAAAGTGAGAAGAATCTTGGAAAGGAGAGAGCGAGAAAGACAAGGTCCCAGATTTTGCGTATAAATTCCGCCCAACTATTTCTAAGTAACTTAACTATATCCAAGTACAAAGTTCAAGAATATTTAAAGAAATATAAAAATATCAGCAATTAATGGGATAAAATTGACAATGTCTGGCATCACGTCAAAAATACCAGACATGAGGACTTCCCTGGTGGCACAGTGGTTGAGAGTCCGCCTGCCGATGCAGGGGTGCGGGTTCGTGACCCGGTCCGGGAAGATTCCACATGCCGCGGAGCAGCTGGGCCTGTGAGCCATGGCTGCTGGGCCTGCGCGTCCGGAGCCTGTACTCCGCAACGGGAGAGGCCACAACAGTGAGAGGCCCGCGTACCGTAAAAAAAAAAAATACCAGAAATGCAAAGCAGGAAAATAGCACACAATTATGAAGAGAAAAAAATAAGTTAATAGAAATAGATCCAGAAGTGATACAAGTGACAGAATTAGTAAATAAGGACATTAAAATGGTTATTAAACATATATTCCATAAGACCAAGGTAGAGGAAACATCAACATGTTAAGGAGAGGCAATGAAGATATAAAAAGGACCCAAATTGAACTACAAATGGTAAGTACAATGTGTTGAATATGTGGGATGGGATTAACAAATTAGATACTGCAGGAGGAAAGATTAGTGAACTCAAAGATACAGCAATAGAATCTACAAAAAAATGGAACAGATGGGAATTCCCTGGCAGTCTTGTGGTTAGGACTCCATGCTTTCACTGACGAGGGCATGGGTTCAATCCCTGGTTGGGGAACTAAGATCCCACAAGCCACACCGTGTGGCCAGAAAAATAAAAAAAGGAACAGAGAAAAAAAGACTAAAGAAAAAAAAGAATATGATTAGTGACCTGTGGGATAACTTTAAGCAATCTAATATACATGTAATCAGAATCCTTAGGAGGGCAGGAGGGGGTCCAAAAAAATACTTGAAGAAATAATGGCAAAACTGTTTCCACCAATGAAAACTATAAACCCACAGATCTAAGAAGACATTTTATAAGAATTCTAAATGAAAATCAGATGTGTTCATTAAAAGAGAATTTTAGCTCTTGCATATACCAAAAACCATTTACAATGTTATCAATGACAGTACTACAGGTCTGAATGCTACTATAAATGTACATTTAAAATTAATTCATAAACAAATGGGACCTAATCAAGCTTATAAGCTTTTGCACAGCAACAGAAACCATAAAAAAAAAATGAAAAGACAACATACAGACTGGGAGAAAATATGTGCAAACTATGCAACTGACAAGGGATTAATTTCCAAAATATAAAAACAGCTCATACAATTCAATAACAAAAAACAACCCAATCAAAAAATGGGCAGAAGATCTCAATAGACATTTCTCCAAAGAAGACATAAAGATGGCCAATAGGCACAAGAAAAGATGTTCAACATCACTAATTATTAGAGAAATGCAAATCAAAACTACAATGAGGTACCACCTCACACAGGTCAGAATGGCCATCATTAAAAAGTCTACAAATAATAAATGCTGGAAATCCAAAGAGAAACACGCCAAGACACATATTAATCAAACTGTCAAAAATTAAATACAAAGAAAACATATTAAAAGCAGCAAGGGAAAAACAACAAATAACACACAAGGGAATCCCCATAAGGTTAACAGCTGATCTTTCAGCAGAAACTTTGCAAGCCAGAGGGAATGGCAGGACATATTTAAAGTGATGAAGGAGAAAAACCTACAACCAAGATTACTACCCAGCAAGGATCTCATTCAGATTTGATGGAGAAATTAAAACCTTTACAGACAAGCAAAAGCTGAAAGAGTTCAGCACCACCAAACCAGCTTTACAACAAATGCTAAAGGAACTCCTCTAGGCAAGAAACACAAGAGAAGGAAAAGATCGACAATAACAAACCCAAAACAATTAAGAAAATGGAAATAGGAACAAACATATCGATAATTACCTTAAATGTAAATGGATTAAATGCTCCCACCAAAAGACACAGACTGGCTGAATGGATACAAAAACAAGACCCATATATATGCTGTCTACAAGAGACCCACTTCAGACCTAGAGACACATACAGACTGAAAGTAAGGGGATGGAAAAAGATATTCCATGCAAATGGAAACCAAAAGAAATCTGGAGTAGCAATTCTCATATCAGACAAAATAGACTTTAAAATAAAGACTATTACAAGACAAAGAAGGACACTACATAATGATCAAGGGATCAATCTAAGAAGAAGATATAACAATTGTAAATATTTATGCACCCAACCTAGGAGCACCTCAATATATAAGGCAAATACTAACAGCCATAAAAGGGGAAATCGACAGTAACACATTCATAGTAGGGGACTTTAACACCCCACTTTCACCAATGGACAGATCATCCAAAATGAAAATACATAAGGAAACACAAGCTTTAAATGATACATTAAACAAGATGGACTTAATTGATATTTATAGGGCATTCCATCCAAAAACAACAGAATACACATTTTTCTCAAGTGCTCATGGAACATTCTCCAGGATAGATCATATCTTGGGTCACAAATCAAGCCTTGGTAAATTTAAGAAAATTGAAATTGTATCAAGTATCTTTTCCGACCACAACGCTATGAGACTAGATATCAATTGCAGGAAAATATCTGTAAAAAATACAAACACGTGGAGGCTAAACAATACACTACTTAATAATGAAGTGATCACTGAAGAAATCAAAGAGGAAATTTAAAAATACCTAGAAACAAATGACAATGGAGACACGACGACCCAAAACCTATGGGATGCAATAAAAGCAGTTCTAAGAGGGAAGTTTATAGCAATACAATCCTACCTTAAGAAACAGGAAACATCTCGAATAAACAACCTAACCTTGCACCTAAAGCAATTAGAGAAAGAAGAACAAAAAAACCCCAAAGTTAGCAGAAGGAAAGAAATCAGAAAAATCAGATCAGAAATAAATGAAAAAGAAATGAAGGAAACGATAGCAAAGATCAATAAAACTAAAAGTTGGTTCTTTGAGAAGATAAACAAAATTGATACACCATTAGCCAGACTCATCAAGAAAAAAAGGGAGAAGACTCAAATCAATAGAATTCGAAATGAAAAAGGAGAAGTAACAACTGACGCTGCAGAAATACAAAAGATCATGAGAGATTACTACAAGCAACTCTATGCCAATAAAATGGACAACCTAGAAGAAATGGACAAATTCTTAGAAATGCACAACCTGCCAAGACTGAATCAGGAAGAAATGGAAAATATGAACAGACCAATCACAAGCACTGAAATTGAAACTGTGATTAAAAATCTTCCAACAAACAAAAGCCCAGGACCAGATGGCTTCACAGGCGAATTCTATCAAACATTTAGAGAAGAGCTAACACCTATCCTTCTCAAACTCTTCCAAAATATAGCAGAGGGAGAAACACTCCCAAACTCATTCTACAAGGCCACCATCACCCTGATATGAAAACCAGACAAGGATGTAACAAAGAAAGAAAACTACAGGCCAATATCACTGATGAACATAGATGCAAAAATCCTCAACAAAATACTAGCAAACAGAATCCAACAGCATAGTAAAAGGATCATACACCATGATCAAGTGGGGTTTATTCCAGGAATGCAAGGATTCTTCAATATATGCAAATCAATCGACATGATACACCATATTAAACTAAAGGAGAAAAACCATATGATCATCTCAATAGATGCAGAGAAGGCTTTCGACAAAATTCAACACCGATTTATGATAAAAACCCTGAAGAAAGTAGGCATAGAGGGAACTTTCCTCAACATAATAAAGGCCATATATGACAAACCCACAGCCAACATCGTCCTCAATGGTGAAAAACTGAAAGCATTTCCACTAAGATCAGGAACAAGACAAGGTTGCCCACTCTCACCACTCTTATTCAACATAGTTTTGGAAGTTTTAGCCACAGCAATCAGAGAAGAAAAGGAAATAAAAGGAATACAAATCGGAAAAGAAGTAAAGCTGTCACTCTTTGCAGATGACATGATACTGTACATAGAGAATCCTAAAGATGCCACCAGAAAACTACTAGAGCTAATCAATGAACTTGGTAAAGTAACAGGATACAAAATTAATGCACAGAAATCTCTGGCATTCCTATACACTAACGATGAAAAATCTGAAAGTGAAATCAAGAAAACACTCCCATTTACCATTGCAACAAAAAGAATAAAATATCTAGGAATAAACCTACCTAAGGAGACAAAAGACCTGTATGCAGGAAATTATAAGACACTGATGAAAGAAATTAAAGATGATACAAATAGATGGAGAGATATACCATGTTCTTGAATTGGAAGAATCAACATTGTGAAAATGACTCTGCTACCCAAAGCAATCTACAGATTCAATGCAACCCCTATCAAACTACCACTGGCATTTTTCACAGAACTATAACAAAAAATTTCACAATTTGTATGGAAACACAAAAGACCCCGAATAGCCGAAGCAATCTTTTTTTTTTTTTTTTTTTTTTTGCGGTATGCGGGCCTCTCACTGTTGTGGCCTCTCCCGTTGCGGAACACAGGCTCCAGATGCGCAGGCTCCAGATGCGCAGGCTCAGTGGTCATGGCTCACGGGCCCAGCCGCTCCGTGGCATGTGGGATCTTCCTGGACTGGGGCACGAACCCGTGTCCCCTGCATCGGCAGGTGGACTCTCAACCAGTGTGCCACCAGGGAAGCCCTGGCCAAAGCAATCTTGAGAATGAAAAACGGAGCTGGAGGAATCAGGCTCCCTGACTTCAGACTATACTACAAAGCTACAGTAATCAAGACAGTATGGTACTGGCACAAAAACAGAAAGATACATCAATGGAACAGGATAGAAAGCCCAGAGATAAACCCACACACATATGGTCACCTTATCTTTGATAAAGGAGGCAGGAATGTACAGTGGAAAAAGGACAGCCTCTTCAATAAGTGGTGCTGGGAAAACTGGACAGGTACATGTAAAAGTATGAGATTAGATCACTCCCTAACACCATACACAAAAATAAGCTCAAAATGGGTTAAAGACCTAAATGTAAGGCCAGAAACTATCAAACTCTTAGAGGAAAACATAGGCAGAACACTCTATGACATAAATCACAGTAAGATCCTTTTTGACCCACCTCCTAGAGAAATGGAAATAAAAACAAAAATAAACAAATGGGACCTAATGAAACTCAAAAGCTTTTGCACAGCAAAGGAAACCATAAACAAGACCAAAAGACTACCCTCAGAATGGGAGAAAATATTTGCAAATGAAGCAACTGACAAAGGATTAATTTCCGAAATTTATAAGCAGCTCATGCAGCTCAATAACAAAAAAATAAACAACCCAATCCAAAAATAGGCAGAAGACCTAAACAGTCATTTCTCCAAAGAAGATATACAGACTGCCAACAAACACATGAAAGAATGCTCAACATCATTAATCGTTAGAGAAATGCAAATCAAAACTACAATGCGATATCATCTCACACCAGTCAGAATGGCCATCATCAAAAAATCTAGAAACAATAAATGCTGGAGAGGATGTGGAGAAAAGGGAACACTCTTGCACTGCTGGTGGGAACGTGAATTGGTACAGCCACTATGGAGAACAGTATGGAGGTTCCTTAAAAACTAAAAATAGAACTACCATATGACCCAGCAATCCCACTACTGGGCATATACCCTGAGAAAACCATAATTCAAAAAAAGTCATGTACCAAAATGTTCATTGCAGCTCTATTTACAGTAGCCTGGAGATGGAAACAACCTAAGCATCCATCATCAGATGAATGGATAAAGAAGATGTGGCACATATATACAATGGAATATTACTCAGCCATAAAAAGAAACGAAATTGAGCTATTTGTAATGAGGTGGATGGACCTAGAGTCTGTCATACAGAGTGAAGTAAGTCAGAAAGAGAAAGACAAATACCGTATGCTAACATATATATATGGAATTTAAGAAAAAAAAATGTCATGAAGAACCTAGGGGTAAGACAGGACTAAAGACACAGACCTATTAGAGAATGGACTTGAGGATATGGGGAGGGGGAAGGATAAGCTGTGACAAAGCGAGAGAGTGGCATGGACATATATACACTACCAAACGTAAAACAGATAGCTAGTGGGAAGCAGCCGCATAGCACAGGGAGATCAGCTTGGTGCTTTGTGACCACCTAGAGGGGTGGGATAGGGAGCGGGGGAAGGAGGGAGATGCAAGAGGGAAGAGATATGGGAACATATGTATATGTATAACTGATTCACTTTGATATAAAGCAGAAACTAACACACCAATGTAAAGTAATTATACTCTAATAAAGATTAAAAAAAAAAAAGGAAAATTGTGTTAGCAACATACATGGAGAAACAGCAATAAAATAAAAATGCTGGAGAGGATGTGGAGAAAAGGGAACCCTCTTACACTGTTTGTGGGAATGTAAATTGGTGCAGCCATTATGGAAAACAGTATGGAGGTTCCTCAGAAAACTAAAAACAGAGTTGCCATGTGATCCAGCAATTCCACTCCTAGGCATATACCCAGACAAAACTATAATTCGAAAAGATACATGCACCCCTATGTTCATAGCAGCACTATCTACAATAACTACGACATGGAAACAACCTAAATGTCCATTGACAGATGAATGGATAAAGATGTGAGATAGACAGATAGATATACATACACACACATACATATATATACACATACATACAATGGACTATTACTCAGCCACTAAAAATAATGAAATCATGCCATTCACAGCAACATGGATGGACCTAGAGGTTATCATACTAAGCAAAGTAAGTCAGAAAGAGAAAGACAAATACCATATGATATCACTTATTTGTGAAATCTAAAGTATGACACAAACAAACATATCTGTGAAACAGAAAGAGACTCAAAGACATGGGAACAGACTTGTGGTTTCCAAGGGGGTTGGGGGTGGGGGAGGGAAGTATTGGGAGTGTGGGATCAGCAGATGCAAACTATTATTTATATGACAGATAAACAGCAAGGTCTTAACTGTATAGCACAGGGAACTCTATTCAATATCCTGTGATAAACCATAATGGAAGAGAATATGAAAAAGAATATATGTATAACTGAGTCAGTTTGCTGTACAGCAGAAATTAATACAACATTGTAAATCAACTATACTTCAATAACATTTTTTAAAGTAAAAAAATAAAATTAAATTAGAATAAAATTAATTCAAACAGAAATAGCTTATGAAAGGAGATAGAAAAATAAGAACTTACCCTTCCTTGGCATCCCCATTTGATTTATCAGTTGAACTTGTAGAAGAACTTAACTCATCCTCAGAGAGACAATGGGTGAGTTTCCTTTCCTATTAATGTTTGGAAATACAAAATTCCACATGACAACACAACCAGAATGTAATACATGAAACAATCTTAAGATGCAATGCCTAGACACAATGTGCACCTAGGTCCAATTTAACAGGAGAACTATGGATATAAAAATTGAAGTTACTTTACCAAATAATGTCCCAGTTCACCCATGAAGTTCATAAGTGAAGCCTGAGGAACATCAAGGTGAAGTTTTATAAGGTCCTGGAAAGTCTCAGCTATGAAGAAATTTCCTTTCCAGAGGAGAGCAGACGAACAGTTCTGGTGTTTGAACTTCTAAGCAGAGGGCTGGTACCATAAGGAATGTTGGCATTTTAAACTAGACAGAATGCCACCTAAATAAAAAGTAACCTCAGTTTGCTCACCCATGATACTCATTGTTAAATGCTTTAAAGGATTACCTGATATAACTACACACAAATGTTACAACTTTTGAAAATAAAGAGCATCATTTTAATTAGTGAAGCAACTAAATCACACACTACTGTTAAAGGAAAAAAATCTTCATTACTTTCAAGGGCAGGAAGTTTCTTTTTTAAAAAAAGTAATTATATGCTCCTAGAAATGATGTCAAAAACTGGAATACAGAAAACTGAATAATTATTCCCAGGGTATTATTACACAAAAAAGTGAACGTGGTTAAAAACTTGCAATTATCCATTTAGCCACCAAATGGTGCCCCTACATTATCCCTGGGTGGAAAGGTAAGGTACTTTGACACAAACAGGAAACAAAGGAAGGATCAGCAAGTGAGACTAAAATCTGGCCAGGTCGTTTGGTATATTATTAACACAGCAGAATAAGCAAAGTGTTGCCTAGTGGAAGCCCTTTGGAAGTCTTGTTTAAAAGACTGCCTAAGAAAGATATTAACTAGGCTGCCAGTTGTTTACAAGAGCGCCTGAAAAGTCCATTCCCTTAATGAAGGAAACAAAATCCTTTTAATTATTATTGACCAGTTCTTTTTCTTATCAGAGAAGTGTGAAAAGTGTAACTTAAGTCAGCACTGTCCCAGGAATAAATAGAGCTGGCATTTATGAGGTTTACCGTTATTAGGCTTGCCAGATGTAGACATGTCTACCTTTTACCTTAGGACTATGTAATGTACCTGAGCAACGCTGTAGTCAGAAGACAACCATTGAGCAGGGGTAGGGTGGCCTTCCTCTTGTGGTTTCCCTGGCCCCGCTGGACTCAGAGAAACTCTCCTCAGTGAAGGGCCTGAAAAAGTGACAACCCCCAGCAGTTGTTTATGGTGGGCTGGCCTCAATAGAAGAGGGCTTTGCACTGTTTATGGAAGATACCCCAGCAAGGGCCAGCCTAGAAGGAACTCAGACAGCATATTCATCATCACTCTGGTGTCTGACACCTCAGTTCAAATCTCAGGTCTAGGTCTACCAGCCCTATGACCTTGAGCAAGTTACTTAACCCCTCTGACCCTCAGTCTCCTCCGCTGCAAAATATGAAATAAGATAATGCCCTTAAAATACTTAGCATAATGTTTTGAGACATTGTCAGCATTCAATAAATGGAAACTGCTAGAAAATGTTTTCTTTAGATAATAGTAATAGGAATGATCACAGCCCTCAGCCCAGGGCAGTACCATTCTCCTGGCTTCCTCTATCTGTTCCTGAGAAGAGAGCACTTCTCTGACCAACAGACTCAGAACATGGAAACAAAGTAAACACTCACCTGACTGCTTTCCTGTCTGAAATCTCCCAGGAGTTACTGTCACTCAAAGCTCTCTTGCTCTCTTTTTAGAGTCCTCTTTCTCTAATAACACAAGTTCCAGATCCAGTACTATGCCAATTTTTTAAAAGGCTTGGCTAGGAAATTTCAAAAATTCTTCTAAATTGGTTTCCCAAATGGATTACTGATGCTGGAAATTCTTAACACCTCACAATCAGTACCAATGCTATGTCCATGAGCCATACCAATAACCTCCAATAGATGAAGGAAAGAGAAAAACTTTACCTGAGGGGAAGATCTCTTCCTGTGACTGCTTTAGTCGCCTCCTCTCTCTTGCTGATAATGGGCGGTCCTTTTAAAGAAAGTCAGTTACTTCCATTCCTATTCACTGTTCTTACAATACCTACAATGCATGACATATCATCCAGCACTACAGGAAAGGCCCTGCACAGGTCTTTAAGGGAGTGTCCATTTGAAACCAGTTCACATCAGGCTTACAACTCCTAGCTAGGATGATCACAGCCCTCATTTCTAGGAAGAGCTCATCTTTGGAAGGGCAAATAGGTATTTCTGCATTTCCTACATTCAGAATCCACTTGGTCTCCTTAATTAACTAGAAGTGACCAGCCCTGAAACAATAGAATCTGTCCATTTCAATCAAAGCTTCTGTTGAGAATCACAAATTTGTGCTTTCCAGTGTTTGGCAAAAAGCAGGGCTAAGATGTTTTAATATAAAATTTCACAATATATGCAGAATTTACAACCAAAAAGTTTTATAATAAAGCTTAAAAAAATCCAACATAGACTCCTACAAACCTTTGATGATGATATCTCACTGTTCCTCGAACTGCTCACAGACCCAGTGACCACTCTACTTTGGTTTTCAGCATCTTTTTGTGTTGATGTGACATCCACTTTTCCAACAGTAGAAAGAGAAGGCAAAAGACGAGGAGGAGTCTCTTGGAACTTCCATAATTAACAAAGAGAGAAAGATTATCAGTGTCATATACATCTACCTCCAAAGGTCCCCCATAGGTATATCTATGTATTTGTCAGTGATTCCCTCTCAAAAACTTTAAAACATTGCATTTGGGGGGGGGGGCAGGGGGCGGAGGGGAAGAAACTCTGCCAAAAGTGAATGACCACTTAAGAAGCTTATAGAGACGGTGCCTGTGAAAGTTACTTCCAGAAATGAGGGGTTGCCACGATCTTATGCAGAAGTTGAGGGAGAAACTGTTCATTAATATGACATAAGAGGAATCAGAGATTTACCTTTTTTGGCCTGTTCCTTTAACTCTCAAAATGAGCTGTCTATCCTTGCTGGAGAAGATAAAACCCTTACTCTGCTTCCAACTCACTGACATTTGATAACTAATATTTAGCATTTCTACCCTTCTTTGTATGTTCCTTGCATTATGTATGTGCCTTTTTAGCACATCATTCTAAATAGAAATGAAGTTTCCTAAAGTCTGTTTCCCAAGCAGCAGCACAATAACTTATTCCAAAGAGATCTCTGCTGACCTGTCTCTTTTCCTCACTATGCTCAGTATGTTCTCTTTTCTTCTGCCGCCGCTGTTGAGACAGGAAAGGTTCAGACCCAGAGCTGTGTGGCTGTAAAGCTGGGTGGATTCTGTCCTGTTTTTCTATAACACATTCACCAGCAACTTGATCCTTAAAAATAATAAAATGAAACAAACAAAAAAACAAAATAGAATAATGAAACAGTCTTTTGAACTTCCAAATAGCCAAACCTGCCATATCTACTTCTAAAATTATAAATGAAAGAAGGAGGAGCTGTCTTTTTCAAAATGAATGCTTATTTTCAGTGTTGACAGGCAAAGACACAATGATGACATCAATTATCTACATATTCTGGGTTTTCTTCTCTTTTCCCAAATAAAAATAATTATTTTAATTAAATTACTCAGATTGTTATTAACCTGAAACTACCAATGTTCCTTTAGTTTTTTAAAAATCTTTTTATAACTTTTAATAGGTTTGCAATTCAGAAAACTAACAAATGTTTTAAATGAAATCCAATTTAATATACACATATTTCCCAAGTAAACATTAGTTATTTGGATGCCCTCTAAAAAGCACCATGAAAAGATCACGAGCTTGGATTCAGATGGAGTCATATCTCCCTGAACCTCTGTTTCCTTATCTATAAATGGGTATAATGCGTCACACACATCATGTGACTACTGGAGGATTAGAGGAGATTGTGCACTATTGTACTTAAGACCACATCTAGCACATATTAGATGCTCAGAAACCAGGAGCTATTACTAGCAGTAGTAAAGATAAAATAAGTTAACTTTTAAATTATGAAGATCACCAAGGACTTAGTGTTTTATTTGGATAGCTGGCTTTAGAAACTAATGCACACCAAACATGAAAATAAAATAGCTTCTTACATTAATTTTTTTTTTTTTTTTTTTTTTTTTTGCGGTACACGGGCCTCTCACTGTTGTAGCCTCTCCCATTGCGGAGCACAGGCTCCGGACACGCAGGCTCAGTGGCCATGGCTCACAGGCCCAGCCGCTCCGCAGCATGTGGGATCTTCCAGACCAGGGCACGAACCTGTGTCCCCTGCATTGGCAGGTGGACTCTCAACCACTGCGCCACCAGGGAAGCCCAATCAACACATTTTTATCAAGAGCCCACTATGTAGTACATTTTAGAAAAAGGAACAGTGTGATATGCTAGCTATGCAAGGATACCCAGATAATAAACAGTAACTGATTTAATTCTGAAGAGTGAAATAAATGTTTCTCTGCTGGTATTAAGTATAGAATATTCAAAATAAAGCTTATACATATAAGAGTACCTGAACAAATGACTTAAGGAGTTTCTCCATGAAATCCAATTGGTCCTAAAAAAAGTTCTTCCACTTTTATCAACAACAAAATAACAACAACAACAACAAAGAAATGCGAGACATGAAATTCTATCAAAAAAACAAAAAAATCTACTCTAAAAGCCTGATGTAAGAAACATATTTGATCAGGTACAAGACAGGGATGTCCATTCTTATCACTCCTATTCAACACTGTACTAGAGGTTCTAGCCAGGGCAATCAGACAAGAAAAAATAAATAAATAAAAGAAATCCAGATTGAAAAGGAAAAATCTCTATTTGCAGATGATGTGATACTGTATTCAGAAAATTCTAAGGAGTCCATTATTAAAAAGTTATTAGAACCAATAAATGAGTTAAGTAAGGCTGTAGGATATAAAGACAATATCTAAAAATTAATTGTATTTCTATACACAAGCAATGAACACTATGAAAATCATTCCATTTACAATAGTATCAGAAGAAACAAAATACTTAAATTTATTTCTTTATTTTTGGCTGCGTTGGGTCTTCGTTGCTGTGCACACTTTCTCTAGTTGTGGTGAGCAGGGGCTACTCTTTTTTTTTTTTTTAGGGGCTACTCTTTGTTGCAGTGTGCAGGCTTCTCACTGCAGTGGCTTCTCTTGTTGTGGAGCATGGGTTCTAGGCACGCAGGCTTCCATAGCTGTGGTGCACGGGCTTAGTTGCTCCACGGCATGTGGGACCTTCCCCGCCCAGGGCTCAAACCCATGTCCCCTGCACTGGTAGGCGGATTCTTAACCACTGCGCCACAAGGGAAGCCAATGGAACAAAATACTTAGAAATGAATTTAACAAAAGAAGTGCAAGACTTATACACTTAAAACAACAAAACATCATTGTAAGAAACTGAAGAAGACCTAAAGAAAATAGAAAGATATCCTATGTTCATGAGTTGGAAGATACATATTGAGATAGCAATAATCTGCAAATAATCTACAGATTCAATAAAATCCCTGTCAAAACCCCAGGCTTTTTTGCAGAAATTGACAAGCTAATCTTAAAATTCATATGGAAATGCAAAGGACCCCATATAGCCAAAACAGTATTGAAAATTAAGAATAAAGTTGGAAGACTTAACCTTCCCAATTTCAAAACTTACTACAGTGAATTCCCTGGTGGCCTAGTGGTTAGGATTTCGGATTTTCACTGCTGTGGCCCGGATGCAATCCCTAGTCAGGGAACTGAGATCCTGTAAGCCGCGCAGCATGGCCAAAAGAAAAAAAACAAAACACTTACTATAAACCTACAGTAATTGTGTTACTGACATATGGATAGAAAAATCAGTGGTACAGAATTGAGAGTATAAAATTAAATGATCATATTTAGGGTCTACTGATTTTCAATGAGGGTCCCAAGAAAATTCAATGGGAAAAGAATAATCTTTTAACAAATGGTACTGGGACAAGTGGATATCTACATACAAAAGAATGAAGTAGAACCCTTTCTTCACATCACACACAAAAATTAACTCAAAATAGATCTCAGACCTAAATGTAAGAGTTAAAATTATGAACTCTTAAAAGAAATTATGGGAGAAATCTTCATGACACTAAAAGCAGAAGCAACAAAAGAAAAAATAGACAAAACTAGATTTCATCAAATTTTAAAACTTTTATGCTCCAAAGGACACCATCAAGAAAGTGAAGATGGGGGACTTCCCTGGGGGTCCAGTGGTAAAGAATCCACCTTCCAAAGCAGGGGACACAGGTTCAATCCCTGGTTGGGGAACTAAGATCCCACATGCTGTGGGGCAACTATGCCTGCGCGCCACAACTACTGAGCTCGCACGCCTCAACGAGAGAGCCCACATGCTGCAAACTACAGAGCCCACGCTTTCTGGAGCCTACACACCCTGGAGCCCATGTGCCACAACTAGAGAGAAGACTGCGCGCCACAACGAAAGATGCCGCACGCCTCAACGAAGGCCCCGCGTGCTGCAACTAAGACCCAACACAGCCAAAAAAGTAATAAAGAAAAAATAAATAAATAATAAAAAAATGAAAGTGAAGATGGGACTTCCCTGGTGGTCCAGTGGTTAAGACTCCGCACTTCCACTGCAGGGGGCACAGGTTCGATCCCTGGTCAGGGAACTAAGATCCCACATGCTGCATGGCGCAGTCAAAATAAAATAAAATAAAATATACTTTAAAAAGAAAGTGAAGACAATCCACAGAATGGGAGACAGTATTTTTGAATCTTATATCTGATAGGGGACTGACATTTGTAACTGATAAAGAACTCCTACTACTCAACAATAAAAAGATAAATAAACCAATTTAAAAATGGGCAAAGGATTTGAATAGATATTTCTCCAAAGTAGGTATAAAAATGGCCAATAAGCCATGAAAAGATGCTCAACAACATTAGTCATTAGGGAGGTGCAAATCAAAGCCACAATAAGATACCACTTCCAGGATGGCTAGAATCAAAAACAAAACAAAACAAAACAAAAAACACAGAAAATAAGTGTTGGTGAGGATGTGGAGAAATTACAACTCTCATACATTGCTGATGGGAAGTAAAATGATATAGTTGCTTTGGAAAACAGTTCTGCAGTTCCTCAGAATGTTAAACATAGGGCTTCCCTGGTGGCACAGTGGTTGAGAGTCCGCCTGCCGATGCAGGGGACACGGGTTCGTGCCCTGGTCTGGGAACATCCCACATGCCGTGGAGCGGCTGGGCCAGTGAGCCATGGCTGCTGAGCCTGCGCATCCAGAGCCTGTGCTCTGCAATGGGAGAGGCCACAACAGTGAGAGGCCTGCATACCGCAAAAAAAAAAAAAAGTTAAACATAGAGTCACCATATGATCCAGCAATTCCACTCCTAGGTATATACCCAAGAGAACTGAAAACATATGTCCACACAAAAACTTGTACATGAATGTTCAAAGCAACTTTATCCACAGTGAAAAGTGAAAACAACTCAAATGTTCATCAACTGATGAATAGATAAATAAAATATGAAATATACATACGGTAGAATTTATTTGGCAATAAAAAGAAATGAAATACTGGTACAGGCTACAACATGGATATAACCTTGAAAGCATTATGCTAAATAAAAGAAGCCAGATACAAAAGGCCATATCTGTATGATTCCATTTATATGAAATATTGAGAATAGGCAAATGCATACAGACAATGGTTGCCAAGGGCTAGAGACAAGGAGGAATGGAGAGTGACTAGTATTGAGTATGGGGTTTCTTTTTGAGGTGATGGAAATGTTCTAGAAACAGATAATAGCAGTGAATGTACAATTATATAAATATACTAAAAACCACTGAATTGGCACTTTAAAATTTTTTTAAATAGTTATGGAAAAAAATAAAAGAAGCAAACTTGAATATAATTTGACAGTCAAGTAGAACAAGCAGGACATATATAATTTTATCTATAAAGTACTAAGGATTCCAGTGTCCAGAGAATGCTTAAGACTAAATTTTGGTTTCAATTCAATGAGTTTAAATGAAAAGAGCATCATACTTATACTTTTCTATAAAAACAAAACCTTATTAAAAACACTTGAGGGACTTCCCTGGTGGCACAGTGGTTAAGAATCTGCCTGCCAATGCAGGGGACACGGGTTCAAGCCCTGGTCTGGGAAGATCCCACACGCCGTGGAGCAACTAAGCCCGTGCGCCACAACTACTGAGCCTGTGCACTAGAGCCCACGAGCCACAACTACTGAGCCCACGTACCACAACTACTGAAACCTGCGTGCCTAGAGCCCGTGCTCCGCAACAAGAGAAGCCACCACAATGAGAAGCCCGTGCACCACAATGAAGAGTAGCCCCTGCTCACTACAACTAGAGAAAGCCCACACGCAGCAACAAAGACCCAAACAGCCATAAATAAAATAAATAAAAACATTTGACTATAGACATATAAAAGTTATATATATTTATATAAAAGTGTTAAATATGAAAATGTATGTAATATATAAACTTTAAATATATAGAGATTATAAAAATATAGTCAATATATATATTAAATATATTCTTTAAATATTTTACAAATAAAAATGTGAAGTTAATCAAATGTTCTGGCTTTCTTTCTAATCCTTAGCTATTACCATGCTTCATCTAATTTAGGCTTCTTTCCATGTTCAAGTAGAAGATACCCTTTAAATTTACTCAGAATAGTCTCTCAGTATCAAAATCCTTTTGTTCCGTTCCTTTTCTTCTCTTCTTCCTTCTCCTTTGGTTCCAACACATAAAATATGTTTTTTTAATTCCTTAACTTAAAAAATCAGACAAATCCACTAACTTTTAAAAGCAAGAAGGAATGTGATATTACCTAATTGTTGGAACTGTCCATTGACTTGCAGGACTTACAAAAGAATGATGTAGAAATAGGAAAAAACACACTAATGGCAAATGGCAAGTACCCTACACGAGGGCACAGAAAGGATCTAAGAATTCCTTGGGTCCTATCCTTTGGTTCTGTCATGTTTAAACTGTTATATGGGAACAACTGATTTTCCTAAAACCACAACTAAAAGCACAACCAAAGAACACAACCCACACCTTTGTAACCACACTTTCCAGTCTTCTTTCTGAAACCAATACCTTGTGCATGTCACTCACCTGGTCCTTTGATAAATTTTGGTCTTTGTTTAGGGGCTGCAGAGGCTTCACTGGGTCATTCCTTTCTCCAGTGACATAGTCAATGGACCATGTGGAAATTCGGTTTCCAGGTTGAGCACTGGATTTAGTGTTATCCTGCAGCCTCTCTTTCACTTGAGAAATAATACATTTACCTTCTAGCTCATTAGAGGCATCTAAGTGTCTTCGTTGATTCTCTTGAACTAAGCTGTTGTTCACTGAGTTCCTCCTTTCTGCAGGTAAGATGTCAATATTCACCCTACTGATCGTGGCTAGCGATTCTGCAGTATTGCTTATGTCTGGTTTGTAGGTGTGGCCTTTCAGACGTGGGGGTGTCTTCAAGGGGCCAATGACTATGGGTTTCTCCTGGGACAAATATTTGTCTTCACCCTGAATGAAAACATGCTTCCAAGTTATTATAGCACTCCTCACACCATATTAGAAAATTAACTCAAGGGGCTTCCCTGGTGGCGCAGTGGTTGGGAGTCCGCCTGCTGATGCAGGGGACACAGGTTCGTACCCCGGTCCGGAAGGATCCCACATGCCGCAGAGCGGCGAGGCCCACGAGCCATGGCCGCTGAGCCTGCACGTCCAGAGCCTGTGCTCAGCAACGGGAGAGGCCACAGCAGTGAGAGGCCCGCATACCGCAAAAAAAAAAAAAAAAAAAAAAAACAACTCAAAATGAAATAGCAGTTTCCTCAGAAAGTTAAACATGGAATAATCATAAGACCCAACAATCCCACTCCCAGGTATCTGTCCCAAGAACTAAAAGTAGGGACTCAGATATTTGTACACTAATGTTTATAGCAGCATTATTCACAACGGCCAGAAGATGGAAACAACCCAAATGTCCATCAGCAGATGAATGGATAAACAAAATGTGGTATATACATACAGCGGAATATTATAAAGCCATAGAAAGGAATGAAATTCTGCTACATGCTACAATATGGATAATGTTTGAAAACTTGCTAAGTGAAATAAGCTAGACACAAAAGAACAAATGTTATATGATTCCATTTATATGAGGTATCTAGAACAGGCAAATTCAGAGAAAGTAGATCAGAGGTTACCAGGGTCTGGGAGTAGAGGCAATGGGGAGTTAGACCTTAATGGGTACAGAGTTTCTGTTTGGAATGATGAAAAGGTTTTGGAAGATATGGTGATGGCTGCACAACACTGTGAATGTAATTAAGGCCATGGAATTGTATGCTTAAAAATGGTACAAAAAAAAAAAAAGGTACAAAATGAAAATAATTAATTAAAAAATGGTACAAAATTTTATATTACTTATATTTTACCATAATAAAATATTTTTAATGGATCAATAACCTAAATATAAGAGCTAAAACTATAAAAATCCTAGGAGAAAACATAGGCATACATTTTCATGACCTTGGATTTGGCAAGGGATTCTTAGATATGAGCATGGGCAACAAAAGTAAAAAACAAATAAATTAGACTTCATCAAAATTAAAAACATTTGTGCATAAAAGGACATTATCAAGAAAGTGAAAGGACAACCTAAAGAACGGGAGGAAATATTTGTAAGTCATATATCTGATGAGGGTCTAGTATCTATAATATAGAAAGAACTCTTAGAACTCAATAATAAAAAACAAAAAACCCAATTAAAAAATGGGCAACAGGCTTAATAGATATTTCTCCAAAGAAGGCATTCAAATGGCCAACAAGTTCTATGTCATTAGTCAAATGCAAATCAGAACTACAATAACATACCACTCCACATCCACTAGGATGGCTAGAATCAGAAAAACAGAAAATAACAAGAGTTGGTGAAGTTGTAGAGAAACTGGAATTCTCAGGGATTGCTGATAAAAACATGAAATGGTGCAACCACAAAGGAAAAACAATGTGGTCATTCCTCAAAAAGTTAAACATAGAATTACCATATGACTCAGCAATTACTCTCCTAGATATTATACCCAAGAGAACTGAAAACAGATACTCAAACATTGTACATAAATGTTCATAGCAAAAGCCAAAAGGTGAAAACAACCCAATAGCTACCAATGAATGAATGGATAAACAAACTGTATTGGAGTATTATTTAGACATAAAAATAAATGAAGTATTGATATATGCTACCTGGATGAACCTCAAAAACATGCTAAGTGAAAGAAGCCAGACACAAAAGGTTACATATTGTATGATTCCATTTATATCAAATATTCAGAATAGGCAAACCCATACATACAGAGAACACTGGTGTTTTACAGGGGCTGGATGGAGGAGGAGTGACAACCTAATGGGATGAGGTTTCCTTTTGGGGTGCTGAAAATGTTTTGGAATGAGATAGAGGTGACGGTCGCACAATGCTGTGAATATACTAAATGCAATTAATTGTTCACTTTAAAATGGTTAACTTTATGTTATATAAATTCCACCTCAATTAAAAAAACTTCTTAAAGTTATTACAGCACTGACTTCATGAACATTTTAATAGGCACTTTGAATACTTCACCAGTATTCCTTCTTTACAATACAAAACTACTTACACAACAGAAATCTAATGAAGCTTAGTCATTTCACATAGAATAACTAGCTTAGGTAACCTATCATTTTAATACAGTTTCTAGAATACATATCCTTTAGAATGAGACGTACCATTACATATGTCTTGGAGCCCTCAGAAGAGTGTGGTTGAGGAGGAACGGCTTCATGACTTAATTCAGCCTTTCCAGAAACCACTGTAGCCACAGGCTTGGATTTAGAGTCATCATTTTTAATATTATTTTTGGAGTTTTTTCTTTATGAGGAAGAAAAGAAGAAAAAGTTATTATCAATACAGTGAAGGTTAAAGGTTTCTATGTATATGAGGAAATGTGCATACATGTTACACTCCCTCTTAGAACGGCTTGTTTTATTTCTTTCTTTTCTTTTCTTTTTTTTTTTTCTTTTTTGGCTGTGCCATGTGGCTTGTGGGATCTTAGTTCCCTGACCAGGGATTGAACCCGGGCCCCCTGCAGTGAAAGCGTGGAGTCCTAACCACTGGACTGCCAGGGAATTCCCATAGAACTGCTCCTTTTATAGATAGGAGTCTTCTAAAAACCAGTGGGTGTTCTACAAAACATTTGACCAGTAATCTCCAAAAACAATCAAGGTCATGAAAAACAAAGAAAGTGAGAAAATGTCAGAGACCCAAGTTGACTAAGGAGAAATGAGGAGTAATATGGTATGCTGGACTGGATCCTGAAGCAGAAAAAGGACACTAGTAGAAAAACTGGTGTAAGCCAAGTGAAGTCTGGATTTAGTCAACATAAGCTACTGATGTTGTTTTCTTAGTTCTGACAAATGTACCATGGTAACATAAGATGCTGATAGGAGAAACTGTGTGAGGGTTATACAGAAACTCTGTTCTATCTCTGCAACTCTTCTGTAAATACAATATTATTCTAAAATTTAAAACCTATGAAAACTTGCCTCACAATTAGAAGTGCCAGGATAATTTTCATCTTCAAGTTTCACATTTGTAATAATACCACAACTGCTCTGCCAAATTTGAAAGTAAAAATGATTGGTATACTTGGCCTTGACTTGCAGAATAAATGTATACAGGAATAATATCCCCAACTGTTTAAGTGTGACATTTTCCAATGCAGCTAAACCTCTGGAGAATTCAAGGGGAGCATGAAGACCAGAGCTGCAGAAAGCCAAAGGTCTGTAGGTAGGAAATTATAGGCAATGTAAACAAAAATATGACCCTTCTTTATCCCCCAGGGCCTCTCTAGCATTGCCTCCCAAATTTAACATGTCAAAAGACAAGGACTGTGAAGGTCTTGTCCAGCTCTAAGTCTCAGATCCTAGAACAGCTATTTATGAAGGTAGGACCTGAAAGTCAAAGAAGGAATTCTATCCCCTTGAGAAGTTATATGAGTAAAGAGGGAACCTCTTTATTTTTTAAATGTGACTATTATCTTACATAGTACATAATGTAATAATAGGCTTCTTAGATGATCTCTCATTTTAATATGATTTCTAAAACCTACATCCTTGGGCTTCCCTGGTGGCGCAGTGGTTGAGAGTCCGCCTGCTGATGCAGGGGACACGGGTTCGTGCCCCGGTCCGGGAAGATCCCACATGCTGTGGGGTGGCTAGGCCCGTGAGCCACGGCTGCTAACCCTGTGCATCCGGAGCCTGTGCTCCGCAACGGGAGAGGCCACAACAGTGAGAGGCCCGCGTACCGCAAAAAAAAAAAAATAAATAAATAAAACATACATCCTTTTAAAAGGATCGTACTCAATATGTCTTGGAACTCTCAGAGGAATGTGAAAGTGATTACTCCAATGGTTCTCTAGATTTTTGATTTTAGCAATTAAGCAAATCTCAACATTTGTTCTAATCATGCAATTCTACTTCATGTTTTTAAAAAACTCACCATAAACTCTCATACATGAAAATTATAAAAGCCACCCTCTTTTATTCCATCTATTTAGCTGACCTATTTGCAAGGGAAATATCTTACGCCTTCGTGGCCTCCAAAAACAAGGATATTTGGCGCTTTATGTAAGGCTGCCTTAGGATGCTCCTCACAGAAGGTCTTTCTTCAGGCCTTTTGCTCAGCATGGTTCTTATTATTTCTGCCAGCTCTGGGCTGTAATCTTTCGGCATTGGTGGCAGCTACAAAGAGAAATAATACCATAAGTATGACTAACAGTCTTGTGAAAAGTAAAAGAAGGTAGAGGTTTCCCAAGATATATTTTTTAAATCATTATCCACAGCAGAAAATAACCAGCATATTAGTCTACAGGAAGCGTATCTGGCATCCTGGTTATAATAGCAAGTTGTAAAATTATAAAATATATCCTTCAAACCAGCAGTCCCATTTGAGGACCCTCTCCTTCATAAATAAGAGCATGAGTTCCTAAAGATTTATGTACCAGAATATTCACTGCAGTATTGTTCTTATAATAGTGAACAACTGGAAACAATGTAAATGGCCATTCATAGGGTACTTGTGGAATAGAGTATGGTATACCCTTCTAATAAAATACCAGGCAGCCTTTAAAAAAATACAAGACTTACAGGTACTGACCTGGAAAGATGTCCCTCATTTATTAAGTCAAAAAAGCACGTTGTGTACCAGTGTGTATAGCCTGATTCCATTTCAGTTACTTTTTTAACATACACACCCAGAGTTATAAAGACAGGAAAAGTCAGGAAGGCTATGCGCCAAATCATTACCAATGGTTATCTCCAAGGGATGGAAATGGATGGAAACAGGGGAATTTCACCTCTTTCTTGTTTGATTCTTTAAGAAGTGGAATTATGAGCAAATTTTACTTTTTCTGTGTTTTTTTCAAATTAAAAAAATAAATGAGTCTTGGTATAATGTTAAAATCAGTAGGTGATTTACAGCCTTAAAACTTAACGGTGTGAGGATGCCTGACACTGCAGGGGGCGACTAGCCTCATAAAATTGACACATAAAGTTGGTCACTCTAGCATCTATCATACATAATGCTTTCTGCAATTTTTAACTGGTTACTAGTGATTGTGATGATTATCAAAGGAGTAAGAAGTTCAAACAGAGTAGACTCTTTTTTTTTAAATAAATCTTTATTTATTTATTTTTGGCTGTGTTGGGTCTTCGTTGCTGCACGTGAGCCTTCTCTAGTTGCAGTGAGCGGGGGGCTACTCTTCATTGTGGTGCGCGGGCTTCTCATTGTTGTGGCTTCTCTTGTTGCAGAGCATGGGCTCTAGGTGCGCGGGCCTCAGTAGCTGTGGCTCGCGGGCTCTAGAGCACAGGCTCAGTAGTTGTGGCGCACGGGCTTAGTTGCTCCGTGGCATGTGGGATCTTCCCAGACCAGGGCTCGAACCCGTGTCCCTTGCATTGACAGGCGGATTCTTAACCACTGAGCCACCAGGGAAGTCCAAACAGAGTAGACTCCTTTTAAACAGGGCTCATTTAACCGCTTAGGTGAAGCTACCAGTAGCCTCAGGGCACCTGCACATCCTGTGTCTATAAGATACTGGTTTTCAAGAAGCCAATTCTTCAGAGCCATTAAGCCACCCTTATAAATTAATATTAAGAAACGATCAATCCCTTCTCTTCCAGTTCAACCCTCCCCACAGACAGGACCCACCATTCTTAACTATCCACCCAATATGATTACTCCCTTTTCTCAGTAGCTACTTTCAAAACTGCACTAAAGTAACCTTGCTCCAAATATTAAAAACAATTAATTCCAGAATATTCTTTACCTTTCCTTCAATAATCCGATAAACTAAAGAATTCATGTCTTTTGCATTGAAAGCATGCTTCAGGGTGGCCATTTCATAAACACAGCATCCCAGAGCCCAAACATCAGACTAGGAAAAAAAAATAGTAAATGGTTAAATGTCAGAATGCCTTATTTACAGTTTTCCTCTTAAAAAAAAAAACATTTTCCTTAAACCAATTCACAGAGAATTCTTCTAACTTACTATTCTGATGGGTTCTAAAATTATACTGCTGTAGAGACAAGGTGAGCTGGCAAACACAGCCGAATCCTACCTTATAGTTGTAGGGTTTGTTTGAGAACAATTCAGGGCTCATGTAGTAGGGTGTGCCAATGAGGGTGCTAGCCATGTCACAGTGTTTCTCAAGCACTCGGGCAATTCCTAGGTCACCCACTTTGATGATGTTTTTTCTTGTTAGGAAGACATTTTGAGTTTTTAGATCTCGGTGAAGGATGTGTTTTTCATGTAAATACTGAAGAAAAATAAAATTTTATTAAATATAAATATTTAATACCTGACTTATTTATACCTGACTTCTTATATACCATCAACAACTGTATAAGTTAAAGAGCCTTATACTCTTAGATGAGCCTTACCTACACATCAAAACACTATTGTTAAAAAAAAAAACAAAAAAACCCCACTATTGTTTTATAATCTCTAAATAAAAAGTCTAATTTACAACTTTCCAAAGTAAGAAATTAAGTTCCATGCATTAATTTTCCCAGCTTCCTTCACAATTGTTCCCTGGTGACTTGACAATCATACCGTCTAGAATTATATGGACCCAGTTAAAAAATGTGCTTACAAACTTTCACTGAAGGTAGAAAGACAACTTATACAAGGTCAGATGCACATTCCTCTCAGACTTATGAAATCTTCAGCTTAATAATATTTTCAACTATAACAATATCACTTTTATTGTTTAAATCCTAAGATACATTCTCTAATATCAGAGTGATATTCCATAAACAGTCTCACTTTTGAATATGTGTATATTAAAACACAAACATGTTTCACATTTCTACTCACTCTGCCACAGCAGGGTTAAAGCCCAAAGCCCCACAGTTTAGGCAGATGAATTAGCCCAACCACCTTTCAGTATGATGCAGCTGACCAACTGATAACAAACATGGTCATTCTTTGCTCTTTGTCAATTCAGGGCCCTTAAAATGGATTTTGCTATAAATATTAAATGAATAGAGAATTGTCTTTCCCAGCAATCAGACAAAATCCATGTCTGCTTCAATACAGATATCACTCATTCAGAAACACTTCAGTGCTACAGCAAGAGGAACTAGGTCCACTTCATAAATGGATTTTTAAAAGAATTTTTTTTTTCATTAAGCATTTGGGGAAGCATTTTCCTAAAATCCACCAAGCATCTCTCTGTCACCTTGGAGCAAGTGGGATGCTATGAGTCCTGACAGTACCTGCAGAGCCATAGCGATCTGAACAAACCATTCCACCACCTGACTCTCGGACAGAAGCCTCCCCTTCTGCTCTTTGAGCTTTCGGTACAGATCACCTCCTTCGCAGAAGCCCATGACGATGTACAGCAGACCATCCCCTCCCTCCCACGACTCCTTGTAGGTGACAATATTGGGATGCTTCAACTGAGACAAGAGCTGAGCTTCCTGTTCAGCAGCTTGCCGCTCTCGGCTGGAGGCATTTCGGAGGTTCAGTTTTTTGATGACATACTACAAAAAAAACACATGTTTTTACAATATGCAAACAAACATACAGTATTATAGATTCAAAAGTATTTAAGGATTATCCTGAGTGTCCTCAAAACCAACCTTCTGGAGACTGCCACATAACCTATTCATTTTGTTATTCACAAAGCACAAAACTGGGAAAAAGACTTGTTACCACTAATGATACTTTTTACAAGTTAGATTTATAGCAGGGTAGGGGGTCACAAAAAAATTATACTTTCCATCTGCATTTTACAATTTCATTAATGGCTAAAAATGAGTCAATGTTAACATACCACTGAATTAACCAAAAAATCTGTGGTAGAGATTCTTTAACCCCTAAGCTCCCCCTACAAAGGTGCATACAATATGACTTGAATGTACATCTGCAGACAGAATGGGTCTGTGGATTCCATTACATACTCAAAGGGATCCAAGGCCCAATAAGGCTAAACATCACCTATCCTCAACATCCAAAATTATTCTCACTTCAAAAAAAACAAAACAACGTCCTCCAACACCTAATACATTGCCCTCAACCGACACACCAAACAATTCATTATTCAACAAACACAATCATAAATGTGTTTTGTAACAAAGCATAAATGTGCTTTGTAAAATGTAAACAAACTACTGCTGAAATGTGAGGGGTTATTATTACAGCTAGTACCCCATCCTCAGCTCAAAAAAATCCCCCCTCCCCATTGACCACTGAATAAATCTCTTATGTCTGAGCTTGTGTTCCAGACAGTGACCAGCACCTGAGACAAGGCAGAAGAGGCGAGAGGACCTTATACTTATGGGGCCATCTCCTCTCAGTTTGTCTGCGGCAGTCCCATTGTCCTGATGTAATTATAAATAGTGTCTCCTTTCAGTTTCCAAATTGTCCCAGTTTGTACATTATATGGTTTATAAACCGTATTTACGAAATGGTTCATTATCCTGAGGCTAATGGGATAAAGCGCAACATTAGAGGCACGTTTTAGAAAGATCACTGAGACTGCAATGAAAGTGATGAACTGGAGAAGGGCAAGTCATGTGGCAGGGAGGACAAGCGGGAGGCCATGGCCACAGCTTGGCTAGAGACAGTGATGTCCTGGATGGGGGAGGTACCCATGGAGATGAAGAAGAGGCCAGTTGGCTTAGTGGACAGACGAATAAGGGGGTGGGAGTGGGGGAAGGTAAGGGGGGGAGCCTAGAACGACTCCCAGGTGTCCAGCTTGGGCAACTGGCTGGTTGGTGGTGCTACTCCCTGAAATGCGGACCGTGAGAGGAGGTTTGGAGGGAAGGTGACGAGCTGAGTTTTGAGCGAGTCCAGAGGTCTCCAGGTCAGACGGGGTATGGGGCCCTTCACTGAAGGAGGAATACTTGCCAGGCGCCGCCGTTAGGTCCTGGGAGTGTACGCTCTCATGGAACTATCGAGAGTTGGGGGAAAGTGTGCAGATTAAGCACACCAATTACGACTACAAAGAGAATGCCAGGGAGTTCGGGGCGCATATGACAGGAAGGCCTGGCCTAGTCTTGATGGTCTGGGACAATTTCCCAGAAGAAGTGCCATCTGAGGCGCGTCCCCTTCAGAATATCTGGGCCCAGCCCTTGGACGGCGCCCTCGGCGAATCCCTGCCTGCTCCCATCCTCTGCCGGGCCCCAGCTCCGCCGACCTGCCTGCCGTCCCGTCGGTGCCTCACGAGCGTCACCTCCCCGTAGCTGCCCCTGCCCACGACACGCAGGTAGCAGTAGGCAGTCAGGGGCATGATCCCGGAGCGGGCCCACAGTCGGGATGCGGCGGCAGCGGCAGACCCCGCTCATTCCAGAGAGGAAGTGGTGCCGGCGGCGGCTGAGGCGGCCCTGCCAGGGAGCCAGCGCAGAGGCCCGACCCAGCGCGACGCCGCTGCCATAGCGATCCCCACAGTCGCTGCCCTGCGCATGCTCCGTGGCCCGGAGGACCCACCACAGAGCCGAGGCGACAGGCGGCCAGAGCGACCACGCCGGGCCTGCGCGCGCACCCTCGGCCTCACTTCCAAGGCCGGAACTTGCGGGTTTCCCGCAACAATAGACTCTTGAACGCTTCCACTTACTGAGTGCTTAGTTGTTCTTAGTGCTTTGCACGTATTCGCTTCCCAAATACTTACTGGCTGCTTACCCTGTGCCTGGCCGAAAAAGTCCCTGCCCTCCGGGAGCTCACATTCTAATGGGGGACTGGGGACAGACTAGATTCTACAAGTAACATTTGTTATATTTACTTTATCATATGGTGGTTAATGTATGCATGCAGCAATCCATCTTATTTTTCATGCATTGCAAGACAAATTGAAGATAGCAGTGCACTTCACCCCTAAACAATTCAGCTTGCATATTGAGAACTGCAAAAACTCTCAGAAGGACTCCATTCAAACCCCTGCACTAAGTGACTTGACCAAATTTTGGCATGGTTTTTAACAGCTTAAGGCGGTGTCCCCGGAGAACCTGCCCACCTTAAATGGCCTGCCTGTTAAAGCTCAAAACTGCCAAAAGATTTATCGTTTGATCCAGCCAACACCTCCCTTTCCTAGGACATTACCTAAAAAGCTTAAAATTATAAATCCAATGGGGCGGGGGTGGGGGGGTTGTATTCCTACAACCCCAGAATGTCTTTCTTAAGGTCATGAAATCCATCCCATTGAAATGTAAGGTTTCTTGGCCTATATCCAAGAACCAATTTTTGCCCGGTTTGGGGGGGGTGGAGTTGAGAATGCATAATATAGAGCATACTATTGGGGTTTTTAAAATATAAATTTACTTTTATTTATTTATTTTTGACTGCATTGGGTCTTTGTTGCTATGCGGGCTTTCTCTAGTTATGGCAAGCAGGGGCTTCTCATTGCAGTAGCTTCTCTTGTTGCGGAGCATGGGCTCTAGGTGCGTGGGCTTCAGTACTTGTGGCACACGGGCTCAGTCGCTGTGGCTCACAGGGTCTAGAGCGCAGGCTCAGTAGCTGTGGCACATGGGCTTAGTTGCTCTGCGGCATGTGGGATCTTACCAGACCAGGGATCAAACCTGTGTCCCCTGCAGTGGCAGGTGGATTCTTAACCACTGCACCACCAGGGAAATCCATCTACTTTCTTTACCTACTTTTCATACACAGTTGTTTCCTTTCACCCTTATTATTTCTAAGTAGTTTCAATTACATATCTTAATTAGAATTCTTAACCCTTAGAATCCTTAATTTCTAGCGAAAACTAAGAAGTGAGTAATCGTGGACAGTCTCTTACACTAGCATTCTATGGATTGGCAGAGATAAATACATTCCATAATTTCTAGGAGTACATCTTCCTCATAGTAAATTTTCCAATGTAGCAGAAAAGATTTTTACTAATAGACCTAAATATATTTAGGGTCTTTTTTTTTTTTTTGTATAAGGAAACCAAAAGTGGATTAACTTATGTTCAGTGATTAATGTTTCAGTATTTTATTTTATTTGAAAATGATCTAAATATTTAATAAATGTCCATTATTAACTTTAACTTATTTAAGTTAAATAATGGAAACTATTTAAGTAGACATGCCATAAAATAAAATAATTGCTGAAGTGTTTTACCTAAAGACTCTTTTTTGTGTGTGTGTGATACGCGGGCCTCTCACTGTTGTGGCCTCTCCCGTTGCGGAGCACAGGCTCCATACGCGCAGGCTCAGCGGCCATGGCTCACAGGCCCAGCCACTCGGCGGCATGTGGGATCTTCACAGACCGGGGCACGAACCCGTGTCCCCTGCATCAGCAGGCGGACTCTCAACCACTGCGCCACCAGGGAAGCCCTACCTAAAGACTCCTATTCCATTTACGTCTATTTAATTCACTTGTTCTTTTTTTAAAAAAAAACTATTTATTTTTGGCTGTGTTGGATCTTAGTTGCGGCAAACGGGATCTTTCATTGTGGGGTGCAGGCTTCTCTCTACTTGTGGCGCACAGGCTCCAGAGCACACAGGCTCTGTAGTTGCAGCACGTGGGCTTAGTTGCCCCGTGGCATGTGGGATCTTAGTTCTCCAACCAGGGATCGAACCAGCATCCCCTGCATTGCAAGACAGATTCTTAACCACTGGACCACCAGGGAAGTCCCAATTCACTTGTTTTTAACATGAAAATTTCATCATACCAAGTTGTTTTTCTTGCTAACAAATTTGGTAACAGAAACAACATGAACTTATTTAGCTAGTGTACTCGGGTGGAATAAAAGTTGTATGTCTTGGGCTTCCCTGGTGGCGCAGTGGTTGGGAGTCCGCCTGCCGATTGGGGGGACGCGGGTTCGTGCCCCGGTTCGGGAGGATCCCACGTGCCGCGGAGTGGCTGGGCCCGTGGGCCATGGCCGCTGAGCCTGCGTGTCCCGAGCCTGTGCTCCGCGGCGGGAGAGGCCACAGCGGTGGGAGGCCCGCGTACTGCAAAAAAAAAAAAAAAGAAAGAAAAGTTGTATGTCTGCATTATTTTTAATGATAACTCTGAAGACATACCTATTTTAATTAAACCAACAAACTTAAACTAGCTTTTATTTACCAAAGATTACCTCAGATCACATGAACTTGAAAAACATTTGGGTTAGTTTTTATATTTCTGAGAGTTTTAGGAATCCTTAATTCATATAAGTGCTTGTGGACAGGGAATTTTGCCTGCCATTCCAGTGAACAATGTTGCCCACCATCCCAGTTCTACAAGGATGCAGCCGTTAGCTACAGCAGCCCACAGTGCTCCCTGAGGGTAATTCAGGATGAAAAACAGGAGGCATTCTGCACTTTGGATATTGGCATTAGATAGTTAAGGTGCATTTCTAAGACATAATTTCTATGAACCCAGATTCTTGCACCTTCCCATACGTAGGAAAGCACTCCAATCATTGACCTGAGGCGTCTGTTCCTTGTGATTAGCAATAATCTTTTGATGTTCTGAGGCAGGAGATAGATGGGCTCCAGGTTAGACATTTACAGCCAGCCTCCTGTTTACACTTCCAGATAGAAATAACAACAGGAACAGGGTAAATAGCTGGACTTTGCCTCTAGTGACCTAGAGATTGTCATGCTGAGTGAAGTAAGTCAGACACAGAAAGACAAATATCATATGATATTGCTTATATGTGGAATCTAAAAAAAAAGGGTATAAATGAACTTACTTACAAAACAGAAGTAGAGTCATGGATGTAGAAAACAAACTTATGGTTACCAGGGGATAAGGGGGGGAGGGGAGGGATAAATTTAGAGATTGGGACTGACATATACACACCTACTATATATAAAACAGATAATTAATAAGAATCTGCTGTATAGCACAGAGAACTCTACTCAATCCTCTGTAATGGCCTATACGGGAAAAGAATGTAAAAAAAAAAAAGTTCATATATGTATATGTATAACTGATTCATTTTGCTCTTTGCTGTGCACCTGAAACTAACACAACATTGTAAATCAACTATACTCCAACAAAAATTAAAAAACAAAACAAAACAGTAATGGCAGGGCCAGAGAAGAGTGAGTCTTGCCCAGATAAAAGATAAAGAGGGACTTCCCTGGTGGTCCAGTGGGTAAGACTCTGCACTCCCAATGCCGGGGGCCTGGGTTCAATCCCTGGTCCGGGAACTAGATCCCGCATACATGCCGCTACTGAGAGTTCACATGCGGCAACTAAGAAGTCCGCATGCTGCAACTAAGAAGCCTGCATGCCACAACTAAGAGTCCACGTGCCACAACTAAAGATCCCTCAGAACTCAACAAAGATCCTGCACCACAACTAAGACCCAGCGCAGCCAAAATAAAAAAAAAAAAGTCCACATATTTCTCATTCTCAAGGTCAAGGAGACCTCCCTGACTACAAATGCGCAGAAAGGCTCTCAGGGATTAAAAAGGGACGGGGGGCTTCCCTGGTGGCGCAGTGGTTGAGAGTCCGCCTGCCGATGCAGGCGACACGGGTTTATGCCCTGGTCTGGGAAGATCCCACATGCCGCAGAGTGGCTAGGCCCGTGAGCCATGGCCGCTGAGCCTGCACATCCGGAGCCTGTGCTCCGCAACAGGAGAGGCCACAACAGTAAGAGGCCTGTGTACCGCAAAAAAAAAAAAAAAAAAGGGAGGGGGCACCGCCCCATAGTAGATGATGTTGTTACTGAGTCCAAGCTTGCTCTGTTCACCGGACAACAGGCCAATAAATTGGGAGATGAGGTGCTGAGGCAAGGAATAGTGACTTTATTCGGAAAGCTGGAGGACTGAGAAGATGGCAGACAAGTGTACCCAAAAAAACCGTCTTATCTGGGTCTGGATGCCAGGTTCTTTTATAGAACAGAGAAGGGGAAGAGGTGAGGAAGTAAAGTAACAAAAAGCAAAGGTTAAAGTAAAAGAAACAGATGCAACATGGAGTCAGGATTTTCTCTTCCCTGTTACGATGTCAACCTACCCATAGGCCTCTTCACTAGACTCCATCTTGGCTAAGAGATGCGAACGCACACAGGGGAGGATCCTGAGATAAACCAAATATGGACTCAGAGTGGGGCAAAGCAAGATGATTGACCAGAGGAAACCCGGAAGAAATGCCTCAAACTACCATGGGGGCACGACTCTCCCTCTCTGAGCCTGCCCATGTGTGTCTATTCACATGTGCTCTTTTTCCTCCTAATAAACACTACTTGTTTCACTACTTTCCATCTCCTTGTGGAAATTCATTTCTACAAAGCCAGTGGGCCAGGGCCTTGTCACTGGCCACTGGCCCTCATGGTCTAGTGGCTAGGATTCAGCTCTTTCACTGCCGTGGCCTGACTTCAATCTCTGGCTGGGGAACAAAGACCCTGCTTCAAGCCGCTGCTGGCCGAGGCCACCAGAGATCAGTTCGACTACATGTCTTTTTTCCAGCAGAATATGTCAATATATCCTGGCTCCTCCCTTACCTCTTCAGAACAGTTCCTCAGAGCTGAGAGGCTGTCTCCCAGGCTATGGTCCTCAATAAGATTCCTCAAATAAATCTTAAACCAAAGCACTCCCCTGCTGGCGCAGTGGTTAAGAATCCGCCTGCCAATGCAGGGGACACGGGTTCGATCACTAGTCTGAGAAGATCCCAGATGCCATGGGGCAACTTAAGCCGGCAAGCCACAACTACGGAGCCTGCATGCCACAACTACTGAAGGCTGCGTGCCTAGAGCCCATGCTCCTCAACAAGAGAAGCCACCACAATGAGAAGCCCTCGCTCCACAACAAAGAGTAGGCCCTGCTCGCCGCAACTAGAGAAAGCCTGCAACGAAGGTCCAGGTTGTGCATTTTTCTTCAATGTGCTTAAGTTTCTTTAAGCCAATTAAATAGAATTTTTTTTACAAATTAATTTTGGCAATACCTCCTTAAGGTAGAAAAATACCACACATCTACAACATATGTACGTAGACACATATAAACATACAGACTGATGCAAACAGAGAACTCATAGCTTTTTTTGTTTGTTTTTGGTTGCATTGGGTCTTCGTTGCTGTGTGTGCTTTCTCGGTGAGCGGGGGCTACTCTTTGTTGTGGTGCGTGGGTTTCTCACTGCGGTGGCTTTTCTCGTTGCGGAGCATGGGCTCTAGGCGCGCAGGCTTCAGTAGTTGTGACATGTGAGCTCAGTAGTTGTGGCTCGCAGGCTCTAGAGCACGGGCTCAGTAGTTGTGGTGCACAGGCTTAGTTGCTCCGCGGTCTGTGGGATCTTCCCAGAGCAGGGCTTGAACCTGTGTCCCCTGCATTGGCAGGCAGATTCTTAACCACTGCGCCACCAGGGAAGTCCCAAGAGCTCATAGCTTTTGTTCTAAAATTTTAGCCATGAATTCGGTACAAAATTAACTAGTTGTAGAATAAGCTGGATCCAAATGGTTTTGGCAGATGGAATAAGTTAAGGTTACCTGCTCAGATGGCTAAAACTTTTTACTAATATTTGTGGAGAAGACACTTAAGACCTTTACTTGTCTAAGTTCCAAACAACCTTTCCCCCTTTTGTTTTCCTTCGGATAAGAATGGTCTCTCTAAAGTTTGCCTTTCAAAGAGATGACCTAGATAAGAATTCTGGAGAAGACCAAGTAAGAATATTTACATCTCAAAGGCACAGGGAAAAAATGCAAATTCCTCCAAGGACTTTTGTTTTCTAAGGCCAGAATTTTTACAATACTCACAAGCCTTTTAAGATAAATAGGGGAGGTTTGGGGGTTGGTAAAAAGGACAGGTGGACTTTGAATTGTTTCTGGAGCTGCATTTCTGGCTTTGCAAAGATTTGTAAGGTAAGGACAGTTGCTTTTAATTCCTCAGGGGATTATGTTGCAACTTAAATGACATTATAGATTGATCCACCCATCCAACTACATTTTTCTCAATTTGCTTCTTTGTAACAGGGAGAAGATCTTCAACTAAGATGGAAATCTAAAAGAGTCCTATGTTCTAGATTTAGAGCTATATGTCTTTGAAATGTTTTAGTAAATCCTTCCACAAAGGCTTCAGAAGGTTTTTTTGCTTGTTTGTTTTTTTCTTTCCCTCTGGGTACATTTAGCTTAGAGAAGGCCTAAAAAAAAATTCTTACCAAGCTCTGAATATCAGCGTACAATTTGGCCAATTTCTGGCCAAAGAGCTACCTTGGGGGAAAAAAAAAAAGTCCTTTCAGAAAAATCTTGTTAATTTTCAGCCAGGAGAAACAGTAACGGTAGGTACAATAACAAGTTTTATTCTCCTCTTGACTGGGCACTACAGACAGAGATTCAGGAGAGCTGAAGCTGGTTAGAATTCTCACTCTTCACTGGCTTTATCAGTTTTCCCAGGATCCCATATTCAGGCTCTAATATCTACCAGAATTGCTCAAGGTTATTCATTACTTTTAATTTTAATTTCCCTAGGCTGCTTAAGGAAATAAAATAGCTGTTTACCAGAAAATCCTTCAGGAGGCCGTCAACACTGGGAGGGGCCCACATCAGGGCCCTCCTTTGAGGGTAGATATGGGGACATCTGTAAGGCCACTAACTTGGTGGACTTTTGTTTATGGTCTTGTAGTCTCTTCAGAGTGGAAAGACAATTCAGACAGAGGATTACTAGAATGAGCACTCAAGTAAAGGAGGATAGAGGGGAGCAATAGGAGTTGCATCAGTCTCATATAGTCTTTTCTTTTACATGCCTGTGTGCCTTTAATTTTTCATTAGCCTTTTGCAATGAATCGCTCAATGAAGCTATTATGGAATTCTGAAGGCTTTTGGAGGTTTCTGCATGCCAATTAAAATAGGTGTCCCAGGGGCTTCCCTGGTGGCACAGTGGTTGAGAGTTCGCCTGCTGATGCAGGGGACACGGGTTCGTGCCCCGGTCTGGGAGGATCCCACATGCCGCGGAGCGGCTGGGCCTGTGAGCCATGGCCACTAAGCCTGCGCGTCCGGAGCCTGTGCTCCGCAGTGGGAGAGGCCACAACAGTGAGAGGCCCGCGTACCGCAAAAAAAAAAAAAAAAAAATAGGTGTCCCATTCTGTGTGTTTGATTTGGGAACCCTTGCTTTCAAATGCACTTCTTAAATAAATGCTCTTGTCTAACTGGAACCTTTCTCATAACAGCTATTGTAAGTCTAGATTGTCTTTGTAAGATTTTGCCATTTTTGTAGATATTTACAGCTTCCAGGACCACAGTTCTTGGGTATAAAATAAGCAGTTGTGCCAGAAGGCAACGCACTCAATTATTTGAAACTCAATCCCATTTCTTTAGCTGTCTTGGGTCTCTTAGAGCCAAATTAATACCTGAGAGGGATGTGCTGCCAGGTTGGAGTTTGTGTGGTGTTTTACAGTGGATCTTGTTGCACAGAAATTTTCTTGCGGTTGGCAGGTGACCTAGTGTCAACCTAACCCTTTCCGAGACCAATTTATTATAATTACTAGGGTCTTAGAGTTAGGGGGTGAGTGCTCTAACAGCTTTTAAGTGCTCCACCTGTGCCCACCAGTTTTGTGGCTTTTGCCTTCCAAGATTCCTATTAGCAACAGCCTTGACGTCATGTGCACATTAACAGAAACTAACAGTAACCTGGCCAAGAGAAGGCCTTGTACCACCAGCAATTCCCAATGTGGAACTGAGGACTAGGGAAAGGACTGAACCAGAAGACCCCCAACAAAGGGGACTATGGACTGGGATTCCAATCAAATAAAGAACAGTGGATGAAACCAAGAGCTAGAGGCTTGGGTTCTGGGTGGAACCATCTGCTAGCTCAAGCTGACCTGCCCCGGAATGGAAAGCCAATTAAATCAGAAGTTTGACACAAAGAGAATGGAGCTCAGAATCAGGAGGAACTTACCCATGGCCTTTGGAAGTGGCGAGAAAGAGAACTCAAAGGATTTGAGGGTACCAGTGCTTGTGTTTCTTGTCCTCAAAGCCCTCAGAAGCTTCCTCTGGATCCCACCACTGCCACCAAATCTGTTAAAAAACAAATTTCAACTGAGTAAATTTTAAAGGTCTTACTGGCTTCATTCAATGATTCACGAATTGGGCAACATATCCCATCTAGCTGACAGAAAGGAGCTCCAAGGAGCTGTACAAAATGAAAGATTTTTATAGGCTGAAGGGAGCAGGAACAAGGAAGTTATACTAGCAAAAAGTGGATTGGTTGTGGCATGGATCAGGAAACTATAGTTGAAGCTGTGAGACCCAAAGGGCCATGGGCTGGGTGAGATGGAGGTCAGCAGGGGTCAGACCACTCAAGATCTGGAAGTATGTTAGACAGGGAAAGGCCTAGAGTGGATCAGCCTTTTAAAATAATGACTCTGGCTGCTGCCAGAGGGTAGACTGTGGGAGCAGAGTAGAAGTAGGGGGAAGCAGCCATCTAGGTGAGAGATGAGGGTGGTAGACTCGGTGGTGACTGGGGATTTGGAGAAAAGTGAATGGACCAAAAAGATATTTAGAGGGTTGGAGATGGGGTGGGGAGGAGGTTGAGAGTTTAGGGGAGGGAGCCATCCAGGATGCCACCCAGCTTTCTGGCTTGGATGCATGGATGGATGGTGGTGGCCTTCACTGGGATGGACAACAAGAAGAAGACCAGGCTTGGTGGTGGGGGGCAAGAAAGGTCATGAGTTCAGTTTGGACATATCAGACCGAGGGGTCTGAGCAGGTCTGGACCTACCTGCTGTCCCACAGGCACCAGCAGCATGGCCACCCTCTCAAACCCCCAGGCTCAATCTTTTTTTTTTTTTTGCGGTACGCAAGCCTCTCACTGTTGTGGTCTCTCCTGTTGCGGAGCACAGGCTCCGGACGCGCAGGCTCAGCGGCCATGGCTCACGGGCCCAGCCGCTCCGCGGCATGTGGGATCTTCCCAGATCGGGGCACAAACCCATGTCACCTGCATCGGCAGGCGGACTCTCAACCACTGCGCCACTAGGGAAGCACCCCAGGCTCAATCTTTAGCAACTTCAGCTGCTTCCTGTCCACCCATCACCCTCCCCCTCCACACACGCACACATCCACAGAGTGAGTCAACCAATCTTCTTCATCTGTCACATGGCACAAGAACAGTATCCATTTCCTGGGGGTAGCTGTAAGCAGTAAGCAAACTAAGGCACAAAAGATGCTGAGAAGTGGGCCAGGTGCTAGTCACTGTTAGCACTGCCCATGCCCTTTCTCCCGGCCATGCAACACAAGTGCATTTCTATCACCTCTACGGCACAGGCTTGGAACTAGCCATCTCCCAACAGCCCAGTCTTGATCTTGCCATGCACCTGCTCAAAATATTGTTAGTGTTTCCTACTCAAAAGACGGGACCCCTGTGCCAGCTGGTCCCAAGCCATTTCCCAGCCTCCTTCCCCACTCTCTTCATCAGGTGCTGCTCCCATCACAGACACCTGCACCTTCCCCAATCATGCTACACACTTACCCATCTGCGTTTCTCTTTCTCCCCTTCCCACCAGTCCTTCCCAAGTGCCGCTCTATTTGCTAGGCACCTCCTCTGGGAGGCTTCTCCAAGGCCCTGCAGGGGATGAGCTCCACCCCTTCCAGATTTCTACAGCTTCCTCAGGCTCCTCTTTAGCTTCTGGCCACTCTTGGGATTCACTGGGTTTCCTTTGACTTGTCTGACTCCTTTTCCCAAGGCATCCGCTCACTGAACACAGGGAGGCACATAGGCTTCATCACTGTGGTGTCCTAGTGCCTGGCACTGTACCCAACCCAACATAGGGCTTGGTTGATACTGGTGCAGAAAATCAACAGAACCCCTAATGTACAGTTTCATGTAGATCCATCTCATCTCCCGCAAAGGCCAGAAGACAGGCAAGAAGGGTATTCTGGCCTGGGGACAATAAGCCCTTTCCCAGAAGCTGCTCTGTGAGACAAAGTCCAGGACAAGCAAACAGAGATCAAAGAAGCCTCTGGGCCCCCTCACCATATCAGGGTCACAGCAGCCAGTACATCCCAACCAGGGCCATGGAGTAGGTTGACCAGGGGCCATGTCTGCCCAGTGTGTGTGGCTTGTGGGGGACAGACAGGGTTTGTGCATAAAACTTAAGAAACAAGCTACAAGATGGGTCTCTGGGATCTTTGACTGCTTCTTCTTTCTTCCTAATAATGCAGAGGACATTTCTATCATTACATGATAGTCCTGGGCTTTGGAGACTGAAAGATTTGGGTTTGAATACATGCTCTTTCATTTGCTGTGTGACCAACGTCCCAGGGACACCCTGAGGATAAAACTAGATCATAAAGGGCTGAGAGCGACGCATGGCTTGTAGTCTGTCCTTCATCATGAAAGCATGGCTTTCATCTTTTGTCTCCACCATATCCTGGAATGATGAGGCTTACTTCTGCTCTTCTTTACAAAGCTGACTGGCCTAAAGGGTGTGTCACCCATTACGTATCCCCAGAACTGTCCAGACCACCTCTGGCAGAACTGCTAGAGGTGGTGCCATCAGAAACAAGGATATGGGCAGACGCTTTGTAAGCCACCGTATCTGCCTCCCTGGCCATAGCGTGACTGTCTGAAAAGTTTGCTAATGCTTAAAGAATTTTGAAAGGAACACCTAATGAAGTTGAGAAATCCATTTTTAACTGTGGCTTCTTGATGCCTGCCCCAGTGTCGCTGATGCTGGCCCTGTGCCACGGAGCCGGGATTAAATGAGCTGTCTGGGTCTTCACAATTCACGCCAGCTGAGTGTAGCTCTAACCAAGTGGCACAGTCTGAGTCTGGTCAGGAGTTTGCACAGCTGGGAGTCCCCCTAAAGAGAAAGCTTTCACTGTCTATTTCTCATCCCTCAAATTGTAATATTTGCCTTCACCTTGTCTAATGTTTAATCCATGTTTATCCAGCATGTTATTGATTAGTGGTCTGAGTGAAGTGACAGGCAGCAGGAGCCTTGAGACCATGCACGGCACGATGGGGCTTCGGGGGCTGCTCTGTGTGTGCCTGGCGTCCCTGCTCACCCTGCAGGCCATGCCCGCTCAGGGTTCACCCACACGCAGTCCCAAAGGCGGCAAGGTATGTGAGTAAACCCCTGGACCAGAAACAGGCAGCTGAACCTGGAAGGGGCTACAGAGACCAGGGCTCTCCCCACCCACCTCGACCTCCTCTGAATGGAGAGGACTTCCCAGCAGCATGGGGGAAATGAGGCCAAGGCGTTGAGGACACAGGCTGTGTTCCACTCCCGTCCCTTAACAGATAGACCCTGGTCCCCTGAGTGCTCGCACTCACACTTGTGCCGGTTTTGTTTTACAGAAGCGACCGGCTTTGGACACAGTAAGTGAGGATCTCAGCACAGCGGTCTGTGGTGGGCCTTTATTACAATCTGTTTCCCCTGGGCTTCGAGGTGTGCCCCTGGGCAGAGGGACTCCCGTCTCCTCCAAATGGGGGCTCGCCCACCCCCCCTCATGCCCCACGGCAAGGCCTCAGGCATAGAGAACAGCACCTGTGTCAGAGCTGGGTGCCGAGGTCTCCCGTGGCTGAGCCCCCATCCCAGCCACCTCCCGCACGTCCCACTTTAGGCTGTCGATGGCGTGGTCATCCAGAGTTTGAAAGTCAACTGCAAAGTCACCTCTCGCTTTTCCCACTGTGTCATCACCAGCCAAGTGGTCAACAACGCCGACGAAGCCAAGGAAGTGGCCTTTGATGTGGAAATCCCCAGGACGGCCTTCATCAGCGACTTTGCCATGTGCGTGCCCGCCTGGTTCACCAAGCCCAGCCCGAAACCATGGCTCTGAGTGGCCCAACAGTGCAGCCCATCCCCTCGTCCCCAAGGGCCACAGGCCAGCCCCAGCTCTGAAGGACTGAAAAGCCCTTTAGGTCTGCTCTGGGCTCCCATCTTAGACAGCAAACTAGAGCCTCTGACAGTGTGTTTTCAGCCTAGAGCCCAAGGAGCACAGGCTGGCACCCACAGTTTCTTGCTGGACTCTGTGGCCGTGGATGCCCACCTCCTTGAGCAGCTCTGGGGGCAGTGGAAGGCCAGCAGGAGATGCCCTCTCACAAGTGCTCACCTGGACAGGGCCTCCTTAGTGCCTGGGCTGGGAGCACCTCCAATATGAAGGCCCTGTGTGGTTGGGGAGGGGCACCTCCCTGAGGGCATCTTCCTCCCTGTAGCACAGCAGGTGAAAATGCATTCCTCGGAGACATAAAGGACAAAGTGACTGCATGGAAGCAGTACCGGAAAGCGGCCATCTCAGGAGAGAACGCCGGCCTTGTCAGGTGAGCTCTGGGTGCTGCCCTGGTGCTGCCCTCCCCTGCCAGGATGCATGCCTTGGGTGGAGGGCAGCCCAGGCTGATGGGAAGGGAGCAAACTGCCCAGATCCACTGCTGGCACAGGTGCACTGGACGAGGCCTCTGGAGAAGTGGGGCTCTGACCCTGGCCAGCCAGCTAAGACAAGAGTGATGGTCAAGGAAAGCTGGGAGCAGCACGAAAATAAGAGAAACTGACTCTGAGGGCCATGCTTTAGGTGACAAGGACCTCCATATCACTTACTATTTGTCTGTTTGTTGTTGCCACTGGTGGCACATCCAGGGCCTCAGGGAGAACGATGGAGCAGTTTGCCATCCAGGTCGCCATCGGTCCCCGGAGCAAGGCCACGTTCCGGCTGACCTACGAGGAGGTGCTGAGGCGAAAGCTTATGCAGTATGACATTGTCATCAAGGTCAAGCCCAAGCAGCTGGTGCAGCATTTTGAGGTAGATCGCTGGTGACCACGTGCAGGGGCAAGGTCTCAGGAGCTGGGCTCCTGCCTCTCCCTCTCTGAGGCTCTGAGCGCTGGTTCGGCACCCACCGTGTGCAGCCCTGGGCCTGAGCACACAGGGAGGCGACTCACTCCTCAGGGTGGGCTCTGATGGCTGTTCGTGGGCAGGGAGCTCCCTGAACCCTCCAACCTCCTCCTTCTTCTGAGTCTTGGCTTGCTCATCTGTCAAATGGGGGTTTTGTGTGTCCCAGAACTGCCACAAGGATCATGAGAGATATTGAATGTCCAGGGAGTTTGTAAACCAGTTAGTACTGGGCAGCCTGAGGGGCTGTAATTGTTACTGGCACCTTAGTGGTGACCGAGTTGAGGGGCTCAGGCATGCACACTTTCATATGGCCAATATTTTTGGAGTGCCTACAACATGCCAGGCCCTGTGCTGAGAGCTGGGTGGGTGCTGCACACAGTAGGTGGTCAGGATATACGTTGGCTCTTGGCTGAGACTTGATGATGGCTCCCAAATGGGAGCCTTGGTACAGGAACTGCTTCAATGCCACAGATCGACGTGGACATCTTTGAGCCTCGGGGGATCAGCAAGCTGGATGCCCAGGCCTCCTTCCTCCCCAAGGAACTGGCCGCCCAACTCATCAAGAAGTCCTTCTCAGGAAAAGAGGTGCGTGGGATGGCTGAGCCCTCAGAGACTTCTCAGCATGGCTGCAGACAAGGGCTGCAAGCCACCCTAGGGGAGAGAGAGAGAGGAACGTTGCACTCCTGATTCTCAGAGCCGCTTGGCAAAAGCCTGTGTGCTGAGGCTGGGGAGGGTACCTACAACGGCTGCCTGGTCTGGGGTGAGTTGCTGGCTTGCTTAAGCCTCAGTTTCCTCTTTGCCTGTCTCATCCCAACAGGAAAGCATTCATGGAAATATAGGGCACATGTGCAAACCTCAGGATTCCAAGCCCCAGTGTTCTTGGAAACATGATGAAGTTTGGAAAGGCCTTTGGCCTACCCAGCCACTTGCCACTTGTCACTTCCCACCTGTCTGTGGGAATCCCAGAAGCCCCCTGCTTGCCCCTACCCCAGGTCCTGAGGAGTGTGGCATATGAGTGGGTGATACCCAGCTAGTGCCCTGCTTCCTAACTTGCCCTCAACTGGAGCCAGGAGCAAACTGTTTATTCCCCACCCACCTTTGGTAGTGAGTCCGTAACAATTCACTTAAAAGAAATGTCTCCTACAGTTTTGAAGGGGTTCCTTTGAAACAAAATATGATACCCCAGAGTGTTAGCAAACATGCTTGCTTTCAGTAGGGGACCAAGGGGATGGTCTTTGTCTTCCTAATAACTTTCAAAAAAATTTTTAATGAGCATATTTTGCTTTTATAACAAACAAAAAGTAAAAAGAAAAGCATCTTTAAAGAAAATGTGGAAAGTACAAAAGTGTAGAAATGTATCGAGTACAAACCACCACCAATTTCCCGGAACACCAGCACCAAGTCCAAACAGACCACAGCTCCCACTCTGGGAGCTCTTCCTTCTCTTTGTCTATCCAGGCAGGTTTCATTTTCTAGCACAGTGTTGCTTTTTTCACTAGACAGTGTGAGTTGACCGATGCTTCTCATGCTGCTATTATTTTGTTTTTATTGTGTATCCAAAGTGATGATACTTATAGAAAATCCCAATGATTCAGAAGCATGTGAGCAAAGAAACAGGTCTTCTCTCCTACCACCCACAGGTATGTATTCTCAGCAGCAGGGCGAGGGGCCCGCTAGACTCATTCCTATGCCTGTGCACCACACACACACTCACACACACACACACACACACACACCTTACGTTGTCATTGCAAACCAGTAATGCCTCACACCTTCAATGGTTCCAGGGTCATGTGCTTTTCCATCCCACGGTGGGCCAGCAGCAATCCTGCCCCACATGCTCTATGACCTTGCTGAATGGGGACTTCAAGGTGACCTACGATGTCAATCGGGACAAGGCCTGTGACCTCCTGGTGAGCTGGAAGTTTCTTGCCCAGGACTCAGAGGGTGGGCAGGGTGCTTGAGAGAGAGGCCTCACTTGTCCCCTTGTGTTTCAGGTCGCTGATAACCACTTTGCCCACTTCTTTGCTCCCCAAAACCTGACAAAACTGAACAAGAATGTGGTTTTTGTGATTGACATCAGCTCCTCCATGGAAGGCCAGAAAGTGAAGCAGGTAAACTGTGGCTCTAACCAGTTGGCCAGCAGGAGCTTCTTTAGCCCCATCACCCATCCCACCCTGGTTTTGCCTCCAGAGTCTGGGTTTGGGACTTCTGCTCCTGGTCAGAGGCAGGGTAATTTAACAGGATATCCCAGTGGTCAGGGGCTCTGGAATCAGCCACTTTCTCACTGTGCAACCGTGGGCAAATGCATTCACTTCTCCTCAATGACAAAAATGGGAGTAAAATGCAGTGCCCATACGGTTGTGGGGTTTACCAATGGGGGATGCTTGGAAGATGAGACCTGTACCCTAGGCATGCAGGGATGATTACAGCGCTCCCGGGAGATGGCTTGCAGCAGGGCACAGCCCACTCCCACCGCGCTCTGGGTGTCCTGTCCATAGCGCAGTGAAAGCATGGCTGGACAATCAGAGTTTTAGAAACTCAGCCCCCTGGGGTCCTCTGTCTTAATCCTGACCCCCTTGAACTCCTGGTCATTTCCCCTCCCCATACTGGGTCCCTTTGCCTTCTCCATCCCCCTCAAGACATCCCAGAGCTCAGTAGGATGCTCCTCTCCTGGCACCACCTGGCTGTCCTGTCCATCCCCTTCTGCTTGCCCACCATGTACCTCTACCCTGTGGATCTCTGAACTGGGTATCTGGAGATGACAGAAGGCATTATCCTGGGGCCCTGCCCCTCCACTGACTGTCCTGTCCTTACAGACCAAGGAGGCGCTCCTTAAAATCCTGGGGGACTTGCGGCCAGGGGACTACTTCGACCTGGTCCTCTTTGGGTCTGCAGTGCAGTCCTGGAGGGGCTCGCTGGTGCAGGCATCTGCCGCCAATCTGGACGCAGCTCGGAACTTTGTGCAGCACTTCTCTCTGGCTGGGTGTAAGGGCAGGGGTCTGGGGCCACCTCGATGTCACCTCTGTCCCCTCAGATTCAGGGCATACACTGATCTGCTTTCTCTTTTTTGCAGCTACAAACCTGAATGGAGGTTTGCTCCAGGGAATTGAGATTTTGAACAAAGCTCAGGGAAGCCTCCCAGAGCTCAGCAACCACGCCTCTATTCTCATCATGCTGACAGATGGCGAGCCCACAGAAGGTAAACGCCCCGAGGGCTACCTTGGGAAGTGGTGATCTCTTCATTACCAAAGGCATTCAAGCTGAACTTGGAAATACAACCAATGGGGATGCTGTCAGGGGGCAGAAAGGCTAAGGGCAAAGCCAAGCACTGGTTTAAAAGCAGAGTTCAGACCACAGAGTCTGAAGGAGCTCCAAGGTGTTCTGTCCTGAATTGGGAAGCTGGGGAAGTTTCTGCATGACACGGGGTTGCACAGGGCCCAGGAGGATGGGCAGGACCCTAGGCTGAGTTTAATGAACTATGGATTCAGCACTGACTGAGTGCCAAGCACAGGACTAGGGACCAAGGAGAGACACTAAGAGAACAAGACACATCTTTGCCCTTAAGGAGCCCAGGGTCCACTGGGGGAGGCAGCCCCAGGAGCACATGCTCTGTCAAGGGCCCTGAAGGGTGCCAGAAGGCCGAAGGAGCACAGACGAGGGGCACCTGGCCCAGGCAGGGTCTCAGAAGGCGTCTTGGAAGAGGTGACCCCTGAGCTCAATCTGGAAGGAGGGGAGGAGAAGCAGGAAGGGATCCCTGGCAGAAGGGGCAGCTTGAGCAAAACAAGGTTTGTGCACTGGCAGGGCCTGCCTGGGAAGTGTAGGCATATGCAGAGTAGGTGAAACAGGGTGGAAGGGTCAGCAGGACCTCACAGGCCATGCGAGGAGCCGTGAGTTTAGAGCAGAATCAGATCTGCTCATGGTGGATCCATGTAGATGGGCAAAGTCTTCGAGGAGCTCTGTGAGTAGCTGTTGCAGTCACCCAGGTGAGCCAGCAAGAGGCGTTGCCTCAAGATGCCAGTGGGGACTGGAGATGGTCTGAGATGGGAGTCTTGGCCCCGAGGGAGGGTGCCCCAAAGTCCCCTTGTGCCCCACACACCTGTGAGCCAGCATCCCGTCCCTACCTGGCTGTGTGGCTGCAGGGGTGACGGATCATACCCAAATCCTCAAGAACGTCCGAGATGCCATCAGGGGCAAGTTCCCACTCTACAACTTGGGCTTCGGCCATGATGTGAACTTGAAATTCCTGGAGGTCATGTCCCTGGAGAACAACGGACGTGTCCAGAGAATCTACGAGGACCACGATGCCACCCAGCAGCTGCAGGTCTCCTCCTCCCCCTGCTCCCAAAGTCACGCCATGGGGAGCATGGCCTTGGCAGCCACGTACCCATCAGCCCAGAGCAGATAAAGCTCTGGTGTGGGGTTCGAATTAGCTGTGTGACCTCAAACCAGTTACTTAAGCCCTGAGCCTTCAATTCCTTCTATAAAGTAGGGATCCCGACACCCCACTTTGTGAGTGGGTTTCCTGTTGGATGCCTAGGACGACCCACCAGCTCTGAGGCTGCACCCCTCATCCCCACAGGGCTTCTACGAGCAGGTAGCCAACCCTCTGCTGAGGGATGTGGAGTTGCTGTACCCCTGGGATGCCGTCTCGGCCCTGACCCAGCACCACCATAAACAGTACTACGAAGGCTCGGAGATCATAGTGGCCGGGCGCATCGCTGATCACAAACTGAGCAGCTTCAAGGCGGATGTGCAAGCCTATGGGGTAAACAGAGGGCTGCGGAGGGTGGAGAGGCACCCAGAGACTCCAAACCTACACTGCTCCCCACCCCTGTGCCCCCAGCAGCCTCTCTTTCCCCAGAGTGGTGCCTCATCCCAGCAGGCCACACACACCCCAGGGCTGAGCATTCTTCCAATGAAGGCATCCAGAGGGCAGGCTAGAGTGGGGCCAACATGGCCTTGATTAGCTGTAGTCCCTTGTATCCAACTGGTCCACCTGTTATTCCTCACATCATTCCTCCCAAAGCGTGAGAGTGTGAGAGGCCAGCCTCTTTCTTCTCAAGTGACCACTGTTTCCTGAGCACCTACTGTACATGCAGCTTTGTACCACGGTGCAGTGCCCGTGTGTACGTGCATGCTGCAGTGTGTGTGTGGGGGGGTGTCGCAGAGACCTGGACTCTAGCCGTGAAGTGTAGTTGAGGGTTCAGGACTCGGGCTTAGAGTGAGGAAAGCTGAGCTAGACCCTGGCTGCAGTTGGGTGACGTTGATCAAATGGGTCCAGTTCTCTAGGCCTTTCTGTACCGTGGGGGTAACAATGTACTACAGAGTTGTGTGGAGTAAACGAAATAATCCACATGATAGGCTTATACAGTGCCTGGTACATGGGAGGCCCTTGGGAAGAGGTGCCCCTGTTACTGTAGCTGGGGAGAGAAGGCGCATTTGTGAGCTGTGGCAAGCTGAATGGTGCACGGGGCCGCGGTGGGCATCCGGAGGAGCGGGGCGTGGTGGAAACAGCTACATGGTGGATCGGCTGGGTGCCTGCTGGCATCCCCCAGAGAGAGTAACTCCATGAGGGCAGGGCCTGATCCTCCATCCCTGGGATCCCCAGGGCCTGGCCCAACTTGGCTAACAGAGGGTGCTTAGCAACTTTTGTGGAAGGAACGGATGGAAGAGGACGAGGAGAGCAGGCTCAGGAAAGGCAGGGGGTAGCATGCTCAGAACGGAGCTGCAGAGACCAGACAACATCGGGCTCCCCCAGAACCCCTCATGGCGCACAACCTCTCTCTCCCTCGCCTCCCTCAGGAGGGCCAAGAATTCAAGACGACCTGCCTGGTGGACGAGGAAGAGATGAAGAAACTGCTCCGAGAGCGGGGCCACATGCTGGAGAACCACGTCGAACGCCTGTGGGCCTACCTCACCATCCAGGAGCTGCTGGCCAAGCGGTACCAGCCCTGTGGCTGCCTGGGGGGTGGAGGGGCATGACCACCCCAGAGCACGCCCCCCGCCCTGGGCCTTTGGACTACAGAGGGGCGGTTCTAGGCCTTGGAGGTTGCAAGCAGGTCAGATTTACTGGCCTCTGACTTTGCTCGCTGAGTTAATATCAACCAGGCAGTCAGTAGTGTGGTCAGGGCCCGCTGGGGGCACAGGGCAGCCCCTTTTGCCCCCACTGAGCCGCTGCGGGGGAGGCTTCCCTTTACTGCGGGGCTGCTGTGTCCAGACACACTCATTTAATTCTCACAACGTGCCGAGCAAACCGAGGTTCAGAGAGGTTAGACCACTTGCCAGGATCTCACAGCTATTGAATTCTCTGTGTATTTCTGAGGCACATCCCCCAGCCCTGCCAGACCTCCAGGTTTTCTCTGAGGGAGGCCTTTAAATCATGAGGTCCTTGAAGACAGCTCCTGGGCAGGGGCACTGCAGGGGCCTTGTAAACATTTGCTGAAAGAGTGAACAAAGGAAGGGAAGGACGAGGGAGTGCAAGTCCATTGTCATCCAAGCTGCGGGCTTAGAGCCGGGTGTCTGTCTGGCAGGATGAAGTTGGAGGGGGCAGAGAAGGCCAACGTGTCAGCCAAGGCCCTGAAGATGTCGCTGGCCTATCAGTTTGTGACCCCGCTGACCTCCATGACCATCAGGGGCATGGCGGACCAAGACGGCCTGGAGCCCCTCATTGACAAGGCCCTGGAGGGTATGGGCTGGCAGAGGGGAGGCTGTGGGCATGGGGAGGCTTCTGAGAGCTGAAAATCTCCTGGGCGTTAATTCTCTTTCCTTTCTCTCCTTTCCAGATTCTCTGCCCTTGGGTGAGTTTTTAAGTCACGTTGATTTCCGCAAGGGGCTCCGGGTGGCTGGGCAAGGGGCACGTGCTCCAGCCGCCAGGCACACAGCACCCACTCCCCCTGCTCTGCTCCACCCTTTCTTGGTCTCTTCCTTCCCCAAGATGCCCTTCCCTACTTTGTTGCAAACTAGTTGCTGCCTCCTGTGTGCTCGGGGAGTTCTCGCTCAGCCTGAACCCCTCCACTCCCCGGACTCCTTAGGGGTCCTACGTGTGAGCATCCATCTACCAGGAGGGCTGGGACCCCCAGGAAGAGGGCTGGGACCCCCAGGAAGAGGGCTGGGACCCCCAGGAGGAGGGCGGGCCCAGGCCTGATTGGCCTCCGGGCCCAGCTGCACTTGGGGAATGAGGCGCGTGCCTTTCGTGTGGAGTGGGGAGAGTGACGCTGTCCTCTACTGTTGTCCTCTACAGAGATGGTGGGACCCAGAAAGAGTAAGTGGCAGCCATCCTGATGACGCAGGTCTCTACCCTCTACTCCACACATGGCCACCTCTCAGGCTGTGCATTCAGTCCTGAGCAAAGCCTGGGTCATCACCTATCTGCCTGATGAGGAAATGATAGCCTAAGGTTTTCTTCCTCTGCTCCAGCGTTCCTCGCTGCCTCTCACTGGGAACCGTCAGAACGCTCCCCCTGACCTGGCCTGGCCTCCCCACCCCTATGCCACCAGCACCTCCCAGTTCCCAGGAAAGGAGACCGAGAGGGGGTCACGCCACTGTGCTGGGCCAAATTTCCATTCCCACATCCCGAGAGGCGTCAAAGGCTCTGTGTCCACTCCGGCCCCTGTGGCCTCAGGCCAGCCCGCCTGGGTGGGAGGGGCCTCAGAAAAGGAGGCAGCAGCTCCAGGGAAGGCGCAGCTGCTTTCCTTCTAAGCGCTGTTCACTCTCTTGCCCGTCAGCCTTCGTGCTGCTGGCCTCGCAGCCTTCTCCGACGCGCCCTAGCTCCGAGGTCCAGCAGTTGCCAAACCAAGTGACTGGCGGTGAGTCCTTGGGAGGGTCTGAGGGACACACCTGCCTGACTGAACCCTTCTCCCCAGCCGGCCCCATGTGCCTAATACTCAATCTAATAGACTCCATGCTGTGCCCCCAGTGGACACTGACCCCCACTTCCTCATCCACGTGCCCCAGAAAGAGGACACTCTGTGCTTCAATATCAACGAGGAGCCTGGTGTGGTCCTGAGCCTGGTGCAGGACCCTGACACAGGTACGGGTGACATTATGCCCTCTGCCAGAGAGGGTGGGGCCTGGGCTCCTCTGTCCTCAACGTTCAGCCATGATCAGGAAGGACAGTGGCTGTGGCCTCCACTCCCCTCACCCTGTGTACCCGCCACCTGGCTGGGCTCAGCTGGCCTCCTTCATGCCCCATCTGCCTGCCTGGGCCCTATACAGGGCCTGCTTCATGGGCATGTGACCTGTGCAGGTGCACAGGACCCTGCCCTTGGAAGGACTCCATGCTTGATTGAATGTTCTGCTGTTGCATCTTGAAATTCTTAACAAGTTTTGAATGAGGGGCCCCTCGTTTTCATTTTGTACTGAATCCTATAAATGATGCAGTGGCCCTGCCACACCTCCCTCCCCCATCCCCCGCATGGCTGCAGGGGTCTTGGAGCCCACCTCCCCAGCAGGGCTCAGGTGATGGGAACAACGCCCTCTCCATCTATCGGCCACTTCTCCCACCCTCCCAGTCCAGTCAGGCCATCTGCTAATATTTGTTGAGCACATCCTAAGGTCTGGGGACACAGTGGGAACCGAAACAAAGTCCTTGCTCTCGTGGAGTTTAGGGAAGGGAGATAAACAGGTGAACAAATTCTTAGCTGACAATTTCCGAGCATGAGACGTGCTGTGTTGGGATAGTGAAGACGGGGAGGGGGCTTTTGGCTGCTCAGTTCAGACGAGGCTTCTGTGGAGAGGCCCACCTGCAGCACCTACTGTGACCTGCCCTGTGTCAGGGCCTGGGTCCACAGAGAAGGAGCAGGCCCAAGGCCTGTCCTCGGGGAGGTGACACCTCCTTCAGGGCCCAGAACCGAGGGCTAAGTCTCAAGAGAGTTAGTGTGGCGGGAGGGAAGGGAGGCGGTGCTGCGAGCGGCCTGCACCTGTCCTGAAGGCCCCTCCCCTTGGGTGGTGAGGCCCTCAGAGCCCAAAGAGGGTGGGCATTGGGGGCGGCAGGAGCAAGGACCGGCTGGTGGGGTTCTAGGGAGAGCGGGGCCGCCCTGACCCGGATGGCCCCTCACCCCACTGCAGGCTTCTCAGTGAATGGCCAGCTCATCGGCAATGAGGCCAGTGGCCCTGGGAAGCACGAGGGCACATACTTCGGGCGGCTGGGGATCGCAAACCCCGCAACAGGCTTCCAGCTGGAAGTGACTCCTCAGAACATTACACTGAACCCTGGCTCTGGCGGACCCATATTCTCCTGGAGGGACCAGGCCTCACTGCGGCAGAATGAGTAACCAGGCTGGGGCCGAGGCCTGGGAGGGGAGGCGGGGGTGGGTGTGGTGAAGACCAAGGCGCGAAGCCCCAGAGCCAGCTCTGCTGCCTGAGCCTGCTGGGCCCTCATTCCCCGAGCTGTGTCAGCGTGTGACGTCCATGTGGCCTCCGCGTAGGCTGTGCAGACACATCGGGCCCCGTGGGCCATTCCCCACCCCTGACTCCCAATTTCCCTGGATTGCTGGACACGTGCTCCGGGCCCAGCTGCCTAGATGCCTGTGCTCCCGTGGCACCCTCACCCTGCAGTCCACCCCTGTCTCCACCAAACCAAGCCGACTCTTCCTCCCAGGCCCAGCGCATTGGCCACCTCTTCCCTGAAGCCATCCTAGTCCCTTCCTCTGCTGAACTCCAGCGTTCTCTAGGTTTCTCTTTCAGCCCCTGTCTTGGTATGCCTTGTTTACTGTTTGTTCCTTCCTTCACTCATTCACTCGTTCGAGAAACTGCTGAGCACCAGAGCCCAATGCTGGGCAGCAGAGCTATAGGAAGAGGTGGGCAGAGTCCGGCATGGAGGACACAGATGATAAGTGGGAGTCAAAGAACACAGACTCATAATAGACAGGCTGGAGTCCAAGTCCTGGCTCTGCCACTCACCAGCTGTGTGACCTTGAGCAAGTTTTTTAACCTCTCTGAGCCTCAGTCCTCACAGGATCAGAGTGGGAACTGAATGATGCAGTTTGCGTGGAGGGCTTAGCACAGAGCCTAGCACATTGTAAGGGCTCCATACACAATAGCAACAAGTGGGAAGGAGCATGGAGCAGGTAACCGTCAACCCCCTGCGGGGAGAGGGGTTCATAAGAGCTGGGTCTCAAGGACAAGAGCAGCTGAATGGAGGGGGTGCAGTGCAGCCGCACCTGCCCTCATGGCACCTGGCCCCACAGGGTGGTGGTGACCATCAACAGGAAGAGGAACCTGGTGGTGTCCGTGGAGGATGGGGGCACCTTCGAGGTCGTCCTGCACCGGGTATGGAAGGGGAGTGCCATCTGCCAGGACTTCCTGGGCTTCTACGTGCTGGATAGTCACCGGATGTCGGCACGGACACACGGGCTGCTGGGTACGGCTGGCTAGGCTGGCAGAGCTGTGGGGTGGGGTGTTGAAACCAGAGGACTTACCCTGGGTGAGCTTTGCAGCGGGTCACCAGGATAGGCCCACCTCCAACATGGCCTACAAGGCTCAGAGTTCCAAAGAGGGTCCCGGTGAAGGCTTGTCCCACAGAAAGGCTGCAATCAAACACAATGAATTTAAAGGTTAAGTGAGCCTGGGAGCGAGTAAGGAGAGGTCCGATTAGCAAATGGAAAGGTCCAGTGGACACCCAGAGACCTCCTGAGTGGGATGGGTCATCGGCCACACTGCTTCTCCTTGTGGCCTTCCTGCAGACCATTCTCTACCCCTCACCCCTCTCTCCCCAGCCAGATTCCTTTGGAATTGGTCCAAAAAGACAGGAGGTACAACCACCAGGCAATATATCTGCTTCTTTATAGCAAGTGAACTAAAGGTGGCTTTTGATGCCAACATTTATAGAAACAGTCAAGCCCTTGAAAAACAATTGTTTAGGCAACTCTCTAAGCCTCCAGTGAGCACCTACTGAGTACAAGGCAGCAAGGCCCCCGATGGTAACTGCTGTCTCCCATATGCCTTTCCAGGACAATTCTTCCACCCCTTTGATTATAAAGTGTTCGACCTCCACCCAGGCTCTGACCCCACAAAGACAGACGCCACAATGGTGGTGAAGAAACGCTGGCTGACGGTCACCAGGTGGGTGGGCTGCTCTCCCAGCATCTCTGCCCTTGGCCTTCCCCATCGTTGCTCCAGGCCTTCCTCCAGGTGTCACAGGGTTGAGGTGGGCTTCCTGGGGCGGTGCAGCCCTGCCAGCTCCAAAAGGTGACCCCAGCTGGCTTGTGTCTCCTCAGGGGCTTGCAAAAAGACTACAGCAAAGACCCCCGGCATGGGGCTGAGGTGACCTGCTGGTTCATCCACAACAACGGGGATGGGCTGATCGACGGTGTTCACACTGACTATATCGTCCCCGACATCTTCTGAGCCCCCAGCCAGCACACCAATCCTCCCCTGGGACCATGGCAGAGGAGGAGCCTGACCTGCTGCCCAGGCCACACCTCCCTGTCCAAGCTGGTCTCCTATGTCGAAGCACTCATGACTTCCATTAAAGAGAGGCTATGTCCAGCCCAGGCTGGCTGCTTTGTGGGAGGGGGGTGTGGCAGGGAGGCAACCCAAGATGTTGCTTCTCAGAAGGGCTCAGGAGTCACAGCAGACCAGGAGGCTGGGCGGGAGCCGGCACCAACTCTGCCCCCACCCCACCCTGTTCTCTGCAGCTGCCTGGCCCCGTGCCCTCTGAGTGTGCTGGGTGTCCCGTGCACACAGCCTCCCCTACAGGTCCAGAGACCAAAGGACACTCTGGCAGCACGTATAGGAACAACCCGTAACAGCTGCAGCTGCCCCAGTGCTTCTTGTAGCCAGGAACTGTTCTAAGTGCCTTTGTTGAGTTAATTAAATGTATACTCTCAACAGCCCTGGGGGATACTTTTATCATGACTACTTTCAGCTGAGGTTAGGTAATTTGTCCAAAATCACTCATCTTTTAAGTGGCAGAGCTGGGATTTGAACCCATGCTATCTGGAGTCAGCATCTATGTGCTTAACCACCCCATGTAAATATTCCCATCAGGCTGGGTGGCTGATGGCCAAAGCCTGCTGGGATTTGGTTCCGGATATCCCAAAGTATCACTTAACACGAACATGTGAAAGAAATATATGAAATATATATGGACTTGGGGTCCTGAAGAAGTCCTGCCAGGAGCTGAGGGTCACCTGTTGGGGTCAGGGCCTCAGGAGGCAGTTCCCAGGCCTCCATCCTCCACTGGATTTCCCAGCTGGGGGTTTGGAACCTCTCAGAGCAGGCATATTTCCCCAAAGCAGAGACGGCCACTGCCCAGAAGCTGTGATTTCAGGGGCCAGGAAGAGCAGTCCACTGACTTCTCACACTGATGCCTGATACCCCTTCAGAATGCCTTCCCTGGGCCTTGTCTAGGGGCCCAGTTAAAATGTGACATTACAGGGTGTGTGGAGATGAACTTGTACTTTGGGGAGCCACTGGCCCTTTTGGCGAAGGTTGATGGGCCTCCACCCACTCCTTTCCAAAGGGTTTCTGCTTTTTCTGGCTTCTGTCCAGTTCCCATTCCAGATGAGGCCCATGGGGGCTCAGATCAACAACACAAATGCTGAGGTCCAGAGCTGCCCCAAGCCCAGGGACACAGAGCCCTGAGGGGCAGCCAGTGGAATTTCAGAGCCCAGCCCACCGTCTGACGTATCCCGGGCTTCTCAAGGGAGAGCCACGGGCTGCCAGCTGGCTGGTCACCCTCAGCAAAGTCTGCCCAACTGGGGCCTCCTTTTCCCGTCCTCTAGAGTGGAAATGGGGTGGACCTGAAGATTTCCTAGATTCCTTTAATTCGAAATTCTGTATGATGACTCTGGGTCCCTCCAAGTCCCCAGCTGTCCCTCAGGGGCCTCTTGAGCAACCTCAGAATTTCGTACTTTGAGTTGTCCCTCCCACAAAACTCCAAGTATTGGGGGATGAGGCGGTAGCCTGGAGGAGAGGGGCTGGGGAAAGCTCCTCAGGCGGCTGCAGGGCCGTGAGAAAGAGCCACTGGGCAATGCTGGCAGGACAATAGTTCTGCCACCCCTGCCACAGCCCCAAGAGCCCAGTGGTCAGCGACCATAGACGCTGAAGATGACCTCATGAACTAGACGTCCTGGGAGCTAGACTGCAGGGCCCTTCTCTCTGCTCCCAGGTGTCAGCCCTGAACTCGGTGCCCGCCAGCAGTGTGGGTCAGGGTTCAGGAGGCCTGAGGAGAGCAGGGACCCCCAGCCAGGCCTCAGCAGCTCCCTTTGTTGATCCACTATTGTTTTGCTGACTTTGCAGCTCTCTGTCATTACTTCTGTGGCTCCTGCGACTTCCAGTCACTAGTCCACTCCTTCCTTGTGGCTTCTGCTGCCTCAGAGCTTCTGCTTTCTGTCTTCTCACTCTGTTTCTCTGCCCTCAGCAGTCAACTCTCTCTGTACATCTCACAGACAAGTACACTCTTGGCTTTCAGTCAAGACCATGGTACCATCCATAAATTAGCTGTCCTGTGCTCAGGCATCCTCATCAACACTGTTCACTAGTGGCCGAGTAGGAGGGTCACTGGGTCACTTTGCTCAGAAGAACATGGGTATGGCCGGCACATGGTAGCCACTCTGGAAGGTCTAGGGGCTGGCAGGGCCCTGGGATGGCCCAGAAGGACCCAGCCCCCACTAGGAGGGGATAAGGCCCTGCCTCTGAGGCTCCCATTGTGCTGGATAGCAGAACTCCAGGCTCACTGGAGACTTTCAGGAGAACGACTCTCCAAGAGGCCGAGGGCAGCTGAGTTCCTGGCCAGACTGGGAACACAGGGATGAATGTGACACATGGCCTGGCCCTCCAGGTGCTCAGAGTCTAGAGAGAGTGATCAGATCCAAACCTGAGAACTCAACTAAAGGTAACGACAGAATGTAGGCCCTTCGGGAGCTTGGAGCCTGCAGCAGGGCTGTCTGTGGTCAGCTAGGGGACAAAAGAGGAAGACTTCTGAAGGAGGGACACAGGCTGGCAGAGATAAGAGATGTGATGTGCAGAGAAGGCGGAGGTACGCCAGTGGGAAGAGAGTTAAGTTCAGAAAGCAAGTTGGAGCTGGACCACAGGACTTGGGAGTTGTCCTTTTCAAGGGGTCACGGGAGACAGAGAGAGTAACGAGCAAGGGGTCAGCCATGGAGATCTGAGCCTTAGAGGGATGGGTCTGGTTTGGTGCCCTGGCTGCCTCAAGAAGAGCGGGGTGACTGTGATCCAGGAGGCCAGACCAGAGACCACGTCTGCGATGCGGCGACAATGCTGAGATGCTGTTTATGTCTCCCATTGCCCCCTCCCAGGGGGTCTCGGGGCCCATTTGCCAACACAGAGCTTCTGCTTTCTCCGGAGGCCTCCTTGTCCCACAGCTCCCGGGAGTGAAGTCCTAAGACTGCTGACGATACCCACCGGGCCTCCTTGGTACAGTCAGATCCAGGCCCATTACTCCACCCGTGTCCAGCTTCCCGGGGGATCCTCCCGCCTCCCGCTCCTCCCGCCCACACTGCAGGTCGATGACCCCACTTGGGAAACACTAGGCTTGCTCATATAAGGAGCCCAGGTGCCGCCAGTGTGCTCAGCGATGGCGTCTGCTCGGTGGCCCTGCCTCATCTTGGCCCTGCTCTCCGGTGTGGCGGTCTCTGGCTTCCCTAGAAGATTATGCCGGCTACTCGGGGTAAATCTGCCCCCTCTTCACCGTCTGGCAGGCAGAGGGGCCAGGCCGGCAGTCCTGTGTGTAGGGTGCGGAGGAGGCAGAGGCTGGGCGGTGAGCTGCAGGGAACAGAGCTGGTATGCGGGGAACTGGGCTCCAGACCTGCTCCCTAATCCTGGGCAAGGCTCTTAAATCTCCTGGGCCTCTGTCTCCCCACCCGTCAGGTGGGTGATGCTGCATGACCAGCTCACCTCACTGAGGGGCTGTGAAGGTCCACGTCTGAGACATGGGTAGAGGCCTCTAGGAATGGCCGAGCTGAGCCGTGCGGGGTACAGTGGTGGTGGGGTCTGCATGAGGCCTCAGGGGCCTGGGGCCCAGGGAAGGGCAGAGTGAGTCAGGGTATATGGGGCAGGGGAAGAGCTCTGGCTTTGGTCCTCCTTGCCCTGTTCCCCCCGGTGAACTGGAGATCTTCCCTCCCTGCACCTCAGTTTCCCCATCTGTTCAGAGCCCTTCCTACTCCGACATGTGGCTCTGGGTGGGTCCATGTCCAGAGACCCCTCAAGGTGTGTGTGGGGGGGTCACTGCTGAACCTTGGCCTCAGCCCAGAGCCTATTGCCAAGCCACTGTAGCCTTGGACTTGGCCTGACCCCTGTGTTTGTCTGTTTTTGCAGAAACGGAGCCTCCCGGAAGGGGTGAGAACTTTCACCAGGGATGGGGCAGGGCAGGGCAGGACGGAGCTAGTTGCCCAACAGCGGAAGGAGTAGGCCACAATGGCAGGTCCCTCCAGCTGGCAAACAGCCTATGGCCCCCTGCCCTCGCAGACCCCCGCCGTGACTCCAGAGCCCTGGGAAAGAGCACCACGGAACCGTGGCCCTCGGACCCGCTGACAGAGCAGAGGACCGCCCTTCCACAAGTCCATCTTCCCACAAACACTTACCGAGCACTTGTCAGGCCCCATGCACAGGGCAGGAGACACACAGTGAATGGCCCCGTCACACCTTCACGCAGCATCTTTATATCCATCTTTAACCCAGACGTCTCCATAGAGCGTCCCTTGGTCCATCACCCCGTTGGAAAGAGGGTTTTGGGGGGCACGAAGGCCCTCCCCATGCACTGCCCTCAGATAGGAAACAAGGGCCTATTTGGGAGACAGAAGCAGGCAATCACCAAAGGACACAGGGGGCGGGCTGGGGGTGTGTGTGTGGACACGCTCCTTCCAAGCTGAGGTGTGGAAGATGAGCAGGAAGAGCTAGGACCTGGCATGGCTGGAGCACGGGATGAGCAGAGGCAGCACCTGCCTGGAGGCCCCCAGAGCCAGGGGGAAGACTGTCCTGAGAGCGGTGGTGAGAACGGGAGCGCTTCAAGCGGCAGAAGGACAGGGTCAGATTTGGGTTTTTATACCAACTCACTGGCTACAGCTGCCTGTAAACAGATGATAGAGCTAAGGATGCAGAGTGACCATCAGAACAGTGGTGGCCAATTAAAGGTGGCAACCAAGGATGCTGCCCAGGCTTCTGACATGGGTGACTGGGAGACTGGAGGGGCCACTTACCAGGCAGGAGCTTTGGAGCCCACAAAGGGGAGCTTGAAGGGGAGAGGCCAGGAGGAAGTCCTGGTTTCCGGGTGCCTCAGGCTGGCTGGTCACCATCTGCTGAACACTGTTCCTCTCCCGCAGGTGGTCGATGGCATCGAAGTCTACGGCACCAAGGTCCACTGCAAGGTGACCTCCCGCTTCGCTCACAATGTCGTCACCACCAGGGCCGTCAACCATGCAGACACTGCCAAGGAGGTTTCTTTCAATGTGGAGCTGCCCAAGACAGCCTTCATCACCAACTTCACCTTGTGGGTGTCATCACGACTGCTGGCTCTGGGCTGGGAGGGGAGTCTGGCTCAGCATAAGTGCCCCAGCAGCTCTCTATCCCTGTAGGACCATTGATGGTGTTACCTACCCTGGGAATGTCAAAGAGAAGGAAGTTGCCAAGAAGCAGTATGAAAAGGCCGTGTCCCAGGGCAAGACAGCTGGCTTGGTCAAGTAAGTGTGGGCCCCAGGCCTTGGGGAGAACGTCAGGGCTGTAAGGGCCCTCAGAGACACAAACAACAGAACAGCAGCTATTATTATCATTATTTGGCAAAATGCGCCGTAATTCTTACAACGTTATCTCATTTTGAATTTGAGGCAACCGAGGCTCAGAGTGGGTAGGGGTCTCCCCCAAGGGTAAGGGACTTGGACCCAAAGCCCAGGAAGGATGGGCTGGTGCTGTCTTTTGGGCAGTCATTGTCTTGCACCCCCATCCAGGGCCTCTGGGAGGAAGCTGGAGAAATTCACCGTCTCAGTCAATGTGGCTGCAGGCAGCAAGGTCACCTTTGAGCTAACCTACGAGGAGCTGCTGAAGAGGCACAAGGGCAAGTACGAGATGTACCTCAAGGTCCAGCCCAAGCAACTGGTCAAGCACTTTGAGGTAATCAGCTGCTCTCCTGCAGCCCCTGCTGAAACTGCTGGGGGCAGGGTGCTGGGAAGGGTCCCTGGGCAGACCCCACAGCAGGGTCAAGAACACAGAAACCCAGCCCCCACCACTTGGTTAGGAGGCGTGGGGGAATTACAGTGGCGCTGGCTACAGCACCCGGGCCAAGGGGAGGAGGCTGGGCGGCATCTGGCAGATCCAGGTTGGGTGCTGGGCCCTTGGGGGCAACATCACAAAGTGTCTCTGTAATGCTTCTAACTGCTTACATGGGCATTTTACCTACATCAGAGTGGAAAGCCAAAGGAAATGCTTTAGTGGTAGAATCTGGGGCACCATATGGCAGGTAGTAGAAGAGTTCTGTGGTCAGAGTACCCACTTAAAAGCCCTTGTGGTCATTTTCTTGGTGGGAGACAGCAGGCTTGGCTGTCACAGAGTTGTCCTAGAGGCTGCTCCTTGTACATCACTGACCCATCTCCTTGCCCTTTTTGTCCTGGAGGCTGGGCTCTGCACTGTCACTGAGTGACATCTCCTTACCTTTCACCATTTCAGATCACAGCAGACATCTTCGAGCCCCAGGGCATAAGTACGCTGGATGCTGAAGCCTCATTCATCACCAATGACCTCTTGAGCAGCGCTCTCACCAAGTCCTTCTCAGGGAAAAAGGTGGTGTAGATGCCCCTCGGGCCTGGGGGGCAGGTGCAGGAACACTGACCCTAGCAGGGCGAGTCTGAACCTGGGGATTTGACAGATGCAAGGGAGAGAGACAGAGACAGAGAGAGAGAGAGAGAGAGAGAGGGAGAGAGTGTGCATGTGTGTGCGTGTGGCGGGGGGATAAGTCTGCAACATCCCCTTTCTCCTAGGCCCCCTGGGTCAGGAGTGAGGATGCTGGAGGCAGGGGGCTGCTTGCTGATGATGACCTGCCGGAGGAACTGGGGTCTCAACTGCACTGGGGGACAGGGAAGCCATTTATATAGCCCGGTCCCATTCTACTTTGGGAAGCAGGCAGGGCAGGTTACTGGTCCCTGTTTTACAGATAAGGAGACCGAGGCCAGAGGGAGTTTTTTAGATCTGATTCCACATGAGGGGTGAAAGAAAAAAGGGAACTTTATTCTTGGTACTGGTGGTTGGCTCTGGTCCCCAAGGTCCCCAGCAATTCCAGGGGCCTTGCTGATCATGGACAGTGGATGAATACATGTTTATATGGACAGCAAACCTCAGTCAGGACTCCCAGGGTGAGGCCCAAGGAGCATACGCTCAGAGGGCTGCTGGCCTCTGCAGGTGGTGCCCTCACCCAGGGCCCCCTCCCCATTCCCTACTCTGCTCCCTTCCCCCTCCTCTTGGCAACAACACACACAATACCACCCAACATGAAATTCCTTTTCATGGTACAGAATTCCCCTCCCAAAGTGGCTTCTTAGTGCAGGCACAGCTAAGGGACTTGTGGGCCCAGTGAGCAGGAAGAGTGAAAGGCTGGCTCAGATAAGGCCCCTGGCCTCCAAGGAGCTCCAGATCTCCCAACGGAAGAGAGGTGCTCAGAAAGGCCGAGCACCCCAGAGGGTGGCAGGACTGCCCAGGCACCTACCTACAGGCTCCTCGCCATGAGGACTGCACCGTGCTCCCCAGGGCAGCCCCGGGCTGAGGTCTGCAGAGGGCAGGCCCTGGCCAAGCTGAGCAAGGCTGGCCATCACCCTCCCTCAGGGCCACGTGTCCTTCAAGCCCAGCTTGGATCAACAACGTTCATGCCCAACCTGTACGGACTCCCTCCTCAAAGGAGATTTTATCATCACCTATGACGTGAACAGAGAGTCTCCAGCCAATGTGCAGGTAGGTACCTGCCGACTGCCTCTGCCAGGCTGGTAGATTCCCCACCATGGTGGAGTGAGGGCTGATGTGGGGAGGGGCTGCAGCTTCATCTAGTGAGACACCCTTGATCCTCAGCCCAAGGATGAGTTTCCTGCAAGGTGTGGGGACGATAGGTAGTCCAGAGCCTTCGTGTGGCACCCTTGGAGGGGTGGAAAGGACATCTTTATTTTGGGCTGGTTAACGGCTGCGTCCTATTTGCAAGGGCAGCCAACGTGAGGTTGCTGAAGGGATACTGGCCTCCTCTCTCTCTCTCCCCTTTCCAGATCGTCAATGGCTACTTTGTGCACTTCTTTGCACCTCAAGGCCTTCCGGTGGTGCCCAAGAACGTGGTCTTCGTGATTGATGTCAGTGGCTCCATGCACGGTCGGAAAATGGAGCAGGTACTCTCCTTGGTGCAAAGGGGGTGGGGGTGGGACATGTGGGTGGGAGAGAGAGATTTTAAAAAAGTGGACGAAGCCAATATTTCCAGTGAAAGATGGGAAAGGGGGACAGGATTCTAAAAAGGCACAAATCATCTGCCCCTTTTTTTGCAGATGGCATGGGCCTCACTGCCAGCCCAGGCTGGGAAGACATCTTCTTGTCTGCTTGTCTTTCTCCTTCCCAGACAAAGGATGCCCTCCTCAAAATTCTGGAGGATGTGAAAGAGGAGGACTACCTGAATTTCATCCTGTTCAGTGGAGGTGTGACCACTTGGAAAGACACTTTAGTTCAAGCCACTCCTGAGAACATCCAGGAGGCCAGGAAATTTGTGATGAATATTCGTGATCAAGGAAGTAAGAACAGAGGGGAGGGAGCCACATCCTGCCACTCCTCTCTGCCTGAGCAGCCTATCTCCCTCCTGCCTTGGGGCAGAGACTCTGCTGGTCCAGGCCCGGCAGACCCTGGCTGGGGGTAGAGGTGGGGGTGGGGAGTCCTCAGGCTAGATACTGGGGTGTCTTCTCTGTGGTCTAGGGAAAGCCATTCTTTCTGTTTCTAACCTGTGATCCTGGTGCCCCACTAGCCCCAGCAAGATACCCTTATCCATGGCAGTTTTGTATGAAAGATGACAAGTGATGTCTATACTGTTCCCCACTCCTCCCTGTGAGAGGGGCTGGGAGTCCATTTGACTGTTCTCCAAATTGCTCTTACAATCACCGTGTGCATCTATCCTTCCGGCAGCCCTGAGAGGCTGGTCTTTTTACTCATTTGAAAGACTAAGTCATTCATTCATCACTCACTGAGTCATTCCGTCGATATTTACTGAGTACCACCACATATGGGCAGGCAGGGTCCCTGGGCACGTGAGCAGGGCCTGCTGTCTCGACCTCCTCCACCCTGGCACCCTGAGGACACGCTCCCATGGTGCCGTCTGTCTGTGTGCCAGTGACCAACATCAACGACGCGCTGCTGAAGGGCATCAGTATGCTGAACAAGGCCCGGGAGGAGTACAGAGTCCTGGAGAGGAGCACCTCCATTGTCATCATGTTGACCGACGGGGACGCCAATGTGGGTGAGGCAGCGGGTGTAACTCTGGCTGCCGCTCCTGGCTCTGTAGCTGGCGTGCTGCAAGACCTTGGGCAGCTCTCTCCAGGGTCCCCCATGGTCTGTGAGCCCCTCAAGGGCAGGGCCCTGCCTCCCTGCCAGGCCTTCCCACGTCTGCCTCTACAAGGGCTGGTGGCCATGACTCCGCCAACTGCACGTGTAGGAGTCAGATCTGTCCAGACACAGCTTCTCCTGACAGCCGCCGGGGCTGTGGCTGGAGCGTGAACACCTCCTTCTCCTGTAGGTGAAAGCAGACCTGAAAAAATCCAAGAGAATGTGCGGAATGCCATTGGTGGCAAGTTCCCCTTATATAACCTGGGCTTTGGCAACAATCTGAATTATAACTTCCTGGAGCGTATGGCCCTGGAGAACCACGGGCTTGCCCGCCGCATTTATGAGGATTCCGATGCCAACGTGCAGTTGCAGGTATGTCTTGTCTTGCACACCTCTGGGAATAAGGAGCTCACTACTTCCTCAGGAAACGGTTCCACTGTGTGACAATTTCGGTTATTAGAAAGAACTTCCTCTTGGGTTGAAATCTACCTCTGGTCATCTCTTACCCATCCATACTGGTTCTGACTTTGTCTGTGGGCTACACAGAACAGACCTGCTTCCTCTGTAGGACTGCCAGATCAAATACAAGACATCCAGTTAAATATGAATTTCTCATAAACAGCAAATAATTTTTTAGCAAGCATGCTCCAGATATTGCATAGGACACTGTATTAGTTTACTAGTGCTGCCTTAACAAATTACCATAAACTGGGTGGCTTCCACAACAGAAATTTATCGTCTCACAGTTCTGGAGGCTAGAACTCCAAAATCAAGGTGTCAGCAGGGCTGGCTCCTTCTGAGAGCTGCGAGGGAAGGATCTGTTCCAGGCCTCTCTCCTTGGCCTGTAGATGGCCATTTTCTCCCTGTATCTTCACATCATCTTCTCTGTGTGCATGTCTGTCTCTGGGTCCAAATTTCCTCCTTTCACAGGGACACCAGTCGGATTGGATTGGAGTCCATCCTGAACACTTCATTTTAACTTGATTACCTCTGTAAAGGCCCTTTCCCCAAATAAGGTCATGCCCTGAGGTACTGGGGGTAAGGATTTTAACCTATGTATTTTGAGGGTACACAATTCATCCCATGACAGCTGTACTTATACTAAAAAGTCACTTGTCATTTACCTGATATTCAAGTTTAACTCATGTCCTGTATTTTCATTTGCTAAATCTGGTACCCTCCCCCTCCTCCCTGGCACAGGTGACTGCTTCTCCACCTCTGCAGTGGACACCCCCGGCCTTCCTCCTGTCAGTCTCCAGGTCTCCATGCTCTCACCCCACATCGCCTTCTTTAGTCAGCTTCTACCCTTCCTTCTTACTTTCGTTCCAACAAACATTTCTTGAGTCCTTTCTATGTGCCAAGAACTCTGTCCTTTCCTTTTCTATTCCTCCCAGTCTCTACCTGGGGGGAGGGGGGAACTCAGTGAGGAAGGGCTCCCCCAAACTGAAGGGCACAGTCAGGGCCACATGGAAGTAGAGCTCAGGAGTCAGGACTGGCCCAGCCCGGGAGACTCAACAACCCGCAGAGGCGCCAGTGGGAGCCTGCCCACCCTGTCCTCTCTCTGCCCGCCCTGGTGGCCTGAGATGAGCAGGTCCCCTATCTGGACTCCAGGGCTTCTATGAAGAGGTGGCCAACCCGCTGCTGACAGATGTGGAGGTGGAGTACCCTGAGAATGCCATCCTGGACCTCACCCAGAACAGTTACCAGCACTTCTACGACGGCTCTGAGATTGTGGTGGCTGGACGCCTGGCAGATGAGGACATGAACAGCTTTAAGGCAGACGTGAAGGGCCATGGGGTAAGCTGGGCCGGGGCCCGGCTGTGCACTGGGGATGGGGGATCCGCACGGATAGGGCTCCAGCCTCCTGGCTGACGGCCCAGCAGTAGCAGCTCCTGAACAAGGCCCACCTGGCTCCTGGCTCCAGGCCTCCAGCCTCTCACCTTCTCCCACCCCTGCCCCAGGCCATCAACGACCTGACATTCACTGAGGAGCTGGACATGAAGGAGATGGAGAAGGCCCTGAAGGAGCGGGACTACATTTTTGGGAACTACATTGAGCGGCTCTGGGCCTACCTCACTATCGAGCAGCTGCTGGAGAAATGGTGACCCTGGCCCACCTCTCACACGGCCGGGCCCCGCACTCAGCCCCCAGCACTGCCCCAGCACCTACCTGTGCTGGCTATGCTCCAGGGGGAGCCCACGAGGAGGAAACTTACACCCCAGGAAATGTACCTCCACGCCCACTCCAGCTGCCCTGCCCTCTTCTTGGCCAGGCCCCATGGCCTGTTTTCCCTGGAGAAGAGCTGGGTCTATCATCTGGGGCTCAAGCAGCAGGCTGGGAGCACCTTGAGGGCAGGGGTGGGCCTTAGCATCCTGTTCCCGGCACCCAGCATGGGCCCACAGAGATGTTGATGCTGAACACAACCAAAGGCTGGGACCCCAGCCCTCAGCCACAGGGAGCAGAGCTCGGACCCATGCGAGAGGGCCGTGTCAGCCTTCTATTAAGTGGGCTCGGCCAGGAAAGCCGCTGGCACTCAGCATGTGAACACTACCATGACTGATTGTTGCAGTGGCCATCTTGAGCCCCTTGTATTTTTCAGGTGGGGAAACTGAGGTCCAGAGAGGAATCAGGGCATGTCCGTCTGTCCCAGGGAGCTGGTGAACCAGTTTTTTCTGAGTGCTAGTGGGCTCTATCCTGGGGGACCCCACTGGGAGGGGTGGAGGAGGGTCCTGGGCTGACCCTCCCACCCCGCCCCTCCCCACAGTAAGAATGCCCATGGCGAGGAGAAGGAGAACCTCACAGCCCAGACCTTGGACCTGTCCCTCAAGTACCACTTCGTGACTCCACTGACCTCCATGGTGGTGACCAAGCCTGAGGACAACGAGAACAAGACAGCCATTGCCGACAAACCTGGGGAAGGTGGGCACAGAGGGTAGGGGCCAGAACTCAGAGGCCTTCTTCCAGGCCCCTGGCCTTAGGTGCCCTGAAGAGAAGAGGGCCAGGCTGAGGAGACCAGACCTTCTGAGAAGTGCAGGTCCTGGAGGCATCGAAGGAAAACTGGCCAAGGGATGGGGAGGGTGTTGTAGAGGGAGCGAAGCCATTAGTGTGAATAGGAGCCTTGAAGTTTCTAAAAGGGCACAGTGCCCAGGGTCATTTCCAGGAAAGGGACTTAGGCTGCAGCATGGAAGGGTTCAGTTAGACAAGAAGAAGCACTTCTGACCTAAAAGTTAGGCCTGGAGCAGGTGCCTGGGGACTGTGAGAGGAAGCGGCCCTGAGAGCTGGAGGCTGGGACCAGGCCTGCTCAACCAGACCCCAAGAGGGGGCGTCCTGAGTGTCCCTGCAACTGGCACAGGCCATGGGGGTTGGGGCTGGGAGGTAAAGAGCCGGTCTGGGCCAGGCCTCTGCCTCCAGGAGCTCTTGGTTCCTGCAGGGGCCACACGAGGCCTGGGGCTGGCTGGCCAGGCAGTAAGTCGGTCATATTGGCCCTGACACCAGGAGTCTGTGGCCTCTAATGCATTTCTCCTCTTCCTCCCTCCCAGGGCCTGCGGATGCAGAAGGTGAGCTTTAGCCACAGCTGGGTGGGTGCCCCAGGAGGACGACAAGAGAGGACCAAGGAGGCCTTTTCAATCATGCTGGGGATGTACTGCCTGGGGAGGGGCCCTCAGGACACCTGGATTCAGCTCCCAGCTCTGCTGTGAACTCACCAGGGGCCTGGGGCTGGGCTCTGTTCCACTCTGAGCCTAAGGGTTTTCGTCAGTTGACTGACGGTAGCTTCCCCTGCCCAAGGAAGGACAATCAGTATGAAAGTATTCTGTGACCTACAAAAATTAGCAACTCAATTAGCACTCGACTAATCCCACAGCAATCCTTTAAGGGAGTCCTCTCATGGTTCCATTTTACAGTGAGGAAACTGAGGCACAGAGAGGTTAAATCTATTTGCTCAATGACTCGGTCAACAGGAGGCCAAGCCGGGACTTTGGCCCAGGCAGCCTGGTTCCAGTGCCTGCGCTGGAATTCACAGCACTTTGCGTTTCTCTCATTGTAAAATTTGACCATCACCCGCCCCACAAACCCACCAGCACCAGTCAGGGCCTCCCCTGCCCCTACCGGCCTGCCTTGTCTCTATCCATACAGGCTGTCCTAACCAAGCAGTATATTTGGAATGGGTCATGGCTTTGCCCTCTGAACAGCCCTGTGAAATGTAGTCACTGTGCGTGCGTGTGTGTGTGTGTGTGTGTGTGTGTGTGTGTGTGCCCGCCTGCTGCGTCTGGGTGGGTGTTTTACTACCAAAGACAACAATCACCTGTGAGCCTCATCCCACCCTGGGGGTGGGAGTTCAGGGGTGGGGGACGGCATTGCTCCTGACACAGAAACTGACGACCTAATGGCTTGCATTTTAGCTACGTGGAAGTGCTGAGCCCCAGTATTAACATTACACCCATATTACCCACCAGCCCTAGAAAGGAGTTTCCTAGGCATGTCCCATTTCTAAAGCCTAAACTTAGGGGGTCATATTCCCACCCTCTATCTGTCAGCGTTGGGGCCCCACTGGGGACCAGCAGCTCCGAGACAGGTAGAAGGCATGGGGTTGGGCGGAGGGAACCCCTAGACCTTGCTCACGCCTGCCCTCTGGCTTCTTTTTTCAGTGATCCCCTCCATGGTTTACCTGAGTGAGTATGTGCCAGCTGCCACAGAGCGTGGCCGTGTGCCATCCCCCTCCGGAGTCTTCCCTGAATCAGCTCTCCGGGACAGGCAGATGGTTGGGGGTTCCTGAGGAGACGAGGGAAGGTGTGGGTTTAAGAGCATTAGGGAGCAGGAAGGGGAGAGGCATGAACCGAACTCTGGGTGGGGGTCCTGGATCCTCCCCGCCTGCTTGTTTAGCTCAGCTCTCTCTCCCTTTGCGTCCACAGCCAACTCCCAGCCTCCCCAGACACCCTACTACGGTGAGTTCCCCAGCTCCTGTGGCGTGGCCCAGGGCCCAGGGCCAAGCGCCTCCTACCTGTCTAGGAGTCCATCCCACGGAGACTAGGAGGCAAGGGGAGGGCCCCGGAACAGTAAGAGACCCTGGAAGCCAGCCCTTTCTCTATGTGCACTCAGTGGATGGGGACCCCCACTTCATCATCCAAGTTCCAGAGAAGGACGATGCCATCTGCTTCAACATCGATGAAGAGCCAGGCACAGTGCTGCGCCTCATTCAGGACCCTGTCACAGGTGGGGACTGCGGGCTGGGGCCAGGGTCTCTTCCTGGGAGGGCCTGGAGTCCCTAGGATAGGCACATGGACTAGCTCCTCACTCTGCCTATAAATCACCCATCTTATATGCAGATTACATCCTGTAGGGATTACAGATTCCACCCAGAGCCACAGGCTCACCTAGTGCCCCCGGGGCCAGCGGTGTTGGGGAGATGGTTAGAATTAAGTGCAGCCTGGGCATGCAGGCAGGACCCAGCCTGTGTGTAGGGAATCATTTTTGTCTGAACAACACTGGCCCAGGCAAGGGGCAGATCCACAGTGTGGGCCCTCAGCCAGTAGTGTGACCCCCATGTGTCTAAGAACAGACAGGGTTGGCTCTGAAGTCCTGGTCTCTCAATGGGGCCCCCACTGGGCTACCCCTCAGTAGGTCTGGCTGAAGGGGAAGGTGCGTCCCTAAAGACCAGCCTGGACTCAGGTCTTGCTGGTCTCTTGCTACCCTGCCCCTCTGGCAGGCCTCACAGTTAACGGGCAGATCATTGGTGAGAAGAGAAGCAGCCTGGACTCCCAGACCAGAAAAACTTACTTTGGCAAGCTGGGCATTGCCAATGCTCAGATGGACTTCCAGATTGAGGTGACACCAGAGAGGATCACCCTGTGGCATGGGGCTGCACAGAGCACGTTCAGCTGGCTGGACACGGTCACGGTCACAGAGGATGGGTAAAGCCCCACTACTGGGTCTCTGAGAGGCGCTATAGTGCAAGGGTCTAAGGAGGGATTTGAACAAATCGCAGGACAGAAGATCTACAGGGCTCACAGGAAAGACCAGTGGCCTCAGAGTTCAGCCCCTGCCTACGGGAGGGTGACCATGGTGGCCCCCCACCAACCCCTGGGGCCCCCATCAGAGGCAGTATTGGTAGCTAGACAGTTCACAGGACTGACCTTGAGTGAAGGGCTGTGTGGACGAAAGCATTAGGTGGACCTGGCAAGCAAGCTGATAGCGACAAAGATCCCTACATGCATCGTGTCTGGCTGAACTTGCTTGTTCTCAAACTCCTCAGCCTCTCGTGTGTCTTCAGATCACCCCAAGCTGGGTGGGCAGGGCAGTGGTGTTAGTTCCACAGAGGCTCAGAGAGGGGCAGAACCTGCCCAATGTCGCACAGGAACCCAGTGGTGGAGCTGGGGCTCGATCCCGGGCCTCCAGACGCCCAGGAGAGCCCCTTCTCCTGCTTACAGAGGAGCAGGGACCCACTCAGTGGAGTGCACAGTCAACATGCATGAGCGACTTCTCTCCAACACCCCTGACATAGTTTCTGGAGTCTGTGTGCTCTCAGGTGTCATGTCTCCTGCTGAGACACCCTTGATTCAGATGCCTGGTGTCATGGCCACTGGGCCTCACTGCTGACCTCCTCTTCTCTCCTAGACTGTCTGTGATGATTGACAGGAAGAACATGGTGGTCTCCTTTGGAGATGGGGTTACTTTTGTGGTTGTCTTGCATCAGGTGTGGAAGAAACAGCCCATCCACCATGACTTCCTGGGCTTCTATGTAGTGGACAGTCATCGGATGTCAGCACAGACACATGGGCTGCTGGGTACGAAATGTTCAAGCCTCAGGTTGTTCAGGCCACATGGTGGAGGGAAAAAGCCATGCAAAGGGCCAGCCTAGCCACCCTGGACCCAGGGCTCAACACCCCATCCAGCCTTTGCATCTACCTTGGAAGGCCAGTGGCCATGTCACATATGGTGGTGGCAGGGCTGACAGTGTGAATGTTTTTATTTCCAGGACAATTCTTCCACCCCTTTGACTTTAAAGTGTCTGACGTCCACCCAGGCTCTGACCCCACAAAGCCAGATGCCACAATGGTGGTGAAGAACCATCGGCTGACGGTTACCCGGTGAGGAGACTCTACTGACGTCCTCACCCTGCCCTGTCACAAGACAGGAGGAAGGAGCTCTCTCTGCCCACGCACATCAGCCCAGCTGGCTTTTGTCATCTGTGGGGCATCCTTGTTTCCCTCTGGGGTCTTGGCCCCCTCTAACTGGGAAAAGGCCAAATCTGACCCACTAGAAGGAGTAACCACAAGGCCTCATTCTTGACCAGAGTCTGGACTCCTAGAATTGGCAACTTCACACCCCTTTTCAACCTTAGGTCCTTGGGCGCAGCAGCCATCTTGCCTACCCCGTGTATCACAGCATCTCTCTCCTTTCTCCCAGGGGCTCCCAGAAGGACTACAGGAAGGACGTCAGCGCTGGCACAAAAGTTGCCTGCTGGTTCGTCCACAACAATGGACAAGGGCTGATTGACGGCGTCCACAGCGACTACATTGTCCCTAGCCTGTTCTGAGTGGACATGCCAGGTCCTACTGAGGCGGCTGGCAGGGCTTGCATGGCATCTGGAACAGAGGCACAGAGTGGGGCCTGATGGAGGGCTGTGACAGTAAAGGCCAAGGAGAAACCGGACGGCTACCAGTGTCTGCATGCTTCCATGAGCCCCTGCTCCAGGGGACAGGCAGCTTGAAGGAAGGGCTGGCTGCTAGGAAGGCAACTTCCTGGGCCTCTCCACCGATGTGGCTGAAAGACACAGTTGGTTGGGGTGGTACTATGGGGAGTTAAACACGTGATGGTTGGGGAAGGAAAAAATCAAGAATTGACTCGAGAGCAAAGAGGCTCTGAGAAGTCGGGAAGGACTGACTACATTTCAGAGTTCAGGAGGGTCAGAGGAAAAGTCAGGGTCGTGGCTCATAAGCTCTTACCAGGACCTTTAGGCCTGAAGCTCCTTCTATGACTCAGGAGCAAAGAGTGCTCCAGGGCAGACCCACCCAGCCTGCAGCTAGCTGTGCACGCCACCCACCCTTCCACTCTAATCGTCTCGCCATCCATCTGCCTGCCCATCCCCTGCTCCCCCCAACAACCCATCTATTCAGCAGGTAAACCCAACATTCTGGGGTAGGATCTGGGAGCACATAGTTTAATAACCCAGGTCCTGCTTGCATGGGTACCCAAGTTTCCCTTCAGCTGGGCTGGGGATCCCTGGGATCCTCCAGTCACTCCTCACGGTGACCACCTGCTGCACCCTCACAGTAAATCCTGGGTGGGGTGGGGGTCAGCCAGAGGTTCCTAGAGAAGGGGCTCTGAGGGCTCTCAGCCTGGACAACCCTCTCCCACCCAGACAACAGCAACTGCCCCTCCCCAGCCCTCCTGCTTCCAGAGACACCTTTTTTGCAGTGCAGACCTGGTCATCATTCCCTGTCTGAAACCCTATAAATGACATCTCCCACCCAGGGTTCTTGGGACAAAGACAAAAGTCCTTCCTGTGGTCTCTCCCTCTCACTGTCTGCGTTCCAGGCACACAAACTTCTTCCAGTTCTGCAAACACAACCCCTCCTTCCCCAGATCCTTTGCCTCTGCTGTTCTCTCTGCCTGAGGGGCTGACGGCATGCTGGGCGGAAGGTGCCCGGCTGAAGGAAGTATTGGGTGGCTTCGCTTATGGCAGAGCGGGGGACACAGTAAGACCGGAGGAGGTTGCAGTCAGATTGGGAAACGTCTTGAATGCCAGCGGGGTGGGGTGGAGTGGGGTCTGGCCATCGATCACCAGGAAGTTCTGCTACCTCCCACTCCAGGACAGGGTTGCCCAGGGCCCACACTGGCTTGGGGGCTTGGAGAGGGCTGGAGAAGGGCAATCCAGGAGGGAACATCCGTCACCAGAAGAGCCCCCGAGGCGCTGTTACTGCTCTAGAGAGAGGGCCACATGAGACAGGGCCCTGGACTGAAAGCTTCAGAGGTCCAGGCTGGGCTGGCAGAAAGGGCCCGGGCCTGGGATGGGACACCCTAAAGTGGGCAGTCCCAGGTCGGCTGAGGAGCCATGTAGCTTTAAACTAGTCATCTTGAGGTCAGTTTTCACATTTATGAAACGGGGAGAAGGATCCTGCCAGATGGAGAGTGTGAAGAGGCATCGGCACGGTAGTTTCTGGTCCTCCTGAGGTGACTATCTTTGTCCTGCTGCTCCAGCTAGCAACCAAACCCAGCGGGCTGGGAGAAAGGCAGCAGGATGTGCCCAGCCCAAACATTGCCCCCTCCCCCAACACACAGTCAGGGAGGTCTGTCCTCTGCCCAGTCCCACCTCGTCCTGGCTGTGCCTGTCCCTGCCTACAGCCTCTGAAGGCTCCCTGGGCTTTCAGGATAGAAGCCAAGCTCCATGGCGAGGTGTACGCAACTGGTACTGGCCTGGGGCTGCTTCCCCACCTCGCCAGCATCCCTTCCACCTCAGCCCACGGCACTGCTTCCCTTTACCTTCCTGGACTCAGTGCAGTGTCCTGGCTCTGGCCCTGGTGTCCCTGCCCCCCTTTTCCACTGGGCTAACTTTTCTTTATTCTTCAAAACTCAACTCCAGTCCAATCCCAACCATGACACTACCAGGAAGCCTCCCCTGATATTCCTCAGGTTGGGCAAGATGCCTCCCTCTGGGCTCCTTGTGGCACCTGGTTGTCCTCTGGGTGGCAGCTGTGTCTGTCCGGTGCCCAATGTACCTGCAGCACTCGGCCCAGGGCCTGGACCAAGCAGGTGCTGGAAAGCATGCAGTGAACAAAACAGTGACATGCATGGACCTACTTCCAATTGCTCACAGAGAACTCACGCACTTCAGGTGCTGGCTGGGCCAGAAAGTCACCCAGGACCCCACTGTTGTGGCACAAATGCCACAGCCCAGCCCAGGTGGCGGCGTCTCGTTCCGCTATGTCAGGGCCGGCCCCACAGCAAGTCCAGCGGAGCCCCCGAAGCTGCTCCCTTGTCTCGCTGAGCTCTTGTCTGAGCCCCTCTGAGTGACCTTCACAAAGTGACTCTGCCTGAGACCCCTGCCTGCCACCCAGGCTTGATGGGGAGGCAGTGGTGCAGGAAAGAGTGTTCCTGAGTGTTGGGCAAACTTGCTGCTGAAGACCCCTCCCTCCCACTGGCCTCTCTTCTACCCTTCTAGAAAGACTTACTCAGCAAACACCCTGTATAGCTCAAGAGCTGGGAAAAGAATGTTCTCCCTGATCTGGTTTGCTCCCTCTCAGCAAACAAATGAACTCGTTTTCTGCTTTACTCTGGCTGCCAGGAAGCTCAGAGCAAAGCTTTTTTTGCTGCTACAGCTTCCCCTACCCTGGTGTCTCTGATTTAACTCTCCTCCTGCTTGGCTCTTTTCTCTTATTTTCATTCTCATGTTTTTTGGTTTTATTCTCTTTATGCTTTTTATTTGTAAGCCAAAGACTTGTGTCATTTTTGAAGAAGTAGGTGAAATAATTATAAATGTTTTGAAAGTATGCTTTGCCTGTGCAAGAATTGGGTGGAATCTTTGGGGTGCCTAACCCTGGGGCACAAACAGGAGAGGAGACCCTCAACAGCCCAAGCTCCTGGGAACAGACCCTTGCTTCCCTCCTGGGACTGGGGCCTCATCTCTGTCTCCTCTGTCTTCCACTGCCAGCTTCTCTGCAAGGTGGTGAGAAGACAGGCCTGTTCCTGAGCACAGGTGTGAAAATCAAATTATGTCTGGCAAATCCCACTGCAAAAGGGCCCAAAAGTTTGCTGAGAATGACAAACTTCTACCCAGGTCACTTTTCTTCTTTTGAGTCAAAACTGGTTTTCATGGACCATGTCACCATAAAGCAGAGTGAACGCTGCTCCCAGGAGTGTTCTCCTGCCCTAGGCCCCCAGCAAGAGCAACGTTTTGACTGGGTGGTTTAAATCTCTCTAAATCTTAGTTTCCCCGCCTGAGAAATGAAGGGACCAGACTGAAAGCTCTCCATGGGCCTTACTGGCCTCAGGCTTTTGAAGGGTTGATGGCGGATGATTCTAATGTTACACACGCTACGTGTCCAGGACGTGATCCTGAGGCTCTGGGATTTGGCCAGATGGGACCAGAGATGCCCACTCCCTGGGTTCACACCACCTCTCTTTATTTTAATGAGTGTAAATACCTCTCCCCATGATGTTACAGGACCCACAGGTGGCCCTGTGGTCGCAGGGTGGCAGCCATCTGCACCAAGCAGACGGCACGGCGGGTGGGCATAACTCCTTGCATCAGAACTACAGCTCCACAGACCAGCAGGAAATCTCCATTCCCGGGGGCCCCTCTTGGTAGTCCAGCTTGAGCTCTCTGGGATGGACAGACAGACAGGTGGTCAGCATGTCTCATGTTGGGTGGGAAGAGGGGGAGACAGCTAGGGATAGGAATGTGGAAGGTGGAGGGTCTTGGGGTCCCTTAGAGTTCCCTCCAGCACAGGCTGACAAGGCCTGGCCACCCAAGGGCACCCAGCTGTGTGTGGTCTCCAGGGGCCAGGGCTCTAGGAATTCAGGGGGAGTTTCCTACTGCTCCCAACTCACTCTAGTGATCTCTGGGCTGGTATGTTTTCTGTGGGTCTGAGTTGACCACCCTTTGTGGGGCCACTGAAAGCTGGGTCAGACTTGTCTACCCTGACACCTTACTGTCTAGTTCCCAGTGGGGGTCTCAGAGCCCGGCTCCCAGCCCCACCCCTGGCCGGGCTCAGGGGCCTGTTGTGCTGAGTCACCTGGCGGCAGAGTGGTCACGCCCCTGGACCCTCAGTGTTCGCTTGCTGTCATCTGCTGCTGCCAGGGGCTCCCAGAGCACGTCCTGGTAAAACTGGCCTGAGACACAAAGGGCGGCTCAGCGAGGAATAAAGACGGAGGGAGGCTGGGGGACGTGCAGAGGTGATGGCATTGCCTGTTCACAGGCAGAGGCGGTTTCTGATAACGTCCCGAGCCACGTACCAAGGGTCCCACTGACGTGGCTGGAGAAGCGGTCAGTGTCCCGCAGAAGGAGCCGGAGCCCCGCCCCAGGGCCGTCCCAGGACAGCAGGCCGATGGTCACTCTGTCAGGGCTGCTGAGCAGCAGAAGCCCCGCCTTGTCCATGGTCATCTTGAGACTGTGGGGAAACCTGTGTCCTGAGCAGGAAGGGAGGCAAGGAGGTGCCCGCAGGGGGCCTGGGCAGCAGCGTGGCAGTGGGCAGGGGCTGCCCTCCTGTCCTCAGGATCTCCTAGTGTGGCCTTTGGTGGAAGGTCCCTTCAATCTTCTGGGCTTCAGTTTCCTCAGTCAACTGGGACCAAGGTTAACTTACTGATACCTGGTTATCCCAGCATTTTATATATATATATATTTTTTTTTTCTTTTTTTTTTTGCCGTGCTGCACGGCATGCGGGACCTTAGTTCCCTGACCAAGGATCAAACCCATGCCCCTTGCAGTGGCAGCGCGGAGTCTTAACCACTGGACTGCCAGGGAAGTTCCCTATCCCAGGACTATTTATAACATGAGATAACGGTTCCTCTCCCTCTGTTTTTCTTAGATCTGGCTTCTCATGAATTATATGACTTAGGGGTTCAAGGATACATTTCCTCTGTCCCTTTTGTTTTTATGGCTAGTGCCACTTTCTTCTGATGATCAGTGTTTAATCATGTGTTTTAAGGTCTAGAAGGGCAAGTCCTTCTCGAATGCCTTCCTTTTTCACTTAAAATAATCTTTGAGATTATTACCACTTTTGTTTTCTTAGGAACGTTAGATTCCTTTAAGCATGTTGAATAAGACCCTGCTGTGACTCGGACGTTATTTTCAATGGAAACGCGCTGAACTTACACCGTCTTGTTGACAGAGTTCAGTGTAAAAGCCGTGGTCTATTTTTCTTTACGTGCATCTTCTGCAGCTCATGAAAGTACGTGGACGTTCAGTCACCAAGATTGATAGGAATCCTTTATTCCATCTTCTAGTGTGTATGTCCAAGGCACAGAAATGCTATTGATCTTTGTGTGTCTACCAGATAGCAGGAAACTAAGATCTTTTATGAAATTGGGAGCTTTTCAGGTGAGCCCCTCAGATTTGCCAGGTGTGCACTCATGTATCAAGTGGGAACCAGTCTCTTCGGAGGGGCTGGGTGAGAGGGAGCGGACAACATACTCAGCACAGGCTGGGGGCTCAGAGAACACGGCTCGAAGAGGGCCAGGGTCCTTGGCCTCTCTCCCAGGCCCCTCGTGACTCCCAGAGCAGGAGAGCTACCTCTGCAAGGCTCCACACAGGGGAAGCCCCACAAGAAGAGGTCACCATCCTTCTCCACTACCCCCCAGCTGCCCGGTGTTGATGTCAGAGGGACCTGTCTCTCCTCAATAGAGCTTCAAAGTTAAGGATGACAACTGTAACCTCCCCTGATGGACAGCGCTCTCCAACCTCTCGTTGTCAGGGTTACCTCACCACATAGAGAGCGCACCTTCCCGCATGCCCAGTGGGCACCGTACTGTCTGTGGGCAAAGTGCTCCCCGACCACATTCTCTCACTGGACCATCCCCTCAGCCCCCTGACTCAGGGCTGGATGATTATCCCTAGTTAGAAGTGAGAGGGGCCAAGCAGCCTGCCTAGGGTCACTCAGCAGAGCAGCTCCAAACCACACCATCCCCTGCACAGGACAGTGACCTGGGTTAGGTGTGAGGGTAGCCAGGTCCCCGGGACAACCCCTTGGCACCCTCCAGAGCAGGAGGGGTAGGTACAGGTCTCTGTGCATCTCTGCCCCTCCTACAGGTGCGGCCCACTGCAGAGGACTCATGCCCAGCCACTCCCTCCCCAGGCCTGTGGCGTCCCATCATCAGCTAACATGGGGTGAGGGGTCACCGCCAGTCCCCAGCCTGTGGCTTACCCTGGCATCACCGAGTACAGAGTTTTCTTCCACTTGTATGCAGAGCTTCTTCGGTTCCGAGTCACTACCACATGCTCAGGGGATGCACGAACCTGCAGCTGGGGTTTCTTGACGGTCACCTCAATCCACGAGAAGTGGGCCTTCTCTGTCTCATAGTGGCCAGTCACCTCAATCCCTGAGAGGGCCGGGAGCAGAGAGGTCGAAGCTGTGGTCCCAGCTGGGCACTGGCCTGAACAGGTGGTCCCTCCGGCTACAACCCCCCGAGCCGCTCTTCACCCACTCACCTCCGGTCCCCTTCCCCAGCCTCCCCTCACACCACGGGCCTGCTTCCCACAGTCTTTCCACTCATCCCTTGGTTCCCTATAGCTTTGGAGGGGCCCCCAAGTCTTGGGTGACAGCCATCTTCAGACGAGCCCTCTGAGGAGGGAGGTCTCGTGTGAAGTCAGTAAACGCGCGTGAAGCCCCTGCAGTGTGCCTGACCCTGAGCTGGGCACCGTGGCCAAGAGTGGGAGGGAAAACCAGTGCTCCCTAGCCTCAGGGAGCAAACAGACTTCTGGGCCTGGCGTGATAAAGCGGGAGACAGTATGTGAGGCCTGGGGGAAACGAGGGGGCCGTAGATGTTCGTTGACTGTGAGTGGCTCTGCAGGTGTGCATTTGAGCATCCCGAGTGCTGTGTCCCTACGTCTGACCTGACAGCTCAGCTCCACCCTTCTGGGGACTCGGGGGCAGGTCTGGCCAGCACATCTACCTCCTCCCCCCATTTGTTTCCTCCACACCCCCTACAGCCCCACCAGCTTCCTTCAGGGCTCTGTGCTTCTGCCTACCCCTTCCTCTACCTTGTGGACCCCCCATTTCTCTGCCAAGGTCCAGTCACCCCCATATGACCCTGTGCAGCCTCCCCTGGCCCTAGGACAGCTCTCATCTCCTCCTCTGGGCTTGTCTCCACGGCGCTCTGGGCACGGACGACAGGCCCCTGTGCTGCTCTGTGCCCAGGCCTGTCTCCCCAACCCTGAAGTATGGCAGTGCCTGGGGGCAAGCCCACATCTGGTCATCCTGGGGTGCAGACCACTCAGGCCTGCATATGTGGTGCCCAGTGAAAGGTGTGTGGGGAAGACGTATGAGCACAAGTGTCGGTGCTCAGGGGCGTGGCCATGTTACTACCTGGGACGAGGACTGCCCATGAGTCTCTGTGGGCAGGTTTCCCACCGTTTTTTCTGGGGTGGGAAGTTGGGGGTGCATGGTGCCCGGGTCTCTCTGGGTGTATGACTGGGTGTGCACCTCTCACCTTGGCCAGGGTCTGAGAGCAGGTTTGTCGATCCCTGAGAGTGCTTGAGGTCCACACAGAGCCGGTCCACACTCTGCCCAGGCAGCGGCAGGATGACGGAAGGAGGCTGGATGGGGGCTGGGACAGCAGGTGTGGTTCTGGGGGCAGGTAGAGCAGGCTGGGGGTGAGGACGGTGAGGGGGGCTGAGGGGAGCTGGCACTTACCGGGGTGTGGGGATGCCGTGGTTATTTCTGAAAGAAGAAAAAGTCTGGGTTTAGGCAGCCCCTTCCTAGGGAGGGGTGGGTTGAGGAATGGAGTAGCAGATGGGTGTGGCAGGGCTCCCTCTCCATCGAGAAACCCACGCGACAGGTTCGTAGAGCTCCCCGGGCTCTTCCCTCCCAGGCTCTCCCTGCTATGGGGCCAGAATCTATTGCTGCCTGGAGTTACCTTTGATTCTTAAGTCCATGTCATGTTCATCAAGAAATGAGGTAGCTGATAGCCCTGATGCAGGCATTAGTGCAGGAACAGCCAGGAACAGAAAGGGAGAAGGCAGTCAGGATTCAAAGCAATCGGCAAGCCCTCCAGCCATCACTGCCACCTGCCACCCACCAAGCTCCAATACCACAACCCCTGCCACACCTACACCCAATCTGGACGAGCCTTTGCAAAAAGATTTTTCAACCAGAAGAGCATGCTATTAGGGAAGACGCTGAGGAGACAGGGTCCAGCCGGGCCCTGCGGCTGTGTCTGAGTCCAGATTTGGAGATCAGAAACAGCTCAAGGGACTACACCTGGCTTTGGGAATGGAGGAAACCTTCCCTTTCTAGAACGTTCCATCCTGAGCCAGCCTCCAGAGTGTAATGAATCCAATTCAGTAAAAATAAAGGACACGTTATTTAATGTCATACCTTACAGCAACTCTCCCTGGTCTGTGCCTAGCCCTGTGCTTGGTGCTTTATCTCATCCAACTCTATGGGCAGGTTCATCTTGAGGAAACTAGGCCCTCAGAGGGTCAGAAAGCGGCTTACGTGGTATCACGTCTGGTGGCGTTGGTCTCCAGGGCGTACGGTGGGGTGGATAAGGAAGATGAGGAGGATGAAGAGGTCCGGGTGGTCCTAATCTCGTTGGGAAATTGTACAGTTTACCGAAAACTCCAGTTTTGGAAAAGTTGACACATGCAGTCTTTTCTCAAGCAGTGCCATGGGTCCCCACACCCAGGGCTCTGGGACCCACCCCAGAAGAGGGATGTGGAGAAGGCAAATGGCTCCCCTCCCCACACCCGACATTCTGGGAGAAATTCAAAGCTGGAACAATGGACTCTTCTTGAACTCCTCCCTGCTGGGATATCGGCCCCCCTTGCCCCACTCTGGCAGTGCCCCTCAAACTACCTTGTCCTCTCCAGCCTCTTCTTTTAGAAAAGACAGGGTCTGCACTGCTGCCTCCTAATCGGACACAACTGGATTTGAGTCCCAGCCCTGCCACCAGCTAGGCGAGACAAGAGTCACTCCCCCCAACAGCCAGGGCAGAGCCCAGTCTGTGGCCAGGTTCAAGGTTCCGTAAACAGCCCCTTCCTCTATCCTGTCCTCTTTTGCTACCTGATACTCTGGACGCTTTGCCTCCCAAGGGATGATATCTGAAGAGAGTGTGACCTGGAAATCAGAGAGACCTGGGTTTGCTTCTTGGATGTGCCTTTCTGGGGCCCCCAGTGGGATGGGGGTCTGTGCCCCTAGTGTCCAGGACAGGGCCTGAGTGGCAACCAATATGAATGAACAGGTAACTAAATGCACCAGCGTGCTTGGGCAGATGACACCCCCTCCTGAGCAGGGCTGGGTTGGAGAGGCCCCGGCTAGCAACCTCACGGTTGCTGTACCATAGGCCCTGTGTCAACCAACAGTCACCCAGGCCAGCCTTAGAGGGTATTAGGCCCTTACCTGAGTGGACGTTCCTGTGTCTGTTTTCTGGTTAAGACAAAAAGAGGAAGAAAGAGAGAGACACACTGTCAGGGTGGTTTTGATAAATTTGAAGTGCTTCTGTTTAACCTTGCTTCCCAACCCCAGCACTACACAGGTGCAGTGAACATGAAGGGGTCAGGAGACCTAGCCTCAGTTTCCTCATCAACGAAATAGGGTAAGTCTCCTGGGAGTCTGTGGGTGGCAGGGGTGGCATCTTGGTCGGGATGTGGGGAGGGGCTGGGGAAAATACTGGGTCAAAACTCTGCTGTCACACCCACCATTTTCCACGGGTTTCTCAGCAACCTGAGACTGCTCTTGACCTTCGGGTTTGGTGATCACCATGGACGTGAGCGGGGTGACAAAACTGTAGCTGAGCGACAAGTTCAGAGCTCGGGCCTCAAGAGCCTGCTTCTCAGCATCTAGCGTGGAGACTCTGCAGGCGGAGGAAACCAGTGGCTCAGCAGGCCCCAGGGTGCCCAGTCAGACTCTCCCTCCCTTCCAGACCCCTCTAGGAAGCTCCCACTGGGGGTCTGGAACTCAGACACGATACTGCCACCCCGTCTCCATGCCTAGCACCAGCTGTGCCTGCCCCACCGGTGAAGAGCCTGGGGAAGTGCTGAGACCGTGTGTGGCCACCCCAGTGGGCCCTGGAGGGTGTGTCCACCCACGTTTGCTCCAGCAGTTGCTGGATGGTCAGGTACGCCCACAGTCTCTCCATGAAGCTGTGGAAGATGTATCTGGGGCTCCAGAACGCCTCCTCCTGCTCTGCCACGCGGGACTCCGTTACAAAGGTGATGTTCTCCATGTGCTGGAAAGAGGGGCCCAGCCAGGGCGGGAGCAGTGAGGGTGTGACGTCTGCACCTGGCCTGGCGCTGCCCAGCAATGCCACGAGAAACCTGGCGGGGGCAGCGTTGGCTGCAAGGCCACATTTCCTTTGAGTAGAGTGGAGGGTAGGGAGTGTGTTTAGGGGTGTGAGGGGCTCAGCCACAGAGCCTCCAAGGATGACAAGGAGGTGGAGATAAAAGGGAGCAAACTATCCCAGGTGCTACACAGCAGGCGCAGAACCAGCAGCTGCATGAATTTTGCCTTCTCCACACATACAGCTATTTGTTTGATGGTTTTTCTCCAATGAACTTTAAATAGACTAACACTCTTGGTCTTGACCTGAGCAATAATACCTGTGTAATCTTAGGCCTGTGGTTCGAGTTATTTTTCAGAACACATTAAAATAAATACATAACTAAACTACTAAAACAAAGACATGTTTGTTTGTAAACTACTCCAAGTCACCTTGGGTTCTGCACTTTGGGAACCCCTGGCCTCCAGGATATCAGCAGCTAACATACATGGAGTGTTTATACCAGGCGAGACCTTAATCCCCACTGCAGCTTTACCAGGTGTGGGAGAGGTGACTTACTTTCATTTGTATACAGCAGGAAACTGAGGCACAGGGAGCTTAAGTGCCTTGCCCCAGGTCTCACCTCTGGGAGATGGCAGAGCTGGAAGTGAAGCTGGGCAGGCTGGCCACAGGGCATGCCCTGCCCATCATGACACTTGGCTACTTCTCCTGAGACGAGGCCCTGGGCCCCCCATGCCTGCTTGCCTAGCCCACCTGCTATTCTCCCCACACGTGCTGCCTGCCTGCCACGCAAGCCTGGAACATTCCTCCATCCCTCCACCATCTGGCCTCTGCCACCCTCTACTCACCTCTCAGTCTTAGCTGAGCCTCCTCTGGGAAGCCCTCCCTGATCCCCGAATTTATCCAGCCTGTATCCTTGCTTGTGTGACAATTTACCCATGCTGTCTCTCCCGTGAGGGCAGTATCCCCAGGGCCTAGAGAAGTGCTGTGTTTCTCTTTGTGGAATGAGAGGGCCTCCCATGGCACAGAGGCAGGGGAGGCTGGGTGAGGACAGGACACCACATGGTGAGCTGGGTTCTTGACCCGGCTGCAGTGGGGCCCAGGGCAAACCGCCTGCTCTGCCTGGATGTCAGGCTGCTCATCTGTGAAATGGGAGCAGCCCTCCCTGCCTGACTGTAACCTCAGAGGGCTGGTGTGAGGACAGGAGGGGATGCCAAGCACCTGGTGCCCTTGGAAACAGCAGCAGCAGCACTGACTGACCATGGAGTGTCTGCCGCATGCCGGCCCCACACAGGTGCTCTCGGAAAATCACATCATCTCACTGAACCTCTACCAGGAGCCAACACGGTGGGGGATGCGTCATCCCCAAGTGGCAGAGGGCACTCTGCAACTTGCTCAAGGTCAACCGGCTGGAGCCTGGCAGGGCTGGGGTTTGAACCCAGCCGCTGACTGCTTGCCCTGGCTGCCCTTCCCCTCCAGGATGGCTGGCCATACCTACCAGCTGCCCCCTGACTTTGGCTGAGAACACATCAGGGCTCTGGTTCCGGAGCTTCCCGGCTACCACCAACTCGGAGCCCTTGAAGAACAGCCGGAAGGCGTCCTGTGTGACCGCCTCCACGGTGTTGCTTGGGTACTCGAAGGCCACCGATGTCATCAGTGGGTTGGCCACCTCTTGGTAGAAGTCCTGCAGGGTGGGGGTGTCATGAGGGCCGTGCTGGGGTCTGCCCGCCTGTCAGTGCCATCCCTCACTCACGTGGCCCAGCAGGGGCGCATGGGCACCTGGAGCTGCAGTGCGGAGTCCGAGTCCTCATAGATGCGCCGGGCCAGGCCACCGTTGTCCAGTGCCAGCTTCTCCAGGAAGGCGTAGCTGACGTCGAAGCCAAAGCCCAGGCAGAAGAGGCTGTGCTGGCCATCTATGGCTTCCTGAACGTTCTTCTGGATCTTTGAGGGGTTGGTTTCCCCTGGACCCAGTGGTTTGGGAAAGGGGTGATAAAACAGTGATTTGCTCAACAGATATTTCTGGAATCTCAGAGCCAGAGGGGCCTCAGAGATCCCCCCTCCCTGCCCCAGGTCCCACAGCAAGCTGGGCCAGAGCCCAGCTACTCCCTCTGGGCAGCACGTCCTGGGGCTCTTGGCAGTGCCTCACCCACAGTGGGGTCGCCGTCGGTGAGGAGGATGATGAGGGTGACGCTTCCTGCGGGCAGCAGCTCCTCCCGGTTGGCTCTCTCTAGCAGCTGCACGGCCATCAGTATCGCATCGTTTATATTGGTCCCTGTGGGGCACACACCCTTAGGGTGGCTCCCAGCAGGGTGCCCCAGGCTGGGCTCAGTGCCCTGGAAGTTGCGACCGTGCAAGGCTGCAGAGGCGCTCACCTCCCTGGGCCTGGATGGCAGTGGCGTAGCTCTTGGCCTCATTCACGTTCTCAGCCGAGGCTGCCACTAGCTGTGGCTTCCATGGGGTTGCTTCCCCACTGAAGCTGATGAGGTTGAACTGGTCACGGGGACTGAGGTCACCCAGGATCTTGATGAGGGCTTCCCGGGTCTGGTCAGGGGAAGGGGACACAAGGTGGGTGTCTCAGTGGGGCCTCCCTGGGGGCTCATGTGCCCTTGGGCTGCACCCCCAGGCTCACATCTGCAGTGAGGACATGGTGAATGCTCTAGCGGCAGGACCTGCCCCAAACTCTGACCAACCTCGATCCATGGGAGCCCCCTACCTAGGAAGATGGAGGCGGGCAGGTCTGCCTGTTCGACCAGAGCTGATGGTGTGGGACATCTGTGAGTTTTCAGGACCCTGCCTGGCCCATGGGACCCACCTGCTGGATTTTCCTGCCGCTCATGGAGCCGCTCTTGTCAATGACAAAGATCACGTTCTTGGGTATCGTGGCCAGGTGCTCAGGGGCAAAGTAGTGCACAAAGTAGCCATTCTCGATCTGCGACCAGAGTGAGACACACCCAGGTGTAAGAGCTGCAGCCCTGCCCTGCCCCTAACCAGCCTCCTCATCCCCAGTCCTGGGGTTCCTCTGCTCTCTTCATTCCATCCCCCTCCATCCCTGTCCCACCATTAACCTCCCCAAATCCTTGCCATACTTTAGGGTTTAGTCCAGCCCCTCCCTTGCAGGCTTCCCTGCTCATGCATAGCCCACCAGAACTCTACTCCTACTTTACCTCTTACTTGTTTCAGTATTTGAGGCAGCTTATACTAAAAGGTTCAGACATAATAAACCTGAGATCCATCAAAAAAGTGAAGAATCCAAAAACAAGGTCCATCTATGGCTTCCTGCATGTTCTTCTGGATCCTCGAGGGGTTGGTCTCCCCTGGACCCAGTGGTTTGGGAAAGGGGCGAGAAAACAGTGATTTGTTCAAAATAAAGGGGAAGCACAATGATGCCAGAAACTTGTGTGAAAGAAGGTACTGTAATTGAACATAAATGTGAACTGTGAGTCTCCTGGCTGCCAAGGCTACAAGGGAAACCCTGCAGGGCAGTTCTTCAGCAGAGACAAACTTTCTTCCCTCCGAAAGAGAACTGTTTCAGGGACAACACAACTAAACTGCCTGTTTGCCGTCTGTGCTGCCCCTGGTGCACACTGGTAACTAGGGGTGGCTATTTTGTCTTTTCTTTTAGAACCCCCAGGCTCAGGTCCTTGAGGGTAGATGGACTTTTTGGTGGCTCAGCTCTTCTCTGAAGCCCACACACCTGAATGGAACCCCCGGAGACAGTCCGGTCCACATCATAGCGGACGATGAAGTTGCCATCCAGGACTGTGTCCTGCTGCTGCTCTGGAGACTTTTGCTGCTGGGACAGCATCGGCTTGAATCGGACATGAGCCTGGAAAAATGACCAGGCTGAAGTTGGGAGGAGCAGCAAGGCCATGTCAACAACACCCCTCACCCCCATCTGAAGAGAGAATTCCAGGAGGCAGCCTTGGGTCAAATTCCAGAGAAATTTCTCTCCAGCTGAGCTATCAGATAGACTGCCTCCATGTAGGGGAGTGGGTACAAGTGAATCCCCTGCTCCTAGATCTGTGCAAGCAGAGGCTGGGCTCAGGATGTGTGCGTCCAGTCAGCTCCTCCTCCCTACCTGGTCCTGGGACCCTGACATCAGTCGTCTCTCCCGATCTCAGGGTTCAAACCAGCACCCACCATCCTTCCCCAGGCCTTGCCCTCCCCATCTGCCAAATGACAGCACGGACACAGGAACCTCACAAGTCCCTTTAGCTCAGAGATTCTGCCCAATGGTCCCACTCTCTGGAAACCCAGGCCCATAGAGCCAGCCTGAAGACAGGCCCCTGGGAACTCTCACCCACAGACCACAGCAGGCCCACCTTGGTCTTGTTCTGTGAGGTGGTGAGGGCCTCTGCCAGTTCATTGGTCATGAAGGTGCTCTCTGTCTCCAGAAAGCTGATGCCCTGAGGCTCAAAGATGTAAATGTCCATCTAGAGGCAAGAAGTGGGTTACTGGGTCTGCTGGGGGACAGGGCTGGCCCCCACAGGAGGCAGAAGGGGAAGCAAGGGCCGCCCTCAGGAGAGTGAGGTCATCTAGGAGGGCTTCTAAGAGGAGGCGGCACCAGGTACCTGCAGGTGCTTGACCAGCTGCTGGGGCTGGACTTTCAGCAGCAGCTCGTACGCCCCCAGATGCCGCACGAGGAGCTCCTCATACACCAGCTCGAAGGTGATCTTGGCAGCGGGCGCCACACTGACTGACACCTGGAACTGCTCTGTCTTTCTCCCAGTGGCCCTGGGGGAAGAGGGCATCAGGTCTGCCCCTCAGACCTGGGGCAGCTGAAGGCAGGGGCAGCCCCCACCCCCACAGGGTCCTCCCCACCCCGTCGGGCTCACTTGACGAGGCCGGCGCTCTCTCCCCTCTCCACAGCCGCGCTGTATTGCTCCTGGGCTGCAGCCTTCTCCTTGATGTTACCGGGGTAGGTCACACCATCAATGATCCTGGGGCAGGAGGGAGGGAGTTGTTGAGAGCCCGGTGGGGGAGGCTCCCTGCAATCCTGCCTCCTCCGGGACTTCACGTGCCTCTTGACAGACTGACTCCCATCTTTACCTGAGCCCACCCGTTTATTATGCACCTACTGTGGACACGACTCTGTGCGGGGCCCGGTGTCGATGGGGGCTCTGCAGGCCTCCATCTACCCAGAGACGTGCACTGTGTCGGCAAACATGCCTTTTACTAAACAACTGGGATGAAGGCTGCAGGGGAGGCAGGTCCCGGCCTCTCTTCTCCCTTCCTCTTGGGCTCCACGTCCCAGTTGCCCCTTCCATCCCACAGACTGTTCTCAGAGGAACTGGTCAGTCACCAGCGAGATCTCTGAGCCACAGTTCACTCAGCCCCGTGGGGCAGACTCAGCAGGAGGGAGATGCCGGCTCCCGGGCCAGTGGAGACACAGGACTGAAGGCTCTGACCCCTCTCCCCCATGGCTGCCCCCTCTTCCAACACTGGACAGGCCACTCTGCAGAGAGGTTGGCCTCTGGGGAAGGAAGTTTTGGACAACTGGTGGACAGGGCTCCTTGGGGCGTGCAGACAATCCTAGTGGCCGTTTCTGGGGACTGAGAGTGAACCGGCAGGCAAACATAAGCCTGCTTTGTCTGGGGGTGGTGTGAGAGGGTGAGAGTGTACGGGGGGGAGGGGGGGCAGCCAGGACCTCAGGACCAAGTGTCCTTCCTCCACACCCTCCTGACCTCCCTGGTCAAATTTAACTCTGGGCTAGGGATTGGGCTGCTGCTGGGCTGCATGGCTTCTCCTCCCAGATGTCCAATTTGGGATCCCAGAGCAGGGCACCCTGCCCCCTGCTTCCCTATCTCATACAGCAACAGGAGCTGGGCCCAGAGAGAGGTGCAAGTCCAGGGCCCTCAGAAGATGTGATGGGCCTGAAACCTCGTAACTTGCCGGCCGTGGCACCCACATGGGGGGCGGGGTGCAGCCTGTGAAGTTGGGCAGCACAGGCCTGGCTCCAGGGTGAGGAAATCAAGGGCTGCTGGAGGGGGTGCGGGCAGAGAGATGAGGAGCCAACCATAGGGACCGGACCCCCACTGCAGGTTTTCAGGGGTCCCAGGGTGCACTGGTGACTCCACCTGAGATGCACGCTCTCTGCCCCACCCATCGCCCTCCCTGAGTTTCTGGGATCAGCCTCTCTCTGGCCTGTCCTCAATCACTGCCTCTCCTGCGGGGCCGGGGACAGAGAGTTCTCTTGCATTTAGTAAACATTGCAAAACTCGGTTGGGAAGGGTGGGGGAGGACAGTAGAGACAAGGTAAGGATCATCACCTGCTTACAGAGTCCACAGAAACCCCAGGGGCCTCCCAATGCAGCTTCTGACCCAGAGCAGAACCACCCTCTGCAGTATCCCAGTTGGAGGTGTGGGGGGATGAGCCTGGCTTAGAACTTCTGTGACAAGGAGGTGGTCGCCCTCCTTGAGGCACTGCTTCATTGTGGGGCAGCCCAGGGGTTAGGAAGTTTTCTGTATTCTGAGCTGGAATCTGCCTTTTGGTGACTCCCTTCTGCCTGGGCTTGGCCTCAGGATGCCCTAAGTCTGTACTTCTCAAAGGCAAAGACACAAAGATACCGTGGTTCTCCATCTGCCACCTGGGCAGCACTCAGGGAAAATGGATGAACAGATGGAGAGATGGATGGTGGGAGGGACCAACGGAGGGAGGGATGAAGGCACAGCGGAGGGAGGGATGAAGGATGGATGGAGGAAGGGAGGGAGGAAGGGATACAGGGAGGGAAGGAGAGAGGGAGAGAGGGAGGGAGGGAGGGAGGGAGGGAGGGAGGGAGGGAAACGTCTCTGAGAATGAATGAAGTTCCTGGCTAAAGCCTCTGCTCCCTGTATTGCCTACAGGTGGAGCACACACACCTCAGGCATATATCCTGGCACATCTCACATCAGGAAGATGCCCTCTCTTCCTGATCTGGCACGGGGACCATGGTGTCACAGTGCTGGATTGGGGAGGGGGACGAGGAGAGCAGGAGGGCACCTACATGGAGAAGTTGGTGATAAAGGCTTTCTTGGGCAGCTCCATCTGGAAGGTGACCTCCTGCAAAGTACTGGCCTTGTTGACCACCCGGCTGGTGACGACTGTGTGGGCAAATCGGGATGAGACCCTGGAGTCTACAGTGAGGCTGTAGATATCGATGTCATTCTGGACCAGTGGAGGAGGAAAGGAAAGGGTAGGACTGTTCAATGTTCTTCAAGAGTGGGCCTTGACCTTGGTCCCAGACCAAGCCCTGGCCCCCAACCCCAAGCGAGACACTGATCAAGCCTCAGGCAAAATTCCATGAAGCATTTCATTTGTGGACTTTCATCTCAGATCAGAGGCAGCTGTGTGCTTCATTCCCCATCCTACAGTGCCACGGGGCAGGGATCAGTCTGTCTTGTTCAGTGGGGCCACAGTGCCCCTCGGAGAACAAGCAGGCAAGGGGTGGGGGGTGGAGCCTGAGCCCCACTGTGTCTGGGAGGAACTTACTTATCCTTGGGGCAGAGGTGAGTGGCAGAGGGTCCTGTTAGGTCAGGAAGCTTCCATGCCATCTTAGCTCTGCCCACTGAAAGGGCAGTGAGCAAGTTCTGTGACTGGAGAAAACAGCCCCTGCCAGCCTCCCCCCAGGGGCCTGCAGGAGCTGGGAGAACTGGAAGGTCCATCTCTAAGGCTGGGCATCTTCTGCTTTGCCCCCTTTTCCCTGCAGCATTGGGCCTCTCCTGTTGCCCTGTCCACAGGGCATTCCCCCAGGCATGTGTTTCGCTCGAGGTCTGCGGTCTCCAAGGAAGGGCATGTGCAAACAGGCGGAGCCTACACATCTCTCGCCCGCCTGCCATGTGGCACACTTGTGCTTAGCACAGAGGTGCGCGGCGGGCCGTGTGGCTTGTTTACACGTGAGTGTCTGCTCCATGCCAGACACTGTACCCAGCATTTTACAACACTATAGGTTTCCTCTTCACCACAAACTTCCAAATAGTTCTATTACTACCTTGTTCTACAGATGAGGAAAAAGAGACAACGGAAAGCATCCATGACTTCCGAGAGGTCACGCAGCCAGGAGGCGTAAGCTGGGCTCCTGAGGCCCATTCTTACCCGCCCCACCCACTGCCGCCCTCCAGGGCAACTTATTAGGCTGCACTTCCTCCCCGTGAACTGGGGATACCAGGATCACCCCTTCTTGTAAATGGGGGACTCTCCATAGAGCCCTCAGGGTGGTGCCTGGTGGATGGGCAGCACGACTTCTCTGCACACACACCGACCCGTGCTCACTTGCACACACCGAGGTTCTCCGCCCCTTCACCCACTTGTCCCACTCACGCTCAGGTGCACACATACAGGAACCCGTGGACACCCGCTACCTTTTGGGCCCTGAGGGTCTGGAGGGTGGCCAGCGAGAGCAGGACCAGCACGATGCCGCGGGCGCGGCCAGGGGCTGGGGTCTTCATTTTGGCTCTGGTGCCTGGCAGGCCGCTTCTGAACTTGAGAGGAAGAGCGGAATGAATTTGTAACTTGCTCGCTGCCCCGCCCCTGTGGGGGCAGGTTCTGGGAAATTGGGATCTGCAAGCCAAACACTGCAGTGGCCTCAGATAAGCAGGCAAACTGTGAATGTCCTGTGGACCTTGGCTGGGGATGGGAACATGTACTGAGCAGGAGCAGGCTCAGGTGGGAGTTAGGTGCTGGCGCCCCTTCTGAATGGTCCAGAATCTGACCAAACCACCACCACCCCTTGCACGGCTCATCTCGCCGATAGGCTCCCTAGGACTGGAGGACATAGCAGTGAACTGGCCTGCTCTCCATAAGCCCAGCCTGGGAGAAGCACAGGCGTGGTTGGGAAGAGGAGGGCCAGAGGGTGGTTTGCAGGAGGCAGGGGCCTGGAAGTCAGGTCAGTGTGACTGGGCAGTGGGACCCCAAATGCACCAAGCAGCCCTTGGGGTGCCTGAGTGGGGCAAGATCTGCTGGGGCCAAGGCAGGATGGATAGACCTTATTTCTGGGATGAGAGAGGCTAGGTCAAGGAGCCCCCCTTCTCTCTGCTGGGGCCTCAGGATGCTGTTTGGGCCCCATTATTCTAGCCAGGACTCTTGGTGCAACTCCAGCAAGGCCTCTGAAACAAGATCTGCACTTGGCAATACAAACCGAGGGCCATAAAGACGCCCACACGTGGTGGCCCAGAAGTCCCGCTCTGGGGAATCTCCTGAGGGAAGCATGGAACAGAGAGAGCACAGGGCTCCTGAAGGGGACGATGTTCAGGTGGCCTACACGGAGGTCAGCCGTGTCAAGGGAGCCCGTGAGTCACGCCTGGAGTGAGAAACGGCAGAACACTGATCTGTCAGCACGCCAAGGCAGTGCCGGTGTCGTGGGCTCAGACCACAGGAGGTGGCTGGAGGGCCTGGGGTAGGATTACAGATGATGTTTTTTCAATTTTCCTTTAATAAAGTTGAAAGACTGCTTTCATAACAAGTAGCAATAAAGCGAATAAATACTAGGGGATCTGGATGCAGCTGGTGCTTATGTCCCTATGGCTCTGGGAAAGCTTGGCTCCTGAGTCTGGGGCCACAGATGGGATAAAGATGCTTCAGAAAAGTGGCCAGGTGCCAGATCCTTGGTTGGGGAAGGAGGACTCAGTGACACTATCCCAGGGGTGGGAACTGGGGAAGGGTACCATCTTCAGGGCCTACTTGGGACCCTGAGGCAGTGACAGGCTTGCAAGGGCCGGGAAGAGGGCTCCTCCATTAGCCCTGCCTCGGTCAACGCCAGTAGCATCTGCCCCAAGGGAAGGAAGCTGGGTCTGTGGCTACAAGTAAATATTCCCCTTCCTTAGCATGACTTAGCCAGAAGCCTCACCTCTGGGCGCATCTATACAGCTCTCCCTTTGACTATGGATGTGATTGGGATTACTCGGGAAGACATACCCATTCAGCAGTCTGGGGAAAGAGCCTCCCCAGGAACCCAGCGAGCAGGCCCAGGCCTGGTCGCCACAGAAGGTCTGCTCCCTTGGGGCACAGAGCATGGACCCAGCCTGGAAACAGCTATATAAGGAGGCCAGGCTGGCCAGGAATGTGGGAAAGGCTCTGTGCAGTCCGCTCCACCTGCCCAGGGGACAGGCGGGACTTCCCTGTAGGCACTGGCCCCGAGCCAGGCACTGTAAGCCCAGACCCTGCCAGTCCATCTCCGGACAGTCTGTGGTCTTGCTGTCACAGCTGGACAGGCCTCTGCAGTCCCCTGAGTCTGACAGGTCCATGCGCACAGAGACACTGAGGCCTGAAGCGGGAAGAATCGCACATGAGCTGAGAACCTGGTGCTCCATGCCTCAGGCAGAGCTGTGGGAGTGGCAAGGGGGAGGCTTACCCTGTTTGGGAGAGGGGACAGTAGCTCAGGAAGCAGACTGCCACTGGCCAGAGAGGAGCCTCCACCTGGCTTTGTCTTTGAGGGGATGCGAGCTGGCAGGGAGGCAATATGAACAAGGCGGGGGGGGGGGGGGTGCGCTTTGAGGATCCTGAGTCCCTCAGAGCCTTGGGGTCCTTGGAGGCATCTCGATGGCTTCTGTGAAACAAGGAAAGGGTGAGCCCCAGGCCCCCACCTGCTTCACTCTGAGCAGTGTGACTATGGCCTGTTTTGCGCAATAGGCTTCCTTGCCTCATACAAGGGGAAACAGGCTCAGAAAAGGAGGAGAGACAGTCTGAAGTCACACAGATCAGCTCCAGGTCTCCACACCCAAGGTTCTTTCTAGTACGTGGCAGTGGCCATAATGGCACCTGCATTATCCTCTGGGGCCATCCCAAAAGCTGAGAAGCGTAGAGAACATGCCCCACACCTACGTTGCCCACCCCTCCCCTGCATTTAGTGGCCATGGCCAGTGACCAACCAACACCCTCCAAATTCTGGGGCCACTTGGGCATCCTCTTTATTGGTGTTGCCCAGGTGCTGGTGCAGAGTCCCTGGGCTCAGGGGCCAGGGCTGTTGGGGAGGGTGCCAATCCCAGAGGCCGCGGGTGAGAAGCTATGTTCTGGCATAAAAAAAGAGTTCTTGGGAAAGGCTCCTGTGTCTAGGTGTTGCTGACGGTGAGGGGCGTGGTGCGCACTTCTCAGCCAAAGACACTCTTGGCGGGTCCGGCTTTGGGCTTCTCAAAAACAGTCTCGGTGCCAGTCCGGGCGAGGCTGAACACCGATGGGGCGGCAGAACCAGCTTGCTCTGTGGGGAGGATGGGGAGGAGGTGTAGTCAGGGGCACGGCCTGGCTTCCTAGGGAGGAAAGGCCCCTTTTGTGGGGAGCACCCTGCTGAGCTCACAAGCTCTGAACTCTTAGAAAAAGGACCCATGGGACCTCCCCCCCAACCCCATCCTCCCTCCTATTGACACACATCTGCGCCCCTGGAGCCCACTGTCCCAAGAACACTCACCACACTCCTGCATGACCTGGTAGGTCTTGGACTTGATCTCCTGGTTCTTGGTCAGCTTCCCTCGGGCCCCCTTCAGGTCCTCCTCCTTCACAGGGGGGCGCTTCTTCTTGATGGGGGCTTCCTGAGTGCCAGCCTTGGAGAGCCCAGAGCCTCATCTTACAACCCGAGGCCTCGAGGCTGAGAGCCTTTCCCAGCACTGTGCCTTGGCCGAGACCCCTCTTCCCTGCTCACTTAACTCAAGCCAATTCAAGGCCTCACTCCTCTTCCAGGAAGCATTTCTGACTATACTTCACAGCCCCATACCCCGAGTCTCTGCCCTCTTCCCACAAACTGGGAGCTCTGGGGCCATGGCTGTTGTAGCCTCACACCATCTGTGTGCCTGTCTTCCCTGAGCCCCGGTCTTCCAGGGGAGGCAGAGCCTCCTGTGTTTATGCCCAGAGCTCAGCTCAAGACACAGCTGCTAAAGATGACAGCGCCCACCCTCCACCCCCACCCCCTGGCATGAGCAGGGCCTGTGCTGGGCCCTCCTACCTGGGACATGGTGGGTATGGGGAACTGCTCCCTGGAAGGCAGTGGCTGTGAAAGAGATCTGAGCGGCACCCAGCCCTCTGGGGCTTATATAGTTGGCTTGCCTGTCCCGGGAAGTCACTCCCCCTCCTCTGACAGCTCCCTGATGATTCAGATCCACACAGCCACTGGCTTCAGAGTTTATTCTTGGAGATGATGGGGGCTCGCTGAGCACTGCTGCCTGGGGGGCTGCAGTCCTGGTGAAAGCAGACAGCTGGGGAGACCCCGTACCCTTGAGGACAGCTGCTCTCTGGCAGGTGGGAGGTGCTGGGCCTGGCAGAGACTCGCGTTTACGAACGTAGGTCCTGTAACGTGTGTGTGGCACTCCGAGCTGTCCATCTGCGATAGTCCATCCCAGCGTGGGGGGTGTCCCGGAGGAAAGAGAGGGCCCTGAGCCAGGGTGGACAGCTCTGAGCTTGTTTTTCTCTCTCTCCTACCCATTCTCTGGATTCCAGAGGAAAGAGACTTCCCAAACCCACATGGCAGCAGGGCGGACGGCTTCCTGCATCTGCCGCTGGGGAGCATGTGCTCACACCCAGCTCGCTGGGCTCTCACAGTGGACTCAGAACATGGGGGCTACCCCTGGCTCACAGGTACAGAAGCTGCTGCCAAGGGAAGCCTGGGAGCTGCTCCATCTGCATTTTTGCTGATGCCCCTGCCCTCTGTCCAGCTCCCAGTACAAGTTTAGCAACAGGATGAAGGAGGGAGCAAAGCACCCAGGAAGGGCTGGGAGGAAACCATGCTTTGTGGTAAGGGTACCGGTGAGCAGAAGGCAGGAAACAGCACAGAGCCTCTGACTGAGACGAGGTCACCGAAGGGCACCTGGCCCAAGGACATTTAGGTTGTGAGAGGGTGGGCAAGAGTGAAGCCCACTCAAGGCATGAACAGAGGCACAGGCTCCCTGAAGGTCACTTAGCTCTCCTCTGCTAGTTCCTAACACCCCATCCTTGAAGGGAAGACCCTCGGGGCACAGGGAAGGACTCCAGGCCTGAGGTGAGGGTAGGAGTGGATGTGGGTAGGAGGTCAGGGTCTGCCCCATTGGATGAGACGTGCCCAAGCTCCTTGTCAGTTTGTGATGGAAAGTATTTTTATCCTTGAAGGCTCCGGGCAGACAAAACCCAGCCAGGCACTGATGTCTGGCTGTCTGGAACACCGCTCTGCTGCTGTCAGACCTCAACCCACCCCGATACCCCCTGCCTGGTCCTGGCCCCAGGAGGCCAATGCGAGCCCTGCCAGGCTCCATCTGAGACGAGTGCTGACATGAGGAATGCCTCTGGACGGGCACAGACCCAGGGCTCCAAGCAAGGGCCAAGAGGCACTGAGGGCAGGCCTGGCCTGTGAGGGCACTGCTGCTGGCTCCCAGCGCTTCAGCTTGGCCCCCACAGCCAGCTCTGCCCAGGGGGGGGCACCTGCCTTCCAGCCCCGTGGCCTCAGGAACAAGGATGTGGGATGTTCACTCCTCACACTCCATCTCTCCGGCACCCTTCACTCCTCGGGGGGCGGGGGGCAGGCAGAGTAGCTTTTACTCGCATTAACAGGGAAGTGGAAATGGCAAGAGTATGTTTGGTTTTTTTCCCCTTGGCAGGTTTTGGCTTCCACATCTGCCATAAGGAGATGTCAGATTCATTCTCACTCTATTTTCTGGGGAGAACCTTCTAACTCACTGGGGACATTTTCTTGACCCCCACTAAGCTGTTTCAACTTCACAGAACACACAACCAACAACCACAAAAGTGATGGTTTCTTTTTTTAAAAAACTGTAATAAGATGTCAAACTTTATTGTAAACCACTTTACAATGTTAAGTACATCATCTTCCCTTTCATTTCAAAAAATGTGTTTCTGTGAATCGTAACACCACAGATTTAACCACCCGCGCTGGGAGGGCAGTGGAAGTCGGTCATGGTTTGCTTACGTAGGTCTGACTTCTAATAAACTTCATGAAAAGAGAAATCAAAGTAAACCAACCCACCCACCCACTCAGGAGCTCAAGGTCCCTCCCCAAGAGCAAAGCCCTTCAGAGCTGCCAATGTTTCACAGGGTAAAACACAGAGCTCTCCACTCCTAGTTGGAAATGTGTGAAACTTCTAAAGGCCAGCCCTGCCCCCTATAAGGTGGCTGCTCTGGCTGACGGCAAGTTCCCAGAGCCGTCTGCATTTGCTTGGCTGCAAAAAGGCCAGTGAATTGCAGTCTGGAGGGCAGAGAGAGCTGCTGACAGCTGCTGCTCCTTCCAGGCTCCTGGGGCAGCCTTCAGATGGGGACTCTGGGCTACAGCCTCCAGGCCCACACTGAAGAGGGGAAGAAATAACCTGAATTTGAGCCTTTATATATTTCCCCTTTAAAGGCATGACAGGTCAACCTAACCCATGACTCCTTGTTGTCAGGAAGAGGCACAGGTTAAAGCTTGAGGCAGGAGGCCACCAGTGTGCCCGAAGGCTAATTGACAGGCCTTCACGTGGCAGGTCTTTGGGCTGAGCAGACCAAGAAGCCACTGCCTGGGATCTCACCAACATCCCTCCTTGCCATTGTCAACAACCCACTGTCAGTGAAAGGAAAAATGGGCAAGAACGATCTCTTCCATTCGGATATGACAGTTCTACCTCATCGGGTTATTTCTATCAGTTACAAGAAACTTGTTCATGGCCTTGACTTACAAGTTTCCATTATGGGTGGCTTGGCTGAGGTCCAGATTTGGACAAATCAGACGGATGGCGCACAATACACAGTTGGTGTTCCGTGGTTTCTCAAGCACAATGATGCTTGCCATGTGGCAGGTGAAGAGCTGCACCTCATAAGGCACCTTGGAGCAGGTGGTGAGGAAGCTTATCCTAGGGATAAGGCCAAACACATCAGGCCACGCCGTTTAGGCCCGCACGCTGACAAGGCCCTGTACGATAAGACTCCCTGTTAGACGTCCATGTCCTAGTTAGCCAGCTATACAACTGACGCTCAGAGACTAAAGCCCTTTCAAAACCAGGATACAGGGAGAAACCACTGCTCGCTCGCTACCTCTTTGTCCCCCAAACCCACTGCCCAGCAGGCGCTGGGATGAGCCTTGAGATGAGCAGATCATCTGGGGTCTGTATAACCCAGTTTCCACCCTTCACACCTGTGGCTTCCCCACCCTCGTCCCTGGTTTGGAAACATGAGGAGCTCAAGACTGAAAGTGAAGCTCAGATTCTGGGCTCAGGGAGGTGCAGAAAACAGCTGTGGCCAAAGGTTATTCAAACCAAGACAAAACAGGAGGACAGAGTAAGGCAAGTCAGCGATGCCTGCCACCTACCAGGACTGATGTCAGTCCTGGTCTTCCCAGTGGGGAGCCCCCCACTAACACAGCGGAGGGTGGGAGGGGGGAGGAGCATAAAATGAGAGCAAAGCTAAGGGAGAGTGGAGATGGGCTCCGATCTCACCCTGCTCTCCTCTCCAGCTGCAGGTGCCCAGCGTAAGAGTCGCCGCCCACTGCAATTCAGGTCCCAGCTCCTCTGGCCCTCTGGACTCCTACAGGACGACAGGCTGAGAAGGCCTCCGCAAGGCTTGTCTCTCCATGACCCACACAGGTGAGACCGTGGGAGGCAGAGGACAGGCCCAGGATGCCTGGTTTAACAGCGTGGCTCACATGCCACAATTCAGACACAATCTGTTTGAGTGACACGTTTTTATGTAGGTTTTTAGGTAGGAACCTAAAAAGAAGGTTCTGGGTGGTGTGGCCTCCCTGCACTGATCTCACTTCCAGCTCGCACCTTAGCCACGCAGTTCTCTATTCCTAAACTTCCATGACTGCCTCTGGGCTGGGACAAAACACTGGGCTGCTGCTCCCACAGCAGGGCAAGTGCCTGGGTCTGCCCATTCCACTGCTGGGCAGCAGACTCCCAAAGACACGGGGCCTATGCCCATGCTGGGGAGTGGGGGCTACAAGCTTTGAAACACCTCGTCCTGCCTGTGGACACAGAGAGCAAGCTCGCTCACCTCCACCCGCTGCTCTGGAGGATGTGAAAAACAGGATCACTTGGCCAGACAGGCGTTCTCTAGAAGACGAGTCGACAACACTAAGCTGACAGGCAAGGCGTAGCCTGAGAGGAAGTTCCCAGAGCTGGGTCCAGAGCCTGGTTCTGAAGGCTGCACCATGGGAGGCGGGGAGGCCAAGACTGTGTTTTAAACTTCAGATCTGGAGGCTCTGAAGAGAGGCAGGGAACAAACAGGAGTGGCCTCGGAGTCTCAATTTCTCTGGACACAAAATCCTCTTACGCTCTTTTTTCTAGCATGTTTCAGTAAGACCTCTAACCTGCCGGCAGAAGTGCCAAGGAGCTGGTGGGCCCTGGGCAGAGCCCTTCCTATTCCACCCTCACAGGGCCCTGGATCCACATTTGGACTGGCCACCTCCTGCTCAGGCCTGACCTTTGCAGAACCACCGGGTTTGCTGATTTCAGATGAGGGCCCACCTCCCTTCTTACCAGAATCATTTACCTCATCTGATCGTAGATTACCTAACAATATTCCAAATAAAAAATTCCTGACTTTTTCCACCTACCAGTTCACAACCCATGAAAGGCAAACAAACCCATTTCTTTGGGGATTAAAAAGAGTTTTTAAATACAATAGTATGAAAATATAACTTAAAAATATAAAAGTTAACAGTATACGGAAGACTTAAAAATCTATGTTTTGCCCATGAGTCCCATAGGAAATAAACATATACTCAAAAAACATTAACACTGTGACAGCTCATAAAACCAGCTATAGAAATCAATAGTTACAAAAGCCATTTCGAGTAAGAAAGCGTTGCGGTTCCAACCTGGTCAATGTGTAACTTTTAGCCCCCAAACGTGTTACGTCTTCACATTCCCCCGAGCCTTGGCGAAAGGCTCCACCCACGGTCTGTGTGCACGTGAGTTCTCATCCTCGAGGTCACCCGGCCAGACGGAGGACAGGGCTTCTGGGTCCCTCACAACACCGCTTGGGACGACAACACACAAACAAAACGCCTCGCTTGCATATTTGGTCAGTGTTTGTAGTGCAACTGAGTGGGGACCTCCAGCTGCCACGCCGGGCCAGCGGCCTCCCTCCCTCGGGTCACAGTAGTCTAGGAGTGGGCAGAGACCGTGGGAGGAGTGGAGGTAGAAGAGGGGCAGAGAGAGGAGGGGAGGGAAGACGCAGTGGAGTGACCCTTGGCCAACTGGCGGCTGGCCGGGCCCCGACCCGACCCCAGCTTGAGGATGCGTCATACAGGCAGCCCGAAGCGGTGCTTCTTTTTCTTCACGGACTTCAGGGGGGTCAGTCTCCGGAGGTCCTCCTCCACATCGGACTCCTCCATCTCGTCATCGGCCGAGATCAGGATCTGAGTGGTGGAGAGGCGTGGCCCTGAGTCACTGCCTGCAGTGCCCTCTTCACCTACCCACCCTGGACCCCAGCACAGAATGCCAGCCTGTCTAGGAGGCCTCAAGTGTCGGGTTTCTTTAGGAGACGGTGATGGGGAGGCCCTCTTTACAGAGTGAGACAAGCTGGCCCACCCCAGACTTTTTTTTTACACCACGTGCATCCACGGGCTACTGATACCAGTGCTGAGTCGATACGCCTCCCCTCTGCTCCCGCTTCTCCATCCAACCTCCGGCTGTGACCGAACCCACGTCAGAGCAAACTTAGCCTATGGTCATCCTGGCAAAAAAGCCCAGTCTTCACACATGGAGTCCTAGGTCCTTGAAATTGGTTCAAATACAGCAAAAGCAGACTGAAAAGCCCCGTTCTGAAAGGAAAACACCTGTGGGGCACAACATAAAGCAGGGAGATTTCAGAGTGTCTGCTCTGAGCCAACCTGGTAAACTTCTGAAGACAAACAGAAGCCCTCTGCTCTTCTGAGCCCCCAGAACGATGCAGCCACGCAGCTAGGGCATCCAGGGCAAACACTCGTTCACTGCCCAACTGCCTGGCTCCACAGACCTCAGAGCACCAGGGAAGGACTGGCACAGCATAGGTCAGGATGGAGAGGCCCGAAGCGCACCTATGCAAGGGGAGCTCATTCCCCTCCCCGGCAGGGCAGTCTCACCACCCCTCCCTGTAGGGCTTCCTGCCTCCAGTCTTGGTCCCCTGATCAAACACTCTGGCTCCCTCCCTGCTGCACCAGCACATTCCCATTCCTCACCCTGGATCACAAAGCACCTTGCCCAGCTAGCTCTGCCTGTACCTACTTCTTGTCATTCCATCCTACCCTCCGGAATATATGCTACTCTGGCCACAGTGAATTTCACATTAGTACCCAAATGCCAGACCACATGACCACAACTGCTCAGGAGCAGCTGCTTCTGCCTGAAACACTGTTTGTCATTCACCTAATGTTCACTGCGCTGTTACAACCCGACAGGCCTCGTGCCAGATTCTAGGGACACCTAGAGAAGAGACGGGCTTCCCCTCTGTCCTCCATCTAGTCAGCTTTCAAAGCTCCCTCCAGGACGCCCCCAAGAGCTAAACCAACTGTTCCAAGTCCTCACAGGGCTTTGTCAACGCCTCAATCTCAGAACTTATCGCAGAGTGCTACGATGGGCTGTGCAGGCTGTCATCTTCCTTGTCCAAAAGTCTGAAGGCCTCAGCTATTTCTGTAGCCCCCATCCCACAGCGCAGTGCAGGTGCAAAGTGGGTGCTGTGGGCTGCCTAGGACACACAACCTCACCTCCAGGCTCCTATTTATGACCACCAATCTCCCTGAAGTCCAAATATTTGAACTCAGGAAACTTGAAAATATGGGGAGGTAAGGTTCTCCCTGGGAGGTCTGGCTACTCCTACAGAAGTTTCTTGGTGGCTTAGCCAACACTTCCCTTGCTCTTTGGACAGGCAGGGATTCAAGCGCCTTGATGCTTAAAGGTCGACGACCAGGCCCACACATCCTTGACAGCTTCCCTGGAACAAGGCAGCTCCTCCCTTTCCTGTCTTTCTCCACTGACAGAGGGGCTACTGGAGGCGAGCCACCCCCAACAGATGCTCCAGCTCCCAGCCCTAGGAAGGCCCACGGGACAGCAGGAGTGGGTCCAGGCTGGATGGGAGCTGTCAGCCTCCTCTCCCTCCCGCTGGCTGGCGCTGTGACTCAGCACTCAAGAGAAGGACAGATGCAAACATGAGACCAGACCCCTCCTGGGTCAGCGGCACGAGGGCTCGGCCCTACCTCAGACTCTGACTCCTCGTGGGACGCGGCCCTTCGGTAGCGGACCTTGCTGCCGTTCCTCGAGTCCTGGTTGGCTCCCCTTTCTTCTAGTTTAGCTTTCGTCCTTCCCTTTCTCATGAGGAAATTGTCCACTACCCAAAACATCAGAGCCTGGGGGAAGAAAAGTGCAGGTTACTCCGGGATAAGCCATTTGTGAAACCAAGCTGAGCAGCCCCACACCCATCCTTCTCACCCCTGCTCCAGATCACAGCATCGAGAACCAGGGAAAGGAAAACATCCAGGCCCCCTGCTCTCTCTCTCAGCAGTCTACGAAGAGATTCCCAATCTCTATGTCCCTTCTTCTGTTTCACCCCAAGGGGTTCTGTGGTGGTGACTGATGGGGACAGCCTGCTCCGGGTGCCGCAGCAGTTGGCAGAGTGGGGCCTGAACCAAGGTCTCCAGACTCCTAGTGGGAGCTCCTCCCCTGGGCCGAGCAGTTGGCCGGCACACCTGCCACATCTGTCATCCCCAGGTTCCTTTACCGTTTTCTTTTCTTATTTCTTAATTTCTAGCCAGAGTGCTCATGAGTTCCTCTTGGAGCCCTGCGGTCAGGAATAAACGACGGGGGTGAATTCCTGACAATCTTAATCTTAATCTAGAAGCTGCTGTTACACACAGAGCAGGGAGGGCAAGACAAAGATCCCAGAACCCTTGATTTTGCACAGAGGCCCCGGAGCAGGGATGTGCATGTTGAGGAAGCAATCCTGCTATTTCCAGGTCCGGGGTGGGGATAGGAGGTGGCAAATGCTTGCATGGAGGGACCCGAGGGCTATAAGGTGTTTTCTCCATCAGACTCAGAATTCTGACAGACGGGGGAAGGCAGGGGGCAAACAGGGTAAAAAATGCAACAAGGCACTGACATTGACAAAGAAGGGGACGATCAGCATGACGATGGCCAGCTTCAGGTCTGGGTTTTCAATGGGATTCAACAGGGCCACCTGTAAAGAGAAGCAGACTCAGTGAGGGTGGAGGAGACCCCAGAGAAAGTTTGGGGCAGGGGTGGGGGAGTGGAGGGTTGATGCGGCACTGGAAATCACCCACGAGGCCTTGCGAGGGGGCTTAGCTTAGACACTCTCCCCAGAGCCCTGATGAGAACAGCACCTCACACCCAGGGCCGCACAGCCCCCAGACCTGACAGCTAACAAGGGACTGACGCCCTTGGAGACCACTGGGAGCAGTTAGTGCTTGAGAAGCGAAGCGACGCGGGGATGGGGGACAGGGGTGGGGCGGGAAGCACTTTACGAAGCAGGCACGGGGTGGGGTTGGAGAGTGTGAGGAGAGGAGGAGGTTGGTGGGCGCTCATCACAGCTACTAGCAATGAGGTGCCGACCACTTTCTAGCAGAAACCCTGCACCCCAACCGCCTCCTCAAGGGCAACAGCTCCCAAAAGCCTTGGTTTATTTTCTTAAAAAAATAAATGTCAGCCACAAATAAAACCAAAGCAGGCCAAGATCTGAGTTACTTGTCCCCAGAGTCTCTTTGGCTGGTTTCCTGTGGGCAGTGGAAGCTTAACTGCACAGCCCTGGGGTCAGAGGGCAGGGTTAGGAACCATGGGAACCTGTGACCAGCCACACTGCCTGTGGCACCAAAAGGCTCGGTTAAACCACTGGCCAAGAGAGGTGTATGAGGAAGCACCTGCAAACGTAGAGAACACCCGCTGACAACACTTACAGTTAACCGACCACCGTAAGCAAGCCCAGGGTGGGGACTGTATTTTCATGGGCTTTATATATTCCAAGGCTTAATCTAGAGCAGACGTGTATGGCTGAAGTGGAAGGATGCTACGTAAAAAACTGACCAGTTACTGCTCTTGATAGGTAGCCAGGAGCTGCCCCATCAGAACCAATCCAGGTGTATTCATGGAGTTAAAAACAACAACAACAACCACCAATTTGGTTTCCCAATAGGGCTGGGGTCGGGGAGTACTGTCCTGCTTAGCGTCTCGAGGAGCTGGTAAAGAAGGGAACAGGAGCCAAACCTTCTTCCACTGAAGTATGAGGAGGACAATGAAGACGACAGATTTTTCAAAAATCATGATCACGATGTAAAGGGCACACTGTCCAACCCAGGCTCCGCACTGCAGAGGGTCTCCTGCAGGGAGAGCGGGCTTGGTCACGCGGGGCGCAGACACCAATGCCCCGCCCCCCCCACTGCCCACAGCTCCTGTGAGCCCTCACACCCCACCCCACCCCAGAACTCCTGAATGAGCCCTCCAGAGCACCAAGAATCAGCTCGGCCGAACAAACAAATGTGGGTGTTTTAAACAAAATCAGAGAATTCCTAATTTGGAGATACCAAAGTGGCCTTTCTTCCAAGACAGCCCAAGATATAATTACAAAGCACTAAAGTTAGTAAGTGCCCATTGCTGGAGCTCAGAAAAGCTGGCTCTTTTTGTCCACTGGCAGCAGAGGCTGTGTTAAGCAAGACTGCTATTATTATCCATTGTTGATTTTTCCAGTGGCTGTAGTGCTACCCATCCTTTCCCCCGTCCATGAGCGGGCTGAGGGTTTGAATCATGAAGGCAGCAAATGACCTCTCTGTTTGCCTCCTACCCCTGGCCCACTCTCCCGGCCATTCCTGCTGCCCTCAGCCCTGAAAACAGAAACCTGACTCTGGGGAAGTTCAGATTCTGTCTAGGGGGGCACCCCAAAACACCTTGGGCTGGGGACATGGAAGAAAAGAGAGGAGCCTCCAAGGTGAGGAGGTGCTGTGACAAAGGTCCGTCTGTGATCCCATTAGTCACTGTGCTTGAGAAACAGCACAGGAATCACAGGAATCCAACAGTCCGTACTGGGGGACACTCAATGCCTCCAGAAAGTTTCAAAAGGGACTTGATGAAGGGTGGAGGACCCCTCCAGGGAACATCCTACAACCTCAGTGACAGGCAGAACCCAAGGGATGGGTGAGTCCCTGGGAACCACAAACGCCTCCAGAGCGAGAGACCCACGGGAGGGGGGGGGGGGCGGGGAGGCCACCAGGGGCCACTCTGGAAGCCCTGCCGGAGCTCTGTGACCACGTTGGCCCAGAGAGGGCTAGAGAGTAACGCTGCAGGGGAGACAAAGGCCCCAATCCAGGCTGTGAGGAGAATCTGGTCTCCAGAGGAACATCCAGCTTCTCATTTGATTCTGCAGTTTTTGCAGCAATCCCTGTCCAGCATGGGTGCCGGAGGCCCGCAGCCTTGCCAGCTGTATGTGGTGGAAACCCAGTGGACACCTTCCAGCAGCCGTAATGGACACAACCCCAGGCTGTTCCCTTTTCTGGAAAACCTCTGGAGAAGTGCACAGAAAACATGCAGAAAGACGTCACTGCCTCTTCTGCGGTGTCCTATTTACTTTCACATTTGAGCCAAAAAGTCATTTCAGAAGTGCAATCTCTCCTAACTAGATTTTTAATGGAGTTTTGTAATCCTTTCGGTAAACTACCTGATGTTATTGAGGAAAGTCCTCAAGAACAGCAGCTGAAAATACTTGTTAAAAACTGTTAAGTGAAACGGGGGACAGTCAGACAGAAGCACTTGGTAGGAGTGGGACTGAATCCCAATCTAGTCTGAATTGGGACTAGTGTGTTTAAAAGTCAACACAACGAGTTAACATTTAATATCAAAAGAAAATATACTTGCTCAGAGCATGCTCACTTCAGCATGCTCACTTGGAGCACTTAAAACTTGCTCCAAGTTTTAAGTGGCCGACAAAAAGAAGATGCTTTTCCTTCTCAGGGGGCCTCACACTGCCCCCTGAATTCCACTGCTCTTGAGTTTCAGAGCCACAACTTAAGAGGCAGCTGCCTCTGTTTTTCATGTAGATGCTTGAGTAAGAAAGTCTAAAAACATGGTGAGGACTTCCCTGGTGGCACAGTGGTTAAGAATCTGCCTGCCAACGCAGGGGACACGGATTCGAGCACTGGTCCAGGAAGATCCCACAAGCCACGGAGCAACTAAGCCTGTGCACCACAACTACTGAGCCTGTGTGCCACAACTACTGAAGCCCACGTGCGTAGAACCCATGCTCCGCAACAAGAGAAGCCTTCACAACGAGAAGCCCGTGCACCACAACAAAGAGTAGCCCCCACTCGCCACAACTACAGAAAGCCCACGCACAGCAACGAAGACCCAAGGCAGCCAAAAACAAATAAATAAATAAACAAACAAACATAAATAAATACATGGTGGAAAAAAAAGTAAAAAGTCACATGTGACCCCACTCTCACACACCATTTCCTCCAAGCATCCAGCCCTCGTAGCCACAGCTGGAGTGAGTGCACATGAGCTGGTTTTTCTGGTTTGTTTCATTTGAAAGTCTGTCCACAGCCTCGTCTTTTAAGGACAGACAAGCCAGGCATTCTCGCGTGCTCTGCTTTTTACCACACTGGACACACTGAGGTACGTGGGCGTTTGTTTTTGTTGGATTATTTCCTCAGGATAAATCACAGGGATGGATGGGACCAAAAGGACGGAACACGTCTGTAGAGAGGCCTCTGGGGGGAGCACAGGGACAGCGGCGGGCAGCAAAGCCCACACACCACTGGTGCCCAAAGGACAGAGACCTCGTTTTCAGGGCTTCTGCCTAAGGAAGAGCAGCCTGGTCTTCAGACTGCAGACACCACGTACTCCCTGGACCCTGTCTCGCCCCTCAGGGCTGTGTGGTCTATTCCCCACGGCCCATGTTCTTGTTAGCAAGTTCACCTTCTCTTCTAGGGACCATGGAAACACCTAGAAAACAAGCCCCTTTTCTTCTCTCACCTGAGAAGAGAGCTCTGTGGCCTACCTGGAACTACTGCCTCAAGTGGATGGGCCGGTTAACAGGTGCAATAGGTAGAATAATGTCCACAACCTAATCCCCAGAACCCGTGACTGTGGAGCTACTGTGGCAGAGACTCAAGGCTGCAAGTGGATTAAGGCTGCTGATCAGCTGACTATGAGAGAGCATCCTGGCCTATCCAGGTGGGCCCAATGTAATCACAAGGGCACTTTAGAGTGGAAGGAGGTGGGGGAAGGTCAGAGCGATATGATATGAGAGGAAGTCAACCTGCATCTGCTGGCCCTGAAAATGGAGGAAGGGGCCACGAGCCAAGGAATGTAGGTAGCCTCCAGAATGTGGAAAAGGCAAGGAAACCGATTCTCCCCTTAGAGACGCCAGAAGGAACCAGTCCTGCTGACACCCTGGTTTTAGTCCATGAGACCCATGTCGGACTTCTGAACTACAGACAGTAAGATGATAAATTTGTGTTGTTTTAAGCCACTAGTTTTGTGGTAATTTGTTTTAGCCGCAAGAAAAAATAATAGAAATTGACAGAAATAGAAACCAGGTAACTGACATCCACCATCCTTCCTCAGCCTGGGGAGGGAGGACCCAGAGGGTCCTCAATAAAGGGGTGGAAACACCCTGGCTTGAAGACTCTGGTTCCCAAAGGCAGGGGTGGGATGACGCAAGGGCAGGGGCTGAGGCAGGCTAAGTGGGTGGAGGAGGGTGGCATGGAAACAAGAGGTTTAAACAACCACTGCCTTCTTCCTTTCAATCTCTCTTAAGGATGCAAACAAAACACACTGGGAATAGGTGGTACCATAATGTCCAGCGTATCAGGACCAGACTTGGCCTCCACTCCCAGGTCACTGAGCGGCATGACTAGCTATGAGTGGCTCTCTCGTAGCACTGCTCAGCTACAGTTGAGTTGAGAGCCCTGCCTTCCGGAAGGGATCTTAACAGCAAAGAAGAAGCTATGAGCACTGCTCTTGGAGATGGTGGAAGGATTGCATATCTCAGTGTAGTAGCCAAGAGGCCCTCCAAGCTGTGCACTGTCTGGGTGAGCTTCCTGTGTCACTCAACCCCTGTGGATGCCTATCCTATAAATGAGGATGATGTTGCTTTGGTCCATGTGCGCTGTGGTCCATTTCCATCCTCCAAGTTGAGGAGTCAGTGACTTGGAGCTTCTCTGCAGCCTTCCCTGGAGACACAGGGGCACACGCTGTGTGTCGGACACTATCTTAAGTCAGTGACTCATCAGGCATCAAGTAACAAGGCTAAGAAAAGCCCTTCCCTGAGCTCATCTCCCATCAATGGAGACAAACAATTACTTAAGATGTCTAGAAATACCCAAGGCACTCACAGCCAGCTCCACGAACCGGCTCCCCTTTTAAATGTCAGTCCCTTGTGAGTCTTCAGCCATGTAGTGGTGAGCGGCCATTGGGCCCAGAGCCATGAGCTCTTTGGGAGGTGTGACCAGGAAAGGAGAGTGGGATCCAGAATCCCACGGTCGTTCCATCACAGAATCCCTCCTTCTTGTCCCACGTGCCCCTCTCATGGCAAAGGCTCCACTGATGCTGTTCCCATGAACGGGAGCTCCTGGCTCCAGACAGCAAGGCCTGTTGTGAAGGTGGGAGACAGCTAAATCCCCAGAGTGGGGCAAGGCCAAAAGAAGCCCCTCTCACCAGCAGCCCCGCTGAGGGCACATCGAGCTGTTTCTCTGGGGGTACCAAGTAAAAGGCACTGCATTTGTGCCCGGCGCCAGCATGAAGGCAGCTTCCTACCCAGGCTGTATCCCATGGGGTATGACAAGATGGAGTGGGTCAAAGCTGGGCCAGCATCCCCAGGTCACCTGTTTCAAGCTGTGTCTCTGTGAGTTGAGGATTCACCTGGTGTCCCTGGTGACCGTACATGCCAGATGCTGGGATGGGGGCAGCCCACGGTCAGCAAGATGACTTGGCCCCGGGGTGGGGGGATGGACACTCCAGTCCTGACCTTGTGAGCCCCAGTAGTGGAATGGCCCAGTGACAGGACAAGCACAGACATGCAGCAAAAAGAGGGGCAACTCCCAAACTGAGAGCCGCCTCCCATCTCTCTAGTGAGGTGGGCAGGTGGTATGAGCCTGGTGGGAACTGTGGCAGAGCGAGGTGGCCTTACAGCCCTGCAGGTGAGGGCTGTGCCCCTCCCTGCCTCTAGGGTGTCTCCTGTCTCCTAGGAGCCTAGGCAGCGAAGCAGGCACCCACCTGCCTCGGGCATGTGGCAGGAGGTTGGAGCTCAGGCTCCAGAACATGCCTCTCCACCACACAGAGGACACAGCCACCAGCTCTTGGACCTTCTCCGAACCCACTAGCCTGGAGGGCTGTACGGGGCAAGGAGCAGAGCCCCCTCCAGGAAGCCCCCTCCACAGCCCTGTCTAGCGTCCATGGTACGTTACCATATTCGCCAAAACGCAGGGACTCCCACTGCTGCCACTCCACCAAGACGCTGACGGCGCGCACGCCCATGTAGATGAGCAGCATGCCCACGGTGGCGTCCAGGAGGAAGTTGATGAGGTACCTGTGAGGAGAGGGCACAGTGGCACCATCAGGAAACACCACCCAGGGAGCTGGGCCCACGTGCTTCCCGGGCCAAGGTCAAGGCTGGGGACCCAGCACTGTTTGGTCCTGTTCTGGGAGGTGGGAGCCTCCGGTGCGCCTGTGCAAGAGGCTGCAGGGCTCACCTTCGGGAGCCCAGGAAGGCCTCACGCCCCGGAACAGTGCACTGCTCAAAGTGGATGGAGGCGTGACCAAGAAACTCAAAAGCCCTCAAGTGTTCCTGCCAAACGAAGACTGGGACAGAGTGCCTGGAAGCAGCCAAGGAGGCCGGTAGCAAAACAGAACTTAATCGATAAAAATAATTTGTGCCATAACTGTTCGCTCCCTGGAGGCCCAGCCCTCCCAAGGCCCCGAGACAGTGCTGCTGCAGCAGAGCAGTTCAGGAAATGGCCCCCGGGGTTTGCTAGACCAAAGAGGGCAGGGCCACATGGCCCCTGCTCATCCCTGTGCTTCAGAGCCTGCCATGGAAGCAAGCACAAGTAAATATTTCTAAAGAGAGAGCTTAACCCTCCATGGAAAAGGCAAGATGATGGAGGAAGGAGAGGAGGGTCAGAAGAGCATGCCCACCCTGACCTCTCGTTCTCGTGGGGTCTGTTTTCATCTGTCCGACACACACTCCTTCCCTCACCAAGGAAAGGCCCCTGAACACAGGCTGCAGCTCTCCAGACAAAGCAGGAGACAAGCAGTCACCGGGTCAGGTGCTAGCCCTCTAGATGCCACATGGCTAGGAAACCCCCCTAGGGAAGCTCTGGATACCACAGACCAACTGCGGCACTGCTGAGCTGCTCAGGCTTGAGACATTTTATGCAGGCCCATGGCCCCAACCCCAAGGCCCAGCCTCAGCGGCCTCAGTGACATGCCCAGCACTCTGAAACCTGAGGGAGCATGTGCTGAGGGGGGAAGGGGGCGGCTGCCAGTGCCCTGGAGTGGTGAGAAGACCAGAGGGAGGGGACAGCCTTTTCTTCCTGCCTGCCCTTCCTCTTTAAAATCACAAGGGGTCACTCTCAGACCACAGACCAGAGAAGGCATAGCGACTGCTTCCCAGGCAGTTTCTCCAAGTTCACAGCTGAGCTCTGGCCCTAGGCTAAAGCTGCTCTCAGATGCTTAAACTGCATTGGTTTCAAGTGGTTCTGACATCTGGGACCCATCCTGAAAATATCAAGAGAACCTGATACACACGCATGCATTAGTTCATTCATCCCTCACCAAACACTGATTCGAGTCTACTGTGTGCCAGGCCTTAGGAATAAAGACAGAGAGCTCTAGACTCTATACTCAACACAGGTGAGACTGGCAGCCGACAGGGTATCCTGTGGGTCCCGGAGCCAGACTGGCTGGGATCAAATCCCCGCTCCATCACTCTTGAGCTGTGTGAACTCAATTAAGTTATATAAATCTCTCTCTGCCTCAGTTCTCTAACTGTAAATGAGGATAATCCAAGTATCTATATTGCAGGGCTGTTATGAGGATCAAACGAGTCAACATACGTGAACAGTGCCTGCCACGTATTAAGTGCTACACAAATGTGCTGTTAGAATCATAGCCCCTCGGATGTCACAAAAGCCAAACTGCCACCAGAGCAGTATCCCCAGCACGGGGCACCCCTGCAGCCACAGGAAGTTGTTCACCCTCCTCTGTTTGTACACTTCTCCTCTCCCTGAATTGACTGGCTTCCCTTCTAGGTCTGTAGAGTACGAAGATGCCCCAGGTCCAGCCCAACCCTTCCCCCACTCGTAAAAAGTCACAGGGCTATTCACGGATGATGGGGCTGGAATGAATCCTGCTGCAGCACTTGCTCTTCCACAGGCCAGGACCTCTCCACTCTGTGGGGCAAGGCCTGCTCTGCCTGCCTAGTCTCCCTCCAACAGCTCTTCAACCGACTGCTGGAGCTCACCTGTCTTTCCTATGTTTTAATGACAATATCCTCTGATTGAGCTATTAACATCTTCATTGGCAAGTGCCTCTATGACTTCCAACGTTGCATGTACTCATCACCTCATGAAACCTTCATGGTGATCCTGGGGATCTGGATGAGGAAACAGAGGCTCGGGGAAGTTGAGCTGCCTTCCCGCTGATTGGCCTCCCATTCAAGGGCTCTTTTCACCACCCCTAACTCCATTTTGGGCCTTTTCTCCTTTGGCTAAGCACTCGAGATCTGTCAGCAGTCCCTTCTCCATCCCAGCTGTGATTCAGTTTGTCAAAGTCCACCAGTGACCAAGGCGGCACCAGGAGACAGGTTTCCTCACCCCAGTGCCTCCAGGGTGAGCAGCTGGCTCTCAGCATATCCTGGCCAACCAAGAAAATCCACCAGAGGATGACACAAGCTTGCCGCTGGGCTCAAGGGTTAGAAGGACAAGGCCCTTTCCTAACCAACTCCCCTATGGGAGGATCGCCCTTCCGGCCCCCTGCTGTGGGACTACACCCTAACAGATTACAACCTACCCAGGTCTTAAGGTAAAAAACCCTGGGGAGGGAAGACTTTACAACCTCCTTCTGAATCGGGACCTGAACTAAATCTCAAAATTACACACTGTCACCAAACAAGAGAAGCTTAAAGGAATCTTCCAGTCCAAATGGTCTTAAATATACACTGAACCTCTTGGCAAGGGACTCACCAGCCCTCCACCCCACTCTCCCTCAGAGGCACGGCAGGGCTGGGGGGCATCCCAGGCAGAGGGCAGTGCGAGCAAAGGCAGAGAAGCAGGAGACAGCTGGTGGGGTTGAGGGCCACCAGGAGCAGCCCAGCATGGCTGGGGCACTAAGTTTGAGCGAGGAAGGCAGCAGATGGAGCCAGGATAGGGAAGGGGAGCATCCTCTTCTACTCCATCTGCTAAGAGTGGCACTGTTCGGGTGCTGTCCGCAAGGAGGACAGGTATCATGGCCCAACTGGGGTTTTAGGCAGACAGCTTTGGGGGCTGTGTGGAAGGCACACTGACTGCACTGACAAGGCAGAACCACCCATGGTCTTCAGGTCAAAGAGGTCAATGTTGGTCAATAAACGGTCAACAATGGCTTTGAACCTGAATGGCTGACACCACAGAGAAGCCCCTATGTGTACTGCTCCAGCACAGACACTCCTTTGGGGCATTATGCTGCTTTGCCAGGGGCTGCTTGGAAACTGGGAGACATAAGGGCACTAGAAGGCCAAGGGACAGAACTTAGGGTGATTAGCAGAAAGCCAGAGCACAGGGCAACTGTCACTGGGCAAAACCTTAACACCCAGCACGCACACAACAATCTCTCAGATGAGCACAGAGACGAAGGGGAGTTGCCCCCTCCCCAAGCTAGAGGGAACATGACTGGCAGCAGAAAGCAAGGCATGGAGGGGCAGGTGATGTCTGCACTCAACTACGGGCCACTTACAGTGAACAAGGGTCCTCTTCAGTGAGATCTGCTAGGTATACATTTGCGAAGTGGATGAACAGCATTCCTATGGCTTGTTTGGAAGTGTCTAAAAACCTGTACAAAATAGAATCAGCGCTTGTTATCACTCTGACAGGAGGGTAATAACCAATTTGGGGAAAATGATAAGTCTAAAACATGAAAAAAAAAAGAAAAAAGCCACTGGGGAGACCCCAGACTTCCAGTTACTAGTCACCTCTTCCTGGGACGTTGGGACTAACTCAGGCTTGGCGTTTCAGCCCCCTTTCAAAACAGTAACACTGCATCCCTGAAAGGCCACTGATTAATAACACAGATTTAAACACACGAAACACGTTTAAAGTGTGTGTTTTCACTTTTTCTTTTCCTTTTTTTTTTTTTTGCGGTACGCGGGCCTCTCACTGTTGTGGTCTTTCCCGTTGTGGAGCACAGGCTCCGGACGCGCAGGCCCAGCGGCCATGGCTCACAGGCCCAGCCGCTCCGTGGCATGTGGGATCTTCCTGGACCGGGGCACGAACCCGTGTCCCCTGCATCGGCAGGCGGACTCTCAACCACTGTGCCACCAGGGAAGCCCTCACTTTTTCATTTTTGTTACTTCAAAATAAAATGCTTGAACACAGCTTTGGATGGGGTCTGAGGTGCCTCTACTTTAAAGAGCTCCCAACCAACTTCACACACAAGCTGAATGATGTGCAAGCTTAACGAGACTTGCACTCATCCAGCACTGCCTCTGGAACCCTAAACAACCTTCAGCTGCTGCCGCTTAAACAACGGGCTCGTTTGGGGCAGACAAACTTTTCAGTAAAGGGTCTGAGAGTAGATATTTTAGGCTGCGGGCCATCGTGCTCTGCAGCAACTACGCACTCTGCTGCTGCAGTGTAAGAGCGGCCGGTCACTAGCAGCCCGTTGACACTTTATTTATGGAGACAGACGGCAGTCAGATTGGGCCTGCGGGCTACAGCTTGCCAGCCCTTGGCCTAGAGGACAGGAGTTTCAGAAAAGAAAAAACAAAGTTGGTAGTCTCTGGGACAGGTGGCAGGAGCACTGTGGAGATAACGTGGGCCCTCAGTTTCTCCTCGGCCATGAACACCTGGGGACCACTCAGTCTGCGGTCGAGGAACCTTTGGATTGTGGTCGCCTCTCTTGGCCTCCCAGGCTGGGCATTCAGAATTGGGCCAGGCCACTGACAGGGGTGATAAAGGGGGCACACAGGCATGGGTCTCAGGGCTGGAACAGACCTTAGAGATTATCCAGACCAACCCTGCAACTGAGGCCTGAAAATCATTTCCTAAAATCACGGCAAAGTAGGAGCTGCCAAAGGGGACTATGTGTAAAACCCAACTCCACATTCCCCCAGGCCCCCCACCTAAGCTAGATACCCAGACTTGAGAGAAACCGACTGGTGGAAAATAAAAGCGAATTATCAACATTGAGAAATAATGCACTGAAGATCAATCAAGAATATGCTTATAATTTTATTAAGAGGCCTTTATCACAGAGATTTATCGGAAGTTTCCTCTGGAGGGAAAGTAGCTATTGTTAGGACAGGTGCAAGAAAGATGGCTTCTTGAGGGCATTATGTTGTCCTGAGGAGCTGGCTGTCTCCTTCTAAGTGATTTATTTTTTTGGAGTTTTGTCTTTGGAAGCTATGTCTGAAGCTTTAACCACCATTTCTATGAAGGAAAAACTGTTGCCACAAGGTCATCCTGGGACTAAGAAAGACTAGTTTTGGGGAGAGGGGCATCTACATGGTACATTTGACTTATCTCCAAATTTAGATGATTTTTTTGCTTATGCATAGAGAGTCCAAAGATTTAACATAGTCCAACAACAGGCAGACATAACTAACAAAGCCTGCAGCACGGACTGATACATCTGTATCATCTTCCACCTCCTCAAACTAGACAGCAGAGTTATGACAGAACTGCCACCATCTGGCTGTCACTAGCCCTATAGTGGGCTCAACAGTTATCTGGAGAAACAGAAGTGCTTTCATATTATACACAGCTCCTGATGATTAACTGGACTAATGGATTTCAACACTTTATGTTATGTATAATTGCTCACATTCCATGCCCCCCCCAAAAAACCCCCCAAATAGTCAAAAGCATTCTAGGAATGAGTTAATATTTAAATACGCACCATATCCTCCAAGGACGTCTTTCATGCTTTGGTTCTCTGAAGCGTTTGACTGAAAGAAAAGATAGATATTCAGTACCTTTCTACAGTGATAAGGAAGCGAAGTGCATTTAACAAGCTGGGGGTTCTCGGCACACTCAGTGTTTAAAACCACTGAGTCAGGGTACTTGCTCTTTAACATGGGATGATGTGCAAGAAGCCATGAAGGTCTCAGAGGCCCTGTTGCTACCGACCAGTGGACTCTTCCGAACTGGCTACTTAGGAAGAGTGGCTCCTCACAGCGTGTGGAAAATTGTATTTTCTTCTTTGTGACAAGGGTCTCTCAGACAGGGACTGGAAACTGCAAAGGGGAATGTAGCTACTTCTAAGTTCAGGATCCAACGACAAATCCATCCATCCGCCCACCCACCCAAACGTTCACAGAGTGCCTGCTCCAAGCCAGGCGCTGTGGAGACAAAGGCAGAAGCAGCTGTAGGGGAGGGCAGACACGTACCCGCAAGGGTGGCGAGCGCTTGAGAACAGATAAGTCTGAGGCAGAGTGAAGGCAGGAGCCCGCCTGCCTGCCTGGAGGAAAGGCACCAGTCAGGAAGGTGGCCAAGCCCAGTCCTGGGGACCGGGGGACGAGGCTAGCAAACGGACCAGGGAGGGGAGAGAACAGCCGTTCTGGACAGAGCACACACCATGAGCTGACAGGCACAGGGACATGACGTGACAGAGTGTGTGTGGCATAACTTGATTTGCCTTTAATATTGCAGGTAACAAGGGAGACAGGTTGAGCAGCGTCCTGAGTGCCAGGCCAAGGAGTCTGGAATGAATCCTGCTGGGAAGGAAAAGCCAGGGAAGAGACCTAAGCAGAGGCAAAGACACGGTGGAAATGGCGGAAAAGCGGCTCTGAATTGTGTAGATGGTGGGTTTCTGGGGGTGGAGAGGACTGAGCAAGGATGCTGACTGTGTCCCAGCACCAGGCAGTGGCACTCCCAGCACAGGACAGTGGAGGCGGGACGCTCATTCAGCAACAGCCTGACCATGTCAAATGGCAAAGGGCTCCCCAGACTGACAGCTTCACCTCAGGTGGGTCTGAGACATAACCGTTTATACTGAAGGAAACAAAAAAGTTCTAAGTGTCTTGTCCTCCACTGAAGCCCTAGGCAGACTTATTTCCACAACGACTCTTATCTACTAAAACAAACAATGCAAGTGCCGCATGTGTGATGTTCTCCCACACAGAAGTATCGAGGAAGAAACAGACACGATGGTAGCAGGCAAGAACAGACTTCTGGCAGAGCCCCAAGCTGCAATGAGGATGCAGGAAGAGGAAGGCAGGGAGAAAGAAACGGGTGGCCAATCAATAAGACCTACTTCTCTAAATAAATACAGGCAACCCCTGGGTTGCAAAGCAAGGACTGTCTATGCACAGAAATGAAATGTCTGGTGTTTAGAGACATTTTGATAGAGAGACCAAAAAGCAGGTGTAATTGTGAGGAGGGGTCTCATCCCGTTGACACATGACAGATCCAAAACATCAACAAGGCCGAAGAGTCTTGAGGGAGGAGCTGAGGGAGGCCCAGAGGTTCTGCAAGCATCCTCTGGGCTGAGGGGCTGGGGGCTCAGGAAGGAGATGCGGAAGGGAGCTGGCCAGGACAAGCCATCTGGAGGGAAAGCCCACAGGCAGGGCCAGAGCGTCTCCTGCTCATGTGTTCTTCTCCTCAGGGGAGTCTGTCCCCATCAGCATAAAATAAAGGACATCAAAACATAATCTAAGAAGAATGTCCTCATTCTTAGGAGATACATGCTACAATTTACTTTCAAGTGGTTTAGGGGGAAAATTATACATTATTTATGATAATTATATATAATAAACATATTATAAATGGTATAACTTATAAATACACTATAATTATAAATACAAAGTAATTACATAATATTTATAATTATATTAATATAATATACAATAAGTAAAGAGAAGCAAATATGGTGTTATGCGACAAATTGTATTCTTCCTCCCACCCCCCTAATTCACATGAAGAGGTCCTACCCCCAGGACCACAGAATGTGATTACTTGCAGACAGGGTCTTAAAAGAGGTAATAAAAGTAAAACAAGGTCCATGGGTGGGCCCTAATCCACCATGGCTGGTGTCCTTATAAGAAAAGGAGATTAGGACACACACACAGACTGAGGGGTGACCATGTGAGGACACAGTGAGAAGACAGCCACCTGCAAGCCAAGGAGAGAGGCCTCAGGAGAAACCAAACCTGCTGACACCTTAACCTGGGACTTGCAGACTCCAGAACTGTGAGGAAATAAATTTCTGTTGTTTAATACACCCATTCTATACTTTGTTATGGCAGCCTTAGCACACCAATACATGTGGCAACACAGTAATTGATAAACCTAGATGAAGGACATTTGTGTATTCATTAAATTTATTTAGACTTTTTTTTAGGTCTAACATTTTTTGAAATAAAAAGCTGGGAAGAAAACACACTCTAGAAGAATGAACCAGTCCAAACATTCATCTGGCAATATCGATCAAAACTGTTAATACCCACACCCCTTAACCTGCAGTGCACTGCCAGGTACGTGTTGCACAGGTCTTAATGCAGCACACGCCAAGATGTATATAGGTCTTCACTGTCATAACAAAAACCCGGGAAGAAGCCATCAACGTGGGGTCGGGTATATACATCACGGTACGAGGCAACACCATGCAGTTACTAGAAACAAGGTAGATCTGCATGGATTAATATGGAAAGACTTCCAAATTATATTAACAAACTGCAGAATAATATGCCTACCATGATTCTGTTCAGACCCATTTTTAAAGAATATATATTTCTGCTGGTATTACGCAGGGGTTTTTTCCCTAGGATATGTAAGTGACTGTTAACAAAGGCTTCCTTTGATGAAAGGAATTATGGGTCAGGGGACCCATAGACTTTTTATATCATTCTGAATGGTTTAAACATTCTTCCATGTTCATATTCTTTTTATTTCAAAAAAAAAAAAGACAAGCCTGTGTCAGAGACTTGTATTAATGCAGCAAAGTGGGACATGGGAGAAGTGATGTGACTCACAGCTGGGCTCTGGTTCAAGAAAGGGAGAGGAAGGGTGTGTGCAGGCTGTCCGTGTGCGGGAGCGCCCTACACAGGACTCAGAGTGGATTCAGATTCTTCTGAAGAGCAGACGTGTGGCTCCTGCCTTCTCCCTCTCCATGTCCTACCCCCTTTCCCTAGAATATGTGAGTCTAAAATCTTTTTTTTTTTTTAATTAAAGGAAGAAGAAGCATTAAGAGAGCTACTCTAGATCTAATTTGGAAAAGAACAGAAGATCCCGTTCACCCAGCCATGTGTTATTGAGGGGCCTGCTGTGCTATGGGGCCAGTTCAGCAGGCGACGAAATAGACAAAACCCCCCACCTTCCTTACTTTCAAGGGGGGAGAGAGGAGTAAACACAGAGCATGCCAGGCAGCAACAAGGGATAGGAAAGCAGGAAAGGAGTGAAGGAGCCTGTGAAGTGGGTTTGCAGGGACAGATGAGGAGGCCCGGAAGGAGAGCATCAGTCAGTGAGAATCACCGTGTCTGCGGAATAGCCGTCAGGCAGAGGCCAGGGATAGGCGGGAGTACGGGACATGAAGTCAGGCCTCCCAGGCCTGTGGCCCAGGGAGTAAAGGCTCCCCTTTGCCTGCAGTGACGAGGGGGCAGCTGCAGGGCAGGACGCTATGACCTACAGTCGAATAGGCTCACCCCTGCTGCTGTGCTGAGCAGCCTTCAGGGAGATCAGTATGAGAACCCACGGCGAGGCAGCGGTGGCTTAGCCAGCTAGCAGCAGGAGAGGACGACAGGAGGTGGGATCCTGGCTGTATCTTCAACACTAAGCCGACAGGACTTGCCGACAGGGTGGATGGGGTGGGGGTGTGAGAGGAAGAGAACAGTCCAGGACGACTCCAGAGCTGGGAACTTACACTGTTCCACTGCACTTCCGGTTCTGGTTTGGTGGTGGTGAAAGGTGGGAAACTGAGGGGACACAAGACTTCTCTGCAGGTAAGAGATGAGGAGCTGCCTCCGGGTCCCTGATGGACGACGAGCCAGGTAACCATTCCCAAACAGGCCTGTTCCCACGGGGCTGTGGCAGCTGCTCCCTCAGAAGCTCCAGAGAGAGATTCAGGCTCAGCCCTCGGACAACCGATCTTTTCTCAATTCCTGGTGCTTCCACAGGAGGGAGAGAACTCAGACAGTGCAAGAGGGCAAAGCAAAGGGCAATCCATCCTTTCTAACGTATCCACCAACGTCCCCTGAGGCTGGAGGGCTAGTGGAGGGGAAGCAGGCACACCTCAAAGGTAGGTCAGGCCCCTGACACTCCACGACACTGGAGCTGGAACCCAAGGTTGACGGAGCAGCGCCTAAGAGAGGCCCTCGTGAGACAAAGAAGGGGGGTGGGGGGGTGTTGAGAGTGGGGGGCAGACAAGGGGGCTGCTGGGGCGCGCAGCCCTCGGGGGGCTCCCAGCAAGCTGTCTGCCTTCATGCACACACGTCCCAGAGACAGGTGTGGGGCCCCATCGCCAGAAAAGCAGTAGTGGCCAATAGCCAGAGAGACGTGCTGTGAGTCCTCTGCTACTATGTGATTTTATGTAAAAAGAAAAAAAGGAGGGGGGCCTCTATGATCTAGCAGGTTGACCTCAAAATTAAACAAGAGAAAACAGGTGGAAGCAGCTGGCACAGAACACGTGCTCAGGAAAGCAAACCACACCCTGCAGGCCCTGTCCTGGACCCTCTTCCCTCTCCTCCCCTCTGTGTCCACTCTTCCCAGTCCTGGGGCCCAGCCACCCCATCCTGGTCCTGGTCTCTGAGAAGCGTGTGACCTAGGGTCTGCCAGCCGCAACCTGACCTCTCCACACCAGCCTCCCTCTTGCGCCTGCAGGCAGCTCAGGGTTTTAGAAGGGTTCTAGGAATCCCCCCAATGTTCTGAGTGTTCCTCTGTGGCTCCCTTCTACCTCCCAATGGCTCTCTCCTCCCTCCACAGGCTCTCCTTCCTCTGCTTGACCCTTGGGGAGAAGCCCTCCCTCTCAGGGTTTCTATGCCAAGGGTTCATCAGCCTCCTCCCCCAGCCCTGGCCCCCAGTGACCCTCCAAGTGCAGCCTGGTCCCGCAGAGTCGTGTCTCCTGCCCACCCTGCTAGTCCTGCCTGGCTTCCCCGTTTCTGCATAGAATGGAAGTCTCCTCACCTCTGGGGCCTCCATAGTCTCCTCCCCTGACTCTGTCAATCTCTCCCACCAACTCTGCAATTGAGGAGTCATCTGGATGTGTCCCTTTCCCCGTTTCTACCACTGAACTAGTCCAGGTCCTCATGACTGCTTTCCCATGCTAATGAGACTGCCTCTTCCCAGTCGCCTTACCCACCCACCTGCCCACCCATTCCCCTCCCCATCCCACCCACAGCCAGCAGGTACTCTGTGCTGGGGATACTAAAACGCATAACACAGACACAGTCCCTGCCCTCAGGAACTTTCAGTGTAATTACACTGCACATCATTTAACTTGCCTGAAACACAGCTCCCTTCTTTTCCAATCTTACTCATTTTTGAATTAAAATACATCTTTTGGAAGAGGTAAAGTGTATAAAATCCATATAGTGCATTCTTTTGGTTAGAACTTGTAGGGTACATCTTTTTCAATCTCCTTTCTTTCAACTTTATACTTAACGTGGGTCTACTGTAAGCGACATATAGCTGAGCTCCCCCCACTCCAAATGGGGCTGGCAACTGAAGAGTGGTCCTCAAAAAGGTATGTCCAAATCTTCACCCTCAATACCTGTGAATGTGACCTTACTTGGAAAAAGGGTCTTTGCAGATGTAATTGAGTTAAAGGTCTTGCGAAGAGATAATCCTCAATTAACGGGGGGTGTGGGGGGTCCCTAAATCGAATTACAAGTACCCTTATGAGAGAGAAGAGCAGAGAAGAAGAAGGCCTTGTGAAGACAGGAGCCTAGGAACCTCTGAAGCCACCAGAAGTAGAAGAGGCAAGGATTCTCCCCACTAGAGCCAGTGGAGGGGGTATGGCCCCGCTGACACCTTGATTCTGGACTTCGGGCTTCCAGGACTGTAAGAGAATAAATTTGTTTTGTTAAGCCAAGAAGTTTGTGATTATTTGTTATGGCATCCCTAAAAAACTAATTAGGCAATGTTTTTTACTTTTACTTTTTCTTTTTGTTTTTGTTTTCTTGGCTGCACCCGGATTGCTTACGGGATCTCCCTGACCAGGGATTGAACCCTGGGCCCTCGGCAGTGAAAGCACAGAGCCCTAACCACTAGACCACCAGGGAATTCCCTTTACTTTTCTTTTTCTTTTTAAATTAATTTAATTTATCTATTTTTGGCTGTGTTGGTCTTGGTTGCTGTGCAAGAGATTTCTGCAGTTGTGGTGAGCGGGGGCTACTCTTCGTTGCGGTGCACAGGCTTCTCATTGTGGTGGCTTCTCTTGTTGCAGAGCACGGGCTCTAGGCACCTGGGCTTCAGTAGTTGCAGCACGTAGGCTCAGTAGTTGTGGCACGTGGGCTGTAGAGTGCAGGCTCAGTAGTTGTGGCACACGGGCCTAGCCGCTCCGCAGCATGTGGGATCTTCCCGGACTGGGGCACGAACCTGTGTCCCCTGCATCGGCAGGTGGACTCTCAACCACTGCGCCACCAGGCAAGCCCTTAATGAAACTTTTTGCTTTGACAATGTGATCACTGAAAGGCAGCCTCAGCATGGCTGTAGAGTGCACTCATCAAGGCACGTGGGCGCCCAGGAAGCAGCTCAAGTGAGGTTGGCAAGACTCCCACCTGCCCTCCTCTCTGCCCACCTGCTCTGGGCCTCAGCTCACACCCTCTCCTGAGGGTACCAGGGCATAGTGCTCACTCTTCCAGAAGTTTTGTGTTTTTGGTGCCACACAACAGGAAGGCAGTATGGGTGATCAGATTCTACCTGTTTCACACCGGCAACCTCGTCACTTGGTTTTGCACACACCTCTCTAAGTCAGCACCTAGAGGGCAGGTACCTTGCAATCCACTTCCCTGTCCTCCTCGGAGCCTCGCCAGTTGATGCCCCAGGGACTTGCTGAGTGGAGGAAGAGAGATGGGATTTTATACAGGGGTGTTTCCTTTTATATCACAAGGAAGAAGACCTAAGAGGTGGCATTGCAAGTCAAATCACAGGAATTAGAAGGGAAATAATTTCCTCAAAGCAGCTGCAGTCCTACTTAGAAACCGAGTCATAAAAAGCACAACTGTTTAGAAATTAAACCACACAATTTAGGAGAGCCATGTCCGTGCCGGGCGCACCCTCAGAGAATTAGAGTTAGACGCATGTAAAGGGCAGTAAGAGGCTCCTGACTGTCTGGTGAAGAGAAAGCAGGGCTCAACTGAATGACAACGGGGTAAACTGGGCTTCAGAAGATGTGATTACCAGGAGGTAGCAGTCCCTTGAGCCCCTTTATCTGACGACACTTCCCAAACCAGCATGATGAGGGTGTAAAATCACCCCTGCTGCGGATACAGTACAGGAAGGGGCTTGTGAACCCGGTAGGCTTCTTGGCTGAGAGCTTCTCTTTGCTGTGAAAATCCACCAAGGCAATTCAATTACAATATAAAACGTGTGGGACATTCACATTCTTACTACTAAAGTGTAATCTTGAAGCTAGAAGGTGATCACAGACCACACAGCAGCCACTTTAGCATCTGGCATTTCACAAAGTGATACAACAGAAGACACCCTGGATGGTGCCACGTCACAGGCTACGGAAATGAGTTACAGGCTCTTCACCAGTCCCTGTGTGAGATCTCGGGCCTCGGGATGTGAGCAGGTTTCCACCCCCTGGGGTGGGGGAGCTCCAGAGACTATGAGCTCATGCTTTCTTGTTCATCCCTGGGGGCAAACCCTCTCCTTCCAATGACCTGCAGCCAGAAAAAAACCCAGAGTTTTAGAGCCTTCTGCCCAGTGACAGGCTGCTGACCAGGACGACACTCTGATGGCCTCATTTCTCAAGCTGTACCACGGTTCAGTGGCTCATGCAACAGAGGCTTCCTGTCAAGGGTAACAGACCGTTTACCAGGGCAAATGGCAAGCAGCCCCCACCCGTGCCAGCTGGGGATCAGTTCATAAACTAGGCAGTTTGGAATCTGAGTCAGAGCCAGAAGGGTCCTTGAGGGGCCAACCTCTTCGGTGTAAAGGGTGAGGAAAGTGGGAGGGAAGAGCTGATTTGTCCAGGAGCTCCAGGTACTTAGTAGTGGAGCTGGGGTGAAATCCGAGCCACCTGAGACAGGCCTCTTTCTGTAACTGGTACTGGCTGGGCCAGTGACCTCAAACCACAGCTTGCTGGCTCTGTGTTCCCAGGACCCCAATCCCAAAGGACAGAAACTCCTGGGGGTGAGTAAATCCACCCTCCCCGATGGAAGCAGCAATCTAGGAGGAACCCAGAAGTGTTTCTGCACTGTCCCTAAATTATAAATGATCATCCCAATATCCAAGCCTCCTTAATGCTCCCTAGTGGTGTGAAAACCCCAGAAGTACTCAGTGTCTTCAGAGCAGGGAGAAAGTTCCAGGAAGACACTGAGGTAGCCTGCTGGTTGCCCCCCAAACCCACTGACCCCTCTCTCCTTAGTGAGAAACTAAGGAAGTCCCTTCGGTAGCTTGCAGACTGTGTCCTCAGCCTCCCCTGCAGCTGGGTGCGGCTGTGTGACCAAGTTCTAGCCTAGGACAGCTGTACACCCAGACTGGGCTGCTTTTCAAGAAGTGAAGAGCCACGTGATTCTTATGACAAGGGACTAAAGGCAGTCCAGCTGGGGGTAGTTTGAAATCTAGTCCCTGCTTGATCAAAAGTTTTATTATTTTAAGCCAGTCACTTAACTCTTCCGGGTCTAAGTGTCCTCAGCTGTCTACGTCATAGGGTCAATGTTGGGACAAAAGCAGCTGTAGCAGGTGAGTGGTGTGACTGCCTCACCACCACTCTTCGTCAGGCATTCAATCCAGGATTTTACATCATTACTTCTCATCTTCACAGCAACCGTGAAAGGTATCATCCTTGTTTTACACATAAGGTCAGAGGATCTGCCAAAGGCCAAAAGTGGTACAACCAACATGTGCATCTACATCTACCTGATTCCAGCACCCACATCCTCCCCCCACCCCACCCCCACCAGCCAACCTGAGGAAGCCTAATCCAAGACAACGCTGGTTCTTGTAGGGCTGGACCACAAGGGCAGAGAGAGCCCAGGAGGCTCCCTGAGGTCAGGGCCCACCTCCTCCCCGCAACATGTCCTCACAACTCTGGTTCTCTTCCCTTAAACACCTCTACACAGCAGCTGGAGTGAGCTGAGATGCCACGCCTTGCTTAGAAGCTTCCAGAGTCTACCCCACCTCCCATCCCTCAGGGAACACAAGTTTGACTTTTCAAGTTGGCAAACAAGGTACCCGTGGCCTGGCATCTCCCAACTTAGTTGTCACTCACATTGTCCCTTTGGCTTGGGAGGGCCTCCACATTTCTTCTCCTGGAAAGCTGTTAGATTAAGTTCAGACAACTCTAAGACATGCCTCCTTTGCAACAGGGCTAAGCCTCCTGCCTCCCTCTGGCTCCTCAAGGTCTCCTATGCACACCCCTGGATTAACACTTCACGTGCAATACTAAGGATCTGTCTCTCCCGCCAGGCAATTAGTTAAGGAGGCACACGCCTCCTCAACTTATTCGTGTTTACACCCTCCGCACCCAGCTCAGCACCTTTTAGAAGGAAGCAGGCACTGACAGAACAAATGGAGCAGAGCACACTGGGCTTCGCCACAGGCCAGAGGAGGTGACACCTTAGCACTCAGTGTGCAAAGCTCTGGGCTCAAAACCTCACATCAGCAACTTACATGGGGCCAGGGAATGTTGTTAACCTTTCTGGGCCTCTATCTGCTTCTCTATAAAGTGGAAGAAATTACAGCACCCGTCTCACCGCAGCATTAGCAAAACAATATATTCATAGAGTATTTAAAACTGTGCTTTATACTTAGCAAGTACTGTGCACATCACAGCAAGGAGTAGAGGTGCTACTGTTAGAGGAACAGTGCATCCTCAGGTGCAAAGCCCAGCTGCAGACAGCAAAAAAGCACTCATCTGATTATAATTTGTGGATCCAGAGCCTCCCTAAAATCTTTTTTCTTATAGATTATAAATCATTGTGGTAAGTTTGGAAACCAGAGAAAGTGAAATTATCTAAAATGTCACCATCTGAATACCACCAAGATCATTAGTTGTTATATCACTGTACTTCTGGTTCCAAATCTCCTTCTGGCCTGCACTTCCCATGTGGGACCAGAACGAAGCTATAGCAGGCTGTGCTCTTTGTTCCCTGGTCCGTCAGCCTCCATCAGCCCCAAGGGTTGGCCACTGGAAGAACTCTCCAGATGCTGGTGCTCTGAAAGGTGAGCACTGAAGAGTGGTGACAGGGACACCCTGGGCAGAGCAGCAGGGCACAGCTCAGGCTGGCACGGCTGGGCCTCCCACCTCACCACAGCAGGCAGCGAACACGGGACATGCTCAGGCAACACCGAGGGACTGACAGGACAGAGGGCTCAAGACCAACTCGGAAGGCTCAGAAGGTCACTGGGGAAAAGGGCTGGTTCTTGTCAAGACACCTCACGCTGCTCTTAGCTGAAGATGGGAGATGCACCATGAAATCAACTCGGGGCCGCTGCAGAATTTCTTCTACAATCAGAGTGAGTAAAAAATTTGAACCAACATGTCAACGATTCAAGAAACCATGGAATGAGACCCTGTCATCACACTCCGATCCAGGGGGAAGAGCAGGTTGGTGCTGCTGTCCCACAAGCTGGCTGAGCAGGTGCCTGCAGTGGGGGTTGCGGGGGGGGGGGGGGGGACTGGGGTCAGAGTTCAGCTGAGGGTGTCCCTCCACTCCACTTAAAACTCCCATGGCCACAAATCTGTCAAAAGGCAAACTTTATACTTCAGAGCTGTGCACTTTATGTAAATGACACTTCCATAAACATTTTAAAAACAAACACAAAGCCCTCCCATGCCTTTCTACAGCAGTTAGAATAAAACGCAGGCTCCTTCTCAGGGCTAAGGTATCGCGTCACTTTGAGTTCTCTCTGCTTCTCTGACTTCATCCCCTCATCCCCTCCAGCCTTCTCTCTATGCACCACACTCACCTGGCTCCATCCTGCCGCAGCTGCACTTTCTGTCTGGGACACTCTTCTCCCAGTTTGCCCAGTGGCGGGCCCCTCTTCTCACTCTTGTTCCAGTTTCCGGGACACCTCCTTGGAAGCCTCTCCCAACCACCTCAGCTCCAGGTGTGCACGTCCTGCCTTGCCCCCATCCCTCAATCTCACTTCCCTATCTCATTTTCTTCACAGCACTAATGCCTCTCATCTCAGAAATTCTTTTGTGTTTTCCTGACCACTGTCTTTTTTCTCCCCACTAGAAAGGAAGCTCTGTAAGACCAGGAACTTCTGCTCTGCTTACCCCACATTCCTAGCAGCTAGAGGGCGCCTGGCTCTTAAGAGGGTGCTACACAATATTTGTTGAACAAAGGAATTCCTTCAGTCTGTAACTTAAGACATAGTTATTGAGTACCGTCCAGGTATCTATTTTTAATTCAATAAGTTCCATGAATTTGCACAGTGAGTTCTCCCAGAAGTTTGGTTTGCAAACCATTAGTCGTGCAACAGGACTAAAATTGCTTAGCTTTCTCTTTGGCGCCAAAGTAATCTGCCAGCAAGACTGCCAGAGGACACTACCCCAGACCTTTCCTCCTCCTAACTAACCACAAGGCAGGGTGAACCGTCCTGTCAAGGCCTCCCTCCCCATATCTGGCCTTAGATGCAAGAACCGGACACTCTAATCAGTTTAAGTGCTCATGAATATTTTCTGTAAGGACTCTTTCTGGACAGATGAAGCCGAGGTTCTAAGTCAGCCAGCTTTAATCCTCCCATGCGTGGGTGGGCCAAAGGCTGAGAGAGAAGCGAGAGAAAAAGCTAAACTGTCTGGCAAATAAATATGTTTAGCCTTCTAAACACGGGGCCTCCTTAGAAGCACAGCTTCCCTGGGAGCAGGGTGGCGGTGCCATTTGCTACAGCTGATGACCTCAGCAAGGGTGGGAGTGTTCCACGGGGAACTCTTGGATGGAAAGAAATGATGGCTGATAAGCACACAAGAAGATATGCAACCTCAATAAGGTCAATTTTTAAAATGCAAATTAATAATTATTCTTGCCCAGATTAGCAAAGATTAAAACATTTGGTGAAGATATTAGGAAACAGGCACTCTTTAACTGCAGGTAGAAAAGTAAATGGTACAACCACTAGGGAAATGTGTGGAAGTGGATCTGTGATCCCGGTCCCCAGGATCATTAAATTGATGTCAGGATGGTCACAGTGAATGGAGCCTCCTGGGACCAGGGATGCTGTAGGCAGAGATGTTAGAGATGCTGCTGGAGGTGGATGAAGAGGCCTCCAGGATACAGTGTGACTTTCAGAAGCAGGAGGAGCTACAGACCTATAAATATTCCTAATGAAGGCTTGATGGGTAGTGTAAATTCTCCTTGAACACTGACTGAAGCCGCAAGGATTCAGGAATGGGCCGTCCTAGGACTCTGCCCTGAGAGCCAGTGTCCCTGGGCAACTGGGGACCCTCTAGGCCTAGGGAACTCACAGAGATTTGCTGCATCTGCTCTTGCTGCGTCACCACCACACTGCTAACTGGATTCCTTGGCCAAATACATTTATGAACTTCATTTGATCTCCTAGTGGACGGAGACATGCATGGTTTTCTCCCTATCAATCCACAGATCACTTAAAAAGTTGCAGCAGATATTTTGGTAATGTCTGTTTTGATTTTAAATATTTACACACTGCGGCCCAGAAAATCCACTTCTAGCATTTTCTTTTATTGTTATACTCACACAAATACCCAAAAGTCTGTGTAAGAGTGTATTGCAGCTTTGTCTGTAAGAGTGGAAGACTTAAAAACCACCTAAGTGTCTATCAATAAGGGAGGGGTTAAATGTAAGTTATCATACAGTGGAATTCAACTGTTAAAAAGTGAGGTAGAAATGGTACACTTGCAGTGGCTGAATTTTACGCTATATAAATTACACCTCAGTAAAGTTTTCTAAAAAGCGAGGTAAATCTATCTGCATTGACATGGAAAAATGCCATGTCACCGAAAAAAAAAAAAAAGCACTCACTACCTGGCTCGCTCATGGAGAAAAGCAAGTCACCAAAACAGTAATGTGTCATTTTAGCCTATTTTTATTTTAAAATGATATATACATGCAGAAATTTGAAGGCACACACAATAAACTGTTAACCATGGGTAGCTCTCTAGAGCATGGAATTATAAGGAACTTCTGCTTTTTATGCTATGTATTTCCATAATGTTTTCTTTAGTTGTTTACAAAGAGCATGTATTACTTTGTGGTAGGAGAAAAAAAGGGCTAAAAACAATTAACTGAGAAAAAAGCTTCTGTTGTCAAAAACAATAATTTAAAAATGACAATAATACAATTTTGCACATTAGGTTAATTTATAGCCTTCCTCAAACTTAACTCCTTCATAAAATTTCTTTCTGCCAGAAAAGCTTCCAGCAGGCAGGACTCACTAGAGATAGGAAATATGTCACTTCAGCCCATTTAGTCCACGTCAAGCAGGGGCAAGGATCATTACTGCGCCATTTGTCATCCCTGATGGACAAGATGTGCCACCATGCTCCTGTCAGTCAGGCCAGGGGCTCCCCTCACACCTGATGCTCACAGGCACAGGTTCAAATAAAATGTTTATCATATATGTTTATATTTTACAGGATTCCCCAGATTCCCTGCCTTTTCAAAATTAACCAACCAATAATCAATCCTGATTGTGCTGGGTAAGAGGCCTCTGACTACAAAATTTCTTTACACAGCCCTTCACTGCAACCTCAAGGCTAATCAAACAGAAAAACAAGTGGCCCCAGAGTCTGTTTCTCAGAGCTAACACCTGCAGCCTGGGCCCAGTGCCACCATGGAAGATGATCGTCGGCTCAGGCAGTGCAGAAGCTTGTCTCACTGCTGCTTCCGACAGGCAGAGGAAACACCCACTCGCCCCACTGCTCAGTGATGAGCTGCAGACTACAGGGTGGGTTTTCATCCTTGTAACCCAAGGCTCTGAAATGATTCCAGCTGCTCAGGGTGGTCCAGACTCAGCAGAGAACAGAACATATACAATGGGTATAGGGATGTCGCGTTCACACCTTGATCCTGGAAGGAGAGGTCCAGCTGTACATTCACCCACCAAGAGTTAAACAGAAGCTGAGGACTGGACACAAGGCTGCCACTCACTACCTGGCTCACTCAGCTCCAAGAATCTTACTAGGAGGAAAACCCCAGTGTACTGTTTCATTCATAAAGATGACTCCACTTGCCCTCTGACCTTCTGCAGGTCATATACTCTCAATGCCACTCCCTGGCAGTGGTGAAGGGGTCCCCCGGCCCCTCATCTCCCTCATCCAGTAGCCCCTGTGAACACTTTGGAAGCTGTGTGAGGGCAACTGGCCGAGGACAGGTTCACACCCAACAGGGTCTCCAAACAAACCCTGCCTCACCTTCGAAGAAAAACAACCTTGTCTCCTACCTAAACCCAACATGCATGGCTAATTCACCTGAGTTTCTAGGAGGGTTTCTGAGAAAGCCTCATCACGTACGGTATCGTCGTCATCATCAGAATACTGAAGTCTCGAGCTATGACAACTCAATCACTCCTCACATCCACCCTGGGAGGATAGTATCATCCCAAGTTCTAGATGAAGAAACTGAATCTCAGTGCAGTTAAGGAACTTGCTGAAGTCTCACAGGTGGCAAGTGGTAGTCAGGAACAGAACCCAGGCCACTGCTGACCCTCACTCCCCACAAAACAAGTCTCAGCATCAGGACTGCCTGGGCTTGGCCCCTTGGTATAAACTGCAAAGTTTCTGAAATGCAAACCTCTATGTGCAATCCAGACAGCATTAACAAAAGTCAAGAACAGCCTCCCAAAGAGAATTCACTCAGAAAATTTAAGTATAGATAGAAAAATAGTTCAAAAACTTTGTTCTGTACTGACGGTAGCTATAGCATATATATCCACAATACATGCATCATCCAAAATTTCAAAGCTTGCAGTTAAAAAGTCAATTCAAGTCTTAATGCAGGTGGAAACTGAAACTGTTTGCTGTTGAAGTTCGTTGGTACAGGCAGAGGCCACAGCGGCTGAGGCTACAACAGGTCTCTGACAAGCGCTGCCCAAGGTTGGTTGCTCCTGCCACCACTTGGCCTCCCAGGCTCTTGAGCAGCCCAAGCTCAGCCCAGGCTGAGCACAGCCCAAGCACAGCCCAGGCTCTTGGGCAGCCCAAGCAGCTGGAGCGGGGAGGGGGAAAGCCCCAGGTCTCCCAGCGTCTGCAATATCCCTCCACCATCCCCACAGCCCTATGCCCCCTCCCACTGGCTGCTGCTCCAGGCTCTGTGCTCCTGGGCTGTCAGGACCAAGTGCCACAGTTAGGAAGGTCTGCTCACAGACCAGAGAGGCTCCCACCGCCCATGCAAGTGAGGGGCACCGCTTTGTGAGAATACCACACATTTACCCAGCAGAAGACTCTTCCTCTGGGAATGTACTGGGGCTTCACCTTCTAACTGAAATGAGCTGATAAGCACCCTTAACAGAGGAATTAATAGAAGAGCAGCTCTTCTCTTGATATCACAGTTACAAAACTACATTTAAGACCTTTTCCCTAGCTTCTCAACTCAGGGCAGCTGGCACCCAGAGTCTTCTCTTTTTCAACAATATACGTTGTGTAACCAACCAGAATCTGAGCAGAAGACAATCAACAGAGTTCATTTCCTCAGTCCCAAAGCCTGGGAATCAGGTGTCAGGGCAGCAGAGAGCAGCTGAGGAAACCTTAACTTTACAATAATATCCTGACTCCAGGGAGCCTTGGGACCTTAAGTGAAGAAATCATCAGTCCCCTATGAACTAAAATATCCTTAAGTCCTCCTTGGCTGGCAGTGGGAATCCCATCTAGAGTAGTCTGTCAGATGCTTCAGGCACCTTGGGTTACTCTCACAGCTATTTTCACCTCTTCTCCACTTAGGAAGAACAAGTGGCCTGGGTGAGAGGAAGGAGTAATAAATGAGAAGTGTGTACGTCAGTACAGGGGGAGAGACAACATAATAAACCACAACCCCCAGGACTGGGCCCCAGGCTGTCCTAGGAAAGGCAGGTCTGGGTCAAATTAGGATTCCTGTACTCCCAGTGCTCTCTCTGTTCGTCTGTCTACTGGGATCCCTCCAATTTACCTTCCATGAGAGCGCTGGAAAAACTCCCACCACATGGCGTGGTGGTCATGAGAGGCACCATCAGGTTTTTCTGCATCCCTTGTCCTATCATGCAGGATGTGCATGAGCAGCCTCAGGGATGCCGCTAGGCTAGGCTGACAGCTTGGCTGAAGAGCCGGTGGAAAGGAAGTCAGCCTCCATCTCTTTCCTTGAGGGCTACGAACCACACCTACAGGCGGTGAGGAGAAGCCACCTGAGTGTGCTGGGTTTTGGAGAAGCACTTGCTGGGTGATCTGGGATTGTTTCACAATAGTGTCTGCCTTTGTTCCAGCCTTCCTAGAAGTCTAGAATGAACATAAATGAACCCCAGAGAACCAGCGTGCCTTGGTCCTGCTATTTCTCACTTGAAACAGGCCTGCCAATGCCAGCTCCTGATCAGAAAGTCCTGGCACAATTCACGAGACCTCAGGAAAAAAGGAGGCACAGGGCCCAGGTCAGGCCTGCCTACCTGTCCTCAGACTCTCCAACCCAGCAACAGTGCTGGGAATATGCTTCCTTTGGGCTTGCTCCTCAACCAAGCTACCCACGGGAGACCTAGCTAATAAGCATCTTACCACACCTGACACTGTGCAAGCAGAGCCAGAGGCTGAACCCCTGATGTCGGTGGGCAAGGACAGAGCTCACTCATTTACTCAGGAAATGACCAATCTGACACAAGAATCAGGATAGTGTTGACTGTACCTAAGTACATTCTAGGGGCAAGGGAAGAGCAGGTGGCTCTGGAGAGACTTACTGAGTGCTCAGGGCACTGAACAAAAATTCTATACAACTCTGTAGAACAAAGCTCTATACTGTATACAAGCTAGAACTTGAGCACTTCCTCTCCCTTAGCATTGAGATATGAGCCCCCCTTTGAAAGAGGGAGGAGAAGGAAGATCAATTGCCTCCTTACAAAAAAAACAACTTGAGAAGACTGAAAATGTGTAAAAAATCACCTGCACAGAATGAGCAGGCTCCACTTCAAAGATTAGCCCCTATTTGACTCCCACACACAACTCAAAGCTCATTATACAGCAAATTAGTCTGAAATTTATCTTGTATCAACAATCCAGTGTGGAATGTAGAAACTCTGATTTCCTACCGGTTATAATACAAGCAGTGAGCCAACAGGCTGGCTTGCTAAAGACAAGGTAAATAATAATACAGGCGGACCTCTTTCTACCGTGCTTTGCAGATAACTATGTTCTTTACAAATTGAAGGTTTGTGGCAACCCTGCGTCGAACAAATCTATCGGTGCCATTTCTCCAACAACATTTACTCACTTTGTGTTTCGGTGTCACATTTTGGTAATTCTCTCAATATTTTAGACTTTAAAATTACTATATTTGTTATGGTGACCTGTGATCAGTGACCTTTGATTTTACTATTGTAACTGTTTTGGGTTGCCAACAAGCAGCGTGCATATAAGATTGAACTTAAGCCATAAATACCATATGTTCTGACTGCTCCACCAGTCGTTCCCCTATCACTCTCCCTCTCTTCAGGCCTCCCTGTTCCCTGAAACACAACAATATTGAAGTTGGGCCAATTAATAACCCTGCAGTGGCCTCTAAGTGTTCAAGTGAAAGGAAGAGTCAGTCGATGCAGCAAACGTCACTGCTGTCGTTTTAGGAAACTGCCACGGCCACCCCAGCCTTCAGCAATCACTACCCCGACCAGTCAGCAGCATCAACATCAAGGCAAGACCCTCCACCAGCACAAGGACTACTCCTCGCTAAAGGCTCAGATGATGACTAGCATTTTTCAGCAATAATTTTTTTTTTTTTTTTTTGCGGTATGTGGGCCTCTCACTGCTGTGGCCTCTCCCGTTGCGGAGCACAGGCTCCGGACGTGCAGGCCCAGCGGCCGTGGCTCACGGGCCCAGCCGCTCCGCGGCATGTGGGATCCTCCCGGACCGGGGCACGAACCCGCGCCCCCTGCATCAGCAGGCGGACTCCCAACCACTACGCCACCAGGGAAGCCCTGAAGTATGTTTTAATTAAGGTGTGTACATTGTTTTTAAATTAAAAAAATATTTATTTTTGAACGTGGAATGGGTGAACCTTTCAAGGGGAAACTTGAAGCTGTTGCTTTACTTTTCAGCTCAATCTTAGCTGACACGCTCATGCTCTCTGCTGACCTAGGTGGCTAACAGCCCTCCAAGGCAAGAAAAAAGAACAAGGAACTAGATGCTGTCACCAGTGTTTCTGTCCATCCCTACAAGAGCTTTCCCTTCCCCTATTCTACTGCAACAACCAAAAAGGTATTGCAAGCTCAATTCAGGTTCTCACTCACCCAGACAAGGGGACATCCTATCAGTGCCATGAAGTCTACTGACAAGGGCAGCATGGACCCAAATGATGCCCTGGAGGGGTATCAAGAAGGACTTAGGGCCTGGTATTTATAGCACGCCTCGGCAGAGCAGGGAAGGGTGGAGGAGCTGACAATAAAGAGGAGGCACTGGGATCACGATTTCCCAGCATGCCTTCTAAGAGCTCAAAGCCACACTGCTGCACTGCTATTTGTTAATGTGGTGAAAGTTATTCTTAAAGTTAGGAAAACAACTCAATTTCTCCCCAATTTTGTAATTTGCTACCATCCGACTTAACTCTTGAGATTATAACTAAAGATGACAAAACTTGTAAAAGCTTCCAGGAGCTGAGTTGATATGGCAGTATATAAGGACTGGAGGCACTTGCTTTGGGTAAAAAAGGATCATCCTTTTTTTTTCTTTTTCCTGCCTTCACTTATGAAAGATACTTCTCACCGGATATAGAATCCTAGGTTTACAGGTTTTTACTTTCAGCATTTAAATATGTTGTTCCAGGACTTCCCTGGTGGCGCAGTGGTTAAGAATCTGCCTGCCAATGAAGGGGACACAGGTTCGAGCCCCGGTCTGGGAAGATCCTGCACGTCGCAGAGCAACTAAGCCCGTGTGCCACAACTTCTGAGCCTGAGCTCTAGAGCCCACGAGCCACAACTACTGAAGCCGGAGCCCGTGCTCCACAACAAAGACAAGCCACCGCAATGAGAAGCCCATGCACCGCAACAAAGAGTAGCCCCAGCTTGCCGCAGCTAGAGAAAGTCTGAGCGCAGCAACGAAGACCCAACGCAGCCAAAAATAAATAAATTAATTTACAAAAAAGATGTTCCATTGTCTTCTGGCTTGAATAATTGTATGAAAAGTCTGTATTAGTTCTTATGTTTATTTCCCTCTACATAATGTCTTTTTTCCTCTCATTGCTTTTTACAATTTTCTTTTTATTATTGTTTTTCAACAATTTGATTATGATGTGGCTTAGTGTGATTTACTTTGTGTCTATCCTACTTGGGGTTTGTTAAGCTTCCTGGATCTGAGTTTACATTTTGGTGTTTTTTTTGGCAGTGCCTCGTGGTTTGTGGGATCTTAGTTCCCTGACCAGGGATCGAAACTGGGCCCAGAGCAGTGAAAGCACCCAGTCTTAACCAATGCACTGCCACGGAATTCCTATGTGAGTTTAGTTTTCATCAGCTTTGGAAAATATTCGGCCATTACTCTTTTTTTTTTTAATTAAATTAAATTTTATTTATTTATTATTTTTGCCTGTGTTGGGTCTTGGTTGCTGCGCACGGGCTTTTCTCTAGTTGCAGTGAGCAGGGGCTATTCTTCGTTGAGGTACACGGGCTTCTCATTGCGTAGCTGCTCTTGCTGTGGAGTTCGGGCTCTAGGTGTGCAGGCTTCAGTAGTTGTGGCACGTGGGCTCAGTAGTTGTGGCTTGCGGGCTCTAGAGTGCAGGCTCAGTAGTTGTGGTGCACAGGCTTAAGTTGCTCCACAGCATGTGGGATCTTCCCGGACCAGGACTCGAACCTGTGTCCCTTGCATTGGCAGGCGGATTCTTAACCACTGCGTCACCAGGGAAGTCCCTCAGCCATTACTCTTAAAATATTTTTTCTGCCCTTTTTCTCCCACCTCTTCTAGAAATCCAATTACATGTTGGACCTTTGATATTGTCCCTTGAGACTCTGTTAATTTTTTTTTTTTTTTGCAGTACACGGGCCTCTCACTGCCGCAGCCTCTACCGTTGCAGAGTACAGGCTCCGGATTCGCAGGCTCAGCAGCCATGGCTCACGGGCACAGACACTCTGTGGCATGTGGGATCCTCCCGGACCAGGGCACGAACCCATGTCCCCTGCACTGGCAGGCGGACTCGCAACCACCGCGCCACCAGGGAAGCCCTCTGTTCATTTTTCTTGGTCTTTTTTCTCTCTGTGCTTCAACTTGTAAAGCTTCTGTGGCTGTATTTTCAATTCACTAATCTATTATTCCTCAGAGTCTAATTTTCTGTTAAGTCCATCCAGTAAAATTTCCAGAAATTATATTTTCAGTTCCAGACATTCCACTTGGTTCACTGTTCTATCTTCCACTGTGCTCATTATTATTTTTTAGATTTAATTAATTAATTAATTTTTGGCTGCATTGGGTCTTCATTGCTGCACGCAGGCTTTTCTCTAGTTGTGGCGAGTGGGGGCTACTCTTAGTTGTGGTGCGCGGGCTTCTTATTGCAGTGGCTTCTCTTGTGGAACACGGGCTCTAGGAGCGTGGGCTTCAGTAGTTGTGGCTTGTGGGCTCTAGAGAGCAGGCTCAGTAGTTGTGGTGCATGGGCTTAGTTGCTCCGCAGCATGTGGGATCTTCCTGGACCAGGGCTTGAACCCACGTGCCCTGCACCGGCAAGGAGATTCTTAACCACTGCGCCACCAGGGAAGTCTGTATATATTCTTTTTATCTGTGTACTTTTGCTCAGCGTACTCAACCATGTTGTTTTATCAGTGGCTCATTCCTTTTAGCTGCTGACATGGATTCCATTGTAGGAATATACCACAATTTTATCTGCTCATGTGCTGATGGACATTTGGATTGTTTCCAATTTGGGGCAATTATGAATAAAGTTGCTATGAAAGTGCTTTCATGGACATAATGTTTTCTTTTCTCTGAGGTAAATAAATATCTAGGGGTAAAATTGCTAGGTGGTATGGTAGGTCTAATTTTCTTTATAAGAAACTTTCCAACAGTTTTCCAAAGTAGTTGTACCATTTTATATTTCTGCTAGCAGCACTATAAGAGTTCCAAAGCTCACAGGCTCTTCAACTCTTGGTATCATCAATCTTTTTAATTTTAGCCATTCTTGTCAGTGTACTGTGGTATCTCATCATTGTTTAATTTGTATTTCCCTGATGATTAATGATATTGAACATCTTTTCATGTGCTTACTGGCCATTTGTATATCTTAATGTCTATGCTTTGCCTATTTTAAAATTGCATTGTCTTTTTACTGAATTGTAAGAATTGTTTACATATTCTGAATGCAAATGCTTTGTCAGATATTCATATTGCAAATATTTTTCCCCAGTCTGTGGCTTACCTTTTCATTTTCATTACAGTATGTTTTGAAGGCCAGAGATACTTAACTTAGATGGAACCCAATTTATTATTTTTTTTTAATGGTTCAAGCTTTTTGTATCCTAAGAAACCTTTGCCTTTCCCAGGGTCACAAAGATTTTCTCTTACGTTTTCTTCTAGAAGTGTTACAGTTTTCATGTTTACATCTGGAGCTGTGACATATTTTCACTCAGTTTTTTAAAAAATTTATTTATTTTTGGCTGTGTTGGGTCTTCGTTTCTGTGTGAGGGCTTTCTCTAGTTGTGGCAAGTGGGGGCCACTCTTCGTCGCGGTGCGCGGGCCTCTCACTATCACGGCCTCTTGTTGCGGAGCACAGGCTCCAGACGTGTAGGCTCAGTAGTTGTGGCTCATGGGCCTAGTTGCTCCGCGGCACGTGGGATCTTCCCAGACCAGGGCCTGAACCCGTGTCCCCTGCATTAGCAGGCAGATTCTCAACCACTGCGCCACCAGGGAAGCCCTTTACTCAATTTTTGTGTATGGTATCTAGGTTTGTTTTTAAGCCATGTACTCTTTTTTTCTAGGGCTAGATAAGGCATGGTTCTTTTGAGGTGTCTAGTGAATGCCCCCAGTGTTCAACAACGTCTCTCACGTTAACTGGAAAGAAAAACCTCTTCCCGTCCTAAATAGTCCAGCTCATAGTGAAACTGAGCAGGGCCCTGTGGGGCCCCCAGGCACGGAGGTCTTTTTTGTCCCCCATTTCTTGTAGGCAAGAATCCAGCCTCCATGACCTTTTCTGAGTTCCAAAGGGCAGATTCGAACAGTTGCTAATCAAGGGAGGAGCAGTCAAGAAACCACTTGAGGCAAGATTAAAGGGACCAGAGAAGGTCATCAAGATTAGGAGACCACCTGAGATGAGATTAAAGGAGTGCAGACACTATACACACCCAGATCTTGTCAGAGACCCCATCCTTGAACCACGGTTGTAAAACCCTCATCAAATCATCTGGGGTTGGGACACACAGTTTTTTGAGGCAGGAGCCTGCTGTGTCCCCCTGTGCCAGGCAAAGTAATAAAGCTATTCTCTTCTACTTCACCTAAAACTCTGTCTCCAAGATTCAGTTTGGCACTGGTGCACAGAGAGGCAGAGCTTTCGGTAACAACAGCTTCCCCTTTGCTCTGTCTTGTGAGTTTCACCTACGCACACACAGATTAATATCCAGAAAAGGAGTTGAGACCTCTGAACAAATGTCTTGAGCTTTTCCTCTATGTAGCCCTTTTTTCTCCATATTGTCCCTGAAATTTCCAATTGTTCTGGCTTCCTCAACTTTGTCTTCTCAACTCAGCAAGGCTGCTGGACTCTGGGTTGCGCCTCACTACTCTGAGATCTGGAAACTACCTCCAGCAGAAAGCTGAGGGGAAGACCAGAGGGCTCAGTTCATTATTTTCTTTTCCCTCAGGGATCCTGAGCTGCCTGTTGTCCAATTTCTGCAAACGGTTGTTTCATAATATTTTGGCCTCTTTTCTGACTGCTTATAGAAGGAGGGTGAGTTCTATACCAGTGGCCCCTTCTCTGGCAAAAGCCTCTTCATCTACATTTGCATGGGCTCAAGTGTTAAATTTACCCACATAGGAAAGATTCCTCCAGCTTCAGCGACATGCCCTACTGGATTCCAATCTCAAAATGAAAAGCCTTTGGCTTTTCCTAGTCCACCTATCATGCCTAGGAAAATAACTGCATTGATGCTCTCAGCGAAAAACCAAGCTGATGAGGGACAATGAGAACCAAATGGTGTTGAAGAACTCCACACACAGAGGACATGGAAGCCCAGAGGTTAGAGAAGCAGCGTCCCTGTGCCACGAACTGCATGTGAACACTGCACACACAGCAGTGAAAAGCCCCAGCACTGGAGTGAGACCCACCAGGTTTGAATTCCAGTATCCCACTTATTGGCTGCCACAACCTTAGACAATTCACTTAACCTCTCTGTGCCTCCGTTTCTCCAGGTATAAAATGGGTAATACGAGTACCCACCTCACGTGGCTAATGTGAGAAGTAAATGGTAAGGCATGTACAGGGCTTGGCACATAATGAACACTCTACAAATGTGAGTGCTAGTATTGTCACCAGACCCAAAACTGGCCAAAGCACCTTCAGAGCCTGTGGTTCTGCCCTCCCACCCAGAAGAGGCTTTACAAGGAAGACTGAAAATAGATCCTACATTTAAATAGTCTCAAAATACCTCCCCACAATTTACTTATTAAGTACTAGGGGGAAATGTTACCTTCACATTGGAGACACTCAGAGGAACCACCTTACCCAAGATGTCAGAGAATTTCACCAATACTGGGATAAACCAACATCAGGTGCCTGAGGGTCTGACACACTGAAGAGGTCACAGCATCACTTATGCAGCATCCCCACCAAAAACACACAGCCTGGATGTAATCATGAGAAAACATCAGACAAACCCAATCTAGGACATTCTACAAAGTCACTGGCCTATACTCTTCAAAAGCATCAAAGCTAAGACGACAATGAAAGGCTGAGGAACTGTTACAGACTAAAGAGATGTGACAACTGAATCCAAAGTATGACCCTGGACCGGGAGAAAACAGCTATGAAGACAGTACTCAGGCAATTGATGAAATCTGAATATGGATTGCGGATTGACAATAACATGTTAATGTTAAACTTCCCGAGCATTAATAATTGTACCATGGTTCTAAAAGAGAACACCTGTGTTCTTAGAAAATGAATTCTGAACTATGTAGTGATTAGAGTGTAGTGATTAGAGAAGAGAAAGATCTCAGTTCCCCCACCTCCTAAGCCCCATTGCTCTCCCTCTGAGCAGCTTCCCAGTAGGGAGCAAGCTTCTGCCTTGGCCTTGAGCACCAAGCCAGGGCGCCAGCACCAGCTTGGCAGCCAAGCCAGCCCAGCCCAGCCCAGCGAGAGGCAGAGCCATGCAGAGGCCTAACCTGTACAGTACAGACTGTATGTCCTTCAACTTCAAAGGAGAGTAGTAATGGCTAAGGTCGTTAGGGAGCGCGCTTCTTGGAAGATGCGGAGGATATGGCGAGGTGGGGTGGGAGGAGAAAAGCACTTAGGGGAAAGAGGACTGTGGGTAAGGGGAGGAGGTAGGAACGGGTCTGGCAGGTGCTGGGGCTGAAAGAAGAGCAGCAGGTGGCATCTTGCTGCAACCCACTGTCTGGTATCATGGCTGTTCTCCTTGGCCTGGGCTACAGTGCAGACTGTGGTGGCTGGAATGTCTGTAGCAAAGAAAGAGCTCAGAAACAAAGATGGGGGCACCAGGTCTAGGAGCCCGGCTGTCCTTCAAGATGCCAGGATGCCATCTTAGTCCCAGGCAGAGAAGGACCCACTGCATAACACCACTGGCAGCCATGGCCAGTGGGGGCAAGGACCCAGGAGCTCCTGGTATGGTTCAGCGGTCCACCTGCTCTGAACAGCGTCAGACAACACCCCCCGGCCCGAGCTCTCCTTGCCCTCACGCCTCACATCACTGCTGAGCAAAATTCAGCCTGAGCCTTGTCCACGCTGGCCCGGCCCGAGAATCTCCACTGCTGGGAGAACAAGATCACTGTATAACGGCTGCACCCAGGATGCTGTCCCATCCGCAGCAGTGGTCCTTGAACTCAGGCAGGTCCTTAGCAAGACTACAGTGCTTGTTGGATGTTTCCCCAGAGATTTTTACCTATTTGGCGTATTAGTAAATTATTTAGTTTAACACATGTTGAGAAAAACAAATCAATATGTAATCTGCTAAGCAGACTGAGACGCAATTTAACATTCCTGTTTACTCTAATTTCATGTAACAGAACTGGATGGTTTTTTTTTTTTGCCAGTAACTGATGAGATTTCTCACAGAGAATTTGGGGACAGAATTATACAAGCAGGGCTCTTGCCAGAATAAACACATTCATTTAAGTCTCCCTACACTGTGTCTGTGGGACCCCAACACCCGGCCCTCGTCACCAGCCTGAGGGTGGGGCAGCGGTGGAAACAGCAGACCTGCAGTCCTCAAGCCTGCTGTCTGGAAACCCCAAGAGCAAAATCCCAGCCGGAAGGTCAGCGCATGTGTGCTGCGTGCCATTCAAGGGACTGCTGAGTGAGTCTCCGCTCCATGCACGGCCTAGATGGAACCACCCGCAAATATTTTAGCTCCAAACTCACTACCCAGATAGAAAAACCTGCTCTCATGCTCTGATGCCGCCGGGGCCAAGACACAGTGTACGCGGGGCTGGCAAGAGGCTCGTGTGCGCTCCCACTGTTCTCTCTTTCCTCAGGACCGCGGCCCGGCTTGTGTCATTTAACCCAGGAGTTGTCACTGCGTCATCTTTCTGCATCATTTTTCACATTATTAAGCGAAAATGTCTTCAAAGAAAACGGTAAAGCCCATGAAGAACACTGATGAGCTTAAGAGGCTGGAAAAGCCCACAGACTAGAACACAAGCTGGCGGGAAATAAAGCCTTTTGAGAAAGGTAAATGTGTAAAAAACGCATGTGTCCCAGACTACTGTGCACACAACTTGGTCCATGAGAGAGAACAGAGAAAAAACATGAAGCTCTTGACACCTATCACTCATTGGTGATAGGAAAAGCCACAAATCCTCGAAACCAAGTCTTTAGAAGAAATTTTAGAGCCAAGGAAAACAATGGTTGAGTGCCCCAGCCTAACCCTTCCTCCCCCCTCTCCCTGGGGGAGGCTGAGCCTCGCCAGCTCCTGCTTCCTCCTCCAGCAAAGTGGCTCAAGTGGAACCTGACCACAGGCGCAAGATGCCCTTTAGAATGCAAAGGATGCTCTAAATCAAAGGGAACACGGTGGGGGGGGGGGGTCATGTCGGATAAGCCGGGGCTGGAGTAACTCAAATGAGAAGTCCTTTTCTCGCAGGCAAACATGCGGTTTCAGGGGCTGGCAACCCCGCAGTACTAGTGCAGGAGTTCTAGAACTTGCTGAGCACTGGAGTTCTCACGGGAGAGGTTCTTTAGCAAAGCCCAACCCCACCACAGCCTGGGGCCCCAAAGGGGCTAGAGGTTTCCAGGCTTATTCTCTGTGACCACACCCAAAAGCTGTCCACAACCAAGGCTGAACCAAAAATCCAGGGATGGAAGCATCTCCACTTTGTCTACACCTGTGTGGAGTGTGGTGGACAGTCAGCAGAAGCCGGTTACAAATAAGGAGCTGCTTCCCTTATTAGCTAAAAGCAAAAAGCAATGTCTCCAGAGCCACACGGCCTGGCTCTACCACTTCCTGGCTGTGTGACCTTGGACAGGTTACTTAACCTCCCTGTGACTCAGTTTCCTTATGTACGAGAGGGAGACAATATTAGCACCCACCTCTCAGGGTGGCTGTGAGGACTAACTGGGCTAATACACGATGCCTGGCACTGAGCAGGCCCAGCAGGTCTGCCCACATCATCACACCACCTATCTCAGGAGGCACACTGCCAATAGGCTAGGGGGCTGGGAGAAGGTCACTGGGTTCCCCTTTCTTTTCCTGCAGCCCCAAAGATACAAACAGTAGACCTTCCCTGGGAGACCCCATGAGGTCTAAAAGGAATGTGATGAAACTGCTTTAAAACAAAGGTTCTCAAAGAAACAATGCAAAAGGAGCCTGAGATAGGGACTTCCCTGGCGGTCCAGTGGTTAAGACTCCGCACTTTCACTGCAGGGGGCGAGTGTTCAATCCCTGGTCAGGGAACTAAGATCCCACATGCTGCGTGGCCCAGCCAAAAAACAAAACAAACAAACAAAAGGAGCCTGAGGTAAACACAGAACCTGACTTAATTCAACATCCTTTTTAAGTTGTAGAAAATAGGCCTGAAATTGAAAAAAGGCAGCTCTCTGGAATCCCTCCAAGCACACTGCCTCTTTTTCTGGGAGCCTCTGTCCCCACTATCTCCAGCCCCCAGAACCGATGGCCACGCTTATGATCTCCTACCTGGACCTTTGCCCTCACCACTCCCTCTGTTTCGAGAGCCCCTCACATCTCCTTCACCTCCAGTATTGTGACCAAGCAGGGCTTCCTCAGAGATGGTTCCCAAGGTCTCCTGGCAGAATCCCTCATCACTCCTCTCAAGTCTGTTCAAACATCTACAGCCCTCTCTCTTCACACTGCAATGGAATGATCTGCCAGCATGTACACAGCCCACGCCAGCTGTGAGTCCCTCAGGGACAGGGGACTGGGTCTCAGCTCTTCTTTGTCAAGGACACACTTGGCACCCAGGTCCTTAACAGATCCATTCTGCTAGAGCTCACATCAGAGTCTGCATGTGACTGAGTCTACAAACTGAACAAATGTAGTTCTTAACAGGGGTGATTTCCCCCCCAAGGGATACTGGGCAATGTCTGGAGATACTTTGGGTTGTCACAACAGGGGTGGGGGAGCTACTGGCATCCAGTGGGTAGAGGCCAGGGATGCTGCTAAACATCCTACAATGCACAGGACAGCCCCCCAAAACAAAGAATTATCTGGCCCAAGATGTCAACGGTGCCAAGTTGAAAAACCCTGGGTTAGATGGATAACTTCCTAGCAGTGGAGTGATCTAAAAGAGATGCACGGACCACTTCTATGTACACATGAAGAAAAGGATAACTCTTAAGGGCCATCCCTAACTCTTAAGATTATTAACTACGCTCCTTATAATCATATAGCACCAGGGAAACAAATTCTGTGAAAACTTGCAGGTAACCTGAAATACCAAGGGTCCTGGAAATCCCTCCTCACGAGTTACAGAACGGACTCATGTATGCCTCACTGCAGCTCCGGGAGGCTCCACCTCAGAGGCTGGACCTCAGTCCCAGGGTGGGCTCGCCATCCTCACATAGCCAGGGCAAACCTTCACAAAGGCCAAGGCCAGAAAAGCGAACCTAAGATGGAATTCAAACATGCACGAAAGGACTGGTAGGTCTTTTCAAATTGATACGTTTAACGTTATCAATAGCCACAAAATAATCTGAAGTTCCAGATAATACTCTGGACATAAAGAAGAATCATTAAGGAAGAAACTCGGAATTATACAAATAGGAAAAAAAAAAGGGGTGGTGGTGGTGAAGTAGCCAGGGATAGAGAGTAATAAGTGCACCCGTGGAAAGGGGTGAAAAAAGGCATCAGGGGAAGTGGCTGAGAGAGACTGGGGCCTGAGGGACCTGGCTTACATCTCAGCTCTGCACCTACCAACCGGGACCTTGTGCTACACACTTCACCTGCCCACTGTCCTTGTTTGCAGAATGAAAACAACCCCTCCCTTCCAGGTTCCTGTGAAGCACTGTCAAGTGCTGAGCACAAGAGCTGGCATACTAGGGACTCAGTAAAAAGCCAGTTGCAGGAAAGTGGGCTCCAGCAGCCAGTGTTACCACCTGCTACCACAGGACCTGGGTATGTTGAAGCCAGGGACTTGGATGCAGGTTCATCACCTGTAAATGGGTTGCCCCAGTCCACGCACTGCCCGCTCAGGGCCCACATGAGACTCTGTAGGCGAAAACACAAGAAAGTGTCAGGTGAAGGAAGGAGATTATTACTTACACCAAAGCCACCTGGTTTGAGTGTCTGCTAACTTGGAATTGGCAATCGCTATACTGTCTGCGTTACAGTTTTATTTTACTATTATGCAGTCTAAGAGAAGAGGGCTAAAGGTAAACATGTTGAGTAAACAAGACAGAAAGGGAAATGTTTAACCTAATTCAGAAAACAAGTTACTCAAGCACCTGTGAGATGTTCTTCAACTGAGTTCTGAATGTGAATACTGTAATGACAATGAGGATGACATCCCCCCTCCTACTATGGAGGGCCCAACATGTGCCTGACACTAACCCAGCTTCCTTACACACACCCTTCTAATCCTCAGTTCCAGAAAAATCATCACTCCCATCTTGCTGGGGAGGAAACCAAAGCTTCAAGAAATACGTGGGTTGCTCAAGGGCAGTATGTGGCAGAAGCAGAAATGAAACCCAGGTCAGATGGGTTCCAGAGCCAGGGATTCTGCTATTTTTAACCATTTGTAACAGGAGGAGACTTCATCTTCATGCAAACACTATACTAACTGCAGAGGATTTTAAACAGCTCATTAAAGCAGTAAAGGCTTGATAGGTTCCAATAGAGCAACACTTGAAAAACAAAGGTATTTAAAAGGCAAAAAATGCATTACAACTCAGATTGTCCCCTAATTCAGATAACTCCCTCCTGCCCTGATTTTATTCCAAATTAGTGAAGTTTTATTGTAAATGAAGGCCATCACCATTATGGATAAATGCTACCAGATGAATCAGCATTTAGAAAACCGAAAACTTGCTGAAAATAAAGACCCCCTAACGGGCCTCCATGCTAATGTTGGCTGCACTCCTTTCCCCTGTGGGCACAGCAGCCTGGGACAGAATGCTCTTCCTGGGCCTTGGCTGGCACTCCGGGGTGGGGTAGGAAAGGAAGGCGACATTATTGACCGTGTGATGGGTGCCAGGCCCAGAGATGGCACCTTCACATATGAGCTCCAGCTCCATTTCAGCCATCACTGAGTTTCATTATTTTACCAGAAGTGAAAAGTTACCAGGAAACAGGATATTCACAAGATCTCAAAGTATTACCACCAGAGAGATAATGTATTAACTGCAAAGGGGAAAATGTACCCTATAAGGGAGAGAGCTGGAGACGTGCCCTCTCTGCCTCTCTGCTGTGTAACACGAAACATGCAACACTGCTCACGCAGTGTTCTCGCTGTAAAAAAGGTTATCGCAATCTAATGGCTCCTCCAGACCAACTCAGGAAACATAGGGGTCCATGAAACGCCCAAAAACCGCAACAAGGTAACACCCAGACAACTCCAGAAGGTGGGGCACCGTCCCCAACAACTGGCCAGGACTCTTCCAAAGGCAATGTCAGTAAACAACAACAAAAAACAAAAAAAACTCGTGTGTGTGTGTGTGTGTGTGTGTGTGTGTGTGTGTGCAGGAGAGATTCTTTTAGGGTGAAAGTGACTTAAAAACATAACCAGGTGCAAAGTGTGGACCTTGATTAGATCATAGTTTTTAAAAAACTCCAGCTATAAGAGACCTGTGATGTTAGGGGAAGTGTGAATATTAGATATTAAGTGATATTGCAGGGTTATAAATTTTCTTAGGTGTGATCATGAAACTGTGGTTATGGGGACTTCCCTGGTTGCACAATGGTTAACAGTCCACCTGCCAATGCAGGGGACACGGGTTCCAGCCCTAGTCCGGGAAGATCCCACATGCCGCAGAACAACTAAGCCCATGTGCCAAAACTACTGAGCCTGCGCGTCTAGACCCCGCGGGCCGCAACTACTGAAGCCCGCATGCCTAGAGCCCGTGCTCTACAACAAGAGAAGTCACTGCAACAAGAAGCCTGAGCACCGCAAGGAGGAGTAGCCCCCGCTCACCACAACTAGAGAAAGCCCGCGCGCAGCAACGAAGACCCAACATAGCCAAAAAATAACAAATAAAAAATAAATTCATTAAAAAAAAAAAAGAAACTGTGGTTATGTAGACAACTATTCTTATCCTTAGGAGACTCAACTGAAGTTTTTAGGGATAAAGTGTGATGGTGGTTGCAACTTACCTTCAAATGGGTCAGCCAAAAAAAAAAAGTATAAAGAGATAAAGTAAATGTGGCAAAAGGTGAACAATTTCTGAATCGAGGTGGAGGGCAGATAGGCATTCATTGTATTATTTTCATCTTTTCTGTATACCTGACATTTTTTAAGATAAAAATTAGGATGGCGTGGGGACAGGTGATCCCAGGAAAGGTTGTCCCAACATGCCTATGTCTGTACAGAACACAAAGGGAGGCCAGTTCACCACGCGCCAGAACAGCAGGGACTCATTTGAGATTAAGATTTCAAAACTGGTGGGCTTCCCTGGTGGCGCAGTGGTTGAGAGTCCGCCTGCCGATGCAGGGGACATGGGTTCGTGCCCCGGTCTGTGAAGATCCCACACGCCGCGGAGCGGCTGGGCCCGTGAGCCATGGCCGCTGAGCCTGCGTGTCTGGAGCCTGTGCTCTGCAACGGGAGCGGTTACAACAGTGAGAGGCCCGCATACCGCAAAAAAAAAAAAAAAAAAAAAAAAGATTTCAAAGCTGGGTAGACTAGTCTGTGATGTTACTTTGGGCCTCAGGAAAAATGCTATCATTTCTCAGCACCATCAGTGTCCTCATAAAACAATGACACCTTCTCTCAGTTGGATAGTCCCCAAATCTGTAACATGAAAATAGGCAGGTAGATTTATCCAAGCTCTCAAAATGCTTGTTTTGTTAAAAAGCCAATTCTGTCTACACTTCAGCCCAGGACTCTGATGGTGCATGGTGAAGGAGGCTTGAGTCTGCTTTGCATTTACAGGTCCTGAGAGTAAATATACCCCTAATGCCAACACACACACTGGCCAATACTGACCTTTCGCTGATGGCTGGGCCACTGCCCTGTACTGGAACACACAGGGCAGCTCCAGGACTGCTCAGCTCTGCTGTGCTGTGACTTCACTGAGTCACAGACTACAGATAAAGCCACCAAAACAAGCTGCTCAGCAGGTAGAGCATGACAAAGGTCCCTCGTTTAAAGCATTTCCTTCTACTCAGACACCCAACGACTTTCAGTGACACACCAGAAAACCTAGAGGGGGAAGGCCCTTTAAAAGCTTGCCTCTGACTTTGTTTGGCTTTCCTTGGACACACAGGGTACCTTAGCCGAAGCCTCCGGAAAGTTCACCCCCTGAACAAGGCGATGCTGACACTGGTACATGCCAGCAGATGGCGGCTTGTATGTTTATGCAGCTTAAAGAATCAGCTATATAGATCAACTGGCACACCAACTCTCAACTGCCTGGCCAGAGATGTCTGGAGATCCCCACACAGTGAGCCGAGCACCAGGATGAGAAATCCCCGTGAGAATCAAAATCCTCTCCTGAGATATAAGAGGGTCTTCCTCCAGGTAACCCTTACTTCTAGGTAAAAAACACAGCAACCTGTAAATGGAGAAAAAGTAATTTTCTGGGTAGAAAAAGAAACATAAAAACAGTAGTCTGAGGATTCACTGAAATCAGGATGTGAAGTGATGAAAAATACCACACAGCCTGTCTGGCAGAGAAATGGGTCCATCCTATACAACAGAGCTGGTTCAACAGGAAAACGGAATAGTGCCTGCCCCAAGAACTGGGGAGTTGTCAGAAGTGTCCGAGCCCATTGCCCTGGAGGAGGAAAGCACCGGAACGGAAAAGACTGTGACTCCAAAGAGGAGAGGGACTGTTAGTTTCAACTGCTCAGGAAAGATGACTGGTATTTAAAATGTGCTTGGGAACTTCCCTGGTGGTCCAGTGGATGAGACTCCGTGCTTCCACTGCAGGGGGGCACGGGTTCGACCCCTGGTCAGGGAACTAAGATCCCGCATGCCACGCAGCACAGCCAACTAAAAAAAAAAAAGAGAGGGAGAAAGAAAAAATATGCTTGAAGAAACCAATGATGGAATTGATAAAGGATGGAGTGGCCTCATCTTAACGAACCCAGACCTCCCTCAAGGGCTGCAAGGTGAGCAGTCTTTTCATGGGAGCCTGGCACTCCTGACAGCAGCTCTGCCAGACTGAGGAACAGGCACTGTGACCAGGAAGACAGCCAAGCAGCTTGCAGGAGCAATTCCTTGAGACCACCTCCACCCCCTTTCGTTTTCCCCAATAAAGTCCATTTCAAAATGTAAAGCAGTTCCTAAGAGATTTCCTCCTCTTCCCAGCCCTGCAAAATGGAAAAGCCCCACAGTTCTATTTTAATAGAACCAACAAGTTAAAGAGAAGAAAGGTACTTCCCTGACTGGGTCTCGATCAGTGGGACTCCCCTTGGGCTGCTGTCTGCTTCTAGGTGGGAGAATAGGGCTCTCGATCCATGTCCATGCCTGTATTCAGGTCAGACACGGCTCTACCCTTTCCAACTCTTCCCCCCATCACCCCTACTCATCACTGTCCCAGGACCTACTACCCAATGCCACAAGCTCCCTCCACATCTAGCCTTACACTGAGCAAGAAACCACTTCCTAGTTCCACCTTTGCGTATGGAATATACCAACCATGGCGGGATTTGCACTCGTGCTCACAGTGAAGATTAAGAAGTGACTGTGTCCCTGAAGACTCGCAGGGCCAGCACCATCACTCTGAACACATTCAACCCAGCACACTTCTCAGCTGTGAGCAACTCCGCCTGTCATAATCACATTTCCCTCTCTGAATCACAAGTATCAAACCCCAGGGAATTAGTGGGGCCATCAGCACCAATCAAACCCAGGAAAATAGCCAGGGCTATGCTAAGAAATCTTAGGTCAGGGAACAACATAAAACCTAAGCCTGGAGTTCCTTTAGGGAGAAAGGAAGGCCAGCTGGAGGAGAGAAACGTGGGGAGGGGAGTGCAGACCCACGCACAATGTCTCCAACATACAGACATACAGTTCATGCACCCAAGTCAGAAGCTGATTTTCGCTAAGTCGTCACAAATTATTACTGTGGGAACAAGTGGGTATTTGTTCAGCAGGGAAAACAGCAAGGCAAGTAGAGACTAAAAAGGAGAGAAAAAGTAGCAAACATATACAGTCTGGGACTTGTTGCAAGACTTACGAAGGCCAGGCAACCAGAAAAAAAGTGGTGTCCAAGAATAGCCTCTTCAAGATTCCCTAAAGCTTGGGAGAATTCACTCAAATAAGCCACACATCATAAACAAGCAAAGCTGCAACTCCAGCAACTGGACCCTACAAGACGCACACACACAGCTGCAGGATCCTTCCCAGATGCCAAGGAGCATACCTTCTGCAGGAACTTCCCATTCTGCCCACGTGAGCACAGTGGGGAAATTTTGAGAACAAGTCATTTTGGAAATAACACCTCTGTCAAAATAGTTATAACCCTTCCTTTCCCTGAAATGCAATCACAGGGCTACTAGGTCTCTTGTCACTTTAATAAAAGGAAGGATGTACACTAAGAAAACATAACCCCTCAACACGTGGCACACATGACAACACGTTGGAACTTCTGGTTTTCCAGAAGGGCTATCTGGGGCTTTCTTCCCCATTATGAAGCTCTCAAGGAAGGGCCCTTGTGACTTAGCACAGGAATTCTAAGACCTCCTCAGACCCTCTGAGTCTGCTTCTCCACTAAGCTCCTAAGTTGCCCAAGTCTCATGTAAAGGAAGGATACCTGAAATATAAACAAAAGTGGGCTGGGAAATGGAACAGCCAGGGGAGACTTGAGATGCAACTTAATTAGGAACGGTTGGGACAGAGATGGAACAGGTGAGCCTGTTCAGGAAAAGGAGAGGAAAAAGGAGATGCGGGGAAGAAGGCACTCTGGGTGGGTCCAGCTCCAACCAAAACAGTAAATTAAGCTGAGGGTGAAGGGCCGGGGCCGGGGGAAGTAGTACTGGGAACAGAATGCACGGCCTAATAAGCCAGGTATTGCAAGGTGGCAGGATTTATATGCGAACGGGATATAGTAAATCCTGAAGTGAAGGTGAAGCAAAAAGCTCAGTATCAGACTGGGGGCGAAGGGGAGGCTAAGAAGAGCCTTTTAAAAGGGGGCAGAAAAGAATATGCCTCCCGGGGGTCATGGCCGTAGGCTAAGTGGGGTAGCTTTAATTTGCGATGACACGGTTGCAGGGGGGCATCTCAGAAGAGAGGTGTGCGCGGGTGGGAGAAGAGTAGTAGGGGTGACCCCTGACTAGAAGCTGCCGCGATAAGGCGAGGCACCCAGGACCCTGGGTCGGAGCCAAAGATCCCCCTCGTCTGGGAATGCCCAGCCTGGGCTCGCGGGAGGAAGGCACCTTCGCCAAAGGGCCCGTGTCCCCAAGGCCTGAACTCCTCAGGCAGAAGGGTCCCCGAGGCCGGTGGGCCCGAGGCTCGCGGCGCAGGGCTTCAGGAGGGCGGGGGTCCCAGACTCACGCATCAACGTGCTGAAGGCCACGACGCCGAGCAGCCCCTGCAGGAAGATGCCGAAACTGTGCATGAGCGCACCGCTCTCGCAGCGGCCCGCGCCGGACGCTACGGTGGAAGGCGACCCAACCGGCAGTGAATGGCTCGAGTTCCCGGCAGGACCCTGCATGGCGGGCCTGGCGAGGGGCGCTGGGCGCCGCCGCCCGCCCGCCCGCCCGGCCTCGCTACGTGCGGGGCCCTCGCCACCGAGCCCAGAGCCCGGAGTCCGAGCCGGGAACCGGTACCTCAGCCCCGCGGCCGACTCGGCGCGGCGCGTAACGCGACGTCTGAGACCGCAGCGCCTGATTGGCCAGGCCCGGCGTGAGGGCGGGCCTTGGCCGCTCCTACTCTCCCCCCCACCAGGGGCGGGGCTCCGGCCGGAGAGGGAGCGGTGTTTTGGATCCTGACCACAGGTAGGACAGGCCAGGTGAGCTGGGCTGCGCAAAACGGATTGAGAGCCCAAGCCCGGACTCCGAGCTCCAGGTCGGGAGGGCAGGAGCAGGGAAGATCTATGACGAAATTTTTTTTTTCCCTCTAAGATAAACCCCTGAAGAATTTATGAAAAAATACTTCTGGATTCCACCCCCAGATTCCGATTCAGTTCTGAGACGGTGGCCAACAATCTGCATTTTCGGCCAGCAGGCTGGATTATTCTGAGGCAGGTCGTGGAGGAAAACAATCTGACTCCGCACACAAGCATATTCTTTCCAACCCAGACCTTCGGTGTCCTTGTACTTTCCTTGTTAGTACCAGTATCCTGGCCAAAGGCTTGTCTTAGATTCATCATTCAGGCCCCGAATCGACTTTTCCTCCCATAAACGTAATTTAAATGGTCATTTCAATCCAACTGCCTTCATTTAAAAATATACAGGGTATATGCTGTAAACACGTGGATGTAACCCCATCTTGTTCACTTTGAACGTGATTCATAAAAGAAAACCAGGTTGTTGGTATTTGTCAGTCTCCAGGGCCTCCCTCCACACACACACACATTTATTCCCACTCAACCCTTTCTGACCCCTCAGAACCTGCTCCTTTCCTCTACTAGGGCCTTTAGTCCCCATTCTGTCACCTACCCTCTGAGCTGCCTCTGGCTTTTCTCCCGACACCTCTTGTTGGTGCTCTCAGGTCCCTGACCAGGACTGCATCCACTTAATGCCAGTGTACACACAGTATTATTCCAATAGACACTGGGGTACACTTGTTGAACAATAAATACCAAACCTAGGGCAAGTTCCCCTAAAGATAGCCATCAAGAAATTCCAATTACATAAAAGGTTCAATGATATCCAAAAGCTTTCTTGGTTAACAGGAATATTAACTTGATTATCTGGAGAACACAAATGCTACTGGCTCCCTAGAGCCAATTCTCCGGCCCTTCTCTTACAATGCACTTCCACACCTCTGTGCCTTTACATGGCATTCTAGCTGCATGGAATACTGTTCCCTTTTCCCTGCTCCATGAACTGCTACTCATGCTTGAAGGCCTGCCTGACACCCCTGTCCCCACTGTGCATCCACATTACCTTGTGTGTGCTGCTCCACTAGAACTTTTCAGACTGCTAAATTAGACGGCTGTACACACCTCTCTCTCCCAGCTGAGTGTAAGCCTCCTGAGGGCAGGAACTGATTTTCTCTCAGCCTTGAATCCAACATAGTGCCTGGCACAGAGAGCATGCAACAAAATGCTTTTTAAATTAAATTGATTTTTAATTTATAAAATTAAAAACTCTCCACAAGTATTGACCATGGGAAAATACAGAAAATCAGGTTAAGAAAATAAACAGGTAAGGAAAGACTGCATTACCGTCTTTAAGTCTAAGAAGGTCCCTTATGGGTATGTATACTCAACAGTTATAGTCCACGTTTAGAGAGAACCAAACAATAGGATGTGTCCTTAAAGTCCTACAAAACTCCTTATGTAGTTGGGCATAAGGAGATTATTAATTGCTTGAAGACACAGCTCAAGGAAAATTGCACACAGAGCTGAAAAATTAATTTTTTTGACAAAGCAGTGCTCTGCACATCCAGATGTGGAGGAACCCTAAGGCCCGTCGCTGCTGTGCCAAGGCAAATGTAAAGAACAAGCAGTCTTCAGCGATCGGGGCAGAGTCCTCGGTGCCGGGAGCAAGCTCACTATGGGAAGTTCTGCTCTTCCTACCTTTTCTGAACGGCAGTTAAGAAGTACCTAGATCCAGAGGGGAAAGGATCAGACAGAAGGATGGGGGGAGAATTCTGGAAAGGTTAATTTTATTGAAGCAGGAAGGAACTTTCTCTTCCATTCAGAGATGATTCTCTGAGGTCCCACTGGAAACAGTTTTGAAGGATTTACTCTGGTCAAGATGCCTTCTTTGCTGTCAAAGGAAGTTAAATATACCTTAAGACCTGTTTTAATTTTCTCACGACCACTTAAAACTGTCATAACATACCACACGTTTATATACACTCTTATTTACAAACCAAAAAAAAAAAACCCCACGCAAAATATTCATCCAAAATAGTTATTTTTTAATCCCTTGAAGTTATACCATCAAACTTGATGGGAGTTATTTTAATAGGTATTCTTGTGCATATTTCTCCTTAAGTATGCTTTATCCTCAATGCATAACTTTTAAAATTAAGAGAAAAACAGTAAGCAGGAAGGATACAACGCAATATGCATTTCATTTTGTTCCAAACAAGCAGCTTAAAAAAAAAAAAAAAAAGGACAACATACATTAAAGTGCATCAGTTCCAATGAGTTAGTATTAGAAAAGGGCCTAAGGACAGTGCTGGAACCAGCCAGGAGTCCCATACTGGCAGGCCTCTGATTGTCTTCAGAGAATAGTCAACAGCAAAAAAAAAAAAAGGAAGAGGAAAAAAATGAGCACTTAAAAATCTCAAGAGAAACATTCAAAGTACACTTCCCTAGAGACTTCTTGCAAAAGGAGATAAGTTTTGTCTAAACTTTGTAACCTCCCTCAGTCATCTGCTTTGTGACTTGATTTGCCCCAAGAGCCTACCTTCATCCTTTCAACACTATTTGCTCACGCTCACATCCACTCTGCCAAGTTAGGCATGCAGTTAGATAAACGAAAACATGTAGAAACCCGTAGGACTGAGTTCCCACACATCCTGAGAACAGGCACACCTATTAGCAATGGTAGCTTCATGTCACTAGCCAGTGTCATCCTTTGCCTCCAGAAATAGTCGGAGACCCTTGCCTCCCACAGCTTTAACTCCATTACTGCTGGAGTTAAAGACATGTCCGGCAAGGCTGTGGCTTGTTTCCCTTTAAGACAGTCCTTTGCGATAGGCCACGGCACCAGAACAGCCCCAAATGGTGTGTCAGGTCAGAAAAGACATAAAGGAATGGAGTTTTAGGCCTACTTCTCCATCCCTCCAACCCCCACTCCTGGTTCTGCTGGTTCTTGCAAAAATCTAAGACTTCTGAAACCCTAGAACGAAGAAAATCGATCTCCAGTGCACTTCGGGCCCACCACCTTCTACACCTTCACCCCTAAGGCTGCCCTCAGAAACAGAACTACCTGTGAAATGTGGTACAAGTACAGAGGAGATCCCAGGTGAGCAGGCTTGGAACCAGATCCATTTGGACTGGGCTTGGAGTTTAGAACTCTCCTGCCAAAACTCCAAGTCCATAGGTGACTTATTTAGATAAATTGAAATTTCCAAAGCATATACATCCTGACACAATGGGAGGGAATCATCAAAATTCACTAGCAAAACATTGTAAAGTGAATAAAATCAAGCAAGAGTTATACGTGCATGAAAGTGATTGATTTCTTTTTGGTTTTGCAGGAGGCGCTGTCTTACAGGGTTTCCGAGCCAGCACCATGACCATGACACATGGTTACTTTGGGTGGACCCAAGACCAAAGACATTCAAATTTTTAAAGGGGGTACCCAGTCCCTATTGAGACTTATACTCCATTTGCTAGTGCTCCGTTCTCCTTCATCTTCGAAAGGCCAAGTGATAACACGGAACACTTTTGAACTTACACACACACACACACGCACACAAAACATCCCCAATATACAAGACCAAAGTTCAAACTTAGTGTGTGTTTCCACTGCCGAGGCTATGCTCCTAACAGCTCTCTAAGAGTATCTGTGGGCATCAATCAAACCAGCACATGGTGTCTTAAATAAATGTCTTTGGTGATAGGCACCAAGTAAACAGAAGTGCCTGTGATAGTTTTCCCAATGTCCCCATTTAGTTAAATCTTACCTACAGTTCCCTGATGTTCTGTGTGTGCCCCAGAAATACTTTCTGGCTTGGGGGAGGGGATGGTTCTGAGTACTATCCAACCTGAGGCCTCCTAAAGCTTTTACTCTGTATTCAGTTATGGTATTAGCGACTGAATTGGTACAAGAGAACAAGTAAAATGTATTCAAGTCCTCAGGAAGCTTTGGTCCAATGCCCTCTCTCTCACAGTGGGAAAAATTTTACTTCCAGGAGAAGGAGCATATAAAGGTCAAGTTCTGAACTGGTTTTCTACGACTGCCTCTATCGTAATTCAATAAATATTTACCCAAGAAGCCCATCCCTTCCAGAGGTTGGTAACTATCCTTCCCTGACCTCTCATATCTATAATGTAGATGCTGGGAGCCACCTACAACGCTAAAGAAAGGCAGATAGGATGAAAGCTCCCATTAATGCATTTCCTGCATTAGCCACCACAGTTCTGCTTCAACGGAGAGGAATGGAGGTGGTTTACAAATGAAAACAGCACAGTCCCCAGAAGCCCACAAAATATAGTCAAAATGTCACAGCAAATCTTCGCATGCAGTAAAAGCTTTCCCTAACACGCCAACACTACAATAATAGGCTTCAAGGTCCAGGAGCATGATACAATCCATTCAGGATCAAAAATGGATCCTGGAAAACTTCCTGACCTTAGGGAGGCTATGGAGCCAGCTGAAGGTGAAATTTAGACAAATGCAGTCCCTCATAATGTACCTCGCACAGATTTAAGAGGTTGGTATCTTTAAGAACCAAAGTTCATATACCTATTGCAACATAACAAACATTTTACCCCAACATGGTGAGCTGTTATCAGGCTTAATATATGTTTTAGAATCACGACAATCAGACTGTCACTGCTGGCCAGTCCAGCCCCAGCCACATTATGAGGCAAATGGAGTCTAAATTTTATACTTAAAAAATAAAAAAAAAAGCCCTGTGCCAAATTCCCAAACAATTATCCTCTCTTCTGTGACAGCCAGGGATAGGGACTGGGGGTATATAATACTTCTTTAATGTAGTTGCCTGATAAACTATTATCTTGGTATGAGAATGCAAAAAATAGGAAGTAGGTAGGAATAGTAAGTAGGAAACCCTACTTACTTGTCTAAATTTAGAGTCAGCTTCTCTCTGGGAGAAAGCTGAGCTTGAATAATCATGGCATAAATAGACAAGCTGGCTAGGGCCCGACTCTACCTGATCAGAGACTACTACTTAGGGCCATGTGTTTCATCTTGCAGGGGCTTTGCCCCCTCACCTGTGAAGGGAGGTGTTTTAAATTCTATGGTTTCTGAAGAAGTCAAGAGAGAGACAATATATTCACTGTTGCATTTGGTAAATTCTCTCTTATAGAAAATCTCATTTTCCTAAATAAGACAACAATGTTAATTAGTTCCAGACTTTTTTTGTTTCATTGATCTTCTTCAAGGAACTCTTTGCCTTAGTGCCTTGACTGCTGAGCTCTCAGGAAATTTTATTATGCAAGATACCCGCCTCCCCCACCCCACCCCCACCCCCCTCCCGCCGAAACTCTATCTACTTAATGCTAACTGTTCCCAAGCATCATATATATGCTTCTCTTCCAGGGGCACAGAATGAATCAAAACTTTAAAAACTATATCTCCGATAAGTTCAAACATATTAACTTCTACTTAAATGAAGCGTCTTTCCAGGTATATCTGGTAGTAACCTAAGCAAAGAGTTGATGCTTTAATATATGGTTTGGTTGGAGGGCCTGAGTTAAGGTGGTTCATAAATTATCCAATGAAGAGAAGATTCAGATTACAAATGTTTGCCAAGGTCCATAAAAACACGTGGGGCAGCGGGGGAAGAAAATGAAAAAATCACAATCAGTTTAAATTTGTAATAAAATTACCGTATATTTGTATAACTGTTTAGAATTTACCCAGTTTGTAGTTTTAAAACATTTTCAAATCTTGAAGAGGAATGATTAGGTTATATATTTGCAGGTAACTAGGATAATCAAAACACACACACACACACACACACACACACACACACACACACACTCAGCAAAGCAAACCATTTAAAGGAAGCAACCTATGTATCTTTCCTCATTCCACATGGTTGGAACAGTACAGCAAATGCTATTATTCTATAATAGCTAACAGTGCAATCATAAGTGAAAATTTGCCTGTTTAATACCAACTTGAGCTGGGTCAAAAGAAACACCTAAAAGGAAACTTGAGTTGTTGAGTGGGAATTGACCGTAGAATACATTCAATTTAAAGGTTTAACCAAAGAAAGAGTAAACATGACTAGGCAAAGACGTTTCTAGAATCCTTAACCATCTCTCAATCTTTATCCAGCCACTGAGGACATACTGTGATGGAAATGCCATGCTCTGCATCACCCCTCCTAAAACTTATTTTCTCTGTTGTGCTTCTACACTATCTGCCTGGAGACACCGAGAAAGATGGGGAAATGGGCTTTACTGTGGGTCCAGGGAACACCTACTGATTTTTACCCAAAGTGAGGACTCTCAAAATGAAAGACAAACAACTATAGAGAAAAGTAAACACAAAATAAAAGCCTCTGAAGTCCCTCTGAGAACTAACAGGGAGAAAGCAATTCAACTGAAATAGCAACAATCTTTGAACTACTTGAAACAGGCAGCCCAACCTGGGTCAAGATGCAAAACAATGACAGTAGAGTTCTTAGATCAGTCAGTTAAGGAATTGGTGTTAAGTGCCACACATTATTTTTAAGAAAGCAAACAGTGTTTTTTTTTCCTCCAACTCTGTCATAGTTTTAGTGTTCATGTAGCTTAAAAATGGTATCATTAAAACAACCTCATACATGGCTATAAGCTCAATTATCAACAGAGGTAGTAAACAAAGGAACTCCTAAGAATAGATTTTAAAATGGATCAAAGTGTGACTGTACATTCAAAACCCTAGAGCCACATAATCATCCCCAAAATGAACTGTTTTAATTTAAAAAAGCTTAAAAAACACAATGACAATGAAGCACTGATGTGCCTTAGGCACAGTCCCAAATCAGTGCTGACTTAAAGCTATGTTCTCTCTTTCCAAGAAAGAGAAAGCAGAGAACAAAGTTCAATCTACAATGGGAAGGAACAGAAAGAACAAAAAGAAAACCAAAAGGGTGCTTTCCAGCAACCTAGATTATTCTTCGTTTTCAGGCCACACCAGTGGAAATGCTTATTCTTCTATAGGAGTCTTTTCTTCACAACCTTTATTTTTTTTAAACTGCAATCTGCTGAACAAGAGATGCCCACATTTTCACTGGCAGGAGAGCCACTTCTGTGCAGTTTTTGCTTACTCAGTGTGGGTCCTCCTTCCCTGAAAGTGCAAAGAGAGCAAGCCGACACCTGCAGGGCCCAGAGCCCCAGGACTATTTCAGCTCCACTTGTAGAGCAGGGCGAAGGATTTGCTGCATTTGTGCTTCAAAGATACAGCTCACTTTGGTTGTCCTTCTCAGTTGGCAAACTGTTCATAAAAAGCAAACTTGATCCTCTCTATGTGATGGCAAAGTTTGATGGCAGGGCCCAGTTTTAAGTCCATGCACTCTTGAACGGTGGGAAGGGTAAGGAGCAACAGGGCCTGCCCATCAATTTCCTGTTAAAGCATAAAATACAAATCATCTGTGATGTGCATATGAGTGGCAGCTCAACCATTACAGCCCTGGTTCACTTCGCTTTGTCAAAATCAAAAGTCCCTGTGCTTTTCCTTTCATCACTTTTTCCCTTTAAATAAGTATCACACACTTCCTTTTAAATGCCTCTCATAGTCCTCCATACTAATCAATCTTCAGAATTAGTAATAAAGGGGACTTCCCTGGTAGTCCAGTGGTTAAGAATCTGCCTTCCAATGAAGGGGACGTGGGTTCAATCCCTGGTCGGGGAACTAAGATCTCACATGCTGTGGGGCAACTAAGCCTAGGCACTGCAACTACTGAGCCCACACGCTCTGCAGCCCGTGGGCCACAACTACTGAGCCTGTCACAACTAGAGAGCCCGTGTGCCACAACTAGACAGAAGCCTGCATGCCGCAACTAAGACCCAACACAGCCAAATAAATTTAAAAAAAAAAGAATGTGTAATAAAAGTTTTACCAAGGGTAAGAATCCATTCTGCTCTGCAGAAATCCAGTAAATTAACTAGCCTAACAGTAACCGGCAACTAAATGTGCCAGAAGAAATATCTTTTTAGAGGACTCTTTCTAAATCTGAAAGAAAATATTACCGATCAACTGCAATGTTTTCCTACTCTGTAACATCCATAAAAGCCTGACCAGCTTTTCAAAGATGTTCAGTTTTGAATCTCCTGAATTATCAAAACAAAATTTATTTCAATATTTAAGGCCACAGACTATTTCTGTTAGAGCCTAACACATTATAGATGTTAATTATTTTTTAAAACAAGCAGATCGTTATTTTGGAAAAGAGGAGGATAATTAAGTATAGCATGCGTAATTTTAAGCTATTTAATAGGGGATGGAAACGAACTCTTAGGAAAAATGAGAATGCAGTAATAATCTGCTTCAACTATGGAGGCAGTCACAAGTAACTTTTTATCATAGTTCTACTCCTGAGAAGGGAAATAATTTTTTGTTTGTTTTGGATAGAAATATTTTTCCTTAGACTTGTAAATAAATTGCTATTACCTCCACAGACCTCTGCTAAAGAGATACATTACTAAAACCTCAAGGTCTTTGTGATTACCTGGTCTAGGAATATTCTTGCTAGCGGAGCACAGTCGGTGGATCTGATGAACCGCACAACATCCGCCACACTCCACTTCAGGGGGTTACTGTCCAGGTGAAGCCTTTCAGAAACTTCAATCCTTATTTCCTTCATTCCCCACAACAAAAGCAAACCAAATGGTGTTAGAACTATTTCATTCTAAGAAAGTCTCTACATAAAGTCATAACCTTTTAAGGCAGGATTTAAAGTGGTTTTAGGACATGATTTCTCCCAGCAAGGATGGCAAAGGTCCATACACATTAGGTAATCAGGAAATGTTTGTCTTTTATAATAAGAAATATTTACAGACAAGAATTCATCTCAAAGTTTCAGCACAAATAATTTGGACAATTTAACAGAGAAGAATAGTTTTAAAATCCTCCACTTGTTCCTTGATTTATTTCAGGTCACTCTCTGGCAGGGTGCAGAAGTAGATGGGCTGGTATTTCCAATAAGAGAAGGCTTAACTAAATTATCAGGAGAAATCGTTTTTAACCACTTCTGTTCACAGACTATATTTAAAAAGCAATCCAGTTTTAAAACACTAACTTAACTGCCATTCTTATAATGTATGTATGTGTTAATACGCATGTATGAATCTACCAAACAAAATGGTTTAATCAGAACCAAAAAGATAATTTATTACTACAAAACCATATATATTATGAAAAATATCAAAAGGCAGTTTCCCCTAAACTAAATGACAAGTTACTAATAAACTACCAATGAAACTTTTTTTTACTTAAAACAAGCAGCCATTCTGAGAGAGACTTTCCTCCTGATAAGTAGTTGATCTCCAAATAATCCTTGAAATGCAAGTAAATCACTGAATTTGGGGTGTTTTTTAAAAAGACACAGGAAATTCAACTGAAGCCATAGTGAAATAAGTGTAACACCAACATCATTAACGGTTAGATTCTAGAGGGAAATTGTCAAGAGAGAAAAAAAGACTGTAGTTTTAAAACAGGTACCTTTGGTGAAGGAGGTTTATTCTCATCATCAGAAAATGAAAAAGTGCGAAGCTCTCTTTTTCTTCTCTGTCTGTCTGGAGGCAGTGATGTGGATATCTCACTTTGGGTGGGAGAGGAGGAGCATGATTTTTTTTCTGACATTTCTGACTCTTCCTGTAGCTCATCCTGTTGCTCAGATGTACTGCCCTCACTTAGGGAATCATCATCCCCTTCATCTGGGTCATCCTCATCTTCACCTCCACTTCCCTAGAGGACAAGGAGAGAAATCTCATTGAAATTCAGGACAAATCAGTTCCTGAACCACGAGACCATCTTCCATTGGCCGGAGATCCGAATAGAAAGACCTGCAGGTATTCCTTCTGTCTGTATTGTACACCAGGGATCTCTTGGCTTCTAGACATTACAGGTACATCATAGATCTCGTACCTGGGGAGAGCCCGCTGGGGTATTATCAACAGATGCAGAGGAGCGTTTCTTCTTATGAACAAAAACATTTTTTCGCCTCTTTCTCCTCTTACTCGCTTTTTTCAGGGCACATGCTAAGTTACTATGCCCACCAGGTGGCCTCCCAATTCTTTTATTTTTCTTCTTTCCATAGTAGTGTGCTAAATGTGAATGACAAAGAAAAATGAAGTAGCTTCATTATTTTTGTGTACCTCAAACCACAAGAGATTCCACTAGCATAGCACAACATGGGTACAGTGTATTTGATTAAGGTTAAATTCCATACAATGGAATAATCTTGACTACAGACTCTGAATATACAGTTTGATTAGTAACTGACAAATGCATAAACCTGAATAATCCTCCCCCTAATAAGATACAGAATATCTCCATTAACCTAGAAATTTTCCAGGGTCACTTCCTAGTTAGTCCCCCTCACTAGAAGTAATCACTATTCTAATTTCCATCACTATAGACTAGTTTTGCCTCATCTAAGGAATCATTCAGTAAATACTTTTTCCAACAAGGCTTCTTTCACTCAGTACAATTTTTTTTAAGTGTTTCTTTTTTTTTTTTTTTTTTTTGCGGTACACAGGCCTCTCACTGCTGTGGCCTCTCCCGTTGCAGAGGACAGGCTCCGAACGCGCAGGCTCAGCGGCCATGGCTCATGGACCTAGCCGCTCCGCGGCACACGGGACCCTCCTGGACCGGGGCACGAACCCGTGTCCCCTGCATTGGCAGGCGGACTCTCAACCACTGCGTCATCAGGGAAGCCCTTAACTTTTTTTTTTATCTTTGGCTGCATTGGGTCTTCATTGCTGCACGTAGACTTTCTCTAGTTGTGGTGAGCGGGGATTACTCTTAGTTGCACGGGCTTCTCATTGCGATGGCTTCTCTTGCTGTGGAGCATGGGCTCTAGGTGCACAGGCTTCAGTATTTGCAGCACGTGGGCTCAGTAGTTATGGCACACGGGCCCTAGAGCACGCGGGCTTCAGTAGTTGTGGCACACGGGCTCTAGGGCAGGCGGATTGGCTTCTTAACCACTGCGCCACCAGGGAAGTCCCAGCATAATGTTGGATTTCATCTATGTTGTGTGTATGAGTAGTTCATTTCTTCATATTGATGAAGAGCATTCCATTGTATGAATATACCAGTTGATCTATTCTCCTGCTGATGGGCCCCTGGTTGTTTCCAGATTTTGGCAATTATTAAGTTGTAGCGAACATTCTTGTACAAGGCTTTTAGTGGGCAATGTTTTCATCTTCCTTGGGTAAATACCTAGGAATGGAATTGTTGGATCATATGGTAGACATATGATTACCTTTAAAGAGGCTGCTAACAGTTTTCCAAAAGGGTTATATAATTTTACACTCCACCAGCAATGTACGAGAGATGTAGCTGCTCTGTACACCTCTGCCAACATGTGGGATTGTTAGTAATTTTCATTTTAGCCAATCTAGTGGATATATAGTAATTTCTTATCATAGTTTAAATCTGCACTTCCTTGACAACTAATGCTACTGAGCACATTTTCATTTACTTATTGGCCATGTGCGTATCTTTTTTTGGTGAAGCGTTTATTCAAGTCTTTTATTCACTTTTTAAAATGGTTTTCTCTGTTTATTTAATTTTTTTACTGAGATATAATTCACATAACATAAAATCCGTCATTTGTACATATTCAGCAGTCTTTAGACACAGACTATGAATGAATACACTGTTGTGCAGCCATCACCACTATCGAATACCAGATCATCTTGTTTCTCTTTTTATTATTTTTAAATTGAGGTAAAAGTCACATAACAAACAACTAAACATACAAAAATGTACAATTTAGTGGTATTAGTGTAGTCACAATGTTGTACAACTACCAGCTTTCTCTAGTTTCAAAACTCCTCTTTTTATTGAGTTGTGAGAGTTTTCAATATATTCTGGAGACAAGTTCTTTGTTGGATATATGTATTAAGAATATCTTCTCATCTGTGCGCCCTCAGGGACGCCAAAACAAACAAATAAACAGGAATATTTTCTCCAGACTGTGGATTGTCTTTTCCTTTTTATAAATAGTATTATTAAGAGAGCAAAAGTTTTTTTTTTTTGCGGTACGCGGGCCTCTCACTGTTGTGGCCTCTCCTGCTGCGTAGCACAGGCTCCAGGTGCACAGGCTCAGCGGCCATGGCTCACGGGCCCAGCAGCACCGCGGCATGTGGTATCTTCCCGGACCGGGGCACGAACCCGTGTCCCCTGCATCGGCAGGCGGACTCTCAACCACTGTGCCACCAGGGAAGCCCGAGAGCAAAAGTTTTAATTTCGGTAATGTTTAATGTATTAGTTTTTCCTTCAGGTTAGTGAATTCTGTGTCCTCTCTAAGTAAACTTTGCCTAGCTCAAGATCTTCAGGATACCTCTTTTGTTCTCTTCTAGAAGCTTTATAGTTTAGCTTTTACATTAGGTCTATGATTAATTACCCTGAATAAATTTTTGTATATAGTGAGGTGGAGCCAAGGAGCTCTGTTTTTGCATTTTCGATCTGGATATCCAATTGTACCAGTGCCATTTGTTGAAAGAAATTCCTTTCCCATTAAATTTATCATTTTTGTTGAAAATTCTTTAACTATATAAGTTTGTCTCTATTTCTAGACCCTCTATTCTGTCCCATCACTCTATTTGACTATTCTTTCATCAATACCCCACTTTTGATTACTATAGTTTATGGTAAAACTTGAAGTCAGATAGAGTAAGCCCTCCAACTTTACTCTTCTTTTTCAGGATTGTTTTGACTATTTTAGGTCCTTTGTATTTTCATATAAATTTTAGAATATAGAGACAATTCCAGAAATGAAATATACATAGTTTAGCTCTGAGTTACATATTAAAGTAATATCAAAATATAATGTAATTTTTTGCAAAAAATGAATACTAAAGGATATAAATCCATTTGATATCATTCAAATTACTAATTGGGAAAAATTATAAAGAGTCCTAAAATCTAGGCTAATTTCAATTATATCATTGTGAAAAATAAATTCAAGACAAAAAGCATAACATAATCCACATACATCCAAAGGCTCAAATTGGTGTACTTATACGTGTGCTTATATGAACAGTACATTTCACTTGGCCACTAATAATCATTGCAATTTACTGTGCTGAATCTGACACAATAATAATGTTAGACAAACCCTGCTCTTAAGGAGTTTATAATCCAATAAATATAAGTAGAAACTAGGTTAGATACTCTCATATGATTTTGTGATTCATACACTAATTAGAAAACTTGTCATGCTAAATATGGACCTTGGATCAGCAGCATCACCAGCATCTGGGAACTTGTTGGAAATGCAGACACTTAGGCCCCAGATACCCACAGGCATGATGAACCAGAACCTCTATTTTAACAAGATCCTCAGAATTTGCACGCATAATAAAGTTTAAGGGGCCCAAAATTAGAGACCCCCTAAAAGAAATCTTCAAGTTTAACAAGGTAAAATCCACCTCTGTATTAATTCTCTTAAGTGACATTAGGGCTTATGGGATTTAAGGAAAAGTAGGATCAGAATTTTGTGTTTGGGTAACAATGCCTTGACAAGACTCCAAATTAAACATTTCATTCTGAATGCCTTTTTTTTTTTTTTTGCCGTTTCACAAAAGAGAAGATAAGCAATGAGAGGCAGCAGGTGTTGTTATGACATACTCCTGCCTCCTGCCCAGCACTCTCACCCCAATGTCTGCACAGCTAGCTCTCCTGCTTCCTTCACTTCCTTGGCCACCTGTATGAACAGCACCCCACCTGCTAGCCTTCCTCACTCTCCTACTTTGCTTATTTTGCTTCATTTTTCTCCATAGTACTTCCCTCTATTTGTTCACTTGTTTATTATCTATCTCTCACATTAAGATGTAAACTCAATGAGGAAAGGAATTGTTTTCTTTACATTTGTATCCCAGTGCTAGAACAGCGGCAGCACACAGTGGACCCGTAATAAATACATGCAGACTGTATAAACAGATTCCATATCCTATTAGATGCAACAGTTAATTTATATACACTCTGTACATAAAGGTTGGCAAACTAGGGCCTGTAGGCCAAATGTGACCCATGGCCTGTTTTGGTATGGCCCACAAGCTAAAAATAGTATTTACATCTTTAAAAGTGTTCTTTTAAAAAATTAAAACAAAACAAAAAGAATATGCAAAAGAGATCCTATGACCCGTAGCCTAAAATATTATCATCTGGCCCTTTATAGAAAAAGTTTGCATACCTCTGCTATATCTGAATGTCTGCAAAATAAAAACCTTCTAGGATATGAGATATGGTCAGCTGCTACAGTTAGCAAATTTAAAAAACTTGACTCACTATATTTAGTCTTTGTAAGTACAGAGCAGTTCTCTGAACACTTATCCAGAACCATCCGTGGACCAAAGAGATTAGGACAGCACTCCAGTTTGATACAGGTTTGCCGGCAGAATTCAGTCACCCGATCTGCTGTTTTCACTATCTCGACAGTAGCTCGGTAACTCTTTCCTTTGTATCTGCCATTGGAAGACATCAGATACCAAGTTTATTGGGCTAGTGATTACAGAGAAAAATCAAGTATATTAACAGACCTGCAAAATATTTTTGCTTCTTAGAATATTCTATGTCCTTTACAGTTTGAGGACTCTGAAAACAATGAGGAATTTATATTGTACTTAAATTTATAATCTAGCAAGCTATGACAACTAAAAGCTGACTTTTTAAATTAGCAAAGTAAGGGCCCCGCTTTCTGTTCCTAAGTTTAAGGTTTTCAAATAACTTCTACACTAACCACTAAAAAAACAGTGACTTTCATTAAGTCTTCCTTGACCCTAGAGTAGTGGTTCCACGAGTATGGTCCACGGACCAATATAACCTGCCAACTGTTACCCATCCATGACAAGATGAGGTCAGAAAACAAGACCAAATGTTTTATAAACTTTCACAGTAACTTGCAAAAGTAATTTTATGGCTCTTAAATCTAGTAACAAAAAAGCTGTTCCTGCATTGTATGTCTTTTGAATTCCATATTTTTGTAACTCATTTTTACCATATTTTATAAAAGTATAATAGGATAGCAACTTAAATAAGAAAACAAACCTGGTCCTTTACCACAAATAGTTGAAGAAGCACTGCCCAAGGGAACGTAAGTACCCTAATATTATCCATGGAAGAATCAATTCTGTGACCTGTTAACCATGATTAAGAATAAAGGGCAGGGGGGGCTTCCCTGGTGGCACAGTGGTTAAGAATCTGCCTGCCAATGCAGGGGACACAGGTTCAAGCCCTGGTCCGGGAAGATCCCATATGCCTCGGAGCAACTAAGCCTGTGCGCCACAACTACTGAGCCTGCACTCTGGAGCCCACGAGACACAACTACTGAGCCCACAAGCCACAACTACTGAAGCCTGTGCGCCTAGAGCCTGTGCTCTGCAACAAGAGAAGCCACCACGATGCAAAGCCCACGCACCGCAACAAAGAGTAGCCCCTGCTAGCCACAACTAGAGAAAGCCCGCATGCAGCAACGAAGCAGCAACGAAGACCCCTAATGCAGCCAAAAAAAAAAAAAAAAAAAGAATAAAGGGCAGGGAAGCCTACTCACTTGGCCTTGAGGACTTCTCCACATCCATGCCACACAGAGTCTTTGTCCAGCTGCAGCTCCCGAAGGACACGACTGGGTTTATAGGCTGCATTGATCAGTAAAGTGAGGACCTGTGCTCCATTTTTAAAGCAGAAATATGGGTTGGGGAGGAGAAAAGCAGATGATTAGAACCTTGCTATTCCCTAGAATATCACCTAGGTGATTAATTCTAGTCATATTAATTGACAAACATTAACAAAATAATAATACTGAAGATATGACAGTTGACCAAAGTTGCAAATAAGACAGTAGTGAGACCCTCTTAAATATTCTAAACATTATGGTCAGGAAGAAATAGGCACCACAAATTTAAAATTACTCTAGCATTTGCTTCCAAATCCCTTCCTAGTCATGGTACACACAGAAGCTCCGGCCTCCCCAGACACAGCCTCACCACCCTAAGGGCTGATAGGTTTGGAACCCTCACATCTCTTACCCACAGTGCAGCACCCTGCCTAGGAAGCTCAAGTCCAGCAGATGTGTATGTAGTTCTATCACGGTCCCAGGTTAATACCACACAGCCTCTCAGGCTTAGACTACTCTCATGTTCACTCCTGCATGGTCCTCACGTGGTCTCTGACAGAAGACCTTTCTACACTGACAGAGGTGAACCTGCCACGTGAAGAACTGCTTAGGTGAATGTTTCCTATGGAGCAAAAATAATTATGTGCCTAGTTCACTGTCCAATACATGAGAAAAGTGAGTCACTTTTGATAAAACCTAGAGTTGTCACACCTACAGCACGCTGATCCTTGTCTGAATGAGTCTACCAGACTGCTGTGAAATTTCTTAAATTCTTTTACTCTAGGCAGGAACCTTACCTCTCTGAGGACCAGGACACAATTCCCGGGTCCCACACACTGAGGCAGCTCAGCGATCCTTCCTTTGTTAAGATATGGCCCTGAGAAGCAACGGTGGTTGAAGTATATCTTTGGACAGCAATATTTTCCATTAATCATAACTGAGAAATGAAGAGAAACAAATATTCAGAACAGAATAGTTTTCTACCCTATGTTTCCAAAGCTGAATTACTGAAGAAAAAACCCAGCATATCCACCATTACATACAGTCAGGACTTAACTTATTTTGGAGTTTAACATACTGTCTGAGTGTGAAATACCTTATACTTACAACAAGTCTATTACAGAGCTATCACTCTGCTGAGATCAACAATATCCTTACTGCAGCTTAACTCCTGGTTAATGCAACATTCTTCCAGAGCCCCACGCATCTATCACTACAGGAAGTGGAGGATTTACTTCAAGAACTCATGATGATTCCTGAAGATCAATGACTCAACAATCGATTCTAGAATATTTCTAGACAGTGATGGTGAATATTATCCAGAACTACAGTTTGTCCCCTTAAAACTACCAAACTAGTATGCTGGTAGCGTTTGGTGATGTGGGAGCCCACCCATCACTGCGATTCCTCAGAGGGATAAAAGCATTCTGTGGCCACATCTCTAAATTCTTTAGGTATTATGGGGTATAACTAGGCCTAGAGACCCTTCTCTTCAACTATTTTTCTGTATGAATACTGTACTCCAATATAAGGTTTTTTTAATTCCCTCATATGAGTAGTTGGCAATTCAGCTACTAAATGTAAAAAAATTCAAGGACACTAAAACATTTTCCATTTTCATATAAAGCAAAGAAAGCTCTTCTGATGGACACTGCCCTGTTAATCAAAAGGAAACGAGCGTGTACACTGCCCAGTGTTGATAGCACCCTGAAGTACATAGTGTTCATTCTCTAATTAAGAACCCAGTCTTACCACAGTGGTCAGCATGTCGGTGCCCACTTCTCCATTTGAACTCTGTCACCCAGATCCCCTCAGGGGATGCTCCCTGCTGCTGGGAATGTTGGGAGTTTACAGCTCTCAGTTGTGAGTCTATCCTGGAATATCTCTCAGTCCAGAACTGTCCCTCAGTAGGAGAGAGCTACCTTGCCCAAGGTCCCACCCTTTGTGAGGTGGAGAGGGAGAAGCAGCTCACTTCCAATAACTGACCAAGGAGGGAGTACAAGGGTGTGGCTACCACACCTCTAGGGACACACCACTGAGGGACACTCAGTGGCTATACCAGCTCCAAGGCTCCCTGTGGGACTGGAAGAGACTTCTGTTACAACTGCACTGTGACTCAACTTCTCCCTCTGCCCAGTCCTGCATCTTTTACCCTTCCCAGGAGTGTTTCAAAAAGCACTCCCCAATGAAACTCCTGCATGCAAATATCAGAGTCTCAGGCTCTGTTTCCAAGGTAACTTGACATATGACAAAACCCAAAGCAAACACATTTTGGCTGTGGTCACATGAGATATTAATGTCTTAATTCTTTAGTTTTAGTAGGCATTAGAACGGTCAGTAACATGTCAAAAATAAGGACTCACGCAGCCCTGATCCTCTATGTATAAATGATGTTATGAAAAGGCAGTGGGTAGAAGAGACAAAAGTGCAGGTTTTGAACTTGAGAAAAATTTGAGTTCCATTTCTGACCCTTCTACTGTAAGCTGTGTGACCTCTTTGAGCTTTGGTTTCCTTTCTTTTCTAGGCATTTACTAAATACCACCCAAATGCCTAATCTGTGCTAAAACACACAGAGCTAAGATGCTAAGCATTATACAACCAGCAAAGTGGTGTCAAGAGTAGTTCCAAGGAGCCCTGGTCAAAAGGCTTGGGCCTCCAGCAAGGATCCTTGTCTAATTTATCAGGCATTGCCTCTGGAACAATCTGTTTTTCAGTGTTTTTTGTTTTTGTTTTTTTAAATTGTAAAATATATATACAAAGTGTGTATATCATAAAAAGGTTTTAAAGAAGAATAAATATCTATCTCTCAACCACCCAGTTTAAAAAAAGAGCACAATCTGAAAAGCCTAAGTTTCTTTATTTAAACTCAGGGATGATATATTGACCTCCAGAGCCTTTAACACTGACAAGTGATCAGTAAATAATGGCTAAAATATTATAATGTCCATTTATAATGGACAGAAATACCAGCCTAAAGATAATTATTAAACTAAATATATCTTAGACAATTATAACTCTTTAAAATCACAATTAAGAGACCCCTCTATAAAGCTACATCCCATAAATCAAAGGTATTGTTTAATAAGTTATTTTTAGATATAGTCCATTAAAGGAAGCTAAAGGTCATCTTTTCCCTAAGATTGCATGCACTTATACCTGAGTCTGTGGAGCTCAGCTCCTGATTCTTCAGACCCTCATGGACAGTCCTTGAGGATGGTATTCTGCATCAAGAAAACACAACAAAATAATGAGATAATTCCTAAGGTCAGTAAAATGTGAGGATTAGTTTCCTTCAAATCTAAGAAGAAAACAAATGTGGCAGATTGCAAAATTGGTAACAAAAGGTGCTTCCTCAATTGTACTTTTTTTAGAAACAGCAATTGTTTTAAAAACCATGGACATGTTCTAAGGGGACAACAGTCTGTAGACAGTACTGTGATACTGCATGTTCCAATGAACTTGCATTCATGTGAGCAACAAATTATAGAATTCCTTGTTGGATTCTTAAACTGCAAGTAAACTACAGATGGTCCCCAATTTACAGTGGTTCGACTTAACGATATTTCCACTTAACGATGGTGCAAGAGCAATATGCATTCAGCAGAAACCATACTTTGAATTTTGATCTTTTCCCTGGCTAGTGATATGCGGTACAATCCATGTTCCTGGGTAGCAACCCAGTCAGGCAGGAGATCACAGGGTAAACAATCAATACACTTACAACCTTTCTGTTTTCTGCTTTCAATACAGTAGTCAATAAATCACGTGAGTATTCTTTGTGGTAGATGATTTTGCCCAACTGAAGGTTAATGTATAAGTGTCCTGAGCACATTTAAGGTAGGCTAAGCTACGATGTTTGGTAGGTTAGGTGTGTTAAATGCACTTTCAACTTATGATATTTTCAACTTAAGGTGGGTTTATTGGGACATAATCCCATTATAAATCGAGGAAGACCTGTACTTGTTTTTTTAATAGATGAAGAACAGAAGCATTTTTATATAGGGTCTGTTTCCTTCTATCAGTTTCAAAATTAAAGACAAATTACAAAAACAGAATTACACCATATGCAGCAATCACTGAAAAAGGCTAATTTATCTTTTCAGAATACTTCCTCACTAAACCTTTGGAACAGTCTTGATGACTAAGTCAAGGAAAAATCCAAAGCCAGTTTTTTTGTCATTGCTTTCTCAGTCCTCTAGCTGGGTTAGAATGCTGCAGCCTTTCTCTCCACCACAATTGGAGAGAAATTGTTTTATTACTCACATAGCCATGAAAGCAGCTATAAATTATACAGAATTTGCTACAGACTGACTGAACTGTGTTCTCCTAAATTCATAAGTTGAAGCCCTAATTCCACCCCCACCCCATGTGAGTGTGTTTGGACATAGGCCTTTTAGGCAGTAAATAAGGGTGGGGCTCTAACCCAATAGGATCAGTGGCCTCATAAGAAGAACAAGAAAGAAAGAACTCCCTTCCTCCTTGCTCCTGCCATGTGAGGACACAGCGTGAAGATGGCTATCTGCAAGCTAGGAAGAGAGCCTGGACCAGGAACCAAATCAGGCTGGTACCTGATCTTAGACTTCCAGCCTCCAGAACTGTGAGAAATACATTTCTGTTGTTTAAGCCACCAGTCTCTGGTATTTTGTTCTGGCAGCCTGAGCTAAGACAGAATTGAAAACCCAATTTTAAAAAATATACATGCACACAGAATCCCTTGTATTTTAAAGGCACCACTAATTCTTTGCTTTTCAACAGTGTGTATGAAGGAATGCTACAAAGGGCTTTTTTTTTTTTAATATTTATTTGTTTATTTACTTGGCTGCACCGGGTCTTAGTTGCAGCACGTGGGATCTTCGTTGCCACGTGCGGGATCTTTGTTGTGGCATGTGGGATCTAGTTCCCTGACTAGGGATCGAAACCGGGTCCCTTGCATTGGGAGTGCAGAGTCTTAACCACTGGACCACCAGAGAAGTCCCAAAGGGCTTCTTAATGGGAGACAGAAGCACTCCTCTGAGTGTGACTTTTCTTGTAGAGTTGTTTTCTTCCTCAAGTTCTTTTCACTGTGACAAATCATAACCTGATTAAAAATTTTTTGTTTTCCTTAACAAATACCAGCATAGAGACTCTATTTCCTCTCTTATTCAAATGTCTTCAGGGTCTAAAAGCCAAAGAAAATTCAATTTGGGGAACATCTTGAGAATGCATTGTACCCTTTAATATATAATGCCACTTTAGGAAATGCTCATATTGTAAGGAGAAGTATATAAACTATCAAAAGCTGGATTAAAGGATTATGCTTCCATCTGAGAAAACAATATATGAGGAGATATACTCTCTGAAATAGTTATTTCTTCTTCTAGATATCTAACTTTCAAATGTCAACTATTCAAACATACTATCACTTACTGTTTTTCTGGTTGAACCACTGCAACTTTCCTCTGTTTGTGTACTGTACAAAGAAAAAAATATATATAAATGTCAAGAAAAATAAAAAGACAAAGGAAAAGTTACATATGCATTAAGCTAACTTTAGCTTACAGCTGGCCTTTGAACAACATGGGTCTGAGTATATGTGGATTTTTTTCAACAGTAAATACTGTAGTACTACACAGTCTGCAGTTAGTTGATTCCTCAGATACAAAACCGCAGAGACAGAGGGCCAACTATGGGACCTGTGCATCTGCAGATGTTGGTATCCATGGCAGGTCCCAGAACCAATCCCCCACATATATGGAGGGACAACCATACGCAGTTCACTGGTCTTTAGTGTATTCACATAGTTGGGCAATTATTACCACAGTCAATTTGAGAATATTTTTATCATCTCAAAAAGAGACTCGGTACCCCTTAGCAATCACCTCTCCACTTAACCACCCCCGAGCCCTAGGTAACTACTAATCTACTTTTCCTCTCTCTAGATTTGCTTGTTATATCATAAATGGAATCATACAACATGTATGATTTGTGACTGGCTTCTTTTACTTAGCATAATGTTCTCAGAGTTCATCCAAGTTGTGGTGTGTGCTAACACCTCATTCCTTTATATTTCTGAATACTATTCCATGGTGTGGAGATACCACATTTGTTTATCTGTGCATCAGTTGATAGACATTTGGATTGGTTCCACTATGTACATTTGTGTACAAATTTTTATGTGGATATATGTTTTCATTTCTCATGAGTACATAGCTCTATATTTAACACTTCGAGGAACTGCCAGATTGTTTTCCAAAGCAGCTACACCATTTTATTTCCCCCCAGAAAATATTCATAGAAGTTGGCTGTCCCAGGGAGGCTTAAAAATATTATTTTTGGTTTCTGTATAAAGACATAGCAATACTTATAGTACTTGCTAGTTTAAAAAACACAGAACTAGGTTTTTTGTTTTTTTTTTTCTTTTTTTTTTGGTACGCGGGCCTCTCACTGCTGTGGCCTCTCCCGTTGCGGAGCACAGGCTCCGGACGCACAGGCTCAGCGGCCATGGCTCACGGGCCCAGCCGCTCCGTGGCATGTGGGATCTTCCCGGACCAGGGCACGAATCCGCATCTCGTGCATCGGCAGGCAGACTCTCAACCACTGCACCACCAGGCAAGCCCTCAGAACTAGGTTTTAAATATAGGTGACCCTTGAACAATGCAGGGGTTGGAGTGCCAACCCCCAAGCAATCGAAGATCCATGTATAACTTTACATTCCACCCTCCATATGTGCAGTTCTGCATCCGCAGATTCAACCATCCAGGGGTCATGTAGTACTGTAGTACATATTTATTGAAACAAATCCACATACAAGTAGACCCACACAGTTCAAACCCACACTGTTCAAGGGTCAACTGTACTTTAAAGGAGCAAATTTTATGGTATATAAATATCTCTCAATAAAGCTGTTTTTAAAGTTGAGGGGGTCACTTTAGGATTAGGGGACTTGTGTCTTGCTCAATCTCTCACTCTCTTGCTTGCTGGCTCTGATGGAAGCCAACTCCTGTGCTGTGAGCTCCCCCACAAAGTGGCCCACATGACAAGAAACTGAGGGAAGCCTCCAACTGACAGTCAACAAGGAACTGAGGCCCTCAGTCCAACAGCCCACAAGGAAATGAATTCCTGCCCACAACCATCTGAGTAAACTTGGGAGCAGATCCTCCCCCAGTTGGGCCTTGAGATGACAAGAGCCCTGCTGAGACCCTGAATGCAGCCTCACCAGAGACTCAGATCCAGAGGTCCCAGCTAAGTTGCGTCAGATTCCTGACCTACAGAAAATGTGAGATAATAAATGTTTTGTTGCAATGAATGATTTCCTATGCAGAAACGGATAACCAGAATATCATTTTATTTTTCTCTGAAATGTCCAGATTCATCCTACTTGGTAACAGCCACACAGCAAATTATTTAACAATCAATCCTTTGACCCAGAAACAGACAGCTACCTCGTGCTCGGCGAGGAGTGCTGAGGGGATGGCCATTGGTTTCACACCAGCCCAAAGGAAATATATCCATGGATTCCACATTCACAATAAATTCAGGTATGGGTTTCTTAGAACCTGTTTAGATTTAAAAAAATTTTTTAAAAGACTATTAAATAGCTTTCTTCATAAACTACTTTCTAGACAATGTTCTAGTAGACAGTGTTCTACTGTTGCAATAATACAGACACAAAGTCTCTTAAGGAAGTTCCCTTTACACAGAAGTCATACTTTTTCATGTGTGACAAACATTAAGAGAAAAAGCAAACTGTCCCCCAAGCGTAACTGTATAAAGACCAAAACAGGTAGTCAATGTACAGGGTCACCCTTAGTTAGGGAATAGCAAATAAGCACCTAGAACTACCAGTAATATCATTCAGATGGTTGACAAATATGGTCGTCAATTCCATGAAATAACTGGAAAATAAAAGGCAAACGTTATAGTTCTACTCAATAAAAACATTACTTCTGGTACTCAGAAACAAGCCAGAAGTTAGATTGGTGGGCTCAAGTCAGAAAGTGATGTAAACAAAGTTGCTCAGCAGGGGTTGCATAAACATGTACATCCAATACTGTCCTTGACACCTATGTTAAAGGCCGATTCTACAAACTGGGAACAACAGTAAGGACCGAGTCTGACTACTCAGCAGTGAAAAAAAAGAAACCCAGGCATAGTTAGCTGTAGTGCTGAGTACTCGCATACTACTTTCTGTCCACAAACCTGTCCCATCACTGAATATTACTTTTAGCATAATATATCTTTTCAATTTTACATACTTTTTGGTTCTACTGGTTGGGGGCAACCAAAATATAATCTCTTGAATAAGCTAGTTACTAATGCTCATGCTCATGTATTTTGGTCACATCAAAATATATGCTATTTAACTTGTATTTTCCTGTTCAAGAAAACAGGGGGCCATATAAGTGAAGGCTTTTATTCATATTCATTTCCTAAAATTTGAAGGTCAAGGACAGGAGGATGAATTTTTAGCTCAGAGTCTTACATTACAAATTAGAAGTCTCTGAACAAGACCCCTATTTAGCTAATCAATTAAGTTTAACAAGCCACATTACAGGGGTAAACAGGAAGGCAAAGAAGAGTGGTCAGACGAAGGCTTCTCAGGGGTGTTGATGCTTACCCTCCAACTGGAGCCACAGGTAGGAGCCTCTCACTGCAGTAATGGTGGCAACGCACACTTCTTCAGGGAGAAGAGGGTTCACTGCCTCAAGCTTCATGTTCTCCTTAAATTCATGCTCAGAAATTGACTAGAAGATAAATTAATCAAATACATACTCAGTATTAACTCACGTGCTCATCTGAGAGAACTTTCCAAGTAACAGTTAATCCTAGAGCAACTCCTCCATTCCACACCCCAGGGTAACTGTCCCTTTCCCTCCCTACAGAAGATAAGATTTATCCTCCAGAGGGTAAAACAACAGATCCCTGGGCAGGAGGACACAGGAACTATTGAGGGCATGCATGCTGTCCAGAACAGAGATTAGCATGTGGAATGCTGAGGCCCAGTCCCTGCTACTACCCTCCATGAGAGCAAATGGAAGAGACTTCTTGTGGCAATATGAAGCACAAGAAGGAACACATAAAGACATGGATTTAGGTTTCCCCAACAAATGGCCAGACAGATCTTACCCAATAGGGAAGTTCAAGGTTGACAAGCCCCACCCACATGCTCAGAGCTTCCAATCAGCTTTTTCTTTTAGTCTCCCATTTCTTAAATATAAGCAAGCAAATTCCACCAAGGAATTACCAGATATCTAAACATATGAAAACTAGAGACCAAAACAGATAAAACAAGCAACTTGGAGAAAAAAGATTATGTAAGAAGAAAACTCACAAAAGGTGGGGGTAATTAACATCTTCTGAAAGATGAGAAAAACTATTGCATCTTTAAAATAAGAACAGTATGTTATTAAAAATATTCAGAAATAGTTTTTAAAAATTAAAAATGTGATATCAAAAATTAAAAACTCAAAATAAGGGTTGAAAGATAAAGTTTAGGAAATCTTCCAGCAAGCAAAGCAAAAAAAAAAACCCCTAAGAAACAGGAAAAGCGGTGGGGGTGGGGAGGGTGCGGCAAAATTGGAGGCCTGGTCCAGAGGGCCACCAAAATGAGAATTCCAGAAGGAGAAGAGAGAAAAAGAAAAGGAAATCAAAGAAGAGATCCAAGGGAACTTCCCAGCACAGAGAGGCGCAAGTTTCCAGAGAGAATGTGCTCTCCACACCCCAGCACATGGGTGAAGACAGGCCAAGCCATAGCTTGACACTGAAAGGGAGTGACAAAAGAGATTCTATAACTTTCCAGGGATAGAGAAAAGGGCAGGTCATATATGAAAGATCAAGAATAAGAATGGCTTTCAACTTCTCAATACCAACACTATAAGGTAGAAAACAACTGAGGTTTTCAAAATTCTAAAGTGAAATAACTTGCATTCTAAAATTCCACATTGAGCCAAACGATCAGTCAAGTTAGTAGAGTGAACATATTTTCAAACACCAAAAGTCTACTAACACTTACATCTCTTGCATCCCATTTCAGGAAGCTACTGAGAGACAGGCTCCATCAAAACAAGGGAGTAAACCAAAAAAGAAGAGGCCATGAGATATATAAAACAGGAATCCCAAGTCCTAAGAAGAAGAAGAGGCAATTCCTTGGGTGACACAGCAGAGCAGTTTCCAGAATTAAAACTACATGGCAAGCCAAGACAGTAACCTGTCTAAAAAGAGGTTGCTAAGAGGGGTGTCTCTAAAAAATATATATTAGACATGACAGATTTCCTGATACGCTAATAGTTTTGAGAATCTACTGGAAGGTGTGGGAAGAACTAGTATTATAAGCAAAGAAAACTAGGCTATGAAAAACAAAGCGATTATTAACTTGAGGACAAATAAAAGAAGAAAATAATCGTAAAATACTACACTGCTAATCTGTGAGTAACACCTAAATGCCCATGATAATGTAAATACTCAAATTCAGACTTAACCGAGAATTGTAATATCACTCTAATAGGAAGAGCAGATAGGTAAGACAGAGGAGAAAGGTAAGGTAAAATAGCTAGATTACTCACTTACTGTAATACAGAATTGAGAGACACATCTAAAATTAACTCAAAAGATAGCAGCGAATTATAAGTGAGGAAGTATAAATATGAGAATAACAAACAGTGAGAAGAATAGGAAGTGAATACTTCTGGGAAGGGAAGCCATGGAAAGGGACAGAGCAGGAAACTGTTGTTTTATGTTCTAAGCTTTTTATTGCTGTTTGGCTCTGTAAACCATAAATAAGTTTAATAATTTTCTCTCCTTAATATTTCGACATTTTTTCATATTAATGGACCATCAAAACTAATCATAAACTAAAATTTTAAATTCACATGATTTCAGCTAATAAAAAAAACCAAATTGATAAACTGTTAAGCTAATTAAATTAACTTCCTCAGCAAATGAAATTTTCCTTGGACCATTTTATTACAATCAACAAGAGGCGTTTTGGGGTTGCATGAGAGAACTGGCTTCAGAGTAAACATCATTACAGCAAGGGAAGCACAGCAGTCCCCAGCAGCCCCGAAGCAGTGGCCCTGAGGGGACAGGATTCTCACCGGAGGGAAGCACCTCTGGGGAGCAGCTTCAGCACCACACTGTTTGAGGTAGTCGGCCCAATCAAAGTCCTGGCCTGGGTAGCCTAGGTAGGGACAAAAGAGCAATGATTCACACCTCACATGCCTGCCTGGCTTTGCCACTCTGCCAGGTGTCCACCCACAACTTCTAATTTTGCTAATTTGAGGACTTTGATCATTTTAGAGAGGGGAAATAACACCCTATTAAATCCAAAGTATTAATTTTATAAAATAGAGCAACTCTGGATAAATTTTTAAACTCACACTTCAAATTAGGCATTTATTTGAACAATATTTTATATGATTAGTTGCTGACAATTTACCAAAAGAATTTAAGACAGTTATGACTGAATTTGATTTGTGCTAATAAATCCCATCTCTAAAGGAGAGAGACCCAGGGTCTAAAGGAAAAGAGCAACCTACAGCACTATCTAATCGGTGAAGACTTTTTTCTTTCGTAAAGCTATTCCCTTAAACATGTCTTAGCAACTACTAATATTCCCAGCACAGGTTTCAGATTCGTGTTCTATAGAATCTCAGTGCTCTATAAGCTGAATCATGAATTCATTTCAGGAAAAAAGCTGAGCTTAATTCCCCGCTTAAGTCTACAGGTTCTTGGCAGAAGCCCCTCTAACCTGACACCCTGATGGCACCGGCTCTGTGCAAGGAGCTGGACTGAGTCTGGCTGCCTCGCCGTGTCTGAGCTCACCTCCGCTCCCCAGAGCTCAATTTCCCACAGGCACAGAGCAAGCTACTCAAGAGCACACCAGCCTACAGCCAAACAGCCCCTGCAGTCACCTCCTCTGCCCACCTCAGAGTGGCACCATGTTCTCTCTGCCTCCCCCTCAATTCCTGACAGTAAATTAACTACCATTTTTAATTACATAATCTACTACTTTCCTTCTACTGATATTTACAAAGACAGCTGAGTTGTCTACAACAATGCTGAGAGAGGTGATATCTTTAATTTTTTTTTCTTCTCATGTAACGGCAGCGGGCAGGATAAGGAACTTGGGATGTTCAGAGCATTCCTGCAAAGCAAGAACTTGCTCCTGTACGTATGTCCCCCCAACCATCACCGCCAGGCAGGCACTTCCACTGTCTGTTCACTGATGAGGGAGAACCTGGGGGGTTGTTACGGTTTTCCCCTATTTACTGCCATTCTCACTTTTGTTTCCCCCGTGACTAGTCCAATGCCTGGCTCAAAGCAAACATTCCACAAAATGTTTGATGGATGAATGAAGGCTGAACGGAAGACAAAGGTTCGGAGTCTGTGACTCTTATTAACAGAAAAGAGCACTTCCAGCCCAGTGTTCCAGCAATCACCATTTAGAAAGTGAAGCTATGTTTTACCAAGAGCTTACCAATAAAGTATATACACAGCCAGTCAAATAATCTGATTTGCTGACATAAAAATCAGATAAACACCTTACACTTCCAGATACTCTAAGTTAAAAAAATACCTGAAATTTCAGCTCAAATAAGTCATATTTAGTAACCTTGATTAAAGGGTCAAAGATTAAATTTTGCAAAGTTGCAAACATGAGGAAAATGAGTTGCTACCTTCCTACTTACAGCCTGAGTTCTACTTTTGACCATAAATCTCCCTCTGAGGTCCAAAGAGTCTCCCTCTAAGAGGAGGCCCAGAAACATAAAAATCAGTAATCTACCTCCTAACTCTGGCTCTAAGGCCTCTTCTCATAAATCAGCTCCCAACACTCATTGCATCCTACCCTCACCCCTGTTGCCTCCCAGCAGACACAGATGGAATGAACTAAGGAAGCTGCATGGAACCCCAGGATGTTATGAAGATATTTATCAAGGTAGTAGGACATACTTTATTTACTAGGTTTCTTTTTTTTTTTTTTTTTTCCAGTATGCGGGCCTCTCACTGTTGTGGCCTCTCCCGTTGCGGAGCATAGGCTCCGGACGCGCAGGCTCAGTGGCCATGGCTCACGGGCCTAGCCGCTTCGTGGTATGTGGGATCTTCCCAGACCAGGGCACAAACCCGTGTCCCCTGCATCGGCAGGCGGACTCTCAACCACTGCGCCACCAGGGAAGCCCTAGTTTTTTGGTTTTTTAAAAAATATTTATTTGGTTGCACCTGTCTTAGTTGTGGCAGGCGGGCTCCTTAGTTGTGGCTCGCCAGCTCCTTAGTTGTGGCATGCATGTGCAATCTAGTTTTCTGACCAGGGATTGAACCTGGGCCCCCTGCATTGGGAGCGCAGAGTCCTAATCACTGTGCCACCAGGGAAGTCCCTATTTACTAGTTTTTAAGCTTAATTTATAACTTTTAAATATGTAGATACTGGAATATAGGTCTTTGTTTACTCTCGTCTTGGGCCCACAAAACATTAAGGACAGGATTGGGTGTGAGGAGAGGGGGGGACAAAAGATCCAGGTAAAGCCATCTGATAAATCTCATTTTGAAGCAAACAAATCAGAAAAGAATGAATACACACCAGGAGGGGGACTGATGTGTAAACCATTCTTCAGACCCCACTGCACAGGGAAAATACCAGGACTGTCAGCATGACACACGAAGGATCGCTGTGCACGACTCTCTGGTCGCAAATCATCCATTTCCACCAGAAAATACTTCTCATCAAAAACCTGTATGTATGATTTAACACATAAAATAGACAAATTTTGATTTTTTAATTGGGGTATAGTTGCTTTATAATGTTGTGCTAGTTCCTGCTGTACAACGAAGTCAATCAGCTATATGTGTACATATACCCGCTCCCTCTGGGACCTCCCTCCCACCCGTCCCACCCATCTAGGTCACCACAGAGCACCGAGCTGAGCTCCCTAAGCTATATAGAAGGTTCCCACCAGCTGTTTTACACATGGTAGTGTATATATGTCAATCCCAATACGTGTATGTTTACGCATGTGTGCGCACACACACACACGTCATTTCCTTGGCATAGCTGAACGTGTTACAAAAGTTAATAGCCACGTTAATAGTAACATTAAGCGTTTTTTAATACTACTACTAAGCACTCAGTAAATGTTATCTCTGTGTCAGGCACTGTTTAAATGCTTTTTTTGTATTAATTCAGCTTTAATCTTCCTAACACTCTAACGAGGTACCATTATCAACCCCATTTTGCAGAAAAGGAAACTGAGTTTAAAAAGCAGTTAAATAACCTGCTCCATGTTACACTGACAGGAAGAAACAGAACCTAGATTTAAATCCAAGTTGTTGAGCTCCAAACAAAGCTTAGTTCAGGCTCAGTGAGGAGTCAACTACACCAGTTTATTAGATCAGATCCTAGCCTAGTTTCAAATGCCAAAGAGAAGGTTTTATGAAACTCCCCTGGCTCCTTACCACCTACCCTTCAACTTCAGGAAGGACCTTCTGATTCCACTGCAGGTTCAGAATCCCTTCTTGTTCTTTTTTTCCCCCTCCTTTTGTGAAGTTATTCTTTTTTTTTTTTTAAATAAATTTATTTATTTTGTTTTATTTATTTTTGGCTGTGTTGGGTCTTTGTTGCTGCACGCAGGCTTTCTCTAGTTGCGGCAAGCGGGGGCTACTCTTTATTGCGGTGCATGGGCCTCTCACTGGGGTGGCTTCTCTTGTTGCAGAGCATGGGCTCTAGGCGCATGGGCTTCAGTAGTTGTGGCTCATGGGCTCTAGAGCACAGGCTCAGTAGTTGTGGCACACGGGCTTAGTTGCTCCGCGGCATGTGGGATCTTCCCGGACCAGTGTTTAAACCCGTGTCCCCTGCCTTGGCAGGCAGATTCTTAACCACTGTGCCAGCAGGGAAGCCCCCTTCTTGTTCTAAGAATAATCTTCTTCTAAGGTAAGGAAAATTTAAATCTCAACAGGTCAGACGATTTAGTGTCCACATAACTATTCCTCTTGTCACACTTGACTTTTGGTTCTACTTTCAGTAAATGGGCTTCTGCTCTACTCTTAAAACGAAATCCTCTACCTTATGCCTCAGTTCTAGTTACTGAGTAACTGGGCCTTGACAACCTGCCCAGTTCTTGTGGTTACTTCTAACAAGAACCTCGCTTTTGTCAGTCTTCCAAAAGATTAAAGTCTGGATCTGGAATCCATGGCTGGAGCAATCCTACTGGCAGATCTTGTGACACTAATCAACTGTTCCCCACACATCACCCAACGAGCCCTGCACCTAGCTGGACACTGATGACACTGCCTGCCTCCAAACTTTTCAGATACCGTGGGCCACCTGCCGCTTAAATCTCCTCTATAGTTATGTACAGCCAGGCCTGCCCCAAAGAATGTGCATCCTACTACTCTGGTGCCCAGACTTTGGTTAGCTGGGGCAGCCAAGCTCTGACAGAGGAATGGGCCACAAAGAACCAGACATTACAAATGTAAAATGTGCACAGAACTAATTCTAACCTCACAGCTTAGGAGAAACAATGGGTTGGATTAGTGGAGTTTGAAGATTAAAACACTACCAATTTCCTAAACCAGTCACCCTGACAAGAATTCTTACCAAGAGAGTTGCCTCCATTTTACCTTAACAATTGTAGCAGGAGAGATCCCAAAAGGAGACCAGGGATCCACAGCTTCCAATTTCATATTTACAGAGAATGAATGAGTGCCGATCACTTGTTTATCCTGAATGTAAATGCCAAGAGGGAATAAAATATAGTATCTGCACATTAATTTTATACTCATATATAGCTGAATACTACTCTTAATTAAAATAATGGAACTGTCCAGCTTCTGGTAAATAATCTAATCCTATAATTGTCTTCCCAGCCTGGAAAAAATTATTTAGGAAAAAAAAACCCAAAGGAAGCACTCCTACTCTCTACATTCGGAACACGAGGGTCATACAGAGAAAAAACAAGTTTATTTTATAACAAGTCAAGGCTATGTAGTTAAGAGTAGAAAAGAAAAGACTCAAAATGCTTTAAGAGCGCTTCGGGAAAAAACCTGGACTACTTTTAGGAAAAAAGGATGATCATCACTCTCGCTAGCCTTCACACCTCTTCCCTCCTTCAGGCATCACAGCACTCTCACTGACGCCAGGGGTTATTTTGTGCTTTGCAGCTCCCCCATATTGCTTTACTCTACTGTGAGAAGATAAGTACCTATCTACAACATTTTTGTTTTTACCTTAAATAAGTAAGATGGTAATGGCTCTTCCTCCTCCTCTTTCACTTTGGCCAAGATCTCTTGCCACTCAACTTCAGTTTTCAGATGTCTGATGGCTTTAGTTAAAACAAGACAGGATGCTTTAAGTGATGTGAGAACTGACACATTTTATAACTGCTCTGAAAGCATTCACATAAAAAAGTCACCTTCCACTGGGAAAAGGAAGGGGTTCAAGCCCACTTATACCATCTTTACTCACAGAACTTATAACTTTAACTTCAGTACCTTGTCTCCTCTGTTCAGAACCTGGGTAGTGGTTTGGTGAAAATACCTACAGTAAGATCATAAGGATTGCTGTTGTCCACAAAATAATATAATACAGCATCCAAATTGGGGCACATAATAATGAATGTAAATTGATTCAAACATTAACTCCTGTTTTAATATTATTGGGATATCTTTTAATCAACAATTTGCTTTGAACTCAAGACCTGTCCTACTCCTGTAACTATGTACATGCTACCTAGAGAATTTTTCTTCAGTTTTGGTAACGGATCAGTATGAGTTGGGGCAGAAGTTAGTAAAAGTTGGAGCAGAAGGTATATCAATATGTGTGGCAAATTACTAAGGCAATAAAGCCAAAAAAAAAAAAAAAAAGGCATTTAACTACTCCATATACATTTTTTCAATATCTCTATTATGTAAACTAACAAAGGCTTCCATAATATGCAGAATAATGTATTTTTCAGTCTCATAGATATTAATAAAAATATAATAAACAATAATGTAATATTAAAAGAAAAATGTTATATTGCTCCTCACCTGATGGGGGCTGAAGCTCATATCCCTGTTGAGCAGCCCAACCAATATGATGAAGAAATGGATCCAAGTAATACAACCAATGTTCAAAATTATCAGAACTCTCAAGTCCTTCATAATGCAGCCTCAGCCTTCCTCCAATGTTATCTACTACAGTAACAATCCAAGTACTTAAAGAGTCCTGGAAAGCTTGACATTCCAGCCTGGAACCTGGAGCAATGAGATCTAAAGGATTCCTCCCATTACGGAGCTGTAGGTAAAAAAAGCAAAATGATTATATAAGAGAGGTAACATAATATTTTTAAAATCAAGTTTTAAATGAACTCAAATTAACCTTTATATTTTTACCCATTCAAAGCTAGTGACACTGAACTGCCTAATATCATACAAGTCTCTATAGTATTATTTCTGGTGATATGAAAATATTTATCTTAAAGAAAGATTTCTGTCTCTAGGACTATATTATAGTTTCATCTAGAAAGAATTTTTAAAATATCATTACTTAGTCTCTGTAAAAGCAAATATGATCATCATTTAAAAAAAAAATCAAATATGACAAAAGTCAAAATCCCCCACAATCCTACCTCTAGGAAAGAACCATGATAAACACTTTGGCATATACTCTCTGAGAATGGGTTTTCTACACACAAGTCAACATCCACCCATGTCTATCTTTTTCTCTTTTGTATTTTTTGAAAAATGTATATTGTTTTTCAATGTGTGTTTGTCACTTAATATTTCATAGCTATCTTTCTATTATAGCACATATAAATCTCCCTCATTCTTTTAATCTGTTTTATTAACATTATGTATTATACATGGGCAGTAATTTATCCACTTATCTGCTGATGGCATTTCAGTTCTGATTTTTTTACTCATTTCACAACGATGTTCTTATGAATGCAATGAGTGTTCTGATTACACTGAGGGAAAGGAAGAGTTTAATTCTCACTCTCTAGATACATATTAAAAGCTAGATAAAAGAATAAAAACAAAGGCTGATTCCAATATCATCACTTAACCACTTCTTAATGTTCAAACTTACACTTCTTTCCTAATAAGAACTGCTCGGACTTCCCTGGTGGCACAGTGGTTAAGAATCTGCCTGCCAATGCAGGGGACACGGGTTCAAGCCCTGGTCTGGGACGATCCCACATGCTACGGAGTAACTAAGCCCGTGCACCACAACTACTGAGCCTGTGCTCTAGAGCCCGCGTGCCACAACTACTGAACTCGTGTGCCACAACTACTGAAGCCCGCATGCCTATAGCCTGTGCTCCGCAACAAGAGAAGCCACTGCAATGAGAAGCCTGCACACCGCAACCAATAGTTGCCCCTGGGCAGCAACAAAGACCCAACGCAGCCAAAAATAAATTTATAAATAAATTTATAAAAAAAAAAAAGAACTGCTCTATGACACTTACATATATATGCAAAAGAACACATGAACAAATGAAGGAACACATTCACAGCTAAAGATAAGAATAGCAGAATCAAGGTCAATGTACTGCAGGATACTTATTAATTCATTTGTTCATGATTTCATTCATTCATTCAAATGTTACTGAGTGTTTAGCCGGGCCCAGACTAAACGTAATTAAATGAGTCAGAGTACAGGCATACATCTGAGATATTGCAGGTTCAGTTCCAGAGCACTACAATAACGTAAATACTGCAATAAAGTGAACCATACTAATTTTTTGCTTTCCCAGTGCATATAAAAATAAAGTTTAGGGCTTCCCTGGTGGCGCAGTGGTTAGGAGTCTGCCTGCCGATGCAGGGGACACGGGTTCGTGCCCCAGTCCGGGAAGATCCCACATGCCGCGGAGCGGCTGGGCCCGTGAGCTATGGCTGCTGGGCCTGCGCATCCGGAGCCTGTGCTCTGCAACAGGGAGGCCACAGCAGTGAGAGGCCCGCGTACCGCAAAAAAAAAAAAAATAAAGTTTACACTATATTGTAGTCTATTAAGTGTGCAATAGCATTGTCTTAAAAAAAAAAAAAAGCACATATATTAATTTAAAAATACAAAACAAAAACCAATTACAATAGTAACATCAAAGATCACCGATCAGAGATCACCATACAAATATAAAAATAATGAAAAGTTTGAAATATTGTGAGAATTACCAAAATGTAACACAGAAACACAAAGTGAGCAAATACTGTTGGAAAAATAGTGCCGACACACTTGCTCAAAGCAGGGTTGCCACAATGCTTCAAATTGTAAAAAATGCGGTGTCTGAAAAGCACAATAAAGTGAAGCACAATGAAATGAGGTATGCCTGTATAAAATATAAAGATCACCTAGAAACAGAGTGTTCGCCAATCAAGTTTAAAGAGGAATTGTGAATGGATCACAGAATTAAATATAACAGTTAACACTATAAAACATTTAGAAGAAAATATAGGAGTAAATCTATATGACCTTGGGTTAAGCAAAGCCTTCTTAGATAAGACTCCAAAAGTACAAGCAACAAAAGAAAAAGATAGATAAATTGGATGACATCTAAATAAAAAACTTTTGTTCTACAAACAATACCATCAAGAAAGTGAAAAGACAATCTACAGAATTGGAGAAAATATTTAAAAATCATATATCTTGATGTAGACTTGTAATCAGAATTTATAAGGAACTCTTACAACCCAATAATAAAAAGATAAATAACCCAATTTAAAAATGGGCAGATATTTCTCCAAAAAAGCACATAGAAATATGCTCAGTATCATTAGTCAATAGGGAAATGCAAATCGAAGTGAGATATTACTTCACACCCACTAGGATAGCTACAACCAAAAAGAGAATAACGGGTGTTGCCAAGGATGTAAAGAAATTGGAACCTTCATAAACTGCATTTCACGTATGATACAAAGAATGTTGCTGGTACGACAGATAGTGACAAAATATAACTTAGAAACGTCATAATCAATACATTTATTTCACAAAAACAAGAAATCTATTTTCACCAACAAGCTCAAAAGCTATACTAATTTAAAAGAACTGCTGAAAGCAGGTAGGTGGTGGTCCAGTGTCTTCCGAGCAAAAGAAAAGGGGTCTCAAGTCACCTGGTGTGGGAGTTACAAATGTCCATGCTGAAGTAGAGTCAGCCCTTGCTCAGTTCCAAGTGAGAGCTCAAAATGGCCACATTTTCCAACTGAGTGAAAGAATCTGGAAAACTAGATTTTCATGTGTTTGCAACTAATTCAAAAACCTTTTATGCGCTAAGCAAGCCACCAGTTTGCAACCTCTGAAGGTAAGTTTACACCCCCCAATACCTATGCCTATGTCTGTACGAATAGTGCTGATCTGTCTTGGAGTGGTAAATGAGCATGCAATTTTAAGATTCCTTGGACAGGAAGATTGGAAGGGTTTTCCACACTGATTCTGGAAGCAATAATACTCACGCCCTCTAGCAGCGGAACAGGAGGACTACATGCTCCCATCAGGGTCTGCTGCAGAAACTCATCCAGATCAGACACTTTATCTCTGATGCCTAGATGAAGGAATCATACTGTCAGCCACAAAACACACAGAAATTAAACTAAGCAGAATACAGAGAAACTAAACGAGTGAAAATGGTTTAGAGGTTCATGTGTCATTTTAATATTTAACAGCCCAAAATATTGCTTCTTTGACAGCTTAAAAATAATCCTCCTCTAGACAGAGCTACTTCCTGGTTAGTTTAATAAGAGTTGTATCCAGAAAAAAGAGAATAGGCCCAACTCCCTGTTAGTATAATTTTACCCAAAAATGAACTACTTTATTTTTTATTATGGAAATTTTCAAATATATAGAAAAATAGAGAAAACAGTATAATGAATCCCCAGCTTCAAAAACTGTCACTTCATGGTCAACCTTTATATCTAGACCAGGAGCTGTTAGCAAATGACAAAGTGTGGGCTAAATCTGGCCTGCTGTCTTTACTGTAAATAAAGTTTTATTGGAACACAGCCAACATCATTTTTTAAGTACTGCTTTCACATTACAAAGGTAGAGTTGAGCAGCTGTGACAGAAACCACAGGGCCTGAAAAGTCTAAAATATTTTACTATCGGGTCCTTTATAGCTACTTTGTCAACCCTGATCTACATCCTCACATACTCCCCCCGCCCCCTGCGACCCAACCATGGATTATTCAGAAACCAATTCCTGATATCACGTAATTTCATCTAATATAATCTCAGTATGCATTTCTAAAAGAAAATAACTTTTTATATAACCACAATAACATCACACCTTTAAAAATTACAATAATTCCTTCATATCAAATACCTAGTCCATGTTCAACTTTCCAAAATGTCTCAAAAATGATTTTTTCAATTTGTTTGGTCAAATCATGATACAAATGAGAGCCATACATTGCAAATGGTTAATATATCAACTAAATCTCTTTTAATGTGTACGTATACCCCACTCCCTCTTCTTCTTGCAGCATATTTGTTAAGACTCAACATTTTGTCCTAAATGGAGTTTTTCAGAGTCTGGTTTTACTGGTTGCCTCCTTGTGGTAACCAGTTGCTCTACTGTCCTTTTCATTTTCTATAAATCAGTATTTAGATCTAGAGGCCTGATCAAATTCAGATTTGACTCTCTGGGGTTGGGGGTAAGATTACTTCATAAATGGAGTTGTATTTTTCCATCAAGAGGCACATTCGGGCTTCCCTGGTGGCGCAGCGGTTGAGAGTCCGCCTGCTGATGCAGCGGACACAGGTTCTTGCCCCGTTCCGGGAAGATCCCACATGCCGCGGAGCGGCTGGGCCCGTAAGCCATGGCCGCTGAGCCTGCGTGCCCGGAGCCTGTGCTCCGCAACAGGAGAAGTCACAACAGTGAGAGGCCCGCGTACCGAAAAAAAAAAAAAAAAAAAAAAAAAAAAAGAGGCACATTCATTCTGGTTGTCTCTCCTTCTGTGATGTTAGCAGCTTTTAATGGTCACTACATAGATATACTGATTCATTAGGGGCTAAAAATGGTGATATTCTATCACCCCTTCTTCATTTACTAACCAAAATACTTCTAAAAAGAAAAATTTCTCTTCTTCTACTATTTGATCACACAAAGAAGGCAGGATATATGCTTGATTCTCTTTATTCTTTCTCTGTATTTACCAGCCTTCAAAATTATCAGTTGGTTCTCCAGCATCGTCCCAAAGCGACCAATGAGGGTTTTGTTTAAAAGATTCACCATGAAGTTACAGATTAAATCACATATATGTTTCAGGCCACTGCAGCTACTGTCCTATTGATGCTCAAAGTGTCTCATCTTTAAGAAGAGGGGGTCTCTTCAGGTTGGCTCCTGAGTCCTTTGACATAACCGTAGTAAATAGTTATTGATCTTTTTTTCACTTTTGGTATAAAAAGATGTTCCGTGCTCCTCTTGTACATTTCCTGTCCCAGTCCAGCTTTATCCCACAATACACAAATAACGATTTCAAAATAACATCAACTCTACCACCAACAATATGATTACTAAACACAGCTTGAGTTGTTGTTGCTACTTCGGTAATTTTTTTGGTTCCTTTTGGTATAGCCTTACTAGGGACATATATTTAAATTACTGTATTTGCAAGTCACTGAAATAGTTGTTCTCTGGATAGTTACTTCACAAGCTCCATACACAGGTTTCTTTATTTGCTTCTGCATTTTTTTTTTAAATTGCCTTTTTCTTTTTTTTTTTTGTGGTACGCGGGCCTCTCACTGTTGTGGCCTCTCCTGTTGCGGAGCACAAGCTCTGGACGCGCAGGCTCAGCAGCCATGGCTCACGGGCCCAGCAGCTCTGTGGCGTGTGGGATCTTCCCGGACCGGGGCACGAACCTGTGTCCCCTGCATCGGCAGGCGGACTCTCAACCACTGTGCCACCAGGCAAGCCCCACAAATTACTTTTTTAAATTCTGCTTTATAAGTTATATAAGATATTTACATGGTTCACAATTCAAATCTACAAAATAAGGTACATTCAGAAAAATCCACCTTTTAACCTTGTCCCCTTCATCCTATTCCCTTCTTTACCCACAGGCAACTTTTTAAAATGGTGTATTCCTTATTGTTAATCAACTATAGCTCGATTTAAAAAAAAGATTCCTTTAGTTTTAAAAAACGAAGTTAACACACACATACACAGGCATTCATACATCTTCCTCCTCCCTCATTCAATACATATTTTTCTTTATTCATATAACAAGATATCTGGAGACCATTCCTTGGATATATGTACATGGACCCACCCTGTTTCTTTTTTTAATGACTGATTGCACCTTTTATTATGAAGTACTCTTCTTTGGAAAGGTGATATATATTGATACACACACACACACACACACACACACACACACACACACAGGAGTATTACTTAGCCATAAAAAGAATGAAATAATGCCATTTGCAGCAACATGGATGAACCAAGAGATTATCACTCTGCTGTACACCTGAAACCAATGCAACATTGTAAATCAACTACACTTCAATTAAAAAATAATAATAAAGTACCCTTCTTTGTTTCTTACAGTGCTTTCTGATCTGAATTCCACCTTTGTCAGATATCAAGACTGAGACTCCTGCTTTCTTTTCTATTTGCATTTGTCTATGTATCTTTGTCCATCCTTTTATGTTTATTCTTTCAGAATATCTCCATTTAGGTATGTCTCCTGTAATAGCACAGAAGTGGGTTTTATTTTGTGAGCCAACCTGAATTGTTTACTTTTAACAGAAGAGTAAGCCCATTAACATTTATTTATATTACCAAAAGATACGACCTCAATTCTGTCATATTGTTAAGTATTACATAAATTGCTTGTGTATGTGTACAGTCTTTCACTATGTGATCTATTTTATTTAAATATATACTTTTTCTTTTTAAAAGCTATCTTTTGGCATTTACAAAGGTTTGTGTTTTTATTTCTTCTGGTTACTTTTTTTTTTTTTTTGTGGTACACGGGCCTCTCCCTGTTGTGGCGTCTCCCGTTGTGGAGCACAGGCTCTGGACGTGCAGGCTCACCGGCCATGGCTCATGGGCCCAGCCGCTCCGCGGCATGTGGGATCTTCCTGGACCGGGGCACGAACCCGTGTCCCCTGCATCGGCAGGCGGACTCTCAACCACTGCGCCACCCCGGAAGCCCCTACTAATATCTTTATATAACAATTTTAGTCCTCTCTATTTTCGGACTATTTTCTATTTCTTTTTTTTTTTTTTAAATAAACAATACTAAAGTTAGCTATAATGTCTTTCTTCTCCTCTCTTTCAGCATCTCATTTCAGGTAAAATAGCCTTTTACTCCCAGTTAACACTTAAAAGGCAATTAGTTAAATTACTAGGCAATAAACCTGTTTTAAAAGGGGAGGAGGGATGAGTAAGCTTATACCACTGTATTCACTTGCTCGCCCCACTGTGGTCACATTTTTTTAGTTAGACTGTATTTATGTTGTCAGACCATGTAGCCTTAATATACTATACTGTCTCTCTTACAACAATCATTTAGCTCGAAGTTCTACAGTCATATATACATTTAGTGTTTCACTAACAATTCTCAAGCTAATGTTTCTTCATTTGTTTTTCTTTTCTTTTAAAAACATTAATTAATTAATTAATTTATTAATTTATTTTTGCAGTACGCAGAACTCTCACTGCTGTGGCCTCTCCCGTTGCGGAGCACAGGCTCCAGACGCGCAGGCTCAGCGGCCATGGCTCACAGGCCTAGCCGCTCCGCGGCGTGTGGGATCTTCCTGGACCAGGACATGAACTCATGTCCCCGGCATCGGCAAGCGGACTCTCAACCACTGCACCACCAGGGAAGCCTGCTCTGGAAGGATTTTATTCTACCCTTTTTTTCCTCTTTTTTTAATTATCCTAACTTGACCTTGTATGAGACTCAACTGAAATCGTTCTCTCTTGTTCATGTTTAAATGAGGTGAATTTTCCTATACTCCTAAGATGTGATAGTGGGCCAGGTAGCTTCATGTCTCTAGAGCTTCCTCTTACATTGTTTTTTCACAGAATGTTAAGGGCAAGCTAGAAGCCCACCGATAACCCAGGACTCTACATTTCTAAATACCATCCTTCAAAAAACAAAATGAAACAAAACAAAAAAACCTAGGGCTCCCTGGAGAAATGGCTGATTTCAGGGCTGAGGCAGGGAAAAGTTTCCTGAACAAGAAACTACTCAAAGAATAATGGGAACATAGCAAAGGATACATTTGCCAGCTTGAAGGGGTGTCCACTGGCCAAATCTAGGACAGTCTGAGCATCAAAATAAATAATGATAGTAAGGATTATAATCCATTGAATAAAATAATACTCATAAGTCTATACTGACATAGATACATAAATACACACATGCATACATAAATACCTGTATGTAAATGGTAGAAAAGAGAAAGCTCTTTCTATAGTAGAAAGCCAATTATGAAACGAAGAAGGAATTAGAAAATGCCATTTGGTAATCATTAGAGTAATAACTGTTTCAGATAAAAATTATCAATGGATGCCAAAAAAGGTGGGTGAAGTTTGAAGAGTAATGAGATAGTTACATAATCTCAAGGTATCTTCCCACAAGATACTAAGTAAAAACAGTAAAAGCAATTTTACAGTGGAAAAACTTGGCATATACCAATTTAATCAAGTGATGAAAGTTAATATCACAAGTTAGTTACAGGACAAACCAATAGCATGTGTCTCCTAAGATGATGCACCAGAAGGACACAGCATCACTTCTGCATTTCTCCTACCAAAAGTGCACAATTGGGCTTCCCTTGTGGCGCAGTGGTTGAGAGTCCGCCTGCCGATGCAGGGGACACGGGTTCGTGCCCCGGTCCGGGAAGATCCCACATGCCGCGGAGCGGCTGGGCCCGTGAGCCATGGCTGCTGAGCCTGTGCCTCCGGAGCCGTGCTCCGCAACGGGAGAGGCCACAACAGTGAGAGGCCCGCGTACCGCAAAAAAAAAAAAAAAAAAAAAAAAGTGCACAATCTGAATCTAAGTAAACATCAGACAAACCCAAATTGTGAGACATTCTAAAAAATAGCCAGCCTGTACTCTTCAAAAACGTCAATGCCAAGAAGGACAAAGAAAGGTTAAGGAAACTAAAAAGATATGACAGCTAAATGCACTGAATCCTGGACGAGGAAAAGACATGAGGAATAATGAACAGTACTCAACCCAGGACATAATGAACGTTCCTGGGAAAATCGGCCTGTACCTTTCAAAGATGTCAAAGTCATGAAAGTCAAAGAAAGCATGAGGAACTGTCCCAGATTAAAGGAATCTTAGGAGACAGGACAAATGAATGTTAACACATGATCCAGGATTTTCTTTTACTGTAGAAACATTTTACTACAAAAACATTATTGATAAAAACTGAACAAGGTCTATAGATTAAATAACAGTATTATATCAAAGTTAATTTCCTGATTTTATTTTATTGTGTTCATGAATGTCCTTGTTTTTAGAAGTAAAGGGTAAAAGGAAATCACATGTACAACTGACTCTCATGGTTCATTAAAAAAGCCTGTGTGTGTGTGTGTGTGTGTGTGTGTGTGTGTGAGAGAGAGAGAGAGAGAGAGAGAGAGAGAGAGAGAGGACAAAGTAAATGTGGTAAAATGTCAACATTTGGGGAAAGTTGGCAGTAAGTTCCCAAGAATTTTCTATAATATTTTTGCAAATCTGAAGTATTTCTGTAAATCTGAAATTATAAAAAAAATAAGAAGTTGAAAGTAAAGCATATAAGGTCTGGAATTTTCTTAAGGTCTGTCTTTCCTTTCTGCACATTTATACGACCCTTCTCTTTCTTTTGTCCTATTGTCTCTGTCCTACTTAATTTGGATTCTACTCCCAGTAGGGCTCTTTCCTGAAAGCGAGCTTCAGCTGGTTTATTCTAAGGGTCCACAGGTCCCAGACTGCTTGTAGGTCATAAGAGGGAGGACGATAAAATCAGAAAGAGAATCAATCTGGCCCAACGTACTCAAAGACAACCAGACCTACAAGTCTCAAACTTAAGAGAGCCTCACAGACCTACAGGATTATAAGCAACAGATGCTTCCTATGAATGTCATAAAAGCCTGAAGCTTAGTGAGCACAGAATATAATTTTTTTTAAAGGGAAATGTAAATTATTCCTTATAAATACTGTCATTCAAAATGCTAACCGAAAGAAGTTAGGAAGACCTATGTGCTTGGGAAACTGAAAACCTTAAGACTGTGGACAGCCCAAATTTTCCTACAGCAATACCACATCACGCCTTGATACAAAGTATCGCATTACCTTCCGGGGCTTCGAGGGTCTTCTTATTCTGCTCACACCACCCAATGGGGTAGAGGTCAGCCTTCCTGATGTCACACCAGAAGTCTGCTCTCCGGTCCTCCCCGTAGCCATCGTAGCGGAGGAGGAGCAACTGCTCACAGGTGGTAATGATGGTGGCAACCCAGTAGGTTTCAGGATCGGTTTTCACAACCACCTCCAGTTTCATCCCAGGAGCAAATCCATTCTGCAAACGTGTGTCCACCTGAACAGGGAAATGTTATTAACCACCAGGAAAACATCTCAAATGAATACTTCTTTGGCCAACATTCTTTAAGACTTACAATTCTGAAGCACTAAATGCAATAAAATCTTCTCAAGGGAAACCTGAGAAATTCCAATTCTAACTCACAGGAGTGATCCAAACAAAACAGGGACTAGCAATGCTGCTCTGTTCCATCTGACTCTGAAGGAGCTTTAAGAGAACTCAATATTCCACCAAAGCAGTCTATTATGATTATAGAATATGCTTTCTATTAAGTATACAAATCACTGAATGTTCACCATTTTAACAACCTTCAACACATTAAGTTTTCAAGAGTGATTTCTCGATCATTCAAAAGAAAATTTATGAAGCTAGAAAAGGTAAAGGACAAAAATAAGTTATACTGATAATAAATTAGTATAATATATACCATACAAAATGAGCCATATTTCCCAGTTTCCCTAAAACTGTCTGTGTTTACACCTGTTATTCTTGAATAATAATAATGCCTCTTATCTCTCTCAAAAGTGTCCTAATTTAGATGATAAATTATATGGTCACAAAGTTAGGGGTCTGCAATTCTGGAATTCCTGTATGTGTATACTAAAATTAAATAAATATATTATGGATAATGAGAGCCAGGTTTCTCACTGTGGGAGAAAGAAGTAAAAATAAGAAGAGGGGAATGGGACTTCCCTGGCAGTCCAGTGGTTAAGATTCCACGCTTCCACTGCAGGGGGCATGGGTTCAATCCCTGGTGAAGGAACTAAGATCCTGCATGCCATACGGCACAGCCAAAAAAAAAAAAAATAATAAAATAGAATAAAATTTTAAAAAGAAGAAGGTAAAACCAGAATGAATCTTGTGGTGTTGATCTGAAATCAGAGGTGTGGATGCCAAAATGACTATGACGACTATGATATCTGCATAGTCTCAAAGGTTCTCTCCACAAAATTCTTCCTTAGTCGCAAAAGGGAAAACAGTAACATTACGGTGAAGAAATCTGGCAGACGCCACCTTAACTACCGGATCAAAGTTAACATCACCAGTCCTAAAACATCAATATCATATACCCTTGATATCATATCAGAAAAGCACATCATCATTTCTATGACATTCTTGCCAAATGCATAAACTCAAGCTAATCATGAGAAAACCCAAACGCAAATTGAGAAACATTCTACAAAGTAACTGGTATATGATATGCGCTTCAAAAGTATCCAGGCCATGAAAGACAGAGAGAGAATGAGGAACTGTCCCACGCTGGAGGAGACGATGGAGACATGACAACTAAGCGCAATGTGGCCATGATAACCACTAGAAAATGAGGGGGCTCCTGGAAAGGAGAGGCCAGAGAGGGAAAGTCCGCATTCTGTGTAAAATTCCTCCCCATTCTAATCACTAACCTGCTGTACTTCTGAAAGGTAATCACTATCCTGAATTATAACACTACAGTTTAACACTGCCTGTGTTACAGGACTATGTTAGCAAAATTATGCAGTATGAATGTTTTTCTGTGTGGCGCTTCTCTTGTCCAACATTGCTTATGAGATTCATTTGTGCTGTTGCATGTAACAGTACTTTATGTCTTCCCCTTCCTGTATAGTATTCCATTATACAAATATGCCATAATTTATCCATTCTAATGCTCCTCATAGTAGGCACTCTGGGTAGGTCACAGTTTTGGAAGACTACTGATAATATTCTCATAATTATATGAATAGTTTTGTATGTCATTTGATGCATACCTACATGGATTCCTATAATAAAAAGACTAATATTTTCCAAAGTGGCTACACCAATGTACTCTGCCAGTAGTATACAAGAAATCCTTCTGCCTTAACATTCTAACCAACATTACTGTATTTTCTACCTTTTTCATTTTAACCATTTTGAAACACGTATTATATTATCTCACTGTAACTTTAATTTGCATTTTCTGATTATTAATAGAGTTGAGAACCTTTTTATTTATTAGCCATTTAGATTTCTTCTTCCGGGGAATGCCTAAATTTCTTGCCAATTTTTAATTGAGTCAATATTCTGGATACAGTTTGTCAATTACTTGTATTACAAATATCACTTTTTTGATGGTGTTGTTTGATAAACAGAAGTTATTAATTTTAATATACTCTGATTCATCAATATTTTTCCTTTAAAAAGTTAATGGTTTTTCTATATTTTTAAACAAACTTTTAAACAAACTATATTTTTAAACAAACTTTTTAAACAAAATAGGTCATAAGATATACTATTATATTATTTTCTAGAAGCCTTTTATATTGAGAACTAATATCCACCTTGAGTTAATCTCTGTGTGTGGTATTAGGTAGGGGTCAGGTTTTAATTGTTGGAATCCGTTTGTCAATTTCTACTTAAATTTTTTTTTTGCTGTTTGACTTGGGTTACAGTCAATCTACAAATCTATTTGGGGAGAACTGACATCTTTACAATAGTGAGTCTTGCAATAGATGAACAGGTATATTCCTTCATTTTAACTTATATAAATATTTGAAGTTTCTTTGCAAATATTTCTTACATTTTATTCCTAGCTATTTGATGTTTTTTATGTTATTGTAAATCACATCTTTCAGTTTCCATTTCTGTTTGTGGCTAGTATATAGAAATAAAAGGCTTTTTATACCGACCTTGTATCTAAAAATCTTGCTAAAATTACTCATTAATTCTAATAATATAGCTGTAAATTATTTTATTCATCTGCAAATAATGACTTTTTCCCTTCCTTCCTAATTCTTATACATTTTAATTGTTTTTCTTACCTTATTATATTGGCTAGATCTTCCAAAACAATATCAAACAGAAATCATGTTAACCAGCATGATTTTTGTCTTGTTCCATATTAAAAAGAAAGATGTATCATATTACCATTAATAAAGTTTGCTGTAGATTTTTTTATAGATACACTTCATCAAATTAAGGAAATTCCCATCTGTAGTTTGCTAAGAGTTTTATCATAAGTGGATGTGGAATTTTATCAATAATTTTTTTTACATATTGAGATGATAATGTGATTTTTCTCCTTTACTCTACTACTATGGTGAGTTATGCTCATTGATTTTCAAATGTTAAGCCACTCAGGCTATCTTGTATTCCTGGAAAAAATAGACTTATTAATGTACTATCCTTTTTAAATATAGCTACATTTAGTTTGGTATTATTTTTTATGCTATTTATGAATTAGTCGTCATGAGTGACATGTCTCTTTAATTTTCCTTTCCTGAAATATTATTAGATTTGGTATCAAGATTGTGCTGATCTCTAAACAAACTGGTACCCTACAATCAATATGGGATAGAATGATCAGACAGAAAGGAAACAGAAGACTTGAGCAAGAGTATAAACCAACTAGAACTAACAGACATATAGAGAACACTCCACTCAACAACAATACACATTCCTCTCAAATGTACATGGGACATTCTCCAGGACAGACCATAATTTTAGGGCAAAAACCAAATCATACAAAGTATCTTTTCTAATCACCATGAAATAAAACTGGAACTCAATAACAGAAGGAAAACTAGAAAATTCACAAATACGTGGATATGAAACACACTCTTTAATAGCCAATAGATCAAAGAAGAAATTACAAGGGAAATTAGAAAATACTTTGAGACAAATTATAACATAAATACATCAAAATTTATGAGAGGCAGCAAAAGCAGCATTAAGCAGGAAATGTGTAGCTGTATGTGACTACACTAAAAAAGAAGGAAGATCTCAATCAACACCCTAACTTTACTTCCGAAGAAACTAGAAAAAGAAGAGCAAATTAAACCCAAAGCTAGCATAACGAAGGAAATAATAAAGATTAGAGTAGTGATAAATAAAACAGAGAACAGAAAAACAATACAGGACTTCTGGGTTTCAATTTGACATGTAAGGATTTTTGCATGTTGGAACTCCTGTCCTAAGAAGAAAAAAAACCTCAACAAACTAAAAATCAACAACTCTTCTTAGATCCAGCAGAGAACTGAGGTCATAGGGCAAAACTGCTGTGCTCAAAATTGGAGACAGACAGACAGATACAGAGAATTACAACATACTAGACAGAGCAGAAACCTCTGCAGGACTATAACCAGGGTAGGAAACCTCAAACTGTAATTAATGAATTGCTAGGGGCTCAGTATGGACAAGATTGAGAGGTAAAAACTCCATGGGGGCCCAGTCTCAGGGCAGCCCATGGACTTCTCTGAGTTTACTGCCCCCCCACCACCCGCCCAGGAGTCCTACCAGGTTTTCACAATAAAGATCAGAGAAAAATCTCCTAGTACTTCTGGCAGAGGGAAGAATAAAGTAGCATTGTGAAATACATCCAAAGCATTCTGCTCTTCTTAACAAGACTAACCCTCAAGAAAAACTATTTTACTAGGTCCTAATCAACTAGTTTTACCAAAACTTTTACCAGAGTTTTCCTGATCTAAGGTAAGGGAAACACCCAACTCCAGCCCCCTCTAGCCTCCAAAATAGGGGAAAGGATATGCACAACTCAGGTTCACTAAAACACTGAGACCAGTTCACAAGGCTAGAGAATGCTTTTGCTCTCCTCACACCTTACCACCATATCAAGAGGGCTCCTGTAAAACAGAGGAGACAAAATAAATGACACCAAAGTAAATTTTAGCCTCTGACACCTATAGCTACAACAAACGATAAAATCAACCTAACTTCTATCCAGGTAAACATAAAACACTAAAGACCTATTTATTTCTATTCCTTTTACTCAGTATATTATGTCCAGCTTTCAACAAAAACTTACAGAGCTACTAAAAGACAAAAAACACAGTGTGAAGAAACAGAGCAGACATTAGAACCAGGCTCAGATATGGCAGAGATGTAACATACCAGGAATTTAAAACAACTGATTAATATGATAAGGGCTCTAAATGAAAAGAGTAGACAGATGGGTGATGCAAGAAAAGAGAAACTCCGAGGAAAAATCAAAATGAAATGGCAGACACCAAAAACACTCTAACAAAAATGAAGAATTCCTTGATGGGCTCAACCACAAGACTGGGGTCAGCCAGGGAAAGAATCTGTCTAGAAAAAATGTCAATAGAAACTTTCAAAACTGAAAAGCAAAGAGAAAAAAGAATGAGAAAGTTGGAAAAGAATACCAAAGAACTGTGGGACAATTATAAAAAGTGTGACATAAGTGTACTATAAATATTGGAAGGAAAAGAGAGAAAGAATAGAAGAAATAATTGAAGCAATAATGATTGAGAATTTCCCAAAATTAATGATACCAAACCACAGACCCAAGAAGCCCAGAGAATACCAAGCAGTATAAATAACACAAAAAAATCTATACCTAGTCATAAGATACTCAAACTGGAGAAAAACAAAGACAAAGAAAAAAATCTTGAAAGACGACAGAGGAGAAAAAAATACCTTACCTATAGAGAAGCAAGGATAAAAATTACATCAGACTCCTCTTAAGAAAACACTCAAGTAAGAAAATAGTGGAGTGAAATATTTAAATTACGTAAAGAAAAAAGACACCAACTTAGAATTCTGCACTCAGCAAAATAAAAGACTTTTCTCAAACAAAAATTGAGAAACTTTGTTGCCAGTAATATTTCTTGCAAGAAATATTAAAATGAATTCTTCAGAGAATTCCCTGGCAGTCCAGTGGTTAGGACTCCACGCTTTCACTGCCGAGGGCCCAGGTTCAATCCCTGGTCAGGGAACTAAGATCCCGCAAGCCACACAGCGTGGCTGGGAAACTTCATTCATTCACTCCTCAGAAAGAAGGAAAATGATATATGTCAGAAACTAGATCTACATAAAGGAAGAGCAATAGAATAAATGAATAAATATATAATAAACATATAAAAGAATCAATGTAGATAAAATCTAATTTTTCTTATTCTTAATATATCTAACAGATAACTGTTCAAACTAATAACAGCAACAAATTATTTGGTGATTATAGCTTATGCGTAAGTGAAACGAATGATAACAATGTTATAAGGCCTGGGAGGGAGTAATTGGGAATACTCTGATATTAGCTACTGGAACTATCCATGAAATGGTATAGTGTTACTTGAAGGAGAACTTGGGTTAGTTGTAAATGTATATTGCAAAAACAAGGGCAACCACTAAAAAAGTTTTTAAAAGTATAATGATGTGCTAAGTGAAATAAGCCAACATAAAAGGACAAATATTGTATGATTTCACTTATGTGCAATAGGCAAATTCACAGAGACAGAAAGTATAATAGAGGTTACTCAGGGCTGGGGGGGGAGAGTGGGAGGAGCCACCCAGGCGAGAAACCCTGAATACGGGGTTTCTGTTGGAGATGATGAAAAAGTTGTGGAAATGGAGAATGTTAGTGGTTGTACAACACTGAGGAAGAAGTTAACTTTTTTAAAACCTTTAACACTGAAGTGTTTTCAATATGCATCTTTTAATTAATTGCAGTCTACTTACAAATAATACCATACCACTTCATGTGCTGCACAAAGATCTTACAACCATATACTCCCAAATCCTCCCTCTCATCCTTTGTGCTAGTATAGTTACATATGCTATAAACACACAATATACTGCTACCATTTTTTTGTTTGTTTCAAACTGGTATCTTTTAGAGACACTAAAAATAAGGAAAACAATGAACTTTATATCTAGCTACATCTATGCCATTTCTATTGTTCTTTATTTCTTTCTGTGGATCTAAGTTTCTGTCTTATTTCAAATTCCTTCTGCCTTAAGAACTTCCTAATACTTTTTTGTAGATAATGAAACCTCTTACTTTTTGTTTTCCTGAAAAGGTCTATATTTCTCCTCCACTTCTCGAAAAAATTTCTGCTGAGGGAAGAATTCTGGGTTGATAGGTTCATTTCTTTCAACACTTTAAAGATCTTACTCCACTGTGCTCTGGTTTGGATAGTTTCCCAAAAAAATTTCACTATAATTCTTATATTTGTTCCTCTATATGTAATGTGTCTTTTTTCCTCTGGCTGCCTTCAAGATTTTCTCCTTCCCTTTGCATTTCAGCAGTCTGAATATGATGTGTCTGGATGCATTTTATTGTTATTAATTATCCTGTTTTGCATTGCGTGAGCTTCTCTGATCTGTGGTGTAGTATCTTTGTTTTCCTTTGGAAAATTGTCTGCCGTTATCCCTTCAAACATCTCTTCCTCACCTCTGCTCTTTTCCCCTTCTGAGATTCCAATTACACACAAATTACACTCTTTTTTTTAATATTGTCCACAGCTGTTGGGTGTTGTAGTCTGTTTTTTCCCCACTTTTTTCTCTTTATATTTCAGTCTGGGCAATTTCTACTGACTTACCTTCAAGTATACTGATTTCTTCCTCATCTGTGTCAAGTCAACTGATGAGCCTGTCAAAGGCACTCATCTGTTACCATGTTTTTCATTTCTACTAGATTCTTTCTAATAGTTTCCATCTCTGCTGAAATTCCTCTTCTGTTCATGCATGTTGTCCACCTATTCTGCTAGAGCCTCTAACGTATTAATCACAGTTATTTAAAATTCTCTGACAGTTTAAACATCTGGGTCATACAAGTCTGGTTCTATTGAATGCTTTGCCTCTTGACACTTTGCTGTTTTTCTCTTCCTTCTGTGTGTCTCTCATGATTTTTCGTTGAAAGCTAGACATCCTGGGTAGAACAGTCAAGACTGAGACACATAGTATTTACTCCCGGAAATGAGCATGTTTCTTCTTAGGTCTTAAGTTCAAGAGAGAAGGTTAAGTCAATCTAGTTAGGAGTAGAGCTGGGTTTGGGTTTTATTGTTGCTAACAGTTATTCACAGTGTACCATAGGCTTCAGATTCCACTAGCACTGTCTGGTATTTATGCTGTAGGCTCATTTGCTATACGGGTTTTTCCCTCAACATTAGCTTCTCCACCCTCACATTTAGATCTTCTCTTTGTGACTACACCTCTGTTGTAACTACACTTCTCTTTGTGACTGTCTCTCTCTCTCTCTCTCCACACTCTTGCCTCTCCCCCACAAAGAGACCTCTACTACCCACAATTTTCTAACTTGGTAGTGGGGGACAAGCATTCTCTGAGATTCAGCCTCAGTCTTGTGAGATTCTGTGTCCCTTGGTCTTGGGGGTAGAAACTTCTCAGTGATCCTAACCTTCCCCCAACTGTAGGGGACTTCTGATGCTCCAGCATGTATTCCTACCCCTCTCCTACCTACATCCCTTCCCCAATCAGTTTGATGCTTTTGTTCTTGAAGACCCAGGTAAAGCTTAGTGCCTTTCCCACAGTGGGGGTTCTTCTCTCCACCAGACATGCACCATGAGGAAGGCTTTTTCACTATCTTACACTTTTCCTCTTTGCAAACATGGTTTATCTCTAATTCCTTCTTCAGCCCTGTCTTCCCTCCTTCCTTCGTGCCAAACTTGGTTATGTAAAACTCCTGCCGGTGGCTTGGACATACATTACCATTGCTCTAGAGTTCTACCAGTTTTGCCCATGATCTGCTAGTCATAGCCATCCCTTCTCAACATCTTCCTATATCCATGCTTGATTTTTACTATATTTGGCAGCCCTTCACCATATACTGATTCAGGTTTATGGTTAGGCCAAGTCCTAATCCAGAGCAAAGTCCTAACTCTCTTCAATTTTATTAAGGCTCAGAGAGGAAGCTGCAGAAGAAAAGTGTGAAGCTAGCTGAGGCTGGTTCATGAGGTTGAAGGAAAAAGGACATTTCTATAACATAAAAGTGCAAGGTGGAGCAGCGAGTGCTGATGTAGAAGCTGCAGCAAGTTATCCAGAAGATCTAGCTAAGATAATGGATGGAGGTAGCTACACTAAACAACAGATTTTCAGTGTAGATGAAACAGCCTTATCTTGGAAGAAGATGGAAGAAAATGCCATCTAGGACTTTCATAGCTAGAGAAGTCAAAGCCTGGCTTCAAAGCTTCAAAGGACAAGCTGACTCTCTTGTTAGGGGCTAATGCAGATGGTGAGCTTAAGCTGAAGCCAGCGCTCATTTACCATGAAAAAATCCTAGGGCCTTTAAGAATTATACTAAATCTAACCTGCCTGTGCTCTATAAATGGGAAAACAAAGCCTGGATGACCGCACATCTGTTTACAACATGGTTTACTGCATATTTTAAGCCCACTGTTGAGACCTACTGCTCAGAAAAAGATTCCTTTCAAAATAGTACTGCTCACTGACAATGCATCTGGTTACCCAAGAGTTCTGATGGAAATGTACAAGATTAATAACTTTTCACGCCTGCAAACACAACATCCATTCTGCAGCCTATGGATCAGGAAGTCATTTCAACTTTCAAGTCTGACTACTTAAAAAATACATTTCATGAAGCCGTAGCTGCTATAGAGATTCCTCTAATGAATCTAACAATTGAAAGCCTCCTGGAAAGGATTCACCATTCTAGATGCCTTTAATTACATTTGTGATCCATGGGAAGAGGTCAAAATGAACATTAACAGGTGTTTGGAAGAAGCTGATTCCAACCCTCACGGATGACTTTGAGGGGTTCAGGACTTCAGTGGAGAAAATAACTGCCAATGGGGTGGAACAGCAAGAAAACTAGAAGTGATGCCTGAAAATGTGACTGAATTGGTGCAATCGCATGAGAAAACCTGAACAAACGAGGAGTTTCTTCTTCTTCTTCCTCTTTTTTTTTTTTTTTTTTTTTTTAATCTTTTGGCCACGTCGTATAGCATGTGGGATCTTAGTTCCCTGACCAGGGATCGAACCCATTCCCCCTGCATTGGCACTGTGGAATCCTAACCACTGGACCACCAGGGAAGTCCCAGGAGTTTCTTCTCATGGATGAGCTTTCTTGAGATGGAATCTACTCCTGGTGAAGACACTGTGAAGATTGTTGAAATGACAACAAAGGATTTAGAATATTACATAAACTTAGTTGATAAAGCAGTGGCAGGGCTTGAGAATTGACTCCAGTTTTGAAAGAACTTCTACTATGGGTAAAATGCTATCAAATAGCATTGCACCTACAGAGGAATCATTCGTAAAAGGAAGAGTCAATCCATGGGGCAAACTTCACTGTTGTCTTTTTTCAAGAAACTGCCACGGCCACCCCAACCCTTCAGCCACCACCACCCTGACCAGTCAGCAGTATCAACATTGAGGTAACACCCTCCACCAGCACAAAGACTACTCACTAAAGGCTCAGATGATGACTAGCACTCTTAAGCAATAATGTATTTTAAAATTAAGGTATGTACTTTTTTTTAGACATAATGCTATTGCACACTTAACAGACTATAGTATAGTTTAAACATACTTTTATATGTACTGGGAAACCAAAAAATTCGTGTGACTGGCACTTTATTGCAATACTTGCCTTACTGTGGTGGTCTGGAACTGAACCCGCAACAGCTCCAAGGTCTGCCTGTACCAGACTATAAATCATTTTCTTTAACTGAAGAGGTTTTGGGGGTTTTTTTTGACAAAAATAAAGGAATATTCATGACTGGTCAAAAAAGACAGGTTGGCATCGAGTGGCAAAAAATACACAAAACCAAAAGGGTTTTAGAATATGTCAAGTTTTCTTAAAAGTGGCAACAGGGGGGAAAAAGAAAAAGCACTCAAATTCCCTCAAGTATTCTACCTTAAAATAACTCTAAACTCTCTACTGATGGTGCAGTGAGTCAAAGAAAAGAAATATAGTAAGTCAAGCAATATAGTCATCGCTCACATGTTTAAAAGACCCGTAGGGAACTGCTGTGGATCCTGTCTCTTCTAGATAGTCTTCCCAGTTTAATTCCACTTCTTCCACTCCAGATCCAGCATCTGGAATTAAAAACAACACAAAAACAGGTAAGACTCAATTTAAAAAAAACTTAAGGTATAAAAACATAAACTTAGTAAACCTAACTTACAAGTTAATTGACTTTTCACACAAAATAACTAAGTATTCTTTTTAAATAGCAGGTTCCCTTAGTGCACTGATTGTCAATGAATCTCAACACCATAGAGTGTGACATGCTGTCTCCTGCTGGGATCTATCTGGGATTCACCTAAATAGATCACATAAAGTTGGTGAGAGTATAACTACTATAAACCCTTTGGACTGTAATTTAGTATCTAATGCCAAATATCTGAGATCCTTAATAGGCATTTCAAACTTAAATTTTCAATCTGTTCTTCCTTAGTACTCACCAACTGAGTAAAGTTACCAATGGTTGATATTTTGACTCAATCCAAAAACTGTGGAGTTATCCTTACTTTCTTCCCTTTCTTTCACATCTCACATCCAATCCATCAGAAAATTCTGGGTACTACGTTTAAAAATATCCCAAATCTAATCACCTTCCACCATTTCTACTGCCATCTCTCTAAGTGCAAGGTCTAACTACAGTATCTTTCACCTTTTAATCACACAATAAAATCTAAAATTTGGGAGACTGCAAAGGCCCTATGTGATCTGACCCCTAGTTCCCGACCCTGACTCTGCATCCCCAACCAGCCTCTTGTTTGCTCACTGCACCCGAGGGACACTGAGTTTCTTGCCACTCCTCTCTAACCATGTTCTTTCCTCAAAGTCTCTGCGTTTGTTATTTCCTCCGCTTAGACTCATTCCCCTGTCACTGACAGCTTTACTTCATTCAAGCCTCTACTCAACACCTCTCCAGAAAAGCCTTCCACCAGAAAGGCCTTCCATCAGTGTGCATCTAAAGTAGAAACCTCCAGCCTCTGCTTTCATTATCTTCATGGCATTCATTCCTACCTACAAGCATACCATGTCTTTTTATCTTCCCCATTAGACAATAAACCCTGTGAAGACAGGAGCTTTGTTTTGGTCACTCCTACATCTCTGTCACAGCAGAGACTCAATACATTTTTGATGAGTGAGCAAAGATTCAAACACTCCATTGGAATCCAATAATCCCAATTCACATAAACTCCCTAAGAGCAGGGTTTTGTTCACTGACTATCACCACTGCCCAAAACAATGCCTGTCACTAGGAAGTCTGTGATAAACAGCTGCTGAATGAGTATACCCTTGGGGAGCCTGTGCTTCACACAAACACAAGGAGGCAAATACAAGGATGCTCACCACAGCACTGTTTCTAACAGCAACAGACAGAAGCAATCAGTAGAAGAATAGATAAATTATGGCAATCCTACAACGGAGTACTACTACATATAGCAGCTGAAATAAATGAACTATACTGACATATATAAATCTCAAAAAAATGACATCAAGTAAAAAGAGCAGGTGCAGAATGAAAAGCACAAGATACAATTTAGGCTTCAAAACAAAACTGCAATATAATGTTTATAAATACAAATCAATAACAGTATAAAAAAAGGATGGGAAGAATATACATCAACATTAACAGTGCTACCTTTGGGGAGGGAGGGAAGCAAAGAAGATTAGAAGGAAAGTACAAAAGAGCCTTAAACTGTATTATGTTTTATTTAAGAAAAGAAAAAACATATGAAAACATGTTCAACATCATTAGGGAAATGCATATCAAAACCACAGTGAGATACCACCTCACACTGTGAGAAACTGGAATCTTTGTGCACTGCTGGTCTCGGAATATAAAATGGTACAGCCACTGTGGAAAAATTTTTGGTGGTTTCTCAAAAAATTAAAAATATAATTACCATATGATCCAGCAATTCCACTTCTGGGTATATACCCAAAAGAACTGATAGCAGGGACTCAAACAGATATCTATACATGAATGTTTATAGCAGCAATATTCACAATAGCCAAAAGGCAGAAGTAACTGACTCAAGTGTCCATCAACAGATGAATGGATAAACAAAATGTGCTATATGCATGCAATGAAATATTATTTAGTCATAATAAGGAAGGAGGGGCTTCCCTGGTGGCACAGTGGTTAAGAATCCGCCTGCCAATGCAGGGGACACGGGTTTGAGCCCTGGTCTGGGAAGATCCCACATGCCGCGGAGCAACTAAGCCCGTACGCCACAACTACTGAGCCTGAGCTCTAGAGCCCGTGAGCCACTACGACTGAGCCCGCGTGCCACAACTACTGAAGCCTGCATGCCTAGAGCCCGTGCTCTGCAACAAGAGAAGCCACCGCAATGCGAAGCACGTGCACCGCAGCGAAGAGTAGCCCTTGCTCGCCACAACTAAAGAAAGCCCTCATGCAGCAATGAAGACCCAATGCAGCCAAAAATAAATAAATAAATAAATATATATATATATATATAAAAAAAGCACCACATCTCTGAAAAAAAGGAAGGAAATTCTGACACAGGCTACAGGCTACAATGTGGATGAACCATGAGAACATTACACTAAATGAAATAAGCCAGCCACAAAAGATCAAATATTCTATGATTCCACTTACTTGAGGTAGTTAGAGTAGTCAAATTCATAGAGACAGAAAGAAGAATGGTAGTTTCCAAGGACTGGGGGGAGAGGGGAATGGGGAGTTAGTGTTTAATGGGTACAGAGTTTCAGTATGGGAAGATGAAAAAGTTTTGGAGATGGACGGTGGTAATAGTTGCACAATGATGTGAATGTATATAATGTAATGCCACTGAACAGTACACTTAAAAATGGCTGAAATGGTCAATTTTATGTTATGGATACTTTACCGCAATTTTGAAAATGAAAACAAATATTGGACAATGTTAATTTATTATTTATTAATTTTAAAATTCTGCATTGTAGGTACGTGGGTGTTTCCTATATTGTTTTCATTTCTATGTATTTGAAATTTTTCCCTAGAAATACAACAAACCAACAAAGACTTTATTGGGAGCATCCTGGAAGTATGAGCCAGTAGAAAATCAATTTCCATCACTAAAACACAACAAGGCTGGACATTCATATTCATGGTCCTTGGCAAGAACCCTAGTCCCTCAAATAGCATGCTGATTTAAAAATAAACAATAACAACAATAAAAGCAGTGAATGAAAGGACTAAAATCTCTCATTCATCAAAAACTACCTAAAAACTGAGAAGAAACTAGACTAATGATCTGATAGAAAAGTCAGCAAAACACATGAAAAGAATTTTTTTGTTTTATTTTTAATAAATTTATTTTAGGCTGCGTCGGGTCTTCGTTGCTGTGCATGGGCTTTCTCTAGTTTCAGCAAGCAGGGGCTACGCTTTGTTGCAGTGCATGGGCTTCTCATTGTGGTGGCTTCTCTTGTTGCAGAGCACAGGCTCTAGGTGTGCAGCCTTCAGTAGTTGCGGCACGCAGGCTCAGTAGCTGTGGCGTGGGCTCTAGAGTGCAGATGCAGCAGTTGTGGCACATGGGCTTAGTTGCTCCGTGGCATATGGGATCTTCCCGGACCAGGGCCTGAACCTGTGTCCCCTGCATTGGCAGGCGGGTTCTTAACCACTGCGCCACCAGGGAAGTCCCGAGAATTTATTTTTTAAAAATGCAAATAGTCCTTAAACATATGGAAACGTGTGCAAATTTATTCATTTTTAAAAAATGCAAATGGAAACTACACTGAGATATCAGATGGAAAAAATTCCAAAGTCTGACAACACACTCCATGGTGAGGCAGGTAATTAAGCAGGTAAAGCATAACGACACAACCCCGGTGAAAGAACTTGGCAATATCTAGCAAAATTACATATGTATTTACCTTTTGATCCAGCAATCCCACTTCTAGGAATCTATCCCAAAGATATGTTGGCAAAAATACAAAAAGACATATGTACAAAGCTACTGATTGCGGTACTATATGTAATACCAAGACTGGAAACAACCCAAACGTCCATCAATAAGGAACAGGGTGAATAAAATACGGTATATACATCCAGTACTATACATCTGTAAAAAAGAATGAGAATAATTTCCATATACTGATGTGGAATAATCTTCAGTATACACTAAGTGAAACAGCAAAACACACAGCAGTTTTTATTGTAGCTCTAGTTTTTGTATAAGGTGAGAGAGAGATGAATATATATGTAAATGCTCACACATATCTTTTTACATTTTAAAACATGAAAAATAGAATAAAAAGTAATAAAACTTGTTATATATATGGAGAAGAATAAAAAGGATGAATACTATCAGGCTGAAAGTGGGAATGTTGTTATATCATTTTGACTTTGTAACTATGTATATACTTTACACGATTCAGAAACATTTAAATTAAAAATTCTAAAAACTGAAAATGAACTTAAATATGCCTAACTGTTGGTGTCAAAACCGCAAAGAAAACAGGATCCCTTTAAGTCATTAATAAAATACAAAATTTTGCCTACAAACCCAAGTGGAATATATCTAAAGGCAAAAACATAAAGAAATCTTAAACTATACACTATTATTCTACTGATATTTGGAAGGTTGGTATTGTTATTGTGAAAAAATTATATGAATATTATAGGATAAAAACAAATAAGTGATGATACTAAGGACATTACAAAACAACACATTTCTAAAAGAAAAGAGACATGAATATAAAATCAAAGAAATAAAAACCCTGTAATTTTAAATTAAAATTGTAAATATCAGATGAAGCCATCTGATTTTCTTTTCTCTTCAAAAGACGTGTATTTCCTAGCCATCGCTATGGAGAAGACCTAGAAGAAATGGCAATCTGCTATCAATGAGCACCCCAGCACCTGGATTGTAGACTGTAAATATCATATCCACTTAAAAAAAGAGAGCTCCTCAGAGAAATGGCAAATTGCAAGCTTGGGGCAGGAAATGTGCAAGAGGTACCTTGGAATCTTATTATACCAGAAAGCAAGGACTAGAACTATCAAAGATATATGACATCACATCCAAAGAACACAGGAACAAATCTGAAAGAACTCTCATTGGTCTAGAATGAGGCAATTTGATCATCAAATGAATGATGACAGCAATAAATTCAAATTCATATATAAAATATATATGTAATGTATATACGATATGAGTTAATAATAACACTTGAAAGAAAACAAATCAACTTCCTAAATAGCGGAGTGAGTACCTCAGTGAAACCACTCTTCCAGAAAAGCAGCAAAAATACTGGCTAAACAATGAAAATTGACCATTTCAAAGTTCTGAAATTAACTGAAGGCACAGAACAAACTGAAAAGCATCTATCAAGACAAGTTACAGAACCTCTGTTAGAATCGTGGGATTGTGGCTCTTTAAGTTGGAGCTATTCCCATCTTTCATTCCTCCCCAGCTCAAAACAGGAATTTTAGAACTGAAAATACAATAACCAAAAAACAAAACAAAACAAACTCCTCTATAGATAAGCTCTACAGCAGAATGAGGAGGACAGGGAAAGAAACACCAAAATTAAAGAGCAATAGAAAACACCCAATTTCAACAATGGAGAGAAAAAAAAATGAAAAGCACCTCACAGAGCTATGCCACAATAGCAACAGACCTAACAAAAGTGTCTTCAGAGTCCCAAAAGAAGACAAAGAGAACAGAGCAGAAGAAGTCCTAGAAGAAATAATGGCTGAAAAGGTTCCAAATTTGTCAAAAGACATAAGCCTATACTTTTAAGAAGGTGAGAAAACTCCCAACAAGATAAACCCAAGGAAATCTGTGCACAGATACACAGAGTCAAACTGCTGAAAACTAGAGACAAAAAATCCTCAAAGCAGCAAGAGAAACAATACCTCTTTTAAGGGGAGTGGCGGGAGACAGAATTCCCATGACAGCAAATTTTCATCAGAAAGGGAGGCCAGAAGGCACAATATTTTTCAGGAGATGAAGAAAAGAACTTTCAACTCAGAATTCTATATTTAGCAAAAATATCCTTTAATAATAAGTGGCAAAATTAAGATATTCTCAGATGAAGGGAAACTAATGAATTCTATCACCAAGAGACCTACCCTAACAAAATGGTTAAAGGAAGTTCTATAAACAGAAATGAAATGACAGAGAAGGAATCTTGGAAAATCAGGAAGGAATAAAGAACAATGAAAAGAGTAAAAATACTGGAAAACATACTACATTTTCCTTCTCCTCTTGAATTTTCTAAATTATATTTGACAGTTGAAGCAAAACTTTTAACAATATCTGATGTGGTTCTCAAAACATGTAGAAGGATATTTAAGACAAGTTTATTATAAATAAGAGTAGGAAAAGAGACATAAAAATAGGTTAAATTTTTACACTTCACTCAAATTAACAAAATGATAAAACCAGCAGAGTGTGGTAAGTTAAGTATATATATACCTAGAGCAACCACTAAAAAGCTATATAAAGAGATACACTCAAGAACACTGTATAGGCAAAACAAAATGAAATTCTAAAAACATGTTCAGGTAACCCACAGGAAGGCAGGAAAAGATAGGAACAAAAAAACAGAGAAAACAGGGCTTCCCTGGTGACGCAGTGGTTAAGAATCTGCCTGCTAATGCAGGGGAAGCAGGTTCAAGCCCTGGTCCGGGAAGATCCCACATGCCGTGGAGCAACTAAGCCCGTGCGCCACAACTGCTGAGCCTGTGGTCTAGAGCTCGCAAGCCACAACTACTGAACCCGCAAACCACAATTACTGAAGCCCGTGTGACTAGAGCCTGTGCTCCGCAACAAGAGAAGCCAGAGCAATGAGAAGCCCGTGCACTGCAACGAAGAGCAGCCCCCCGCTTGCAGCAACTAGAGAAAGCCTGTGTGCACCAACGTGCTAAAAGTAAATAAATAAATAAATAAATGTATTAAAAAAACAGAGAAAACAAATGGACAAAAATGGCAGACGGGGCTTCCCTGGTGGCGCAGCGGTTGAGAGTCTGCCTGCCGATGCGGGGGACACGGGTTTGTGCCCCGGTCTGGGAAGATCCCACATGCCGCGGAGCGGCTGTGCCCGTGAGCCATGGCCACTGAGCCTGCGCGTCCGGAGGCTGTGCTCCACAATGGGAGATGCCACAGCAGTGAGAAGCCCGCGTACCGGAAGAAAAAAAAAAAAAAGGCAGACGTGAGCCCTAACATATCAATAATTACATTAAGTGTAAATGATCTACACCAATTACAAGACTGAAAAAAAATTTTTTAATGACTACATGCTGTTACAAGAAACTTACTCCAAATATAACAATTTACACAGGTTGAAGGTGAAAGGATGAGAGACTTCCCTGGTGGTGCAGCGGTTAAGAATCCGCCTGCCAATGCAGGGAACACGGGTTCGATCCCTGGGCCAGGACGACCCCACATGCCGCGGAGCAACTAAGCCCGTGGGCCACAACTACTGAGCCTGCGCTCTAGAGCCCATGCACCACAACTACTGAGCCCACACACCGAAACTACTAAAGCCAGTCTGTGCGCTCTAGGGCCTGCATGTCGCAACTACCGAGCTGCGAGCTGCAACTACTGAAGCCCACGTGACTAGAGCCTGTGCTTCTCAACAAGAGAAGTCACAGCAATGAGAAGCCCACGCACCGCAACAAAGAGTAGCCCCTGCTTGCCACAACTAGAGAAAGCCCGCACGCAGCAACAAAGACCCAGTGCAGCCAAAAATAAATAAAATTAAAAAAAAAAAAAGAAAGTGAAAGGATGAAAAGGATATACCATGCAAACATTAATAAAAAGAAAGTAGGAATAGGTAAATCTGTAGAGGCAGAAAGTAGACATGGTTGCCAGAGGGTAGATTAAGCAAGAAATGACTGCTAATGGTTTCTTCTGAGGAGTGATGAAAATGTTCTGGAATTAGGTAGTAGTGTTGGTCACACAACTTTCTGAATATACTAAAAACTACTGAACTGTATACTCTCAAAGTGTAAATTTTATAGTATGTGAATTATATCTTTAAAAAAAGAAAAATATTTCAATAAAGATGTTTTTAGGAAACCTCAATAGTTAAAAAAATTATTAATTAAAAAGCAAACAAACCATATGATTAATAAATGAGCCAAAAATACGAAGACATGGTACTGAAGGGGATACAGGGATAGCAAGTAAGCACCTGTTCAACATCACCTGCATCACCTGCTCAACATCATTTGCATTCAGCCAATAGGGGAAAGAAAATTAAGACCAGGATGAGCTATCATTACACATCTATCAGCATGACTTAAATAAAAATAGTGACAATACCAAATGGCTGTGAGGATGTGAAGAAATCAGATCTCATATACTGCTGCTAAGAATGCATAATGGTACAGCCACTCTGGAAAGTAGCTGTGCTCCTCGGCATTTATCCCAGAAAAATGAAATTTTATGTATATGATTGTTTATAGCATCTTTATTCATAAAAACCAAAAACTAGAAGGAACCAAAATGTACTGCAACAGATGAACGGTTAACCAAACTGCATTATATCCACGGAATACTACCAAGCAATAAAAGGGAACAGACTACTGATACATTCAAGAATTTGGATGGAGCTCAGGGGCATTATTTTGAGTGAAAAAAGTCCATCTCAAAAAGTCACATACTGTGTGGTTCTATTTATGTAACATTCTGGAAATGACAAAATTATAGAGATGAAGAACCGATTAATGGTTACCTGGGGTTAGGGAATATTGGGGAAGAGGAGTAGGTGTAACTATGAAGGGGCAGTACAAAGGAGCTCTGTGTGGTGATGGAATAGTTCTGTATCTTGACTGAGGTGGTGCTTACAGGAATCTACACGTGATAAAATGACAGAACTACATACATTTTATACATAGATCAATTTCCTAGCTTTTATATTGTACTATACTTAAATGAGATGTAACTTACAGTAGAAACCGAGTGAATGGTACATGAGAACTGTCAGTATTTTTGCAAGCTCCTATGAATTGATAATTACCTCAAAAGAAACTTTTTTTTTTTAACGAAGTCTGCTCATAAAAGTTACTTACTTTTTCAACAAACATGCTGAGTACACGCCCACCCCACCCCCCCTCAGTGCCAGGTTCTCTGCCAGGTACAAAGAAAGACAACTCATGTCTTCAAAGAGCTTCCCATTTAGTGGTAGAAAGATAAGCCATACAACATAACACAGGTAAGTAATGGAATTCTGCACTCTGAAGAATGGATTTTGCTCAGCAAAACCAATACCTGCATCAATCTGCTGCTCCCCGTTCATTTCCACAGCACATGGGTGATCTCCTCCCCACACAGAGGACAGGCCTTATAGTTATGCTACAATCTGAAGATTACTTGCAGTTCTCAAGCATCTGTTCAATGGGCATCCAAGGGTCCAAACGAAAGTGCTGAAAAATCAAAAAGAACACATTAACAGGCTGCAGCCCAGTGTTTATTCAGTCATAAGACATGATACTCTGGTGGGTTGAAAGGGCAGATAAAACAAAAATACACTGGCAGAATAGATGGAATTAGAGAAAAAAAATTTGACACCTTTTCTAATTTTGAAGACTGTGTGTGTGTGTGTGTGTGTAGAGAGAGAGAAAAAGCTATCAAGATCTTGATATCTAAAAATCACAAAAAATCAACATATATATGAATCACTACCCCTTCAACTTAGATTATAATACTGAGCACCACTATCCACAAAAACTCTAATTCCTAATGAAATCCTGGGGGGAAAAGTTAGCTTTCAATGCCCTGTCTTAACCAGTAAATAAGATTCAGGATATGACATATTATTTTATCTAGTTTTCCATTTCATTTACCTAGAATATTATGCGGAACCAAAAAGTATCAACTATATTTGTCTACAATTACACTTATAAAGAGAGCTCAATCCCTCCAAAATAACCTCTGAAACCATTTATTCTTTTTTAAAAAGGCTTTATTGGGATATAATTCACATGCCAAAATCTCCCATTTTAAGTGTACAATTCAATAATTTTCAGTAAATTTACAGTTGTATAACCATCACTATAATCCAATTTTAGAATATTTCCATCACCCTGGAAAGAAACTTCATTCCCCATTTGCAGTTCTCCATTCCATCCCTAGCCTCAGGCAACCACTAATCTGCTTTTGTCTCTAGAGATTTTGCCTCTTCTGGACATTTCACACAAATGAAATCATACAACATGTGGTCTTTTGCACCTGACTTCTTTCACTCAGCATGTTTTTGAGGCCCATCCATGCTGCAGCATGGATGAATCTATTTATTCTTGCTTTACATACATGTAAAACAATCTAAGATACTGCCTTTATATATGCCTAACAGATTAGAAAGAGTAAATGCAAGGGGGAATAGGAGCTGCTGCAGGAAGGCGTGATGTGAACTAACCTCAAGGGCAACAATGCAGAAAACTATAAAGGTGGAATAGCAACTCAACAGCCACAGCTGCCCGGGTGATACCTACAAGAGCAAACAACTCTGAACCTCTCAAAAAGATTCTGATTCTGTATTAGATCCCCAGTAAAAGATTATCATAAAAATCTTTTAAACACTAAGAAAAAATTAGTTTAAATTTTAACATACTCTTTGAAAAGGTACAAGCTATCTCAAGTACAACAGTGTGAGCTGGGTGATAGGGATACCCAGATTCTAGTCCCAGCTCTACCCATAACTAAATGTGCAATCTTATACAGACTATATCATGTCCTTTTTTTTTTTTGCGGTACGCAGGCCTCTCACTGTTGTGGTCTCTCCCGTTGCGGAGCACAGGCTCCAGACGTGCAGGCTCAGTGGCCACGGCTCACGGGCCTAGCCGCTCCACAGCATGTGGGATCTTCCCGGACCGGGGCAAGAACCCGTGTCCCCTGCATCGGCAGGCAGACTCTCAACCACTGCGCCACCAGGGAAGCCCTATTATGTCCATTTTTAAAATCTGTAAAATGAGTGTAACATTTTCAGATTTTAAAACTAAATTTCATATTAAGCATACAGAAAATCTTAATAACAGTTAAAATTATGGATATTCCATTTGAGGTAACTGCCAGTTATCCAAAATCTTTTCATACAACAACATAAGCACTGAAACTCACACTTTCGCAGATAGGAACAACTGAATAGAAACCTGGTAGTGAGGTTTAAAGCCTCTAAATAAGCTTTCTTCTCTCAGTTTACTTTCCTACCCCAAGCCCAAAACATTCAAACTGTACCATTCCACCTGCCAATTCATTCACTCCCCATATTTATTAAACACTAGCTCATTACCATCCACTATTCTAGGGAATAAGGGTAAAGCAATCAAGAGAGACTTGGTTCCCGCATTCATGATGCTTATTTTCAACTGGTGTAAGACAATTTAAGCCAACAATTTAAAACAATTATTTAAAGTGCTATGAAGGAAAAGCAGCAGTAGGTGCTAAGATAGAACATAATGGCAGACCTAACCTAAACTAAGAGGTCACTGACAGCGTCCCTGGGGCGGGGAAAGGTATTTTAAGCTGACACTAAAGGGGAAACAGCAGTTAGGCAAAAAGGGCAGAAAGGAAAGAATAGTCCAGGAATAGGGAGCAGCACATACAAAGGCTCTAAGGTGGGGAGGAACTGAGAGCAGGCCATTGTGGCTGGAGCATGGGAACCAACCGGGTAAGTGGCACACAATGAAACTGGACAGGAAGAGTAGGAATAACGCAGTTGATACAAACTGGGGATTTACCATAAGCTGGGTACTGTCCAAAGCACTTAAACATATTAACCCATTTAATACTCTCAACAACTGGACAAGGTGACATCACTATCATGAGGAAACAGGCACAAAACAGGTACTACCTGCCAGTGTCCCACAGCTAGTTAAGTAGGAAAACCAGGTCTCAAACCTAGCAAAACGTCAACATTATATGTCCTCAAACGCCGTATTATAGTGCCTCTCAATGGGAAGCAACCGAGGGTTTTCTTAAGCAGAGAAAGGATCAAATCTGTGTTTTTAAAAACATCACTCTGGGAAAAAAAAAAAATTACTCTGGACCCAATCAGAGAAACCATAAAGGAGTGACAAAAAAACATAAAAGTATAAAATTTCTACATGGCAAAAGACACCGTAAATAAAATTCAAAGATAACAGAGTAGGTCTTAAAAGTTCTCATCACACACAAAAAATTTTTTCTAACTATGTATGGTGACAAATGTTAACTAGATTTATTGCAGTAATCTTCACAATGTATACAGATATCAAATCATTATGCTGTATGCCTTAAACTAATATAATGTTATATGTCAATTTTACTTCAATAAAAATAAATAAATAAGACAGTTGAGATGGGTGAAAATATTAACAACATGTAAGATAATGGATTAATTTCCATATACAAGCTCCCATAATTCAACAAGAAAAAAAGAAAAGAAAAATCGGTAAAATATGTAATTAATCCACACTAAAAATGAGAGTTAATACTTACAAAAATATGCTCAATCTCATTAGTAGTGAAATAATGAGACTTTTTAATCAAATACTATTTTTTTCACCTTTCCAACTGGTAAAATTTTTAAAACTGAAAATCTCCAGAGTTGGCAAGGAAGACAGACAAAGGGAGAGAGTATATATTGGTACTACCTTTTTGGAGAGGAATTTAATGATAAATAATTTAACATATAAAGATTTAAAAGACAAACTCTTTGAGCAATAATTCTACTGTTAAGAACCTTTCACACAACACAATATGTGGAATCTAAAAAAGTGATACAAATGAACTTATTTACAAAACAGAAACAGACTCACAGACATAGAAAACAAACTTACGGTTACCAAAGGGTAATGGCAGGGGAGGGATAAATTAGGAGTTTGGGAATAACAGATACACACTATATATAAAATAGATAAACAGCAAGGACCTACTGTAGAGCACAGGGAACTATATTCAATATCTTGTAATAATCTATAATGGAAAAAAATCTGAAAAAGAATATATATATATATATATGTATGTATAACTTAATCACCTTGCTTTACACGTGAAACTAACACAACATTGTAAATCAACTATACTTCAATAAAAAATAAATTTAAAAAAAGCACTCTTGAACAACAACAAAAGAGCCTTTCACACAACACAAATGTGTGGAAGGCTACATAGCCAATGATGTTTGCTGCTGTATTATCTGTAACAGCCTATATGTCCTATATATGTCCATCATATATGTCCATCAAATGTGAATGAGATGGCTACAGACATGATACACCTACACTAGGAAATAATTTGTAATCATTAGAAGAATTCAAGTAGATCCATAAAAGCATATGGGAATGTCATCTATATTCTCAATGAAAAAAGCAAGTGAAGGACAATTATTATTTATATTAACTTTTCAAAATCCTGTGTCCATTGCTTACTTGGCTATGTGACTTTCAACAATCACCTTATTGGTGCCAATGACATCACTAATAAAATGGAGTGTAACAGTACTGTACCTACCCCACCAGACTGACAGGATAAGTAGGATAAACAATGAAGTGCATGTAGCATAGAGCTACATAGTAAATGCTGAGTTAATGTTAACTGTTAGGCAATATTGACAGATTCAAGTTCCTATGGCACTAACTTAGGGTCATTTCTACATATAGTCTTGAAACTTCATCATGGGTCTGATGTAACACAATTATCTGTTGGTTTACTAGGTTGTGAAGATGTCATCCACTGCTTACACTCATAAACTCTTGAAATACGTCAGCATATTTTGTGCAGAGAGCCACACAGTGCAATAATAATAATTATTATTATTAATAAATCTTCAAAGCCAAAAAGACATGAGTTGGGGGAAATGCAAGTCTTATGTAGCTGAAACTAAGACTGTAACTTTAAAAAAATTAAGTTATAATTAACACACATTATTACATAAGTTTCAGGTGTAGTGATTCAGTATTTTTTTTTTAATTTTTTCTTTATTTATTTTTGGCTGCATTGGATCTTCGTTGCTGTGCACGGGCTTCCTCTAGTTGCAGTGAGTGCGGGGCTACTCTTCGTTGCGGTGCGCGAGCTTCTCATTGCAATGGCTTCTCTTGTTGCGGAGCATGGGTTCTAGGCACGTGGGCTTCAGTAGTTGTGGCTCGCAGGCTCTAGAGCGCAGGCTCAGTAGTTGTGGCGCATGGGCTTAGTTGCTCCACGGTATGTGGAACCTTCCCGGACCAGGGCTCGAACCTGTCTCTCCTGCATTGGTAGGTGGATTATTAACCACTGCGCCACCAGGGAAGCCCCCAGTATTTTTATACATCACTCCAAGAAGACCATTTACCATCTGTCAACATACAAAGTTGTTAAAAAGGGCTGTGACATTTTTTTGATCTTACAGCAGCATCACTTAGATTTTAATAAATAATCAGTTCATTGTCTTAATAGGATCATGAGAAATAAACTGATGAAGCCTTTTGCTGTAGAACATCTGTCAGATCTTTCTCTTTATTGCTAGTCTGCTCTCTTTTTATGCAGTGAGGAAAAAAACAATAAAATATCGAGGAGCTTAAAATATAAAAATTTAATTCACTTTTCATTTATTTCCTATTCATGTTAAACTGTTTTACTGTCTTTATTTATCACTGATTTTGGTATTATAATTCCTCTTGTGGTGACCAGAATACATCAGAATTATTTATTTAAGTAAGTTCTCATGAACTAACTAATCTGGACGTTGTTCATCTTATTTAAGAATTCTTTCAGTGAACTAAACAGCAGCCTAGATATTTACAGGAGGTTCTAATAAAAGAGACTAAAGCCAGTATTTTAAAATAGGAAACACTTCTAAGAAACATAAATAACAATTTAAAAAAGCAAAGCTAATTGTACAAAACCAGCTTTGATGTCAAACACACACACACACACACACACACACACAGGCACACAAAGAAAACAGAAACAAAACCCAGGTAGAATAAAACTGAATTCGCTATTTCATTTTTAGTGATATATCAATATAAAATAAAACCACCATGGAATACTTATACTTTAATAGATTTTTAAAAAGATCTAAAAGTCATCTGAACAACAAACAGTTACATGATGCTTCCCCTCCCATGCTATTTCAGTTTACCCATGCAGTCCACACTCTAAGCTTATACTACTCGGCTGCACGTTAATGCTCTTGATTTTCAAGGCTAAGATTAAACACTGAGTAAGAGTATTTATAATGTAGAAAAGTTACAATAATGCAAGAGAGATTTCTGTAGCATGAGTCCTCAGCCAAATGATTTAACATGTTGGATATAATTTTTAAAGCACTTAGGAAGAAGGACAGAAACTCAGTGTGACTATAAAGATATGACCTAGTATGTATGGTGGTTGCAAGAAAATGCTTTAATTCAGTAAATATTTACCAGACAGTTAAAAGGAATATTCCCACTAACTAACATGCTTGAATTTGCACTCCTCTCCCTCAACCGAACAAATGGAAGGTCAGTAATAATTTCAAGTATGTTGTAAATATGGTAAGTGCAAACAATTCAGCAAATCAGATGCTCCATTTTGGGCAGATTTGCAAAGTTAACCCTGCCCTTGACGGTAAATGCTAGTGGTAGAGTCACTGTATTTTTTGTTCCCCAACAGGTGTTGATTTCAGTTGGCCTTTCACTCTCCACAAGGGTTAATCATCACTCCCTGACCTTGTGCACATCTTATTTGACAGGCTATCTAAATTAAATCTTATGCTTCCATCTGTCAAATGTCAATGTAACTTGATTATCATGGGTAGAAATTTTCAATTGTTTCATTAAGTTGTTTGTTGTTATTGTTTTTAACCCACTGCTACATGTTTAACTAGGGAGATAAAAAATAAGTCCGTTAAGTTGACACATCTTAGCCACTCAAATCATCTAAGTTAAATCTGACCCTAACTTAACTTTTTCATGATTATGTAAATGCAACACAGGGCACATCTATCTCAGCTTTACAAATCAGTACTTATTAATTTACAAAACCAGTAAAAGCTTTAAATAAAGCCCACAACTCAAGAATACCCTGATTTTTTAAAAAGGTGCTCAACATCACATCATCAGGGAAATGGAAATCAAAACCACAGTGAGATACCATCTCACACCTGTCAGAATGGCTATTATCAGAAAGACAAGAAATAACAAGTGTTGGCAAGGATGTGGAGGAAATCCCTGTGCACCACTGGTGGGAATATAAATTGGTGTAGGCACTGTGTGAAAACACTATGTAGATTCTTCAAAAAATTAAAAATAGAACTACCATATGATCCAGCAGTTCCATTTCTGGGTATGTGAAATGAAAAGAAATGAAAACACTAGCTCAGAAAGATACCTACACCCTCATGTTCATTGCAGCATTATTTACAATAGCCAAGACATGGAAGCAACCTAACTGTCCATGGATGGATGGATAAAGAAGATGCTGTGTACACATATATACATACACAATCGAATCATTTTGCAATATATATATATATCAAATCACAGTGTTGTACAACTTGGACTAATACAATGTTATATGTCAATTATATCTCAATCTTTTAAAAAGCCAAATTATGAGGCAATATTTTAAAAGGGTTATTTTGGACTAACAATGAGAAATTTTTAAGTAAAATATGGTACAAGCATACATTGTATTACTACATGGCCAATAAAACTGTGTTAGAGAAATGTTTTCCTTCCCAATCAAAATCCCAATAGGGTATTTTATTCACCTTGATGAGCTAATTTTTAAATGCATCTAAAAGAGAAAATGTACAATCTAGCTACATATTTGTAAAAGATGATATATGGTGAAGCTAGTTCCTTCTATCAAAATATTAAAATAGTGTAGTATTAGTGCAAGAAAAGACAAATACACCCATAAAATAGAATGAGATTGAGAAATAGATGCATTTATATGAGAGTACAGTTTGTGATACGATGGCATCCCATATCAATTGTGAAAGGATGAACAAACTAATAATAAAGAATTGGCTATCCATTTTGGGAGGAAAAAAATTAGATCCTTACTTCATGCTGCAACATAAATAAATCCCAGGTGAATTAAAAGAGCAAAACATGAAAATTAAGACTCCAAACAAATTAAAAGAAAAACACAAGAGAATATGGTTATAACCGTGGTATAGTATAGACTTCCTTAAGCAAGGAAGCTATAAAATGGATACATTTGACTACATAAACATTTAAAACTTCTGATTAGCAAAAAGACACCATAAACAACTTTCAAAGCCAAGTTAATAGACTAGAAAAAAATACTGCCAGCATATATCAATATAATAGACAAAGAATTAACAGCCATAATTACAGAAAGCACCTATAAATCAACGAAAAATGACCAAACCTTATTGGGGCAAAACAGTCAGATATAAACAGGAATTTTACAGAAGAAATGCAAATGACTTATAAGCATATGAGAATATGTTTAACATCAACAGCTAAAACAAGTTATTTTTCACTCACAGATTGGCAAAAATAAAAGATTAATAACACCCAATATGGGTAAAGATATGGAGATATGAATGCTGCTATCACCGGTTGAAGAGCATAAATGGATGCGACCCTTTTAGAAAGAAATTTTATTTCATCAAAAATTTTAACCTGTATTCTCTACAACCGAGCAATTCAATTTCTAATATCTATTTCAGAAAACTATCCAAAAAATAAATAAGCAGCATAACAATTTCAAAGAAAGAGATTAAATTGTTCTCACTTCCAGGGCATACACAGAGAAGACACTCCCACACGTACAAAGTGCAAAAGCCTAAATGTATGCTTGAGCAATGTCTGTGGCTAGGGAAAAACTGGAAACCTCAGTATCAATCAGTAAATTAGGGCACATCCCGTTAAGATGAGAGTTAAAAAGAACGAGATAGTTTAATGGGTACAGAGTTTATGTTGGGAGTGATGAAAAGGTTTTGGGTATAGACAGTAGTTTGTGTGTGTGTGCATGCTTATAAAACATACTCAAATATACATAAAACTACATATTTCTATAGTATATACATTTCTTTATATATCTACAGATACTTTTAAAATGATCTGGAAGAATGCATCCAAATCACTACCAGTGGTTACTTCTAGGAGAGTGAGATTCAGGAATACGGTAAAAGGGAATTTGTGCTTTATCTGCTTTGAATAAACATTTTATGATAAGAATGTATTCATATGTGTACTTCTATGACTTAAATTTTTATTTTAAGAAAAAAATGCATTTACTGACATGGAAAGTTATTTATTCATTCTTTCAACAAATATTTACCAGAAACCTACTCTGTGTTAATAAGCCCTATCAAAATATTAGGGATGTTATCAGTGAAGAATACTGGCCAAAATCCCTGCCCTCATGAAGCTTATGTTTTAGTGGGAAGGAGAAAAAGTACTTTTCAAAATATGGTAAGTGATAGAGCTGGGCAGGGGAGACGCATAGGCTGAAAGTTGAATGCGGAGGTTGCGGGGGGCGGGGGGGGGGGGGGAGCATCACTGAAAAGGTAACATTTGGACAAAGACTTGAAGGACAAACAGAAGGAAAAAGCCTGCCAGCCATAGGGAAAACCCAGAACAAAGGCCCTAGAATGAGGACATGTGAGGTGTGTTCTAAGACTAGCAAGGAAGCCAGGGTAGTACAGGCTACATAAATAAGCAAGCGAGAGGAGAGGCAAGACAGCTGTCAACCTCACACTGTTTGCCACACCCCCAGTCTCCTTTGTGACTGTCTCCCACCTACAGTCCTTAGGGAACTATGATATTTACCAGGACCCTGCTCCTCTGGGGGTGATAAAACATAAAGGCAAGGCTGGTGGGAATGTACAATGGTGCAATCCCTTTAGAAAACAGTCTGGCACTTCCTGAAAATGTTAAACATAGATTTACCATGTGACCTAGCAATTTCACTTCTTGGTGTATACCCAAGATGACTGAAAACATATGTCTACACCAACACTTGTACATGAATGTACACAGCAGCATTATTTGTAATGTCAAAAGGTAGAAACAACCCAAATGTCCACCCACCCATTAATGGATAAATAAAATATGGGGGACTTCCCTGGTGGCGCAATGGTTAAGAATCCACTTGCCAATGCAGGGGACACGGGTTCAATTCCTGGTCCAGGAAGATCCCAAATGCCATGGAGCAACTGAGCCCGTGTGCCACAACTACTTAAGCTCGCATGCCTAGAGCCCATGCTCCGCAACAAGAGAAGCCACCGTGATGAGAAGCCTGCGCACCACAACCAAGAGTAGCCCCCGCTCACCCCAACTGGAGAAAGCCCATGCGCAGCAACAAAGACCCAACACAGCCAAAAATTTAAAAATAAAAGAAAAATAAAATATGGGATATCTAACACAATGGAATATTATTTGGCCATAAAAAGGAACAAAGTACTGATACATGCTACAACATAGATAACCTTGAAAATACTGTGCCAAGTGAAAGAGGTCAAAAACAAAAGGCCACATATTATATGCTTCCATTTATATGAAATGTACTGAAGAAGCAAATCCACAGAGACAGAAGGCAGATTAGTGTGGTTGCCCAGGCTGGGGGAGAGACTAACATGTACAGGGTTTCTTGCGGGGGTGTTGAAACATTGTAAAACTAGGTGGTTGTGATAGCTGTACCGCTCTGAATAAAAACCACTGAACTGTACACTTTAAATAAGTGAACTTTATGGTATGTAAAAATATCTTGATAAAGCTGTAAAAAAAAAAGGTAAAAAAATAAAAACTGTAAAAAAATATTAAGGACACAACTGTGCTTTTAAAATAACATTATTCCCATTTTCAAATACAGAAGCCAATGACAAAAAGAGACAAGGAGTCTGGGTCACCATTAGGATATGCAACAGAACAAGGAAAGATAATTTAGCTGTCACTGTTGTGTATTAGCTAAGTCAATGCTTTAAAAGATAAATTCCAAATTTCTGTTGTTTAATCCAACAGATATTTATTTCTCACACACATAAAGTCCAAACAGATGTTCCTAATGAGTGGGGCAACTCCCCTCCACGTGGTAATTCATGGAGTCAAGTGCCTTCTACCTCACACCTCCTCCATCTTCAACAAAGGGTTCTCAAATCTTCGAGTATAGGGGGATCACTCACGGGAGGTTCTCCTGGGCCAGGCCTGCAAGCGGCACCTCCCTTCTACCCACGGTCTGCTAGTTAAAACTTAGTCACATGACCCATCTGCTCTAAGGGAAGCCGAGAACTCTAATGCAGTACTTCCCGACATTAGTAAATATGAGTGTTTAGAATTAGCATTGCCATATTCTAGAATTCATATCAACAGCTAATATTAGTTATTTTATTTAAAGAAGCCTCTACGGATCAACAGTAGTGATACAACAAACTGCCATGGAACTGCTTTCTCAATTAATCAATAAATATTTACTGAGTACATACTATCTGCCACATATTGTTTTAGGTAAACAAATAGAGGGGGGAAAACCTTGCCCTCACGGATCTCACAATCCAGCGTGGGGAGACAGAAAAACAAAGTGTATATAGCATATTGAACAAAAATAAATGTTAGGAGGAAAATGAAGCAAGGAAGGAGGACAGAAGTACTACTTTCAAAAAGGTGATTAAGGTCTTAGTGATGAGGTGACATGAGCCCACACCTGAGGGAAGAACATTCCAGGCAGGAAAAGGATAAGTGCAAAGACCCTCAAGTGAGAGCTTGTGCAGGATATCTGAGGTCACTGCTGTTGCAGCAGAATGATCAAGGCTGGGATCTAGGAGGTGAGTTTAGAAAGGTACCAGGGAGCCAGATTACATGTACACCTGTAGGTTGCTGTGAAGATTTTAGTTTTGGGGAAGCCACTGGAAGATTTGGAGCAGAAGAGAGACACAGCTTGACCTATTTTTTATAAAGGTTATCCTGCAGCTATGTTGAGAAAAGACTGTACATGGGCAAGAGTAGAAGCAGGAAGACCTATTTAAAAGACGCTGGAATAATCCAGGTGAGAGGTGTTCGTGGCTAACTCCAGGTTAGAAGCAGTAAAAACACTGAGAATAGTAAATGAGAAACTGGATGTGGGGTGTGAGAAAAGAGCATTACCTGGGCTGACTCTTTAAGTTTTTTGTCTATGCAACAGAAAGGATGTAGTTGCCACCTGGGGAAAAGCAAAGTCTAAAGGAGGAGTGGTTTGAGGAAGACAAACTGAGGGCTTCAATGCAAAATTGGGCAATACGATTGCCTTCTTCATTATTAAGGGTTTGCTCTTTGAGTGTTCAGGGAAATTCTTTTTCAATCAACAGAATTATTACTATGTAAAGTGTTTCCAATTTATAAGCTATTTTCTTTATCTGCTATACTTCATCTGAGCAAAATAACAACTCTTTACAACAGCTAGATGGGTTCAATCCTTATCTTACACCTTGGGAACCTTCTTGTCATCTTCAATCCCTCTCTTACACTTCACCTTTTTTTTCTAGGTTTACTAATCATCCATGAAGGCACTTCCTCATACCAGTTTAGTAATTTATGCTGTCTTATTGTCTTATTTTAAAACCCCAAATTCAATACCCACAAATTTTCTATTAAAAGCACTTAAATGTCCATTTTTCTAAGCCTTCTTTAATACACATCTAACAAAAATTTCAGACAGTTTTGAAAACTGAATCATACTATAATGAGGTTGGAAATTTTATGCCAACCAATTTATAAATTCCTGGTTCACAGTGTTAAGTATGGCCATTCTGCAGTCCTGTTTCCTCAGCAATTGTTAATTAGTACCAGGGTACTAAGCACCTACACTATGCCAGATACGAAGACTACTAAATCAAGGTTTTGAAATTATTTTTCACTGTACCAAAATATGACATAAGCATTTAAAAAGCATTTCTTTATCCTCACATTATCTTGTAAGCTGCAGAAATAGCAGATCTTCTAGAGCTCAAATATTATCACATTTCTCATTGATTACAGGCTTTATTTACAGGAGCCAGTAGCACGAGCACATGTTAAAAGAGTCAATATGTCTTTAATCTGATTAAATAAAGAGGTATTTGATTCACCAACACAAACGCTGTCAAAATGTACCACTTTTAATAATTTTATAAAAGGATTACAGGAAGAGACCATGTCTAGTTACAAAAAGCCAGGAAACTATTCTCTAATTCCATGGTCGCTGTTTCTCAGCCTTCTCATGTCAAATGACAGATGAGAAACTTCATTCCAACGCAACAAATACTTGTTAGCCATTTATCTTAAGAAAGAAAAAGGAAGAAGTAATATTTGAGTATCTGCTATGTATGTGCCTGGCACTTTTTTTGTGTGTTATACGGTAAATAAAACACTGCCAAACAGTACATGGTAAGCATAATATAAGTGTTAACTATTTTAAAATTATATCTTATTTAATCCTAACCAACCATTTACTTATCACATACATGATAACCCCATTTTACAGAAGAGGAGACTGAGGTTCAGAGAAGTTAAATAACCTGTCGGTTTATACAGCTAGGAAACACCAGAGGCAGCATGTGAACCCTAGCCTGATTCCTGAGCTAAACGCCTCTAGTTTTCCTGTAGCTCAGGATGACTGTGAAGTGTCTATCTCCTGTACCACAAAGTGATGGCCCTAAATGATTTACACTCTAGTTCTTCTGTTTATTCATTTATTTAACTTCAAGGTTCTACACTGTTCGACTACAAGGGTAAGTAACCAGGAGTCTGAATGGTACCTAGATAGGTGTTGCCATCAATGAATTTCTCCCAAAATGTTATTCTACTAGGTCCTTAACTAGGTTAATTCATATGAAAGAATAAAAGCCTAAAAGCTCTGAATTAATGAACACTTGAAAAAAGAAATATAATTTTCTTATTCTTTAAGTGAATGATAAACTAATCTCCAAAGAAAAGGATTTATGAGACTTTTGCTTGAAGTGTTAAGATTAAAGTTTTTTCTCAAGTACGTTTAAATTCCCACCTTGCTCCTTTATACACCTAGAAACTACTTTTTTCATAGCACTGTACAAAGTGAAGCCCAGTCCAGTTCAACTCTCTCCAACTCTGTAATGGTCACTACTAGCACAGCCTAATATGTCTTTCCCTCCATCTCTTCCTCATTGCCACCAAACTCCACATTTGATCATGATGGCAAAGTCCACATTTGATCATGATGGCAAAGTCCCATGTTCCACATAATGGATCATGCTCAGGCAGTCTCATTCCCCTCTGTCAGATAACTGTGTTCTGAGTCTTCCTTATGGCTATGTGACCCAGTCCTGGCTCAAAAATAAGGCAAAACTTACTGGGGAGCTTCTGGGAAATATACTTTCATTCCTAATAAGAAAGGCAAGATAGTTTCAAAATGTGTAGAATCTTTAATATCACCCAGTGTTCACCTTGCAGTGGTAACTGGCACAGCTAGGGTTAGCAAACACATCCCATTACAATGTATACAGACTATGTATTCTACTTCTTTTAGGGCCTCTGCAATGCTAGATATGGACATACACTATAAAGTAAACTCCACAAGAACATGCATTGTTTCATTCAACTAATATTTACTAAATGCCTAGTACATGCCAGGCTTTGTGCTGGGCACCAGGGTAGAGTCATGAACAAATGAGACATTAAAATCCTGGCTCCTAAGACACAGTTGGTACTCAAATAATACTTGTTGAATTAACGAACTGCAAATTCAAATGATTAATTACTGAACTAAAACTTTGGTAGAATAAATTGGTTTGGGTTTTTTTTTTCTTTTTATTTTCTTTTTATTTTTTTTTTTGCGGTACGCGGGCCTCTCACTGCTGTGGCCTCACCCCTTGCAGAGCACAGACTCCGGACGCTCAGGCTCAGCGGCCATGGCTCACGGGCCCAGCCGCTCCGCAGCATGTGGGATCTTCCCGGGCCGGGGCACGAACCTGTGTCCCCCGCATTGGCAGGCGGACTCTCAACCACTGCGCCACCAGGGAAGCCCGGTTTATTTTTCTTTTTAAGTTATTTTTAAGCTGTAAAATAGTAAAAGTTTAACTGAAACTAATATTCAGATAATTTTATATATTGTACCTTTAGACCAGTTTTTGTTATACAAAATATATATATATATATATATTTTTTTTTTTTAAGATACCAGAGAATGTTCAGTGTAATAAGTATTGGTAGGCATTTATACTTATTATAAGCAAACTGGAGAATTTCCAATTTCTCAAAAATAGTATGTGTGCGTTAACTGAAAGAGAAAGTGTTCCTTCAGTATTAATTTCACTATAACTCTAAGGAATATGTTTAAAGAGTACACTAAATACAGAGAAGCAGTCAATGAAGATTTAAATCAAAATTCAAAATCTGATTTCTGGCCACCCCCAAAACAAAAAACAAATAAATACTACTGTGAGAGGAGGAGCTTCAAGATGGCGGAAGAGTAAGACACGGAGATCACCTTCCTCCCCATAAATACATCTAAAATACATTACATCTACATGTGGAACAACTCCTATAGAACACCTACTGAACGCTGGGAGAAGACCTCAGACCACCCCAAAGGCAAGAAACTCCCCCACGTACCTGGGTATGGCAAAAGAAAAAAGAAAAAACAAAGACAAAAGAATAGGGACGGGACCTGCACCAGTGGAAGGGAGCTGTGAAGGAGGAAAGGTTTCCACATACTAGGAAGCCCCTTCGCGGGTGGAGACTCCTGGTGGCGGAGGGGGGGAAGCTTCGGGGCTACGGAGGAGAGCGCAGCAACGGGGTGCGGAGGGCAAAGCGGAGAGATTCCCGCACAGAGGATCGGTGTCGACCAGCACTCAACAGCCCGAGAGGCTTGTCTGCTCACCGGCCGGGACAGATTGGGGCTGGGAGGTGAGATTCGGGCTTCGGTCGGATCCCATGGAGAGGACTGGGGTTGGCTGTGTGAACACAGCCTTAAGGGGGCTAGTGCGCCATAGCTAGCTGGGAGGGAGTCCAGGAAAAAGTCTGGAGCTGCCGAAGAGACAAGAGACTGTTTCTTGACTCTTTGTTTCCTGGAGCGCGAGGAGAGGGGATTAAAAGCACCGCTTAGAGCTTCCCAGATGGCACAGTGGTTGAGAGTCCACCTGCCGATGCAGGGGACACGGGTTCGTGCCCCGGTCTGGGACGATCCCACGTGCCGTGGAGCGGCTGGGCCCGTGAGCCATGGCCGCTGAGCCTGCGCGTCTGGAGCCTGTGCTCTGCAGCGGGAGAGGCCGCAACAGTGAGAGGCCCGCGTGCTGCAAAAAAAAAAAAAAAAAAAAAAAAGCATTGCTTAAAGGAGCTCCAGAGACGGGCGCGAGCCAAGGCTATCAGCGCGGACCCCACAGACGGGCATGGGACGCTAAGGCTGCTGCTGCAGCCAGCCACCAAGAAGCCTGTGTGCGAGCACAGGTCACTATCCACACCTCCCCCCTCCGGGAGCCTGGGCTGCCCGCCACTGCCAGGGTCCCGTGATCCACGGACAACTTCCCCTGGAGAACGCACGGTGCGCCTCAGGCTGGTGCAACGTCACTCCAGCCTCTGCCGCCGGAGGCTTGCCCCGCATCCGTAAACCTCCCTCCCCGCAGCCTGAATGAACCAGAGCCCCCGAATCAGCTGTTCCTTTAACCCCGTCCTGTGTGACGGGGTTACTCCCTCAGCCGACCTACACGCAGAGGCGGGTCCAAATCCAAAGCTGAACCCCGGGAGCTGTGCGAACAAAGAAGAGAAAGGGAAATTTTTCCCAGCAGCCTCAGGAGCAGCGGATTAAATCTCCACAATCAACTTGATGTATCCTGTACCTGTGGAATACCTGAAAAGACAACGAATAATCCCAAATTGAGGAGGTGGACTTTGGGAGCAACGATATATATATATATTTTTTTTTTCCCCTTTTTCTCTTTTTGTGAGTATGTATGTTTATGCTTCTGTGTGTGATTTTATCTGTATAGTTTTGCTTTTACCATTTGTCCTAGGGTTCTGTCTGTCCGTTTTTCTTTATTACTTAAAAATTTTTTTTTCTTAATATTTTTTATTTTAATAACTTTATTTTATTTTATCTTCTTCTTTCTTTCTTTTTTTCCTCCCTTTTATTCTGACCGTGTGGAGGACAGGCTCTTGGTGCTCCAGACAGGCGTCAGGGCTGTGCCACTGAGGTGGGAGAGCCAAGTTCAGGACACTGGTCCACAGGAGACCTCCCAGCTCCAAATAATATCAAACGGCGAAAATCTCCCAGAGATCTCCATCTCAACACCAGCACCCAGCTTCACTCAACGATCAGCAAGCTACAGTGCTGGACATCCTATGCCAAATGACTAGCAAGACAGGAACACAACTCCACCCATTAGCAGAGAGGCTGCCTAAAATAATAAGTCCACAGACACCCCAAAACACACCACCAGACGTGGACCTGCCCACCAGAAAGACAAGATCCAGCCTCATCCACCAGAACACAGGCACTAGTCCCCTCCACCAGGAAGCCTACACAACCCACTGAACCAACCTTAGCCACTGGGGAAAGACACCAAAAACAACAGAAACTACGAACCTACAGCCTGTGAAAAGGGGACCCCAAACACAGTAAGTTAAGCAAAATGAGAACACAGAGAAGCACACAGCAGATGAAGGAGCAAGGCAAAAACCCACCAGACCTAACAAATGAAGAGGAAATAGCCAGGCTACCTGAAAAAGAATTCAGAATAATGATAGTAAAGATATCCAAAATCTTGGAAATAGAATGGAGAAAATACCAGAAATGTTTAACAAGGACCTAGAAGAACAAACAGAGATGGGGCTTCCCTGGTGGCACAGTGGTTAAGAATCCACCTGCCAATGCAGGGGACACACGTTCGATCCCTGGTCTGGGAAGATCCCACTTGCCGTGGAACAACTAAGCCCGTGTGCCACAACTACTGAGCCTGTGCTCTAGAACCCGTGAGCCACAAGTACTGAAGCCCAAGTGCCACAACTACAGAAGCCTGCGAACCTAGAGCCTGTGCTCCGCAACAAGAGAAGCCACCACAACGAGAAGCCCGCACACCACAATAAAGAGTAGCCCCCGCTCACCGCAACTAGAGAAAGCCTGCACACAGCAATGAAGACCCAATGCAACCAAAGAAAAAAAGAAAAAAGAGTAGCCCCCACTTGCTGCAACCAGAGAAAACCCACGCGTGGCAACAAAGACCCAACACAGCCAAAAATAAATTAATAAAATAAATTAAAAACAAACAAACAAAAAAAGAGATGAACAACACAATAAATGAAATTAAAAATTCTCTAGAAGGGGTCAATAGCAGAATAACTGAGAAAGAAGAATGGATAAGTGACCTGGAAGATGAAATAGTGGAAATAACTACTGTAGAGCAGAAAAAAGAAAAAAGAATGAAAAGAATTGAGGACAAGCTCAGAGAACTCTGGGACAACATTAAACACACCAACATTCGAATTATAGGGGTCCCAAAAGTAGAAGAGAAAAAGAAAGGGACTGAGAAAATATTTGAAGAAATTATAGTTGAAAACTTCCCTAATATGGGAAAGGAAATAGTTAATCAACTCCAGGAAGCACAGAGAGTCCCATACAGGACAAATCCAAGGAGAAACACACCAACACACATTATTAATCAAACTATCAAAAAATTAAATATAAAGAAAAAATATTAAAAGCAGCAAGGGAAAAACAACAGGTAACACATAAGGGAATCCCCATAAGGTTAACAGCTGATCTTTCAGCAGAAACTCTGCAAGCCAGAAGGGAGTGGGAGGACATATTTTAAGTGATGAAGGAGAAAAACCTACAACCAAGATTACTCTACCCAGCAAGGATCTCATTCAGATTTGATGGAGAAATTAAAAGCTTTACAGACAAGCAAAAGCTAAGAGAATTCAGCACCACCAAACCAGCTTTGCAACAAATGCTAAAGGAACTTCTCTAGGCAGGAAACACAAGAGAAGAAAAAGATCTACAATAATAAACCCAAAACAATTAAGAAAATGGTAATAGGAACATACATACCAATAATTACCTTAAATGTAAATGGATTAAATGCTCCCACCAAAAGACACAGACTGGCTGAATGCATACAAAAACAAGACCCATATACATGCTGTCTACAAGAGACCCACTTCAGACCTAGGGACACATACAGACTGAAAGTGAGGGGATGGAAAAAGATATTCCATGCAAATGGAAATCAAAAGAAAGCTGGAATAGCAATTCTCATACCAGACAAAATAGACTTTAAAACAAAGACTATTACAAGAGACAAAGAAGGACACTACATAATGATCAAGGGATCAATACAAGAAGAAGATATAATAATTGTAAATATTTATGCACCCAACATAGGAGCACCTCAATACATAAGGCAAATACCAACAGCCATAAAAGGGGAAATCGACAGCAACACAATCATAGTAGGGGACTTTAACACCCCACTTTCACCAATGGACAGATCATCCAAAATGAAAATAAATAAGGAAACACAAGCTTTAAATGATACATTAAACAAGATGGACTTAATTGATATTTATAGGACATTCCATCCAAAAACAACAGAATACACATTCTTCTCAAGTGCTCATGGAACATTCTCCAGGATAGATCATATCTTAGGTCACAAATCAAGCCCTGGTAAATTTAAGAAAACTGAAGTCGTATCAAGTACCTCTTCTGACCACAATGCTATGAGACCAGATATTAATTACAGGAAAAAATGTGTAAGAAATACAAACACATAGAGGCTAAACAACACACTACTTAATAACCAAGAGATCACTGAAGAAATCAAAGAGGAAATCAAAAAATACCTAGAAACGAATGACAATGAAAACAATGACCCAAAACCTATGGGATGCAGCAAAAGCAGTTTTAAGAGGGAAGTTTATAGCTATACAAGGCTACCTTAAGAAACAAGAAACATCTCAAATAAACAACCTAGGGCTTCCGTGGTGGCGCAGTGGTTGAGAATCCGCCTGCCGATGCAGGGGACACGGGTTCGTGCCCCGGTCCAGGAAGATCCCACATGCCACGGAGCAGCTGGGCCCGTGAGCCATGGCTGCTGAGCCTGCGCATCCGGAGCCTGTGCTCCGCAACAGGAAAGGCCACAACAGTAAGGGGTCCGCGTACCGCAAAAAATATATATAATAAAATAAACGACCTAACCTTACACCTAAAGCGATTAGAGAAAGAAGAAGGGAAAAACCCCAAAGTTAGCAGAAGGAAATAAATCATAAAGATCAGATCAGAAATAAATGAGAAAGAAATGAAGGAAATGATAGCAATGATCAATAATACTAAAAGCTGGTTCTTTGAGAAGATAAACAAAACTGATAAACCATTAGCCAGACTTATCAAGAAAAAAAGGAAGAAGACTCAAATCAATAGAAATGAAAAACAAGAAGTAACAACTGACACTGCAGAAATACAAAGGATCATGAGAGATTACTACCAGCAACTATAGGTCAATAAAATGGACAACCTGGAAGAAATGGACAAATTCTTAGCAATGCACAACCTTCTGAGACTGAACCAGGAAGAAATAGAAAATATGAACAGACCAGTCACAAGCACTGAAATTTAAACTGTGATTAAAAATCTTCCAACAAACAAAAGTCCAGGACCAGATGGCTTCAGTCAAATTCTATCAAACATTTAGAGAAAAGCTAACACCCATCCTTCTCAAACTCTTCCAAAATATAGCAGAGGGAGGAACACTCCCAAACTCATGCTACGAGGCCACCACCACTCTGATGCCCAAACCGAGAGAAAACTAGAGGCCAGTATCGCTGATGAACATAGATGCAAAAACCCTCAACAAACTACTAGCAAACAGAATCCAACAGCACATTAAACGGATCATACACTATGATCAAGTGGGGTTTATCCCAGGAATGCAAGGATTCTTCAATATATGCAAATCAATCAACATGATACACCATATTAACAAATTGAAGGAGAAAAACCATATGGTCATCTCAATAGATGCAGAGAAAGCTTTCAACAGAATTCAACACCCATATATGGTGTTTAACCATATATGATTAAAAAACCCTCCAGAAAGTAGGCATAGAGGGAACTTTCCTCAATATAATAAAGGCCATATATGAAAAACCCACAGCCAACATCGTCCTCAATGGTGAAAAACTGAAAGCATTTCCACTAAGATCAGGAACAAGACAAGGTTGCCCACTCTCACCACTGTTATTCAACATAGTTATGGAAGTTTTAGCCATAGCAACCAGAGAAGAAAAAGAAATAAAAGGAATCCAAATCAGAAAAGAAGAAGTAAAGCTGTCACTGTTTGCAGATGACATGATACTATATATAGAGAATCCTAAAGATTCTACCAGAAAACTACTAGAGCTAATCAATGAATTTGGTAAAGTAGCAGGATACAAAATTAATGCACAGAAATCACTTGCGTTCCTATACACTAATGATGAAAAATCTGAAAGTGAAATTAAGAAAACACTCCCATTTACCATTGCAACAAAAAGAATAAAGTATCTAGGAATAAACCTACCTAAGGAGACAAACGATCTGTATGCAGAAAATTATAAGACACTGATGAAAGAAATTAAAGATGATACAAATAGATGGAGAGATACACCATGTTCTTGGATTGGAAGAATCAACATTGTGAAAATGACTCTACTACCCAAAGCAATCTACAGATTCAATGCAATCCCTATCAAATTACCACTGGCATTTTTCACAGAACTAGAACAAAAAATTTCGCAATTTGTATGGAAACACAAAAGACCCCGAATAGCCAAAGCAATCTTGAGAAAGAAAAACAGAGCAGGAGGAATCAGGGTTCCTGACTTCAGACTATACTACAAAGCTACAGTAATCTAGACAGTACGGTACTGGCACAAAAACAGAAATACAGATCAATGGAACAGGATAGAAAGCCCAGAGATAAACCCACGCACATATGGTCACCTTATCTTTGATAAAGGAGGCAAGAATATACAGTGGAGAAAAGACAGACTCTTCAATAAGTGCTGCTGGGAAAACTGAACAGAAACATGTAAAAGAATGAAATTAGAACACTCCCTAACACCATATACAAAAATAAACTCAAAATGGATTAAAGACCTAAATGTAAGGCCAGACACCATCAGACTCTTAGAGGAAAACACAGGCAGAACACTCTATGACATAAATCACAGCAAGATCCTTTTTGACCATGTCCTACAGAAATGGAAATAAAAACAAAAATAAACAAATGGGACCTAATGAAACTCGAAAGCTTTTGCACAGCAAAGGAAACCATGAACAAGACGAAAAGGCAACTCTCAGAATGGGAGAAAATATTTGCAAATGAAGCAACTGACAAAGGATTAATCTCCAAAACATACAAGCAACTCACGCAGCTCAATAATAAAAAACCAAACAACCCAATACAAAAACGGGCAGAAGACCTATATAGACATTTCTCCAAAGAAGATAACAGATTGCCAACAAACACATGAAAGAATGCTCAACATCATTAATCGTCAGAGAAATGCAAATCAAAACTACAATGAGATATCATCTCACACCAGTCAGAATGGCCATCATCAAAAAATCTAGAAACAGTAAATGCTGGAGAGGGTGTGGAGAAAAGGGAACACTCTTGCACTGCTGGTGGGAATGTGAATTGGTTCAGCCACTATGGAGAACAGTATGGAGGTTCCTTAAAAAACTAAAAATAGAACTACCATATGACCCAGCAATCCCACTACTGGGCATATACCCTGAGAAAACCATAATTCAAAAAGAGTCACATACCAAAATGTTCATTGCAGCTCTATTTACAATAGCCAGGACATGGAAGCAACCTAAGTGTCCATCAACAGATTAATGGATAAAGAAGATGTGGCACATATATACAATGGAATATTACTCAGCCATAAAAGGAACGAAATTGAGTTATTTGTAGTGAGGTGGATGGACCCAGAGACTGTCATGCAGAGTGAAGTAAGTCAGAAGGAGAAAAACAAATACTGTATGCTAACACATACGCATGGAATCTAAAACAAAAAAAGAAATAAAAAGAAAATGGTCAGAAGAACCTAAGGGCAAGACGGGAATAAAGATGCAGACCTGGGCTTCCTTGGTGGCACAGTGGTTGAGAGTCCGCCTGCCGATGCAGGGGGTATGGGTTCGTGCCCCGGTCTGGGAGGATCCCACATGCCGCGGAGCGGCTGGGCCCGTGATCCATGGCCGCTGAGCCTGCGCGTCCGGAGCCTGTGCTCTGCAGCGGGAGAGGCCACAATAGTCAGAGGCCCGCATACCGCAAAAAAAAAAAAAAAAAAAAGATGCAGACCTACTAGAGAATGGACTTGAGGATACAGGAAGGGAGTAGGGTAAGCTGGGACAAAGTGAGAGAGTGGCATGGACATATATACACTACCAAACGTAAAATAGATAGCTAGTGGGAAGCAGCCGCATAGCACAGGGAGATCAGCTCAGTGCTTTGTGACCACCTAGAGGGGTGGGATAGGGAGGGTGGGAGGGAGGGAGATGCAAGAGGGGAGAGATGTGGGGACATATGTATATGTATAACTGATTCTCTTTTTTATAAAGCACAAACTGACACACCATTGTAAAGCAATTATACTCTAATAAAGATGTTAAAAAAGCAACAACAAAAAACTACTGTGAGAGATAAAAAGGCAAAGTGGAGCTGGGAACAAAATCATGAATAGTTTAAATTATTTGTGGATTTTGATATTCTTATTCCCCTATTCTCCCTCCAATTACCATGATCAAGAAGAATGGGTCATATGACTATAATGTGGACCTCTGGTAAAAGTGGCCTAAAACTCCCAGGCACTTGATCAAATTTACATTAAGAAACAAGGGAGGGACTTCCCTGGTGGCGCAGTGGTTAAGAATCCGCCTGCCAATGCAGGGGACACAGGTTCGATCCCTAGTCCAGGAAGATCCCACACGTCACAGAGCAACTAAGCCCGTGCCCCACAACTACTGAGCCTGCGCTCTAGAGCCCACAAGCCACAACTACTGAGCCTGCACTCTAGAGCCCACAAGCCACAACTACTTAGCCTGCACGCCACAACTACTGAAGCCCCTGCACCTAGATCCCGTGCTCCGCAACAAGAGAAGCCACTGCAATGAGAAGCCTGCGCACCGCAATGAAGAGTAGCCCCCACCCGCCGCAACTAGAGAAAAGCCCACTCACAGCAATGAAGACGCAACGCAGCCTAAAAAAAAAAGAAAAGAAACAAGGGAGCCTGGCAAGAGGAAAGATTAATACTTAAAAGGGATCATCGAGAGACCAGAGACACTAATAGTTTAACTGTAAGAGCTCAGCTCAGACAAAATAAAGCAGAAACCTGAAAGAAAGGACTCCAAATGTTTTTGAGATTCTTAGTTAGCACAAGGTTAAGGAACTGACCACAAACCAAAAGAACGCAGAAGTTCAAATCAAGCCTAGAAAGTTACTTGTCTTTACCTCCCAAATAGCTACCAATGTGCTCATCTCATTATAGGCAGCACCCTCAAAAGGAAGACCACTGGGAGCAGAGGAAAAGTCTGAAAGCTCCTTGATAACTACATTAGAAATATGAGAAGCAGGTCAATTAAATGAGATACTAAGTGCACATACCCATGCCAGGAAAAAAGGGGGCATCAGACCAGCCCAAAACAAACCACCATCTGACAGTCCACACTTTTTTGTCTCCAAGTTCCTAGCTGCCTTAGATGTAATACTGTATTTGCAAATTCTCTGACTCATGAATTGTTTGAAGTAACATAAAAGCCAATTATAGTTCATTAAAAGCCGACTATTCTCTCTGTGTGTGTGTGTGTGTGTGGTGTAAAATAAGGGTGCAACTTAATTTTTTTGCATGTGAATATTCAGTTGTGTCCCTGCATCATATTTTGTTTTTTGTTTCTTTTTTAAGTTTCTTTTGGGGTATAGTTGTTTTACAACGTTATGTTAGTTTCTACTGTACGGTGAAGTAGAGTTCCCTGTGCTATACAGCAGTTTCTCATTAGTTATCTGTTTTATACATATTAGTGTATACATGTCAATTCCATTCTCCCAGTTCATCCCACCCCCACCCCCACCCCGCTTTCCCTCCTTGGTGTCCATACATTTTTTCTCTACATATGTGTCGCTATTTCTGCCCTGCAAACTGGTTCATCTGTACGATTTTTCTAGATTCCACATAAATGTGTTAAGATACAATATTTGTTTTTCTCTTTCTGACTGACTTCACTCTGTATGACAGTCTCTAGGTCGTTCCACGTCTCTACAAATGACCCAATTTCATTCCTTTTTATGGCTGAGTAATACTCCATTGTATATATGTGCCACATCTTCTTTATTCATTCATCTGTCGATGGACATTTAGGTTGCTTCCATGACCTGCCTATTGTAAGTAGTGCTGCAACGAACATTGGGGTGCATGTGTCTTTTTGAATTATGGCTTTCTCTGGGTATATGCCCAGTAGTGCAATTGCTGGGTCATATGGTAATTCTAGTTTTAGTTTTTTGTGGGTTTTTTTTTGCGGTACGCGGGCCTCTCACTGTTGTGGCCTCTCCCGTTGCGGAGCACAGGCTCTGGATGCGCAGGCTCAGCGGCCATGGCTCACGGGCCCCACAGCTCTGCGGCATGTGGGATCTTCCCAGACCGGGGCACGAACCCATATCCCCTGCATCGGCAGGCGGACCCTCAACCACTGCGCCACCAGGGAAGCCCTTCCCTCTTTTTCTTGATGAATCTGAAAAGCCGACTATTCTCTTCAAGAGGATGAAAAATCAACTGAAGCTGAATAATGAGTATAACTAAATTTGTTCTACCCAAAGTTCAGCACAGTAAGTATCTTGAAAAAGATCACTCGGTAAAGCCAATACAGGTGCCTAGAAGAGAACTCTTCTTTGACTTTGTGCCTTTGTCTTCATCAGCTGGGCAAATGTTTCTCTAAATAGTGAACAACAAAATTCACATGCCGGGGAATGGCAGATAGTGAAATAATGGACCAGACTAACTATAAAAATGAGATCCAGCTTAAATCCCCCGGCCACCACTTACTAGCTCAGTTTCCTTATCTGTTAAATAGGACATATGGTAAAGAGCTGTTGTGAAGAGTAAATGATAATTTACACTTACAGCAGGTACCTAATAAATCCTATCTATCAGAATATTAGAGATATGTTTAAACCCTCATGTTTCCATACAACCATGTCTTCCCAGCTAAGGAAGTTATTAGGGATCATAAATTTTAGAGGCTACTGAAGCTACATTACAACTTTCAAAAGTTCAGGAAGTTTAATAAAATATTTTAAGTGGTTAATTTAGGTCTCTAAAAGGGAGGAAATCAAGGTGTATGAATGATCAACACCATATCAAAAGTAACTGGACAGTTCTGGTAAGGAAGCATGTGGCCTCAAAAGCCAGACTGCTAAGGGTTGACAGGTGCACAGCCTGTTTGCTGTGTGGCCTTGGGCAAGTTACAGAATCAATTTATGCCTCAGTAGGCTCTTCTGTAAAATGGAGATGTTAACAATAGTACCTATCCCATACAGCTACTTTGATTATTCAATTAATTAATGCACGTAAAAGTTTACAGCACACTAAGCCCTCGAATATTAGCTATTATTGCTTTAACAAGGCTCTTATTAGAATGAAAATACCTTTTGTTTCTAAAATGATTCCCAGACCATACATAGTTGAAACACCCTCTTTTTTATTTATCTATTTATTTTTGGCTACATTGGGTCTTCGTACGTGCTTTTCTCTCTAGTTGTGGCAGGGGCTACTCTTTGTTGCAGTGCTCGGGCTTCTCATTGTGGTGGCTTCTGTTGTTGCGGAGCACGGGCTCTAGGTGCACGGGCTCAGCAGTTGTGGCTCACGGGCTCTAGGCACGCGGGCTCAGTAGCTGTGGCTCACGGGCTCAGTAGCTGTGGCTCACAGGCTCAGTTGCTCCGCGGCATGTGGGATCCTCCTGGACCAGGGCTCGAACCCGTGTCCCCTGCACTGGCAGGCGGGTTCCTAACCACTGCGCCACCAGGGAAGCCCCCCGGAACACCCTCTTTATTTCTTTATTTTTCTTACCAAATATCCTCCTAACTCCTCCTAGCAAAGTTATACAGTACACATTTTTTTAAAAATTAAAGTACATTTCTTTATTAATTCTTCTTTGGTGTAATAAAATGACATTGAGTTAGTTTAGAAAACAGTCAAAAGGCTAAAAAAAGAATCAGTGATCAACAGCCATTACTGAAAACCTTAGAATCAGGAGGAAAGCACAAAAACAAAGCCTTTGCCCAAAGGGAGTAAAGAGGCTTCTGCCTACCCCAGAGGCCTCCAGAAGAGAACCAAGGGCAATTTGCAGTGATTGATGTCTTCAGACCTCTGGGAGGCTTCACTTTTATCCAATCATTCACCAAACTTGAACTCCCACTCTTTCTCCTCAAAGCTTTCAACGGAGGGCGTGATTATACGGCAGAATGCTTTGGGGAGTTTGCTGCTTTGTTTTGTTACATTAAGCGCACAGGTATTTTTAAATAGCTTTATGTCAGACTTCACAGACTCCTGGACTATAATCACGTGTGCAGTACGATTAATTCATTGGAATTTTTAAAAAGAATTTAAGGCCCTAAAAGATTATCAGCTATAAATGCCAAGTAACTTTGGATAGGCTATAACCACTCAAAATCACTATATGTATCCATACTGCATGAGCAGACAAAACCAGTCCCTCAACACCTCCCAACTCCAGGGCAATGCTGCTGCCCCCTGAGGCATCCCTGGAAAATAGCATGATGGCGACTGTCTATTGCAAAACACCGGGCCATTATGTTGTGGTCCACAAACCTAAGAAGCATGCTGAACGTTTAATAACAATGATACAAGGAACAAGTATAAGTTATTTAGAAAAAGCATATATTATTCAGAAAACAAAATAACTCTTCAGTAGCTTTTAAAGTAAGTGCTTCCGGGACTTCCCTGGTGGCGCAGTGGTTAAGAATATGCCTGCCAATGCAGGGGACACGGGTTCGAGCCCTGATCTGGGAAGATCCCACATGCTGTGGAGCAACTAAGCCTGTGTGCCACAACTACTGAGCCTGCGCACTAGAGCCCACGAGCCTGCACTCTAGAGCCTGCGAGCCACTGCTGAAGCCCATGCACCTAGAGCCCGTGCTCCGCAACAAAGAGAAGCCATGGCAATGAGAAGCCTGCGTACCACAACGAAGAGTAGCCCCCGCTCGCCGCAACTAGAGAAAAGCCCGCACGCAGCAATGAAGACCCAACACAGCCAAAAACAAATAAATAAAAAAAATAAGTGCTTCCAAAAAAGGAGTAAACCTCTGGTCACTACTGGAGATATGCTGCAAATGTGTTAGACCTATAAAATAATTCAGTGCAAAGTATTAAGTAAGCATGAGAAAAACAAAGTCTAAATTATGCTAACTAATTAGGAATCCAGTTAAATTCATATGCAAGGGACTTTCCTGGTGGTGCGGTGGTTAAGAATCTGCCTACCAATGCAGGGGACATGGGTTCGATCCCTGGTCCAGGAAGATTTCACATGTCACGGAGCAACTAAGCCCATACGTCACAACTACTGACCCTGCACTCTAGAGCCCGCGAGCCACAACTACTGAGCCCACAAGCCGCAACCACTGAAGCCCACGTGCTCTAGGGCCCATGCTCCACAACAAGAGAAGCCACCACAATACGAAGTCTGCACACCACAATGAAGAGTAGCCCCTGCTCGCCACAACTAGAGAAAAGCCTATGCGCAGCAATGAAGACCCAACACAGCCATGAATGAATGAATGAATAAGATAAATAGGTAGATAAATAAATAAATTCATATGCAAGATGTAATAGATAAATAAATTCACATGCAAGATGTAAAACCAAAACCCTAACTTAGTTGCAGCTTGTTATTTGCTTTTGTCGGTTTCAATACCCACATATATAAATATATACAGTGAACATCCTCTAAAAACTAGAAGTGCCTATGATAAATATAGAGAGATTTTTGGTTAAATCTCCATACTTTTTAAACAAAAACAATGCCTCCTCCCCCACTTCTCTATTCTTTCCCTAAAAATGATGTTATTTTTCCTGCCATTAAATTACTATTTAAGTAAACTTAAATACGGTACTACAAAGGTTACCAGTTTTCTAAGATTAGCACTTACCAATTCCACTTTTTAGCGTGTAGTACAAAATTATCTACATAATATTCAATCCTTAACAACACTGACTATGCTGCGCTAATTTTCATATTTTATAAGAAAAAAATAGTTCTTACAAAGTATAAAACTTCTTTCAGTTTGAAACAGAGACAGGTGCCTGAAGTCATCAAAGCAAGCTGAAAAGAAATCAAAACTTTGCTATCTGCAAGTTAACAAAAGGTAGGCTTGAGGTAAATAACTGGTGATTAATGTCTCTTTCAGAGGGAAAAAATTTCCAGCACCATCTATGAAAACTGTTCTGACTTACATTCCAACGGCTGGTTGTTTTTTACGATGAGGGGTGGGAGGGAGACATGGTTATTACTTTAATTGTATTTAAACTGTTCAGAAAATAAATAAATGAACTAGTTGGTCAAAACACAGCCACTCACTCAGGAAAAACATCATCATAAAGATAATAACAATTCAAAGTACACCCTATAAATCATTAACATGTTTTCTTCAGTATTTTCTTATAGGATATGAGATTATAAATACAGTATTATTTTCTATTAAAGTAGAAAAGAGAACTCAACTCAGTTGTTTAAACACACATTCAATTCCTCCAAAATGATAATTTGAAGATTATCCCAGGCTTAGATATATCAAGTTGGAATTTCATAACCACCAGTCACATGACAGACAAATAGGACACTCAGTCAGTCCTTGCTGACTTGGAAACCAAAATCCAATGCTGGAAGAGGCTTAATATCAAATCTAACTACCAAAAAGTCATAAGCTCACTTCAAATTCCTCTCAAAGCAATCTTTTAAGAAAAAAAATCAATAAGCTATTCAAACACCAGAGTACTGCTCTTACTTGAATCTTTAACAAAATGTCAAACAAATTCAGACTGCCAGTTAGACTTCAAAGAGCCACCATAATGAAAAAGTCTTGTCAAGAAAGGGAGGGAGGGAAAGTTTCTCCCATTTTAACAAGTCCTCTAATGAGAACTAAACATCATGGAATTTTGGCCTTGGGAATTTAGACATCAGCACACCTTGTAAAACATGTGAATAAACCCAATAAATAAAAATTACTACTGTGGGGTTACCCGGTCAACCTTGCAATTTTGGAGGGATACTGATGGAGTGGGGTGAAGTATGAAGAGCATAAAATACTTTTTCCACCTTACTCAAATGAGTAATGAAGTTCAACATATAAACCTTTTTCCCTTTACTCGTTTTTTCCCCAAAACAATTAAATACTTTATGCTCACATCACTGTCTCATTTTCAAACATTTGCTTAGTGCCATCAGGAACTATACCTAGCACTATATGTTTACAATACATTAAGTCAACTGCCTGCATGATTGTTTTTAAATCTTTCTTTGTCTCACTAAATAACTGATATTGGTGAATCTGAAAGCTAGAAAAAACTTCAATAGGTCACATCTAGTCCAATGACCCTCATAGTTTTGTGATTATATGCCATTCTCATGCCTTAATATTTCCACAAATAACATCTCTCCGTTAACCTATGGTGCTTCTCTAACAAGTCTCTCCCCGCCCATCCCTGAGTAAGTTGTCCATTCTGTGTTCCAACACCATCAATGATACAGTACAGAAAACTCCCACGTATACCTTCTCTGACAATCTGTTCTACTTCTGAGCAGCTGCACCACATAGTCTGTCTTTGAACTGCTCCCAACTTCCAATGGCTTCTACCCATACCCATTGCCCATTCAGAATGAGTTTGCACCTTCACACATACAAGAGCCCTTCCCATAGCTGAAAGAACAGTTCTCCCTAAGACAGGTCCTGAGTTCCCTCACCATCCTAGTCTTCCTCTGAAACACATTTCAGTGTCTGTATCCCAACAGAATACAAAAGAATAAAATAAAACCTTAAAATGATTTTGATTTCACTTTACACAGTCCACTACTTATGTGACCAGGCAAAATATTTCAAAACTAAGTTTGCTCAGTTAATTAGACTTCGATACTGAGATCTTGGTAATCAGTCTTGATGGACTAAAGAACTGTTCCTTTCTCATTATGTTTCTTGAAATTTAACCAATCATAGAACTAAATAGACCTTTATTCCAAAGACATACTGATGGCCAACAGATACATGAAAAGATGCTCAACATCACTAATCAGCACGAAAATGAAAATCAAAACCACAATGAGCTATCACCTCACACCTGCTGGGGTGGCTATTATCAAAAAGATAAGAGAGAACAAGTGCTGGTGAGAATGTGGAGAAAAGGGAATCTTTGTGCACTGTTGGTGAAAATGTAAATTGTGCAGCCACTATAGAAAACAGCATGGAGATTCCTCAAAAAACTAAAAATAGAACTATCATACAATCCAGCAATTCCACTTCTGGGTATTATCCAAAGGAAACAAAGTCACTAAATCTAGGCTGATCAATTAGTATAGAAACTTTCCCCACCCCTGGCCCCATCCATTCACTTAGTTCTGACCACTCTAAGCACCTGCTACCTACAGCTCCAATTAAGAGGTACATCTACTTACAAAACACTACAGAGTTACTGTGACATTAGTATTTAAAACAGATACACTGACAGCCAAAAAAAAAAAAAGAAAAAGAAATCATCCCATTTAGGGAGAATTCTGAAAACAGGGTTAATAACTAAGGTACAAAAAATGAAAAAAAAATAGTAAAAACTCAGTAGAATGTACGTCAACTTTATAACTTTTCTTATTTACACTTAAGATCAAGAAAAGAACAGAAAACCTTTTCATAACAATAAAGCATCATAAGAGACAGCAGCATCATAAATCAGAGCTCTAAAAACAGAAAAAAGCAAGCAATTACTATATATTCACTATAAAATACTATGCTGGGAAAAGATAAGGTCAAGCTTGCAATGTGCTCTTATAAAGCAATAATTCAGGATACATACAGTCTTTGCCTACAAAGAAGCCAAGTAGAACACTTTCCAGAGTTTCCAACAGAAGGATTTGTTCATAAGCCATTAATGCAGAGACAGAGGAAGAAAAAAAAAAAAAAAACTCAACTTGCTTATTAGCTGAAACTCTGTCTGCCAAGTCATTTGCGAAATGGTGCATTAGGAAAAATAACCCAAACGACTTGTTAATAATAAGAGTCACTGCATTTGTAACTAAAGAGATCATACACAACTATACCACTGGATAACGAAATAGAAGATAAGGAGTTCTTTTAGTGAAAGTAATCCAGCTAACACATGATGAAGGAATGACAGAATCTCTGATACAGTTAATGGATCTGAGTGCTGACCATCAACAAACAGTTTACACCAATCAAAAAACAAAAAACAAGCTGAAAGGTTACTTGCCTAATGATGGAAGAACAGAACACCAACTATGAAACAATCTTGCAAACAAACAAACAAAAAAATCAAACCTGAATCAGATTGAGCTTCTAGATCCAACAGAGAAGTCAGAGGAACATGGTAAACATCAAACTCGACTTTTACCTCACACCATACATAAAAGCTCAAAAGGAATCATTAAGCTAAATATAAGAGCTAAAATTTCAAAACGTAAGAAAAAAAGGAGAAAATGTTTTTGACCTAGGTTGGCAAAGATTTTTTAGATATGACCCCCAAAAAAGCACAAACGACAAAAGAAAAAATCAATAAATTGTGACTGTATCAAAGTTTAAAAGTGTTTTCAAAGATTCCATTAAGAAAAAGAAAAGCCACAAACTGGGGGAAAAATAATTGCAAAATATATATCCAATAAAGGATTTGTATATAAAAATTCTTACAATTCAATAAACAATCCAATTTTTTTAAATAGGCAAAAGATGTGAAGAGACTCTTCAACAAAGATATATGAATGGCAAATGAGCACATGAAAAGATGCTCGACTTCATTAGTCATTAGGGAAATGCTAATTAAAACCTCAACGAAATATCATTACACACCAATGAAGATGATTAAAGTGAAAGACTAACAATACCAAGCATTAAGAAGGATGTGGAGAAACCGCAGCTCTCACACAATACTGGAATGAATGTAAAAGAATGTAAAATGGTACAGCCACTTTGAAAACAGTCTGGCGGCTTCTTAAAAATTTAGACCCAGGGGCTTCCCTGGTGGTGCAGTGGTTGGGAGTCCACCTGCCGATGCAGGGGATGCGGGTTCGTGCCTCGGTCCGGGAAGATCCCACATGCCGCAGAGCGGCTGGGCCCGTGAGCGAGCCATGGCCGCTAAGCCTGCACGTCCAGAGCCTCTCAGCGGGAGAGGCCGCAGCGGTGAGAGGCCCGTGTACCGCAAAAAAAAAAAAAAAAAAAAAAAAATTTAGACCCAGCAATTCCGCTCCTGGGCATCTACCAAAGAGAAGTGAAAATATATCCATACAAAGACATTTACACAAGTGTTCACTGCTATGAACTGGAACCACCCAAATGTCCATCAGGTAGTGAATGGATAAACAAAATATGGTATATCTATACAATGGAATACTTCTCAGCAAAATACAAAGGAACAAACTACCAAAACATGCAATGACAGGGATGGACCTCAGAAATAACACACTGAATGAAATATGCCAGACACAAAAGGCTACATACTGAATGATTGTATTTACATGAAATGTGTGGAAAAGGCAAAACTGTAGAGAAAAAAGCAGATCAGCGGTTGCCTGGAGCCAGGAAGAGGCAGGATTATGAGTAAATGGTCAAAAGATCATTTTGGGGGTGATGGAAGTGTTCTAAAACTAAATTTTGATGATGGTTGTACAACTGTATAATCTTACTAAAACTTATGAAGCTGTTCACTTAAGGTGTAAAATATGCCTCAATAAAGCAATTTTTTAAAAAAAAAACATAGAGAATTAAGAGACCAAATGCAGTGCAATGGCCTTTTGGATCCTGTAAACGATATTTTAAAATTTATTTATTGTGGTAAAATATGCATAACATAAAATTTATCATTTTAATCACTGTTAAGTGTATAGTTCTGTGGCATCAAGTACATTCATATTGTTGTGCAACACATTTTTAAAAAGTAACAGCATGTGTGGGAATTCCCTGGTGGCACAGTGGATGAGACTCCACGCTCCCAATGCAGGCGGCCCAGGTTCGATCCCTCGTCCAGGAACTAGATCCCACATGCATGCCACAACTAAGAGTTCACATGCCACAACTAAGGAGCCCACAAGCCGCAATTAAGGAGCCAGCAAGCAGCAATTAAGGAGACCAAGAGCCACAACTAAGACCAGTGCAACCAAATAAATAAAATAAATAATTTTTTTTTTAAAGAATAAATGGTGGAGAGGGCATGGAGAAAAGGGATTTATTTACTTGTTTATTTATTTATTTATGGCTGTGTTGGGTCTTCATTGCTGTGTGGGCTTTCTTTAGTTGCAGTGAGCGGGGGCCACTCTTTGTTGCGGTGCGCAGGCTTCTCGTTGTGGTGGTTTCTCTTGCTGCAAAGCACGGGCCCTAGAGCACGTGGGCTTCAGTAGTTGTGGCTTGTGGGCTCAGCAGTTGGCGCTCACAGGCTCTAGAGCGCAGGCTCAGTAGTTGTGCTGCAGAGGCTTAGTTGCTCCACGGCATGTGGGATCTTCCCGAACCAGGGCTTGAACCCATGTCCCCAGCATTGGCAGGCGGATTCTTAACCACTGCACCACCAGGGAAGTACCCATAACCTATTTTAAAATGTGTTTTCTATGGAGTGGTCCAGTTTGTACTTTTAAAAGTTCAAACACGATTTGCACTATGTATTGTGATATTTCTGAATTATAACAGAAATAAGAGAATTATCATTTCAAATTAACTCAACATTCAGTAGTTAGGAGATAGTCTCCTCAGTTTAATTTGCACAGAGTAAGTGCTCATTTAAGCACCTGCTAAAATTAACTGTACTGAATAACTGGATGCCTGTCCCGAGCATCCTAAATCCCATAGTCCAAGACCAGTGACTGCCACCCAGAGCCATACACAAACTCATCACCTAGTCAGCACCAGCTTGCTAAACCTGGAGCACAAACTTGCAAAACAGCCTCCTCTTTTTTCCAACAAGTAGTATGGTATTCATGAAGTACTGAAGCAATGGGAAAAACACAATCATTCAAGTTAATTTAATCAAGGTTGTTACTAGATTTTCAGTGGTTGGTTGTTGTTTTTTTTTGGTCTTAGCCCGAAATATTTTACAAAATTATGGTATTCCGATTTTCATTCCAGAAACAGAGCTATTCTTTTTAGATCTCAATTTCAAAAGAAAAAAACTTCTACAGGTTCTGCATAACAGCCAATACCACAAGTCAAATTCTAATCTTCACATGGAAGAGAATTCAAAATAGTGATGATGGAACTTCCCTGGTGGCACAGTGGATAAGAATCTGCCTGCCAACACAGGGGACACAGGTTCGATCCCTGGTCCGGGAAGATCCCACATGCCGCGAAGCAACTAAGCCTATGTGCCACAAGTACTAAGCCTGCGCACCACAACTACTGAAGCCCGCCTGCCTAGAGGCCGTGCTCTGCAACAAGAGAAGCCACCGCAAGAAGCCCGTGCACCGCAACGAAGAGTAGACCCCACTCACCACTAGAGAAAGCCTGCGCACAGCAACGAAGACCCAACGCGGCCAAAAATAAATAAAATTAAATCTTAAAAAAAAAAAATAGGGCTTCCCTGATGGCGCAGTGGTTGAGAGTCCGCCTGCCGATGCAGGGGACACGGGTTTGTGCCCCTGTCTGGGAAGATCCCACATGCCGCGGAGCGGCTGGGCCTGTGAGCCATGGCCGGTGGGCCTGCGTGTCCGGAGCCTGTGCTCCGCAACTGGAGAGGCCACAACAGTGAGAGGCCCGCATACCGCAAAAAAAAAATAGTGATGATACCAATTGGATTTTTTTTTTAATTGGAGCATAGCTGATTTACAATGCTGTGTTAGTTTCAGGTGTACAGCAAAGTGAATCAGGTATACATATACATATATCCACTCTTTTTTAGATTCTTTTCCCATATAGGCCATTACAGAGTACTGAGTAGAGTTCCCTGTGCTATACAGTAGGTCCTTATTAGTTATCTATTTTATATATAGCAGTGTGTATATGTCAATCCCAATCTCCCAATTTATCCTTCCTCCCCCCTTTCCCCCAGAAACCGTTAAGTTTGTTTTCTACATCTGTGACTCTATTTCTGTTTTGAAAATAAGTTCATTTGTACCATTTTTTTAGATTCCATATATAAGCGATATCATGTGATATTTCCAACTGGATATTTAATAGTATGAAGGAATTAACTGATTTTTACATGTGATAAACATGTATGGTTTAAAAAGTCATCATTTTAGAGATAAACACTGAATTATTTATGAAGTGATAATTCAAGTTTTGCTGTATAACAATACAGTGAGGGAGGCAAAATTATGTGTGTCAGAGAAAAAGAATACAGATAAAATAAGCCAGCCACGTGTTGATAATTGCAGAAACCAAGTAGCAGGGCTTTCTGTTTCTATGTACGTTTGAATACTGTTATAATGAAAAGTAGACCATAAAAAAATTAGTGATAAATCAGTCTTCTTAGAGGCTACAACAAAGAAGCAGCAGCAGCATTAATTGCTGTAAACACAGAAATAAAGAGTGTGCATGGTAAATGACATCCTGATATTCATGGATGCTACTACTCTGAGAAAACCTGCTGCATTCTCAGCAGCGTGAGGCGACTCCCACGACTAATATCCCAAATTATATTTTGGACATCACGTCCAAAACACATTACATCCAAAATGTATTTTGTATTTAGAGATCTTTCTGGAAAATCAATGATATTTAACAAGTATGCATTGACTAAAAGATCATCATTGTTATCTGAGTATTTCCAACTTCTGACCATTCTTTTCTTCAACAACCCATTCTTTCAACAGTGAATGTTGAAGTTGGAGCAGTAAGGGGAAAAAAACAGTCTATCATTGAAAATCCATCTAGATATAATACGGAATTTCAACTCAAAAAGATGCAATAACACCAATTATTAGATCACATTTGGTTACTGAAACCTAAACTCATGGTTCCTCCTATTTTCTATTCTCACAGCATGAGACATTTTTCCCATTTTGCCCATAGTACACAAGGGCATTTCTTTTTTTTTTTTCTTTTTAGTAAAATGGATTGCTTTTAATGACTTCAGTTTTATTCTGATTTTCATTTTTAATTATGGTAGATAATCAAGTGGCAGATTCCTCAGATTCTGAGACACAACTTCTTTATCATTCATGTACAAAAGGGAAATACTGGGTCTTGTCTTGAGCCCCTTTCAGCACCACCAGCATCCACTTATATCACCTTCGGCACCCCATTTGACCCCAGCTAATACATCCAACTGCTAAGCTGAAGCAGTCCATCCCTGGTACCAAAATGGGTCAAAAGAGAGGGACAAAAGGGGTTGCAACTGTCTCAGTTTGAAGCCTCCTTCTTGACAACAGTGTACTCACAGTGCAAAAGTGTTCATATTTTGCGGAGGCAAGGGACAAGTTTAAGTCAGATGTGCTGTAATTTTTTTTTAAGATTTTTTTTTTTGATGTGGACCATTTTTTTAAAGTCTTTATTGAATTTGTTATAATATTGCTTCTGTGTTATGTTTTTTGGTTTTTTGGCCACCAGGCATGTGGGATCTTAGCCCCCTGACCAGGGATCGAACCTACACCTCCTGCACTGGAAGGCAAAGTCTTAACCACTGGACTGCCAGGGAAGTCCCTGTAACTTTTTATTTATTTATTTTGCGCCCCTGTAACTTTTAACAAAATTCAAAATTGGTACAGAGCAACAATTTTTTGCAGTGCAAACTCAGTTTGTGTTTTTGAAAAGTTAGGCTTTGTTTTTGTTTTGTTATGTTTTTTAGATAATGGATTTTTTTTTTTAATTTACTTATTTTTGGCTGTGTTGGATCTTCGTTGCTGTGCGTGGTCTTTCTCTAGTTGCAGCGAGCAGGGGCTACTCTTCGTTGCGGTGCGCAGGCTTCTCATTGAGATGGCTTCTCTTGTTGTGCAGCATGGGCTCTAGGCACACAGGCTTCAGTAGTTGTGGGGCACAGGCTCTAGAGCACAGGCTCAGTAGTTGTGGCGCACGGGCATAGTTGCTCCGTGGCATGTGGGATCTTCCCGGACCAGGGATTGAATCCGTGTCCCCTGCATTGGCACGCGGATTCTTAACCACTACACCACCAGGGAAGCCCTTTGTTTTTGTTTTTAAATTCTTCGGAGTTGGGTTGAATTAATCACTTTTCTTATCAATTAGAAAAAATTCATTGAACACTACATAAATATGGGAAATATAAAACACATGTTAAATATGGTCCCTATACATTGAAAGCATGTAATGCCAGCCGGGCAAACCTAACAGTGACCTAAGAGGACAATGATGACTACCAAGTGCTCTGGACAGACCACACACAATGGGAGCAAAGCAAAGGAAGGCCTTGGATTGAGCCAGGTCCAGAATGAGGATGTAACTGTGAAAATGGAGAAAATGAAGATAATTCCAGGCAGAAGGATAAGAGCAAAGGTACAGAGTTGGAAAAGTGCAATGTGTATTTCAGACACAGCAACTAGACCAATCTGGTTTGGGTTGAGAGCTTCAATACAAGTGACAAGACAAGACTGGAAAGCTAGGTTGACGCTAACCTGGAGGCCTTATTTACCAAAGGTTTGGACTTCAACCTGAAGGAAATATGGGAACACTCGAACAGAGTTAAGTGCCATGAAAGTGAATGGTAGTGTACATATAGAAAGATGGGCAGTAATGCTCAGGATTGGAGTTGGGAGGAAGAGCCTGGAAGCTAGATCAGGGGATGCTTACTTTAGTAATTCTAAAAAGAAGACCAGGAACACCAGAAGATAGAGTGACAGGAAAGAAACACTTCATTTATATAAGATGTCTGCAGTTTCCAAAAGACTTTTCCTTTAATGAGCTCATTTTACCCTCAGAACAATTTGTAAAGTAGAACATCTGTCACATTTCGTAAGTAAGGAACTGCTGCTCAGGGCATTTCCTTCTATGACTATCTTGTCAGTCCATGTTTCTTTTCATGATTACTCATCTCTAAACCACCAGACCGTCAGCTCCTTGAGGGTATGCAGGAACCATTGATTTGTTCGCCCTGGAATCTCAGCTGCATTGCAAAGAGCCCTGCTCAGTACCTGATAGCAGAAGATATTCATTTAATACATGATACACGAGCAAGCAAATAACTGAAGAACACATTTCCTCTTCCACTCTTGTGCCAATGACACTGAAATGTTTATTTTGTTTTGCTTTGTTTAATGTTTGTTCTGACAACGGAAAAGCTTTGACAATTACACTACCTTTTTTTGGGCAGTTGCTAGACAAGAAGACCTCTTTTTTCCCCTAGGTAGGAGAGAAGAAAAATGCACAAAAGGGAATATCAGGTTCTCTGTCACCTTCACAGTAGTATCAGAAAGTCACACTAAGTGATATATTACTAAGGATACAAAAACGTTGACAATTGGTAGTTATTTTTTTCAAAAATGTTCTATTTTTTTGCAGAATGGAATGGATACTAAGATTAATAGCCATGCATATGAGCACTTACAGTGCCAAAGGTGAGAAACCCTGGCCTCGAACACTTGATGCCAAAAAGTGAGAAAATGCTCCAAAGAATGATGGACACAGGTCAAAAAGACAAAGAAGCCAGCTTAACGGGGCTCCCATTGGCCAAATCTAGGACAACTTACACATAAATAAAAATAACAAGTAACAAGACTATAGCTCACTGAATAAAACAGAAAACCATGAGTCCATACTTATATAAATTAATAAATCAATAAATTTAAAAGTTTGACAAAGAATGGGATAGTTACATAGTTTCAAAGTACTTAGTCACAAAACACTAATTAATTACAAATGGAAAGAGGGTAACTTATCAGTGGAAAGCCTGGCACATACCACCATGCACAGATGATCATCAGAAATAGGACAAACTGAAATCTGTGCCTCCTTTCAGGGTACATAAGACACAGCATCATTTCTGTGATGTTCCTGCTGAAGACCTATAACCCGAGTTTAATCTTGAGAAAACATCAGATAAACCCAAATTGAGGGTCATTCTAAAATATATCAGGCCTATAATCTCCAAACACATCAAGATCATGAAAATCAAAAAAAAGGCTGAAGACAACTTGACATCTAAATACAAAGCATGATTCTCAACTGGATCACTTTGCTTTTACCAAAAACAGGGGGCAGTGGGGAAGTGGGAGACTTTATTGGGGCAATTAGTCAAACTTGAATGGGGTCTGAGGTGTATTTGATGGTAATGTGTCAGTGTTAATTTCTGGATTTTGAGAGTTATATTGTACGTATGTAGGAGAATGTCCTTACTGCAGAAGTAACACAGCAGGGTATTCTGGAGTGATGGAGCATCAGATGGACAACTTACTGCCAAGGACTCTGGGGTGGGAAAACACTTTCCCTATTGTACTTATAAGTTTTCCCTGTTTTTGGCTGTTTCAAAATTTTAAAAATATTTTTAAATGATTGGTTATCTCTCCAAAATGAAAGTAATAAATATAATCTTAACACATACACATGTATTCTTTCCAACAAGAGTGTTCTCTTTGTAAGACGAGTACTAAACTGAGTCTGGCATTTGATCACTAGGAAAGTAGTGCGAAACAGTGTTGTATGACAAAAAACGAAAGCCCAAAACAGGTTTTCCACATTGTAACCTTGACTTCAAACTCCAGTTCATCACAAATGAATTCATGGCCTTGGAAGATTTTTTACCCTTCTGAGTCTCAATACCCTAATCTATAAAGTGGGAATACCACTTTTTTTACAGAGTGGCTCTGAGGATGAAATAAACTGGTTTCTCTGAGGAATGCCTTCCAGATTATAGACACTCAAGACTAATTCTCTCCCACTTCTAAACAATCTCTTTACAGCTTGCATCTAGTTAGTAAGTTTACATCTTAGTAAGCCTAAGGAGTACGCTTCCTAATATCAAACGACTTTTCAGGTTAAAGGGATATTAAGGATCCTTTACTCCAATACCCCTGCTTTACAGAGAAGGAAATGAGACCCTGGACTTACGCAAGGCAAAGGCAAACCACTCCCATCACAGAGACACCAGCACTGGTTGGGAGCTCCAAGCACTGTGACACGCTCTCGTTTCATCTTCACAGAACTTGGAAGCAAGCATTATAATGATTTTGCAGGTAAGAAAACCAAAGTTCAAGCAAGATTAAGAAACTTACTCAGAATTCAGGTCTCTCTGACTCCAACACTCATGAATTTCCCACTAAATGCTAACTCTATTATTTCCAAATGTGATTAAGAAAGACACCACATATGTTTGTTTAAAACGTTTTTCTGTACACTATGCACTCAGGAAATTACTCCCTTACCCCCACAGTTCCCTGTTATCACTATAAAACAGAAATTATTTAACCCCCAAGTCTTCGTCCATCAACATCCTCAGCAATTTACAATAATCTTGTCAACTTCCCCTATCACAGACTTGTTTACTAAAAATCAGCAACAGTGTCAAATTTCTTAAAATGTCTTCCTACCTTAAATAGTTTCTTATTCCTACTGTTTAGAGCAAGGTTCTTCACCTGAAGTGCTAGGATCCATGAAGAGAATTCAGGGGCGCATGAATGTGAATGAGAGAAAGCTGTTATATCTGTTTTAACTAATCTCAAATTGAAATTTAAGATTTCCTTCAAATACGAGTGTAGGCGACACAGCAATATTAACAGTAACTTTATCACCACAGAAAGAACACATATCTTCATATCACATTACAGATGATGCAGATATACATAAAGATTTCCTTTTTAATCCTATGTATTTTATTTATTTAAAACCAGCAATCTGAGAATGGTCTACAGGCCTCACTAGTTTACCAAAGGGATACATGCATATCAAAAAGCTTAAGAACCCCTGGTTTTGAAACACAAAGCTGTTAATCTGCTGAGAATTTGAGAGAATAAAGGGGAAAAAAGTTTGGCTGTTAAATACATGAACCACTTATTCATTCAACAAATATTTACTTGGTTCTTGTACTGTGCTGTACTGTGAAGCAGCTATAAAGATAAAACATTGCCCCTTTGCCTCAAACTAGTGGGAAAGGAGACAAAAGCAAGTAACAAGGTTAGAATGTCTTAAGGCCTAGAGGAAAAGGGCAAAAGAAACCTTTGAACTCAAAGAAGAGGTTTTCTGTTTTCTCACTAAACAAACAAGGCACAATTTGAGTAAAGGGAGAAGAATCAGATAGCTCTTCTAGCTCTCAGTTGCTCCTACAGCCTGGAGTGCAGGGGGCTTCTGGCAGCCCATCCTTAGCCCAGGGAAAGGCAAAGGGAGACAGCTATCAAGAGGGAACAGCAGGACTTCCCTGGTGGTCCAGTGGGTAAGATTCCACGCTCCCAATGCAGGGGGCCCGGGTTAGATCCCTGGTCAGTGAACTAGATCCCGCATGCATGCCGCAACTGAGAAGTCCACATGCTGCCAACTAAACATGCCGCAACGAAGATCCCACGTGCCGCAGCTGAGAGCCAGCGCAGCCAAAATAATTAAAAAAAAAAAAAAAAAAGAGAGAGAGAGAACAGTTGGGCAGTGACTGGACACGGCTGCCCAGCCAGGGCAAGTAGCTCATGGGTCCTGATTTAACTCTCTGTAGAGCTGGTAGGCCCTTTCTATTCCACAGATGCTCTGGGAAAATTAAACAAGAAATTTTCTTAACTTTCTTTACATAATGTAGATGGGAAAACGTACAAGGGGGTAAAGTGGAGCCATGTTTCAAAATAAGATAACATTCACTTAATCTGTACAATCAAAATACAGTATGTCTGGGGCTTCCCTGGTGGCACAGTGGTTGAGAGTCCACCTGCTGATGCAGGGGACACGGGTTCGTGCCCCGATCCGCGAAGATCCCACATGCCGCGGAGCGGCTGGGCCCGTGAGCCATGGCCGCTGGGCCTGCGCGTCCGGAGCCTGTGCTCCGCAACGGGAGAGGCCACAACAGTGAGAGGCCCGCGTACCACAAAAAAAAAAAAAAAAAAAAAATACAGTATGTCTGACTAATGATATTTTATTTATAATATAGTATTTACAGTAGCTGACTGAGAAAGTGGCAAATGAGTCTCTCTCTATATATAGAACTTAACTTATAAAACATGATGTTTAAATAATTTGCTCAAAGTTTCCCCCACTGAATATTAATTCCACAATATTTGTTACACCATATCAACAAAACAGCACCAGGTAAAAGATAAAACCATCCCAGGGGAATACCACCAACCTTATGAACATCTGTTTTATATCTTTATCTTTAGAACTGTCTTCCAATATTTACCAATGCAATTAGAAACCCACATGTTTACAATGTTTTCTCAACCCTTCTCGCAACTGACCTCCACCTACTACTGAGCACCTCTTTCGTTCCCAGCACTACACTAGGGATGGAAGATCATGATACAAAGGTCAGTATTGCCCTAAAGGATTTTACAGTTAGGGACAGAGCCACGGGGGGGGGGGGGGAGATTTCTGAAATGCAAGACATTAGAAAACCAGCTGCACAGAGAAGGAAAAGTTAACCATGAGTCAAGATAGCTGCCAAAAAAAAAAAAAACAACAGCTGCATGTAAAAGTAAAGGAACTTCATCTTGAAGAAGAATGGACAGAACCTTGGAAAGGTAGAGGAAAGAGTAGAAGACATTCCTAGCAGGGCAAGCAGGATGCAAAAGGCAGCAAGGCAGGCATGAGACTGGCATTAGCTGTGTGTATGGGTGGGGGGAGTGTGCTTGCACGTAAGATGGAAGGACAGATCAGTCTGCTGGTGTATAGCATAAGGCCACACAGAGGGGTGTACACAGTAGAAAGTTACATATTACACAAAAGGCACCAAATAGGAAGGACTCGAGGAGTACTACATTTTAAAGTTTATCTGTCAGCTGACATACACAGTTAAAGGAGAATCAGGACTAGAGGCAGACCAGCAGAAAACAGCCCAGAGATGAAAGGCTGAGGGCTTGGGGCAGAGAAGCAGCCATCAGAATGGTGAGGAAACACTAAACCTAAGAGATATTTCAAAGTAGGAAATAACAGAAAAATCAGAGATGTCTCCAAATTCTGCCATGTGAAAGGCCAAATAGCAGTGACACAGAACTGAGGTTTTGGGGTGGGGGACATGTCAAAGACTGGTGCATCCTTTATGACTGATACAGACTCCTGGGTTAAGAGTAGGCCATCCAGGTGAAGTCCCAAAGGCAGGTGAAAATTAGGCTGCTAAGAGATGACAGAGTATAAGACAGGCTGGGCTGTAGATTATGAGTCACCTGGCAAGTGCAGGCAGCTACTTCTCAGAAAAACCCAAGAGGAAGAAAAGGAGGTAACAAAAAGGGGAAAGGAGGTAGCACTTTTTGCTGGCCACTATCAAAGTCACTTCACATACATTAAATAGAGAAGAAATATAAATGCAGTAAGTCAAGAAAATGCCCTCTCGCAAAGAGTGCACCATCAACAAAGACAATTATGAAAGGAAGATCAATGGATAATGAAGAGTGAGAAAAGGGCACTGGACATGCCAATGCAAAGATCACCGGCAGCATCAGAGAGAGCTTTCCAGTTGTGTGGCAGGAGCAGAGGCTGCGACGTGGGTGGCTGAGAGGAGAAGGCGGGGATACAAAGTGAATGCAGTGAATAAGAAGCAACCATATATTTAGGTATAAAACGAACAAGCAGCAAATGGACAAGGTTTAATGGCCCCTTAAAAAGGGCAGCAATGTCGAACAGTTCTCACAATCCTTTGTTCACCAAAGTAATTAGGAAAACACTGACCAACAAATCCAAAAGTCAAAGGTTAGCGCCCATACTTCTCATTATTGAAGGTGCTAGAATTAAAGGAAAATGACAGACACATTTTAGTCTTTGCGAGCTCAATTCCATAACGAACAGAGTTCAGCTATAAATATAACAAATTAACATACACTGATTGGAACATATTCTGTCTTCTTTACAGTTGAAAGGTTTTGAGTGCTGAGAGACCAACAACAAAGACACAAAGAGCTTGTTAATCTATAAAAAAAATTATAAATATTTCACACTAACTTTTTGAAATCCTAAACCATGTTTTTATAAATAAAACATTTGAAAGACCAATCACAATCATCTAGAAACTTGCTATAGGAATTGTAGTGCTATAGAATTTGATTTGCAAAAACACTCACTGGTTCAATGGAAAATTTTTTCCATGTTTCCAGTGTTGAGCCTTAAACAGAGATAGTCCCAGCCAATCATAAAACTTGCTAAGTTACAACTTATGCATTAGTTTGTACTCAAAATAATAAAAGTACTCATTCTTCAATCTTTTATCTGAAGAATAAACTCTTCTACACGGGGGACTGTAAGTAACAGATAAATTTAGAATGGGCAGAATATGTCATCATGAATACAACTCTTAGTGGTATATATGGATGAATTCAAAGCTGACCAGAAGCTGACCAGATGCAGTGTTCTGCTAAAAATCCACTGTTTTAGAATTTCATAATACTGAAAGCAATGCAAGAACTATGCCACCAGATAAAAAATTCTGGACAAGTTCCTCAGAGATTCTTAAATTTGTTCAAAATATAACAGTATTATACTTACAGAGTCATTAACTCAAGATGCAAACCTCACTTGTTACAAAGCATGTAACACCATCTTACCATATAGAAAAAAAGAGCAGTTTTCTCCGTCAAGGACATACTAATAATTTTCAAGAAAATGATGGAAAATAAAACATTGCATTTATGAGCATTTCCCCGTGACTTATATCAGAAACATTCCTACAAGTTACTATTGCAAAAAGAAGTACATTTTGTTTTAGAATATAATCATGACCTCTAAAAATCTTCTCCTGTGAAGAATTTTTACTTATAACTTGAAATAGCAGAAAAATCTAGAATTGACAAGAAAAAAAAAAGGTAACTCCTAAGAATTAAGAGTGATTTAAAATTGCATTGGGGGACTTCTCTGATGCTGCAGTGCTTAAGAATCTGCCTGCCAATGCAGGGGACATGGGTTTGAGCCCTGGTCCGGGAAAATCCCACGTGCTATGGAGCAACTAAGCCCGTGCGCCACGACTACTGAGTCTGCGCTCTAGAGCCCGTGAGCCACAACTACTGACCCTGTCTGCCGCAACTACAGAAGCCCACATGCCTAGAGCCCGTGCTCCGCAACAAGAGAAGCCACTGCGGTGAGAAGCCCTTGTACTGCAACAAAGAGTAGCCCCCACTCACCGTGACTAGAGAAAGCCCGCGTGCAGCAATGAAGACCCAACACAGCCAAAAATAAAATTTAAAAAAAAAATTTTTTTAATTTACAAAATAAAATTGCATCGGGATTTCCCTGGTGGTCCAGTGGTTAAGACTATGCGCTTCCACTGCAGGGGGCATGGGTTCGATCCCTGGTCAGGGAGCTAGGATCCCACATGCCACGTGTGCAGAAAAAAATAAAATAAAAAATAAAATTGCATCAATTTTGTTACATTCTACGAAATGATTACAACTGTATATATTACTGTGTTAGCTCTTGTTTTTTTCTTTTGCCAAAATGCTCTCACACTTTCATTACTATTAGATACTAATCAGTTAATTGATAGTTTCAATTGCTTTAAGAAAGAACATAGCTTATTTATGCAGCATCGTTTCCTTTAAAAAGTCTTGAGATCAGGGAGGAAGACAGCTGACTTGTTGTGCCAGGCATTGTGCGATATAATACCTCATCTATTCCACCACCCTCTGAAATAGTCCCGTTCTAAACAACAAGGTCCTCCTAATGTATAGCACAAGGAACTATATTGAATATCCTGTGCTAAATCATTATGGACAACAATATAAAAAAACAATGTATATATGTGTACGACTGAGCCACTTTGCTGTATAGCAGAGACTGGCACAACATTGTAAATCAACTGTACTTCAATAAAAATAAAAAATTTAATATATGGTAAAAAAATAATAAAAAAGTAAAAAAAGAAAAAAAGAAATAGTCCCATTCTAAAGGCCAGGAAATAAGGTTTATTTTATTTTTAGCTGCATTGGGTCTTCATTGCTGCACACTGGATTTCTTCTAGTTGCAGAATCGGGAGCTACTCTTGGTTGCGGTGCGTGGGCTTCTCATTGCGGTGGCTGGCTTCCCTTGTTGCAGGGCACAGGGTTTAGGCATGAGGGCTTCAGTAGTTATGGCACGCGGGCTTCAGTAGTTGTGGCTCCTGGGCTCTAGAGTACAGGCTTGGTAGTTGTGGCGCATGGGCTTAGTTGCTCCGCAGCACGTGGGATCTTCCCAGACTAGGGCTCAAACCCATGTCCCCTGCACTGGCAGGCGGATTCTTAACCACTGTGCCACCAGGGAAGCCCCTATCAGTCTTTCATTTATTTTTATTACTAGATAATATTCTACTGTATGGGTATATCACATTTGACTCACCCATTCATCAGTTGATGGACATTTTAGTTGTTTCCACTTTTTGGCTGTTATACATAATGCTGCTGTGAGCTTTCATGTACAAGTTTTTGTGTATAACATTTTCATTTCTCTTGGGTATATACCTAGGAATGGAATTGCTGGGTCATATGGTAACTCTATGTTTACCTTTTTGAGAAGCCACCAAACTGTTTTCCAAAGTTGTTGCACCATTTTACATTCCCACCGGCAATGTGTGGTGGTTCCAGTTTCTCCACATCCTTGCCAACACTTGCTAGTCTCTCTCTCTCTCCTGATTATAGCCATTTTTGTGGCTTTAATTGGGGAAATAGAAATTAAAATACAGTGAGATGCCATTATGCACTCATATGCAAATGCTGATATTTTAAAATCCAAATGTAGGGAGTGAGTATGTGGAGGTCTATTATTTTTTGTATGACTCAAATATGGTTTTGGCTTTTTTTAAAATGATTTTGTTGAGGTGAGGTTGCTTTATGCTCTCATTTTGAGGATCCTCTAGCTTCATAATTTCTCTCTGCTGTGTTGAAGTTTATGCTAGCTGTGTCTTTATTCATTCACTCCATCAACACTCATTGAGGGGGCCTGTCTGTTTCTAAGGAACCAGTCCCTAGAGCGCCTAGGACACCTGATTTTGTGATGAGAATAAAGAATATGATAAAATAGCCGAACAATTAGAAGGTAGACTAGCTGTGCTGTTGTTCCTCAGGGCTTTTTACAGAGGAATACCTGTTACCAGTGACAGCTCTCAGATATATTTTTAATTTATTGTTAGCTGATTCACTGGGTGGTGGTTCTGAAAACATTCCAAGAAGTGACTTGTTTTCTTTCCTGAATTGGGGCTTTAGAATACGTAGAAAAACATCTAAGAGGAAATGATAGAAAATGAGGAAATCTATTTTGCTAAAGCTTATGTGTAAAGATTTTGTTTTTGAATGGAACTTAGTATGGGGGAGACAGAACTTAGGTTTTGGATTTGGCTGTCATTTACTAGGTGTGTAGCTTTGGGAAAGTTAAATGATTTCTCCTTATGCTAAGTTATACTAAGTTAAGCCAATCACAAAAGATCACATATTATATATCATTTATACAAAATGTCTAGAATAGGCAGATCTAGACAGAGAGAAAGTAGATTAGCGGTTGCCTTAGGCTGAGGAAGCAAGGAAGTAGGGATAAAGAGTAACTGCTAGCAGGTACAAAGTTTCTTTTTGGAATAATGAAAATCTTCTAAAATTAGATTATGGGGACTTCCCTGGTGGCGCAGTGGTTAAGACTCCACGCTCCCAATGCAGGGGGCCCAGGTTCAATCCCTGGTCAGGGAACTAGATCCCATATGGAACTAGATCCCATTCTAACTCCTATAGCAACTAAGAGCTCAAATGCCACAACTAAAAGATCCCACGTGCCTCAACTAAAAAGATCCTGCATGCTGCAATTAAAGATCCCACATGCCGCGACTAAGACCCAATGTGGCCAAGTAAATAAATAAACTTTTTTTTAAAAACTAATAAAAATAAAATTTGATCATAAAGACAGTTTCCACAACTCTGGAAATATACTAAAAATCACTGAATTGTTTACTGTGAGTAAGTGGTAAACTTCATGATAAGTAAATCAAATCTCAATAAAGCTATTTTTAAAATAAAAGAAAAAGGGGCTTCCCTGGTGGCACAGTGGTTGAGAATCTGCCCCCGCTCACAGCAACTAGAGAAAGCCCACGTGCAGCAACGAAGACCCAATGCAGCCAAAAAATAATAATTAATTAATTTAAAAAGAATAGAGGCACTAAACTATTAAAAATTTAAAAAATAAGAGAAAAAGTAAAGCCTACAATTGTTTGTTTTTCAATATTCTGCCTCAAATGGCAATGTATGCAGTGGGGGAAGACTTATTTCATCAAAAACAATATAACTGGTCTTCCCTGGTGGCTCAGCGGTTTAGAATCCGCCTGCCAATGCAGGGGACACGGATTCTATCCCTGGTCCAGGAAGATCCCACATCCCACGGAGCAACTAAACCCGTGCACCACAACTACTGAGCCTGTGCTCTAGAGCCCACAAGCCACAACTACTGAGCCCGTGCACCACAACTACTGAAGCCCGCATGCCTAAAGCCCGTGCTCTGTAACAAGAGAAGCCACCGCAATGAGAAGCCTGCGCACCACAAAGAAGAGTAGCCCACACTCACCACAACTAGAGAAAGCCCACGTGCAGCAAAGAAGACTCAACTCAGTCAAAAAAAATAAATTAAAAAAATTAAAAACAAACAAACAACTGCTTTTCTTTTATTTAGACTGCTGTCTTTTTAGCACCCTACTTTTAGCAGTAAAAGAAAAGAAAATGCGGGGCTTTCTAAGATACAGAACACAGTCATTAATAACTAAAGGACAAAGGAAGAACAATCATTAGAGCTCTAAGTTCACACTCCTACCTCCAAAGTAGGAGCGATTTGCTCACTCACTATCAGATACCACAGGCCCCCCTGAGTTCTAGTAACCATACAATCACAGCCTTAATCTTGATCATCCCAGTGCCAGCCTGAAGCCACAGATGTGTCAGTCTGGCTGAGTTCGGGATGAGCTTATATCCAACATTTAAAGCAGACAATGTCCAACGTTCCCAAAGTGGCCTTCCCGTCTCACACCCCACCAGCAGTGAACTGAGATCCCACGGCTCCACAAACTCATTTCCCAGTGAGATTCTTTAAGTTTTGCAAATCTAGCAAGTGTAGAATGGTAGCTCACTGTGTTCTGTTATGCATTTCCCCAATTAAAGTAAGGTTGAACACCATTTTTTAACGTCTACTGACCACTGGATTTCCTCTTTTGGGAAGTGCCTGCTCAAGTCATTTTTCCACTGGGCCGTCTTTTTTTTTTTTTTTGCGGTACGCGGGCCTCTCACTGTTGTGGCCTCTCCTGTTGCGGAGCGCAGGCTCCGGACTCACAGGCTCAGCGGCCACGGCTCACGGGCCCAGCCGCTCCGCCGCACGTGGGATCTTCCTGGACCGGGGCACGAACCCGTGTCTCCTGCATTGGCAGGCGGACTCTCAACCACTGCGCCACCAGGGAAGCCCTGGGCTGTCTTTTTTACCTATTGATTTGAAAGAGCTCTTTATATATTTTGACAGTTATATGTAATTACAATTTATGTTCCTACTCTGTGGCTAATTTTTTTTTTTTTTTTGGCGGTACGTGGGCCTCTCACTGTTGTGGCCTCTCCCGTCACGGAGCACAGGCTCCGGACAAGCAGCCTCAGCGGCCATGGCTCACGGGTCTAGCCACTCCGCGGCATGCGGGATCTTCCTGGACTGGGGCACGAACCCGTGTCACCTGCATCGGCAGGCGGACTCTCAACCACTGCGCCACCAGGGAAGCCTGTGGCTAATTTTTTTACTCTCTTTATGGTATCTGTTGATAATGCTTTTAATTTTAGTGTAGTCACATTTAACAACCTTTTCTTTGTAGTTAGTGCTTTTTTGTTTTCTTTCTCTCTTTCTCTTTTTTTTCTCTCTTTTCTTTCTGGCTGTGTTGGGTCTTCACTGCTGCACGCGGGCTTTCTCTAGTTGTAGCGAGTGGGGGTTACTCTCTCTTGCAGTGCACAGCTTCTCATTACAGTGGCTTCTCTTGTTGCGGAGCACGGGCGCTAGGCATGCGGGCTTCGGTAGTTGCGGCACACGGGCCCTAGGGCATGGGGGCTTCAGCAGTTGCGGCATGTGGGCTCAGTAGTTGTGGCTCACAGGCTCTAGACCGCAAGCTCAGTAGTTGTGGTGCACGGGCTTAGTTGCTCTGCGGCATGTGGGATCTTCCTGGACCAGGGATCAAACCCGTGTCCCCTGCATTGGCAGGCAGATTCTTAACCACTGCGCCATCAGGGAAGTCCCCGGTTAGTGCTTTCTGCACCTGTTTTAAAAAATTCTTCCCCACCCTAAAGTCACAATGATCTTCTCTTATTATTATTACCTAAAATTTTTAAAATTATGCCTCTACATTCAGTTCCTTAATCTATCAGCTACAAGGGAAAGATTCAATTTCATTTTTTTCCACTACATGTAAAACTGATTATTGGGAACTAGATCTGACCCCAGTAACTAGATTCAACCACTGAGCAAAACAGGAAACTAATGAGATCCTTCTTTTGTTGAGGACCTACTATGCCAGCTAGGAGTATTTTACATACCTTATACAAATATGCAATAATTCTGCGAAGTACACTGTTACTATTCCCATCTTACAGATGAAAAAACTGAAGCTAAGAAACAAGTCCAAGGTGTTAAAAGATAAAGATGGGATCCACATCTGTCTCATCTAATGCCCGTGTTCTTTCTACCATACCACACTGTTTTAGGTAAGAATTTGATCTCTGGATAAAAGAGGAAACGTTTTCATTTGAGGATGCAGTAGTCACTTTACTCTCCAGGTCCGCTAATAAAATGCTTACTTTATTTTAATAGTCAGGGAACAGATATTTATTGAGTGCCTATTACCTGCCAGGTATTGTTCCCTACTCTGGGGATCAAGTGATAAACAAAACAAAGTCCCTATCCTCTTGAGGGCTTACGTCTAACCTGCTCATAAGTAGTGTCCCATGTCCCTTCTGCATGACCCAGTCTTACACACTTAATAAAGAAACACTTCCTCAGGCTTCCCTGGTGGCGCAGTGGTTGAGAGTCCGCCTGCCAATGCAGGGGACATGGGTTCGTGGCCCGGTCTGCGAAGATCACACATGCCACGGAGCGGCTAGGCCTGTGAGCCATGGCCGCTGGGCCTGCGTGTCCAGAGCCTGCGCTCCGCAACAGGAGAGGCCACAACAGAGAGAGGCCCGCGTACTGCAAAAAAAAAAAAAAAAAAAAAAAAAAAAAAAAAGAAATACTTCCTCAAAAGCAGAGCAATAGGACTGCAACATGTTGCACTGTCAAGTTTAAGGCTGAACTTAAATAGCAACTTGAAGGAATTTCACCATTTCACACTGACAGAACGCCATGAAAGGAAGCATTGCCATGCCTCTTCCCTTCTCCTGTAGCTTATACTTTCACTTTTCAAAAAACATTAGCAATATTTCCAAATTACCTTAAAAAAATGAGCATGACTTCTTGTAAGCAAAATGAGCATACATCTTGTGCTATTTCTTAACCCATTTCTTTCCCTCTTTAAAAAGATGCATTTCTATGTACAATAAGCAGTAATAAACTTCTGCTTCATTTCTTTACTACAAATGGGATGTCTATGCATATTCAGAAAATAGAAGAATTCAAGAACTAGGAGAGGAACTTCCCTGGCGGTCCAGTGGTTAAGACTCCATGCTTCCACTTCATGAGGCATGGGTTCGATCCCTGGTCAGGGAACTAAGATCCCACATGCTGCGTGGCGTGGCCAAAAATAAAAAAAAATTTTAAATAAAGAACTAGGAGAGAAAAAGAGGTAACTATTCAGAGCAATGCAAGAGGCCAAGAACTACCTTTATTTTCCCATCACCTGCTTGCATCTGTTTCCATCTTTCAGACAAAGGAAATGCCCTTTCCAGAGGCTCTAAATTCCACCCCTTTCACCCACTTAATAATATAACACCATCAGTTATTCCTTCTGTACTACATTTCCACAGGATTAGTCACATCAGAGGAACATACAAACACTCTAATGCTGCCATCTCAATAATCAAAGAAAACCTCTCCTGACCCCATCATGCCCTCTAAGAACTCCATTTCTCTGCTTTCCCTTCACAGTAAGAAATCTCATCTCAGAAGCTTGTCTACATGTGCCATTTCCTCACTTCCTCCCTAATCTGGCTAGTCTATCCTAACACACTGACATTACTCTTGGTCAGATCACCAATGACCTTTCAATCACCAAGTCCACTGGTTTCCTCTCTGGTCTCACCAGGCCCCCCTATCTATAAAGTAAACTACTCAAAGCATTTTCTCCTCTCAGCTACTGTGACACTACTGTCCTGGTTTTCCTTCTTCCTCTCTGTCCAATCCATCTCACTCTCTTTTGCTGGCTCCTCCAGAATCACACAAACCCTAAATCTTGGAATTCCTCAGAGCTAAGTGCTGAGTTCTCTTTTTCCCATATACTTCCAACATTCTCTTCCTGGGCGATATCATGCAAATTCATGGCACTTGCTCCCTGAGCTCCAGACACGTATGTCCAACTACTCATTTGGAATCTCCATTTCAATGTTGCACAGGCAAGCAAAACAGAACTCTAATTTGCTTCTAAACCCAACCCTCTCCAGCCTTCCCCATCTCAGTGATAAACAACCAACCAAGCCAAAAACTTAGAAACCATGGTCAATGGCTCAATCACCCTCACTCCATCCACTAGCAAATCCTACTGACTCTATTGTGACCATATATCTTGAAATTAACCACTTCTCTCCATTTTCACCATCTTCTTAATCCAAGCCACCTGGACTATTGCAGTAGCCTCCAAACTGCCTCTCCTTTCACACTTGGAAGTCTGTTCTCTACACAGCAGATAGAAATCTTTTTAAAGGCAAAGCAGAGGGAATTCCCTGGTGGTCCAGTGGTTAGGACTCCACGCCTCCACTGCAGAGGGCACGGGTTCAATCCCTGGTTGGGAACCAAGATCCTGCAAGCCATGCGGCACAGCTAGAAAAAAAAAAAAAAAGGCAAAATAGATCCTGTCACGATCATACTTAAAGCCTTTCAGTAACTTCCTAAGTAATAAACTCCAAACTCCTTACCAGGATCTACAAGGCCCTGGAAGGTCTGGTCCCTACTTAACACTCCATCTTCCTCCCAATCATACTCCCTCTGTTGGTTCCTAACTCACCTCAGACTCTTTCCTAAGTACTATCCCCTCGCCCAAAGTGCTCCTCACACAGCTGCTTCTCACCCTTCACATCGTAAGTCTAAAAGTCACCAGCACAGGAAGATTTTTTCTCATCACCCTACCGAGCATGTCCTCATCTTATTCTCTAACATCACTCAGCCTACCAGCCAAGTACTTATCACAAATACTAGCTTCTATTTACTTCCTTACTAGTTTATTATCTCCCTACTTTCCCAAAATACAAGCTTCCCTGTTTGGGTTGTACATGCAGTGCCAACAAATATTTGTAGAATGAGTGGCAGAAAGAAGAAATAATTCAAGGACATAGGAAGGAGAGAAAAGAAGGGAAGAAAAGAAAACATTTCCTATCTATAGCCAGGTTTCCACCAGAGTTTTATAATACAGATTTTTCCATACTGTAAGTGAAAGGAGAGGTTCACTGTCGGCTAAGTTGAGCCTAACAGTAATAGTCTATATATAACCTATTTGTAAAGTACAGCTCTAGCAGCAATCTGTTTATTTTATACTCAGTGCATTTCTATTGAAAGATCAAATTATTGCTTCTCTACAACTAGTCTCAGGAGTTACTAGTACACACTTAAATTTGCCAATGTAAATGAGGAGAAAATTTTGCTTAAAACGTAATGCCAAGAGGAGAAAAAGATAATTACAAAATGCAAGCACTTTATGCCTAAATGCGTTAGAAAAAATGCCTCTAAAAGAGCAAAATGTTAATGAGGGGTGATCGGTAAACGGGATACACTGTTAAAACCTCTTCGTTTGTGTATGTTTAAAATTTCCCATAATAAAAAGTTAAATAAGAGTAAATGCCTCTAAGAAGTCAAAAGTATTTCGGGCTTCCCTGGTGGCGCAGTGGTTGAGAGTCCGCCTGCCGATGCAAGGGACACAGGTTCGTGCCCCGGTCCGGGAAGATCCCACATGCCGCGGAGCGGCTGGGCCCGTGAGCCATGGCCGCTGAGCCTGCGCATGGAGCCTGTTGCTCCGCAATGGGAGAGGCCACAACAGTGAGAGGCCCGAGTACAGCAAAAAAAAAAAAAAAAAAAAGTAAGTATCTCTGGGTCAAAGCTATTTTCCTAGCTCAAGTGAGCTCTGTTGCCCTCTGGAGACTTATTTTAAATGAACTGATAACAGTTTCTAAAGGTGTTTTCTTAAGACACTGGCTCCTTGGAAGTGTCTGCGGGCCCTCCCACTGGCTCAGTGTCACAGACTTCCAGCCCAGTCTCCTTTCTATGACAGTCTCCAACAACCACAGCTCTAAAACAGAGCAACTTTAGGGGAGGAATAAAATCGTTTAAAAGGAGGAAGTAGTGGAAGCATGCAGAAAGGGAAAATAAATGGTTTTTGCTTAAACTTAAACAGAACATTTTTTTCCTAGAATTCTGATGAGGCAATATTTCTCTCTAAAGTGCACTTCAGGGCTTCCCTGGTGGCTCAGTGGTTGAGAGTCCGCCTGCCGATGCAGGGGACACGGGTTCGTGCCCTGGTCCGGGAGGATCCCACACGCTGCGGAGCGGCTGGGCCCATGAGCCATGGCCGCTGGGCCTGCACGTCCGGAGCCTGTGCTCCTCAACGGGAGAGGGGAGAGGCCACAACAGTGAGAGGCCCGCGTACCCGCAAATAAATAAATAAATAAAGCACACTTCAGATTCTGAAAGGGACTTACAGAAGACTAAATGCAAATCCACCAGAGGCCAGCATCCCCAGCCAAAATGGCCCTCCTCCTCCATGACTCCAACATTTCAAAATGTTGCTGCTGTCAGTGGTAGAGATGCTGCTGTGAAGGCCTCATTTATTAGATGGCACAGAGAACAGAAGAATATAAGCTGCTCTGGCAGTAGTTAATTTTTTTGCTACAGAAATACTCTGGTCTATGGGAAAACAAAAATCATAGAAGCTTATTTTCAGTTTGTTTAGACTGAAGAAAATAATCCTATTAGGAAAGTAAGGGACTGCAGCTAGTCACAATTTTAAGACTGATTTTATCCTTACAAGTGAATCCATGAACATAATGAGATGGATCCAAACTGGCACATGAAAGATCCATTTATTTAGTTTACAAGTAGAAAAGGATCATCGTTTAAGAAAAATAATTAGAAAAAAAAAAAAAAGAAAAATAATTAGCATTACAGAAATCCAAAATAACCTGATGAATGAAATAAGCTAGTACTTGAACATAAATTATTTAATTCACCAAAAACATGATAAATTATTCCCTGAAGATAACTTTTAACATTAAAAGCCCTTAGAATTTCAGATTTAAGGAAAAAAGCAAAGATGTGAATTTCATAAATAAATTACAGTAGAATTCTAAATCTGTAAATGTAATCACTGCATAGGATTTCATTTTGTCTTTCTTTTTTGGGGGATAGGTGGAAGAAGTATTTTTTGATCTATCAGTGACAGACCTCACATCCAAGAAACAGACATTCAACCTAAAACCCTAGGCCAATTTTAATTGGGGCCTAGAGAAGCAGGGAAATAGGCAACAGAAGTCCCACTAATTCCTACCATTTCCACTATGATCTCCCTCCACATCTTGGGAGATTTAAATGTTGCTATCCCTAATCAAAAATAAGCTTATCAGTAATAGATTCATGTCATAAATACTGACGAGCACTGAACATGAATATAGTTTGCAATCAAGTATATTTAGACCTTGGTATCCTTGTTCATAAGCGAGAAAAGGAGCAACAAGATGCTGGCAATGTGTCTTGGGGGGTGTGGGGGCGGTGAGAATGATCTGAGCAGCAAAGGGGGGAGCACTCAATCAGAGGTACCGTAAATACAAGCCTGTCACATCTTAGACCAAGAACTGATATCAGGGCTCTGAGTAAGGACTATAATCAGATTAGGAGAGGCCAGTATGATCTTGTAAGTGACAGAGATCTAATCTGGGACACAACTGGGCCTAAACACAGATTTTCTGAACTCACGGAAATGAGCACTTAATCACACTAAGAGATCACGGCCACAGTGAAGATATGTTTCCTGTCGTGTTCCATTTTGAGAGGCTGAGTTCAGTTTTGTGGTTCAACACATGGATGTGACTAGGCTAAGCTGGAATTTAATTCTTAGCTTTTAAGGTTGCACTCATGATCTCAGATCTTACCCTTGCTATTAATTTAGTTTGTCCTACATCTACGTTTATTTATCTCTACATATGAATTAAATAAATACCACCTGTGCTGGATAGTTTATGTTGGTACTCAGCCCCATGTTTAACATTCTAGACTCTCCCTGAATCATCAGGTGTGAATCTGCATCGCCAGCCCCCCTTGTCAGTTGTGCTCTCACTCCACTCTGGCAGCAGCCCTGGCAGGCGTTCCTGCTTGGCAGTTAGTGAACTCCAGCAGTATAGGTGAAAAATGGTGGTGTGTGGGCTCTACGCAATACCACCTTCCTCTTTGCTCCTCCAGCCCTTCCTTTTGTACCCAATTCCTAGAATCATACCCCCCCTTTTTTTAATTGACATATAGCTGATTTACAATGTTGTACCAATCTCTGCAGTACAGCAAAGTGACTCAGTTATACACATAGAATTGTAGCCCCTTTTGATTGAAGCACCTAGGAGTGGTTTCCTGACTAGACATTGTCTGATAGCCTACCAAATTCAGAATTTATGTAATTCACAACCCAGGGTGGGGAGCTATGCTATAAAATATTCATTCATCCATTCAGTCAACAACTTCTTACTGAGCACCTACTGTAGGCAAGACCCTGTTCTAGGTGCTGGAGATACAACATAGACAAAAATCCCTGTCATCAAAGAGCTAACATGCAAGTGCAGGAGAGAGATAATACACAGGCTAGAGAAGTAAAATACACAGTGTTAGATAATAAATGCTAAGGAGAAAAATAATAATCAGGGGCAGGGATATGAAATTTTGCAGGAGGTTGAAATTTTTTTTTTTTTTTTTGCGGTACGCGGGCCTCTCACTGTTGTGGCCTCTCCCGTTGCGGAGCACAGGCTCCAGACACGCAGGCTCAGCGGCCACGGCTCACGGGCCCAGCCGCTCCACAGCATGTGGGATCTTCCCAAACCAGGGCACGAACCCGCGTCCCCTGCATCGGCAGGCGGACTCTCAACCACTGCGCCAGCAGGGAAGCCCAAAACTTTCTTTTTTTTTAATTGACGTATAGTTGATTTACAAAATTAGGTACTAAGGGGCTTTCCTGGTGGCACAGTGGTTAAGAATCCACCTGCCAGGGCTTCCCTGGTGGCTCAGTGGTTGAGAGTCCGCCTGCCGATGCAGGAGACGTGGGTTCGTGCCCCGGTCCGGGAAGATCCCACATGCTGCGGAGCAGGTGGGCCCGTGAGCCGTGGCCGCTGAGCCTGCGCGTCCGGAGCCTGTGCTCCGCAATGGGAGAGGCCACGACAGTGAGAGGCCCGCGTACTGCAAAAAAAAAAAAAAAAAAGAATCCACCTGCCAATGCAGGGGACACGGGTTCAATCCCTGGTCCGGGAAGATCCCACATGCCACAGAGCAACTAAGCCCATGCACCAACTACTGCACTTATGCTCTACAGCCCGCGAGCTACAACTACTGAAGCCCACACGCCTAGAGCTCGTGCTCTGCAACAAGAGTAGCCACCGCAATGAGAAGCTCTTGCACTGCAAGGAAGAGCAGCCCCCGCTCGCTGCAACTACAGAAAACACACGCACAACAACGAAGACCCAACGCAGCCAAAAATAAATAACTAAATAAAATAAATTTACAAAAAAAATAGGTAATAAGTTTCAGGTGTACAACATGGTGATTCACAATTTTTAAAGGTTATACTCCATTTATAGTTATTAAAATATTGGCTATATTCCCTGTGCTGGACAATATATCCTCGTAGCTTATTTATTTTATACATAGTAGTTTGTACCTCTCTTAATCCCCTACCCCTATCTTGCCCCACTTCCTACTGGTAACCACTAGTTTGTTCTCTGTATCTGCAAGTCTGTTTCTTTTTTGTTACAGTCACTAGTTCGTTTTATTTTTTAGATTCCACATATAAGTGATATCATACAGTATTTGTCTTTCTCTGACTGACTTACTTCACTGAGCGTAATGCCAGGAGGGTTGAAATTTTAATCACACAGGTCACTGAGGTGATTTTGGGGGAAAGACCCCAAGGAAGCAAGACAGCTAGTCATGCACATATCTCCAGGAAGGCATTCATGGCAGAGGAAACAACACGTGCAAAGGCCGTCAGGTGGGAGCCCCCTGGGCTTATTGGAGAGCAGATAGTGGGGAGGAAGTCTGAGAGGTGGGAAGGCTAAGCCATGGAGCCTTGTGGGATATGACAAAGACTTGAGTGAAAGCAGGAAATTCTGAGCAGAGGAGTGACATCATCTGACTTACCTGTTAACAGAATCTCACTGTGTCAAGGGTAGCCTGGAGGAAGCAAGGGCAGAAGGAGGGGAATCAGTTAGGAGGCTACTGTAATAATCCAAATGAGACTGGATGATAGCTAAGACGAAAGTAATGACAGTGAGGATGCTGAGCAAATTCTGAATATATCTTGAACTCCTATGTGATCATTAAAAAGTCACGGGCTGGTCCCTGAAATCCACAACAATAGAAATTTCTAGGGCTTCCTTGGTGGCGCAGTGGTTGAGAGTCTGCGTGCCAATGCAGGGGACACTGGTTCGAGCCCTGGTCCAGGAAGATCCCACATGCTGCAGAGCAACTAAGCCCGTGCGCCACAACTACTGAGCGTGCGCTCTAGAGCCGGTGAGCCACAACTACTGAGCCTGCACGACGGAGCCCGCGTGCCACAAGTACTGAAGCCCACGTGCTTAGAGCCCGTTCTCCGCAACAAGAGAAGCCACCACAATGAGAAGCCTGCGCACCACAATGAAGAGTAGCCCCCCCTAGCAACTAGAGCAAGCCCACGTGCAGCAACAAAGACTCAACGCAACCAAAAATTAATTAATTAATTAAATATAAATAAAATTGATGATGCAGGCAACTGTACCCTCCTAGGTTATAAAAAAAAAAAATTTCTATCTGACTCCTACCAGGTGAGAATATAATTAGCCAAAGAAAATGTAATAATTGCAAATTAACTTCCTATAATATTCAATATACTGAAAAATTAATACATAACATGCCAGGGTTATAAAAATTTTAATAAATCAAAACAGCAAATGACTCACATATAAGCACTCAGCATAATAACCTCCCTCAGCAATGAAACAGCAAATTAGGGGAACTCAACAGATAACAAAGTAAAAAGTTTGGGGCCCATTTAGGATATACTGTAATCTTGCCAAGCTGCATGCTTATGGACACAAGTTAACAGTTTCCCCTCCATCCCCGTGTTCTGACTGCTGCTCACTCCAGTTCCAGGCAGGTCCCAATGAGCCTGCCTTCAGTTTCAGATATAATAAATAGCCCAAGATCACTGTAGCTAGTTGTTTGCTTCTTCTGGTACTCTCAAAGAGGGAAAGTTGGTGGGAACCTCACCAAAGTTAAACAGCTTTAGGAGGAAGCAGCACTAAAGATAAAGGCTTGGAAAGGGATTTGAAAAGGAAAAGTTCAGGATTATTTTCTTATTTTATACTGGACCTTGTCTCCATTAAAAACTGAAATGAAAAAAAAAAAAAAAAAAAAAAACTGAAATGTTGGGGCTTCCCTGGTGGCGCAGTGGTTGAGACTCTGCCTGCTAATGCAGGGGACACGGGTTCTAGCCCTGGTCTGGGAGGATCCCACATGCCGCGGAGCAACTAGGCCCGTGAGCCACAACTACTGAGCCTGCGCATCTGGAGCCTGTGCTCCGCAACAAGACAGGCCGCGATAGTGAGAGGCCCGCGCACCGCGATGAAGGGCGGCCCCCGCTTGCCACAACTAGAGAAAGCCCTTGCGCAGAAACGAAGACCCAACACAGCCAAAAATAAATAAATAAATAAATCACAAGCGCCACATGCTGTAAGTTAAATTCAAAGTCCAAGTTAATAAACACTGTTTAAAAAAAAACAAAAACTGAAATGTCTTAAGTCTGAGAAAGTCTTACACTAATAATATATAAGTATTCAAAGATTACTCACTCCCTGACCTTTACTCCCACAAACATTATTCCACAAAAACCATTTCTCAAAATAACACCCTACAAAAATGTTAGCCCCTCCTCCCAGCCCTGTCAAACTATCTTCCATAGGAGGCACTTTGTACCTTTCTGACAGCACTTAAACGCTAGCTATTTTGTATCATATCTTATCCTGGTACTATAAGCTTCTCAAGGGCAGGGAATTTACTCAACTTTGTATTCCCTAAACTCCTGGCACCACCACTTTATGAAGTTTTCTGAATAAATTTCTATGTCAACAGATCACGGTACCTCCAATTCAGTAGAGAGGAAAAAACCACAACTTTCTAATGCAGCAATAATGTTCCTGCCTCCAGGGAGGGGTAATGTCATTCTCACAAGAGAAGGAAATTCAGTGCCCACTACCTCGAGGTGCCTCAAGGTCAGCACTGCTGACAGTCCTGGGTGTGCACACTGACTGGGAGTGCTGACAGTCCTGGTGTGCACACAATCGGGAGTGCCTTTTTCACCTGAGAGGGCGTTAAAGCAGAGCTCCTGTGTGAATTTATTAGGCATTATCCACAGGTAATTTGCTTGCTCTACAGTCCTCTTCAAATCCTCTGACGTTAAAACAAGCCTTCAAACCATTGTTTCTTCCACCTGTTCTTTAAACATTGAACGGTCCAACTTGCCACGCTACCCTGTTGCTTACAATGCTTTTCACAATATAAGGAACTTGACTAAATCTAATTGCCAATTTCTATACTTCTTTTTCCTGAGATCACTTATTTATTTATTTTATTTATTTATTTTTTTGGCTGCACTGGGTCTTCATTGCTGCACGTGGGCTTTCTCTAGTTGTGGCGAGCGGGGGCTACTCTGTTGTGGTGCGCAGGCTCCTCGTTGCAGCGGCTTCTCTTGTGGTGGAGCAGGGGCTCTAGGTGCACAGGCTTCAGTAGTTGTGGCGCATGGGATCAGTAGCTATGGCTCTCAGGCTTAGTTGCTCCACAGCATGTGGGATCTTCCCGGACCAGGGATTGAACCCGTGTCCCCTGCATTGGCAGGTGGATTCTTAACCACTGCACCTCCAGGAAAGTCCTGAGATCACTTTCTGAAGGCACCTTATCAACCCATAAGAACTTGCTTTTTGCCATACTATGTTATGCTGTCTCTTTGCCACAAGTCCAAGTCTACAAGTCGCATCCTTCTGTCTGCCTTCATGGGTCAAAACTACTCACTAGAATACAAAATAAATGGCAGAAAGAATGCCACAGCAAAGCAAACACGCTTGACTCCGGAAAGCCCATAGTGCACTCAGCGGCTGCAAGCCCCTGCAGGGAAGGGCACTAGCACTTGTGGACCAGCAGTGCCCGCCCGTTGCTGGCCCAGTGTGTGCACCCTCTGCGCAAGTGATGACAGCCCTGGGTTAGGAATATACTACCATGAATTGTTACCCATTTTTTGATGACAGTATTTTAGAGGCAATGGCAGTACACAGAGGAGATACTGATGGGGGTATGAATGTAAGCTCTGAGGGAGTGTTCTCAAGTTCTTCCAATAAAGGGTAAGAAGTAAGAACTCAGATTACTGAAATATAATAACACTTTAAGATTCAGCTACATAATGCATCATGATTCCAAATTCAGTTTCTTCAGAAGTTACGATACTGGAACCATAGCATTCTGTTTAAAATTCCTTATCAAGTAGCTCAGATAAAAAGCAACTTTAAAAAAAATTAGCTGTATTACTGCCAATGAACAAAATACAAAAAAATTTCCAGAAAATAATTTGTTAGCCAATCCATGCTGCTGTGATTTTCTCAAAACCAAAACACAAACACAAATAAACTAAATTGATAACAAACAGCACACACACAGGTCTTGGGCTTTAAAGGCATGGTTAACACCTCACAGTCTGTGGACATCTTCAGACATCTCAGCCTCCCAAGACTTGGCTGGGAACTCTGCCCCCTCTACCCCTCCTGCCCCACAGGAAGGGGAAGGAGTGGCAGAGACTTTATCTCCTGCTCCCCTTATTCTACTGCACCCAGTGCTGAAGAACAGTCTACTTATACAAACACATTAACTCAGAAAAAACACATTCAGTATTAGAAAGTTTGTCTTAATCCAAGCAAATGCAGTTATCATTATTAGTCCATGACACTGTTTATAGCATAAAAAACTGGAAATACTGACTGAATAAATTATGGAGCAGCCATTAACAGACTACTAGGCAATCATTAAAAGAACAAGGCAGGGCTTCCCAGGTGGCACAGTGGTTGAGAGTCTGCCTGCCGATGCTAGAGACATGGGTTCGTGCCCTGGTCCGGGAAGATCCCACATGCCGCGGAGCAGCTGGGCCCGTGAGCCATGGCCGCTGAGCCTGCGCGTCCGGAGCCTGTTGCTCCACAACGGGAGAGGGCACAACAGTGAGAGGCCCGCGTACCGCAAAAAAAAAAAAAAAAAAAAAAAAAAACAAGGCAGATCTCTGTGAACTTGGATATATCCAAGACATTTTAAATGAAAAGAGCACTACCAATTAAGTTTTTTGAAGTGGGTGGAGAAATATATATCATTATACAAATAGAATTTTTCTGGAAGGAAACAAAAAAAACTAGGAATAACAGTGGCCTGCAGAAGGGACTGAGGGGACTTCCCTAGCAGTCTAGTGGTTAAGACTCCAAGCTTCCGAGGCAGGGGGTACGGGTTCGATCCCTGGTTGGGAAACAAAGATCGATGCCGTGTGGTGTGGCCAAAAAAAAAAAAATTGTACAGAACGGACTGAAGGACTAGGGATCTCAGTAAAGGAGTACTGTACACTCTTTTTCACTCTTCAAAAAATATTTTACTATGTACATGTATCCCTGTTTAAAAAAAAAGATTAAGGAAATTCCTTGTAGGTCCAGTGGCTAGGACTCTAGCTTCCACTGCAGGGAGCACAGATTTGATCCCTGGTCAGGGAACTAAGATTCACATGAAGCACGGCCACGGAGTGGCTGGAAAACAAGCAAACAAACAAAAAGATTAAGTACTTAAGTCTGTGATTATGGTAAAAACAAAGCAATGCAAGAAAAAGTGATGCCTATTAAAAGAATTTATTATCTCTAAATTCTTTGTGGCAACATTTGAATTCAGTAAAACGGGTGGGTGGAGGGGTGGTATAGGAAGAGGTTCATTCTACCCACAGTAACTTTCAACTTTTTGCCAACCGTGATAAAAAAAAAATGTATACTTCCTCCTCAAACCAAGATGCAAAAATCCCTTAAATGTTTGGCTCCACTGTAATCAAAGTTTAAATGATTCAAATATATTAATAGACCTGCAACTAAAGTTCAATTACATTTTACATGTTAATATCACATACTATGAGTAAACAGTTTTACATATCTTTTTGTTTCTAAACAAAGAACTTCAGAATTACTGAAGAGTCCAAATTTTCTAAAGTCTCTCCAGCCAAAAATCAGTTAAGTAAAAAAACTAGAGTATTGACTCATTTTTCCTTTGTGCATGGAAGCAGAACAAAATATATCAAACCAAAAAAAAAAATTTTTTTTTCATTAAAAAATAGAGGGTTTTTTCCCCCACAGCGTCACAATTTCCAAAACTTCTCCATTTCCAGGCAGGACTGAGGAGGGGGTGAGAAGGATTATAGGCAAAGTCTAAGTATGGTCAACCCTCTTTCACTTCTGTGGTGCCTCCCCTGTTCTCAGGTACCCCCAGTCCTCATACAGATACAACATCATCAGCACTCCCACCACAGTAAGAGCATCAATTCAATTAACAATGGTGGGAGGACAATGGATCCACTGGATTTTATTCTGAAGCTCAACCTGGGGCTCATGCACCTGCAAATAACAGGCTCTCATTAGTTACATGAGGGCAAAGGAAGTATCAACAGAATTGCCCCATCCTACGCTCATACAGAACCAGACTGGTGATTGCCTCTCTGTAACTACTATCATGAAAAGTAAAGCAAATGACTGGAGCTAATGCCCTTCAATTTGATTTTTACTAATGGAAATCCATTTGTGTCAAAGATCTGAAGATGGGCAGTTATCCTCGAAAAAGTGATGTTATAAGTTATAAAGAAAATGAAGTTGAGGAAAGGAATGTGGCTCACCTAAAACAATAAACAGACACTCCAAGCTGCAAAATATGACAAAATATTGACTTCTCATAAAAAAAAATTCTGAAGATTCAAAACTAAACTATAATACTGCCCCCAAATCTCCAGAGTTTAAAAACATTTTTTTCTTAGATCATCTACAAGTTGGTTGTTTATTCATACCTCCACGTAACATATATGTATTTGCTACGCCCCATTCTCAGTACAGGGATGCCATGCTGATTAAAGGACAGACCTGGTTCCTATCTTCATGGAGTTTACAACAGCAAACAGAAGAACAATGCATTAGTGCACTGTCTAGTTTTCCCACAAGGAACAATAAGGGAAAACATTCCTGGAGTAGGTTTTAATATTCTCTACAGTGGGGCTCTAAAATACTTTATAATAAATTAAACTTTTAAATTTAAATATTAGAATGAGCTAAAAATAAGATAATTTCACATAGCGATAAGTGCCATGAAGAAAACCAAACAGTAACGAGACATGAAAAGCCAGGGGAGCAGAGGTAAGGATGTTTAGGAAAGGTTTCATTACTGAGCTGACCCCTCTGATGAAAAGGAACTAAATGTAACAAACTCAGTGTACTTGGAGGGACAGAAAAGACATGTGGCTGGATTGTGGGAAAGCAGGCGGAAAAGTGGCAGAGGTGGGCAGGGAACAAATCACAAAGGGCATTACAGACCACAAAAGGAGTTTGGATTTTATTGTAATTACTATGGAAAGCCGCTAGCAGGCTCTAAGCCTAGGAGTGACAAGACAGGATCTGATTAAACATCATAGTTTCTTGTTTAGCAAATAATACATTTTAGAGTAGAAATAATGTTATAAATGATGGTGCTGCAGTATTGCTTCTATGCTTTCGTTCGGCTATAATTCATCTACTGTCTACTCTCTGCTACGTTGTATGCAAGGTACCGATAAAGAATAAAACAGGGTCTCTCACCATGAGCCCTCAATCTGGTATAGACACTGAACAAATAATTATAATTGTAATATTCACAAGAGGAGAATATGTAGAATACTGTGAGTACCCAGGGCAAAGGGTAGTTAATCTGGCCTGGAGAAGTCCAGGGAGGAAAACTCTACAGGAGACCTGAGTCTTACAGGACAAGCAAGAATCTCCTTAGTGTAGTCCCCTAAGCACAACACCCAAACCACTGGTGGAACATGAGAAAATTTAGGGGCTGCTGAAGACTTTCTTTTCAAGTATTTACATAGCATCATTAAGGTGGAATGGGAAAAAGAGTTAACATATAAAACATGCAACTGCAACTTCACAGGTATTGCTTAAAGAGGATTTATTAAGAACTTCAAAGGTACAAACTTCTAGTTATAAAATAAGTCATGGAGATGTAATGTACAGCATGGCGACCGACTATAGTTAATAATATTGTATTACACATTTGAAAGTATCTAAGAGAGTAAATCTTAAAAGTTCTCATCATAAGAAGAAAATTTTGTAACTAGGTATGGTGACAGATGTTAACTAGACTTATTGTGGTGATCATTTCCCAATATATACAATTATCAAATCATTAGTTTTACACCTGAAACTAATATAATGTTGTATGTCAATTATACCTCAATTTAAAAATTAAATTTTTTTAAAAAAAATTTCACTAGCATTTGGTTTTCCCACAACACTGAATATGCGGGTAGTCTAAATATCACTTCAACAAGTGGGTCTGTGCTCTCTGTATATGTATGTGTATGTGTGTGTGTATGTATGTATGTTACTCATTGTGTACTGGGGTTAAAAACTTTTTTTAATACCAACTTTTTTTGCAGCCATTTTTATACTTAAGCCAAGACAACCTTTAATCAAAATTTTCAAACAGATTTTGAAAAAATTCCAAATACTCTCCACTTAAGACTCAAAAGTTATGAAAATTTTCCTGATTTGCTTTATTTTTCTATACATATGTGCATACATGTATACTTTATGAGCCATTTGAAAGTGTTGAAGACATCATGAGACATCATGATACCTCAGCTCTAAACTCTTCAGCTTGCTTCTCCCAAGAATAAGGGCATTCTCATATATAGTCACAACCATTATCACACCTAAAAAAAAAAAAATCCGTAATATCTCCTGTTATGAGGTACATAGTTTGTAAAAATTTTAAGTACAAAGGCTTTGTTGAGAACCTTGGGAGTTCCCTGGCTGCCTAGCGGTTAGGGTTCCAGGATTTCACTGCCAGGGGCTGGGTTCAATCCCTGGTCAGGGAATTGAGATCCCGCAAGCCACGTGGTACGGCCATAAATAAATAAATAAGAAACTTACTGAAGGAATATATTTGGATAAAACGATTAGACTTACTATTACTTGTATTTCATTATTTTTATTTTTAAAATGTAATAATGATTTATAAAATTTAAGTTAAAAAGTCAAAATTTTAGGAACTTCCCTGGTGGTCCGGTGGGTAAGAATCCATGCTCCCAGTGCAGGGGGCCTGGGTTCAATCCCTGGTCGTGGAACTAGATCCCGCATGCGTGCCACAACTAAGAGTCCGCATGCCACAACTAAAGATCCTGCATGCCGCAACTAAGATCTGGTGCAACCAAATAAATAAATAAATATTTTAAAAAATAAAATAGTCAAAAATTTAAAGTAAATTTTTAAAATATTAAAAGAATAATTATGGTAATCATATATGGCCAAAAGCATGAGATTGGTACATGCGAGACTGATATTTGGGGAGCCTTGTGTTAGTGGAGGACACACTGGACATGCAGAGGAGAGTATGTGCAGAGGACCAGGGTGTGGGCGTGGCTGGAGGGACGGGCGTGTGTGAGAGGGGGCTAAGCTGGGCAGGTGAGGGGACAAGCTCCTCAAGGATTCTGTGCACATTCCTGAGGAGCCTGGACTTTCCCCTGCTGGCAGCAGAATAAGTTTATGTGATAAAATCAAGTTTGTTTAGAAAGAGCTATCTGGCCACAGTGTGTCAGATGGATTGGAGAAGGAGGGGCAGAGGACGGAGGGTATGGACAACCATTTGGAGGCAACAGAACATATTTTTAACTGCAAATATTTAACATTTTAGTTATATTATGGGTTGAACAAACCTGCTATACTGGTAAAGGAACAAAACAAAAACAGTAAAACTAAACTAAGTTTACTTGCATGTTCATGCTGTAGAAAAGCAGCTTTTAAGAGAATAAGATAAGTTAGTAGAGACTTCCATAAAACTTGAAAGAAACCCTTGGGCACTTTTGAAGGTTTCAGCATTTAAAGGAGTTGGCTCTTTTTAATACCTAGTTTCACTTTCCAAAGTGGCTTTCCTTTTCCTTGGCAAGATTCATCGCGGCGTTAATTTTATATTTACCAGTCACAATTAAAATAAAACCAATGGGAAAGAGGTGGGGTGCAGAACAGATCAAGTGATCTTCCGACAAACAGAGTGCCCTCAGGCAGTACTGAGCAACTCCAGAAAGTTCCACTTATAGAGTCTAAGGACCAGATACCAGCTCTGCCTCGGAAGAGGAAGAGGGCAGCACCAGAAGGCCTAAGTGGCAGGACAGGATGCTGACCCTTCACTCCCCTTCCACCAGAACTCTAGTTTTACTTATTTTACATATTGGGTTTCCTAGAAAGATTTCACTTAACAAAGGGTCCCATAGCTTCTAAAAAGGTCTGAAAGCCAAGGAGTCAGAACTGCACATTCTTAAGTAAAGGGTTGGTAATTCAAGAATAAAACTCAGTTCCACGGGAAAGCTGTTGGGGGAAAAAATGGAAGCCATCACTAAGAAGGAAGGTAAAAAAAGAGACCTAGGCAGATGGGCCGGCTAGAGGAGTAGCTTTAAGGTAGACTGAGGGATTCTGTTCAGGACCTGTAGATTTTGAGAGGCCAGCAGAGCATCCAAACTGGACAGGCCCAGAGAACAGAGGATATATGGAACAGAGGATATATGGATCTGAAGCTCAGCAGAAAGGTTTAGGGGGGCATAAGGGCTAGATGAAGTCTAAATGTGGGGGAATCCACCAAGGGAAGGTCTGAAAAGGTCACAGAAGGCAAAAAGGTCACAGAAGGCAAAAAGAAAAGGGTCTGCCTCGAGCTAAGATTGTGTGGAGCTAGTGGCACATAGGAGGAGACCCTGAAGTCTCCTTCAGGGTCTGAAGTGGGCAGTCTGTCCACAGCAGAGCAGGCACAGGCTGGACTGGCAGGGGTGGTACTCAACAGAGCAGAAGCTGCAGAAGGGCAAAGGGACCAGAGTAAAGGGTACTGGCCAGGAAGGAAAAGACTGGACAATGGGTCCAGGCTTAAAGGGGCTGGAACTCTTTGAGAGGAAAAGGAGGTTAACAATGAGGTCAAAGATGACACAGGAAGAGTAGGGAAGCCTCTCAAGGAGGTGGCGGAAAAAAGAATACCACACCAGAACCTGAGGTTTCAGTAGTATAGCTGCTTTGGAAAGAGCTCCTCTCAAAGTTAATAGAAAGCCAAAATCAGGGTAAAGGTCAAGGGGTGGGCTGGGAGGACAAACGGTTTTCAGAACCCTGTTGTGCCTTAAAGCTCTGGATCTGGCTGTAGGAGTCATGGAGCCCTCCTCAAGCACTCACAGCAGAGAAGGGAGAGCCACCCTAGAAGGCAAGGCCAGAAGAGCCCACCCAGCCCACTGCTTCCCGTGTCACAACTACTACTGGCAACAGAGCCACTTAAAATTTCTCTCAGTTCACCCAGGAGCCCTTAAGGAAAACCAGGCACAGATAATGCCTAAGAGCAGATTAAGTCTGTTTCCCAATTTGTGTACAGTGTTACTTGTATCAATATTAACAATAATAAAAACTTACGTATATTTTAAATGCAAATACAAACCATGATTGAGGACTAAAATCAACTTCAAAAGGGAAACAAATGAAAATAATAAGCATCAACTATATTAAGAGGTCAAGGGGTTCAGATATCATAAATGACCATAATAACAATCAAATACCCAAAGTTTTTCATATATCTAGCTTTAGCTACTAGATCACCTACCCCTGCCCATTTTGCTCAATAATAAAAATGAAACCTGGACATCCCTGGTGGCACAGTAGTTAAGAATCCGCCTGCTAATGCAGGGGACAAGTGTTCGATCCCTGATCCGGGAAGATCCCACATGCCGCAGAGCAACTAAGCCTGTGCGCCACAACTACTGAGCCTGCGCTCTAGAGCCCGTGAGCCACAACTACTGAAGCCCGCACGCCTAGAGCCCGTGCTCTGTAACAAGAGAAGCCACCACAATGAGAAGCCCACGCACTGCAAGGAAGAGTAGCCCCCGCTCACCGCAACTAGAGAAAGTCCGTGCGCAGCACCAAAGACCCAACGCAGCCAAGAATAAATAAAATAAATTTTAAAACTATTCTGGGTAAAAAATATATATATAATATTTTGGAATTAAATCGAAGTACTTGTTGGTTAACACTTTATTTTTTTATTTTTATTTTTTTTATTTTTTTTTATTTTTTTTTATTTTTTTTATTTTTTTTATTTTTTTTTTATTTTTTTTATTTTTTTTTAATTTTTTTTTTTATTTTTTTTTATTTTTTTTTTAAACATCTTTGGTTAACACTTTAAACTGAATTTCAGCAGGAAAAACTCTTGAGGTATTTTAATGATTGATAAATTTCTCAGTCCATCTCATGTTGTCATTCCAAATACGACTGTCCTGCACTTGCAGCTGCCAACAAACCTCCCTCCATCTCTCATCTAAGACCCTCTCCAAATGTCATCTCAGCCCAAAACCAACTTTCCCAAACCAAGCAGGTACTCTCAACTGCCCTATCCACCCCAAATCAGTCTAGTGATTAACCTTTCCCTAGATTAAGCAAACACACCTGCGTGCAGCACTGTACACCATGTTAGAAATGCCACTGTTTAGCCTTTACCCACACAGTCCAGTGCGTGGCTCTGCAGTTACTCAACTATCAAACCACAAAGTTCAGCAGGGACCTAATACCTTTAGCACAATATATAGACAACATTTTTTTTAAATTATGTCCTTGAGTGATGATCTAAAGTCAAAAAGAGCTGAATAAATTTATAAACATCCTCTTGAATAAAAGAGACTAAAAAATAACTACAAATCTTTAGGTGCCTTTCAGCAACAGGCAAAGATTTACAGTCAAACTTGTTAAAACGTCTACAATAAAGTCATAATTTTTCTTTTAATAACCTGTCTTCTTATCCTCTCTCCCACTTTTGTAAAGCTTAAAAATGAACTTGTAACAACCTGACCACATCCTTTCTATTGTAAACATTTTCCAATGGGGCCAGTTCCACTTGAAGAAGTATAGAGTCATATCAAAATCCCACTCCCTGAAGTCTAATGGTTCAAAATCTCCCAGGTAACCAAAATCCCCAGAGACTTTCAGCCAATTTAACAACTATGTACAAGAAGAAATTTTTTTTTCAATTACAAAACATTCCAGTTAGAAAACAAATTCTATTTACAGAGATAAAAATACCCTGCCATAACAAAACCATACCATTTACTGATTAAATGTTCTTTCATTCTCATTTAAATTATTCTGAAATACTGGTTAACAGCGAAATAAATCCAGAAAGAAAAGTTTCAGGAAATTATAAGATAGAAAAGTTTTAATAAAAAATATTTAGCATTCAAAATACCTGCCTTATGGTCTTCTGCTTTCTGGATTGTATTCATTTCTTTAATGTGAACATGACATGAAGTCATAATAAAAAGGCCAATGAAGTTTGGACAGTTCAGCTTTTCTATAGACTTCAGAGTCAAAAGATAGCAGCTTCTACATCATCATTCTACAGCTAAGCCCAGTCTAGTCACCACTGTGAAAGCAAAAGTACCCTACAGAAGCAGCAAGATTATGAATAAGAAAAGCATTTTTAAAGAGAAAAATCATAGTTTACAAAAAAACAAAAGACGGAATTCCCTTTCATATGTACTTCTCATTTTGCATCTCTTCAGTTGCATCTCTCAAAAAGTTAACAAATTTTAAGTTAAATATCTGATAATGCCAAAGCTAAGAAATCTAAAAAGAGCCACCAAAAAAGGAAAGGAGGAAGGAAGGGAGGGAGGGAGGAAGGAAGGAAGGAGAGATAAAAACTGGTGGATCAATAACAACTAAGTGATGAATTACTTTCCTAATGATGCTATGAATCTTGGGGTAGAGTGACCAAATTCAGCTTAGTTTTTGGCTGTCTGACTTAGTCACAGAAAAACACAATTATTCAGCAGAATCATTTCACAAAAGAAAATCTTTGAACTTTGTGGACTACGCCCCATACATCCCTACCACAGGCCTCAGACAGTTCCCAACTTTGTATCACACAGATGGCCATGCAGTAGAAAAACACAGACCTTTGTGAGAACTAACAAGGATTCACTTACAACCTCTAACTCCTCTCCTTCAGCAGTAGAAACAAGAAAGGGTACAAGAATATACTAAAAGGCATTTGGGTAGGATAAGCAAATTGCTGAAGTACTTGCTTCAGGGGGGGAATGTAAAAAACCCAACTTCCTAGGTCTAACACAAAAAGGTATCTTAATCATGTTGAAATTAAAAAGAAAAAAACACACCTGATACAACTTTTAGTTACTTTTTGTTTTTGCTTTCATCGTTAGAGTTTTAATGATTTGATAAACCAGGCAAATATCCTGCATATATAAATCAAGTTAATTGCTGTCATTTAAAAGGTTGTTAAAGCTTTATGCCCACATTCTTTAATTCACTGAACTTTAAAAAATCCATTTTCATTTAATTTTCTCAGCAAATTCTAGGCTTTAAGGAACTGACTCATCTACTGACAACTTAAATCTGACTTGTTGGGAAAGTTCATGATTCATCCTTCAAACCTAATGTCTGCAAATATACCTGTATTCCAAAAACGAGAAATAACAGATTAATACAGGCCCCATGTCCACAAGGACTCCCAAAAACCACAGATCCAAACCTGCACAGTACTGCCTCAGCTAAAAAGTGATCTTCTGACTAAGAAGTCTCCCAGGTCAGAATTTTTAGTTATTTTAGATATTAAAAAAAGTAAGAATTGTTATAAAAGCATCAGGATTAGGGCGAAAACGACCATAACTCCAGGTTTACACACATGTTGTCCTTCAGTTTATTAATACTGCCCCCTTTCACCCTCAAAAGAGTTCTGTTGCAAAGCAAAACTTACCAATGGTGATGGAAGTCAGTATAGTGATCACCTTGGAAGGGGGAAGGTGTTTACTGAACGGAAAGAATGTAAAGAGAGCCCTTCGGGAGGCTGAAAATGCTCTATATCTTAATCTGAGTGTAGCTACCAAAGCGTATACATACGTAAAAAGTCATTGAACTCTATGTACTTAAATTTTACTGTAAGTTAGGCCTCAATAAATAAATGAATAAATATATATATAAAATTTCAAAAGCATATTAAAATACATGTGTAACTATCTTTCCAGATAATTACATGAAATCATCCAGAGCTCCCAAGATATTTTCTCTAAATGTATTTTAATAAAGATGCACATTGTGAGCACTTTTATGTAGAACCTTTCAAAGTACAGACCGAGATTTTTTTAATCGTTCACTTTAAAAAGTCACCGAATTTTAGAACTGAAAGCAGCAGAATAATGATCCACTCATCCTCTAACTCTGCAAATAAGGAAAACCAAATCTGTAAAGGGTAAGAAACATACCCAAGATAAGGCAGCTAGTCAATGACAACAGCAGTAACGTAACTGTTTCCTGATCTTGGGCCACTCCCGTTTCCACCAAGCAGTTACTTTTCTGACATTATAAACAAATCTCAACTCTGAATCTACCTGTGGCCTAGAAAGATTCAACATATCCCTCAAAACACGAGGCCAACAGGCCCCAAAGTGTATGCAAAAAAACACTCATCTTCCTTCCTCCTGTCAAGACAGTTGACAAATGAACAATTACATTTTCAGGCATTTTGCTTGCGATGCAATAAAGTGTGACATCTGAAAAATGTGGTTCCAGAGGAGAAGGCATATGCAGGGATTGACAAAATCCGTCTTATTTCCTTTCAAATCTCTCTGATGGTTTCTTGGTTCTCAAGACTATATCACTGCTAAGTAGGGCTCACGAAACCTCGCTCAGGGCCGTCCATCCGCATGGCTTTGAGAGAACCGCTGGGAATAACCCCCACTAAATAAAACGCCTGGCCCTGGCAAGGGTGTCCTACCTACCCCAATCCTGGCGCATAACAAAACGTGCAGGTGACCTGTCCTTTACGGCTCAGTTTTAGAACCCAGTGAGCAGCTGATATCTTGTGAAAAACTTAACATACATCCTTTCCGCGGGAATTTATCTCTGTTCTCACAAGGCGTTTCTGCTCCCCACAGGGCAGGCCTGCCTTCTCAGGACACTCTGCTCGCCTCTCCATAGCCTCTTTTCAAGGTCCAAAACGAGACTTTAAAAACAGAAATCGAAACGGTCACGGACCTCCCGAGCGGCAAGCCCAGCTGGGGTCGAGCAGCGGGTTCCCCGCGAGCCCTCGGCCCGCTCGCGCGGCGCTAGGAAGGCCCAGCGCACTCCACCACGCTGGCCCGAAGCAACCGGTTGCGGCGGCCGCTAAACGCTCAGCGGCCGCCTCGGCCCTGCGAAGTTCGGACCTCCGCGCGGACGGCGCGCCCCCGGGCCCTGCTGCGGGTTCGCGCCCCGGCCCGGAGCGAGCCCGGGGGGCGGGTCCGCGGGGGCTCGGCGGGCGGGAGCGCGGGACGCGCGGGGAGGGGCGCGCGGCGGGCCCAGCGCGCCGGGGAACTTGGGCGCCGGCGTTGCCGCCGCCCGGCCACTTTCCTTTCACGCCCCAAGGCTGCCGCTCGGCGCGCTGTCCGCCCGGGACAGCCGGCCGCCGCCGCCGCGGCAAGGCGCCCAGGCGCGCTCCTGCTGCCCGGCAGGCCGGCGCGCGGGGACGCGCCAGGCCGCGCGCGGGCGCCGCGTTTCCCCCCCACACACACCCGCCCCGCCCCCGCCCCCAACGTGCTGCCGCCGCCCGTTGGCGCCTCAGACCGCGCGCCCGCCGCCCTCCGGCTCCCGGCGGATTTTCGTTGCCAAAGTTGCGTGGCTGCCTCGAGGGGGACGCCGCGCGGTCCACCGCCCCGGCGCCGCCGCCGCCCCTTCAGGCCGCCGCGCGGGAAGGCCCAGTCGGCGGCCCCGCTTTTTTACCTGTCGGGAGTTTTCGCGCGCGCACTCGCTCGATCGCTCGCTTTTCCCTTCTCGCGCTCGTTTTCTTTCTTTTCTTCTTTTCGTTCCCCCGTGCGGGCGCTTTTTCCGCTCGCGCCGCCTGCACTCGCCCGCTCGCGCCCTTCTTCCTGCTGGGCTCCGCGGAGCGGGGCGGCCGGCAGCTCTCCCCGCCCCCCTCCACCCGCGCTCCGGCGGAGGCGGCGGCGGCGGCGCTCAGCGCTCCGACTCATTCCAATATGGCACGGGCGCAGGGCGCATGCGCCCGCGCCCCCCCCACCATCCGCGCTCCTCCCGGCAGCCCGCGCCCCTCGCGCCGCACGCGTGGCGCCCCCCGGCCTGGCCTCCCAGAACTCGCCCGCTTGTCTTCCCGCACCGCTGGGCGGTTGCGGGAGGCGAGGCGGCCGCGGACTGGGGTCCTGGGGTGTCCAGCGCCGCCAGCTGCCCCAGCCCCACGTGCCCGCAGCCCACAACTTGCAGCGGACACCCCCGAGGCCGTGGCGCAAGGCAAGCGGCGGCGCCTCCGGCCCCCGACGGCGCTGCGACCCCGCGCTGCCTGGCCCCGACAGGGAGACGCGCCCCCAGGGACCCAGCGCCCATCCTGTCCCTGCTCCAACCCACGAGGGAAGGGCCCCCGCGCCTCACCTCAGGTTGTGGACAGAGCCCAGGAAACCGGGTGGCGTCCCTGTGTAGATTTTGGCGTCCGAGCCGGGGGAAGCGCGATGCTGTCGTCCGCACGTGACAGCCTCCGGCAAGATGGCATTAGCGGAGGTACGGACCGAGCGACAGCTGGATACCAGATCGGCGCGTGTCGCCGTGGGAGAGGGCTGCGTCCGCCCGCCTGGCCCACGTCGGAGACGTGGCGCGACCCTTGAGATCTGGGAAGGCACCCAAGTGCCCCCTGTCTGCGAAGTCAGACCCGGACCCCCGGCACACCCGATGTCTCTAGGCTTCCGCAGGAGGTGCCCTGTAAATCCGAGTTTTCCTGCCGCTCGGGGCCCCGGCGAGGGGGCACAAGACGGCTGCCGAATTCCGGCGGGAGTGCAGGGGGCCCGGGGTCGGGACAGAAGCTCGAAGGTGGCTACAAGCCAGCCCCGCAACCCGAGGTGCCCACGGGCGTTATGTTCCCCAAGCTTGCCCCTTCCCCAGCGAGGGCAGGTGCCAGTGGGACACCCCTATCCCCACCTGCTCTGGAGAGTTCCATGCAGAAAGGAGTCCCTGCGCCGTAGAGACCCAGGAGTGCCTGGACTTCCGGGCCCAGGGAGGAGGTCTCCAAGAGGGCTTTGACGGCTCCTGCCTTTCGGGGAGGAGGAGGCGCCCCCACCGCAAGAAGGAGGTCTGGGGTGCCAAATGCGGCTCAAATCACTTCCTACTGACCTCAACCATCGCGCTGGAAAATATTACCCCACTTTACAGACAAGAGTTGCTCAAAGTCACGCTGCTGGCTAGATTTGAATCCAGTTTTTTTGTTTGTTTTTGTTTTAACTGCCACTGAAAAGAATAAGAAAACCAGGGAGAAAGAAACATGAAAAAAGAATAAAGTAGTATCCATAATACTACTACAAAATGCAACTTTTTACACATGAAACCTTCCGCTTATATGCACGTCTTTACATAGTTGCAACTACACATTCTCTTTTGTGTTTGCTACCATCGCTAACATTTTTCTTCTGTTCACACGATTCATTTTTAATGTGTGCAGGTATCCTCATCCATTCACTCAGTCTCTTAATATTGTCTATTTTGGTTCCTTGTAATTGTTTGCTAATGTGTATCTTAGTTCTGCACTTGGAACAAATTCCTGACAGTCGAATAACCAGGTGGAAGGTTAAGGAACAGCAAGGTGTTCTTGCCCCACAGTGCCATAGGGCTTCCCAAAGAGCTGCCCCACTTACTCTGCACCTCCCAGGAACAAGTGTAAAAGAGTTCAATACACATTTCTAAGCGTTGGGTACCATCATTTTTTCTCCCCTATTTTAACAGTGTCTATTGGTATTTCAAGGTTACTTCAGTATTTCTTAGATGACTTTAAAAAGAAATGTTTTTTCCATGCATTTACTATTCTGTATTTCCCTTTCTGTAAATGATCTGTTTATATCCATTCATCTTTTGGGGACTTGAACCTCTTCTAACATTGAATAAGCATTTTTTATGTTATAGATATTGCTCTTCTGTCATAAGTGATCCAAATATTTCCCAGTCCATTGTTCTTTTTTGTTTTATTCAATCTGTCATTCTGGTCCTTTGTGATTTTTAAAAATTGTTTCAATGCAGACAAACCTTTCTTCGACCCATCTGATAGTCTTATTTTCTGCTAGTTTTCTAAAACTTCATTTTACATCTAGTTCTTTGGTGATTATCCATGGCAAGTTCATTTTGCTGTGTGGGGTAAAATACAGATTTAACTAACCACCATCATCACCAGTTTTTATGCAGTCACCATTAATTAAATAATTCTTCCCTTATCCTTTGCTTAGTAAAATCTACTTTTATGCTAGGCTTTTGATTTTGGTTGGTCTATTTCTGAATTGTCCATTTCCTTTCACAGACTTTGGTTTAAGCAAATACCATGTGGATGTAAATATTGGTTCTTTAAAATAGGTTCTCACATCTGGCAGGGCTAGAATCCTCCTCATGGGGTCTTCTTTTATTCAGAATATCACTTGATATCCAGACTGGTTTAAGTCCGTACACATTTTAGGATAATCATACAGGGCTTAAGAGTGCTGGCTTTGGAGATGGGATCATCCAGGTTCAACACTCACCAGCCCTGTGACCTTGGCAAGTTGCTTATCACCTCTAGGCCTTATGGTCTTGGTCTGTAAAACGGGGATAAAAGTAACACCTGCCTCACAAGCTCAATGCCTGTCATATAGTGTATATATATATATATATACTCAGTAAATATCAGCATTGTTATTGATATTTTTCCCAAAAAAATGGGATTTTGCATGGAGTTACATTAAACCTATGAATTCATTTAAACAGATCAAATATTCTATAATATTTCATTTTCCCAACCAGGACATGTGCTATCTTTCCTCCAAATATGTTAAAACTCAGACAGAAGCGAGGTCCCTCGTTGACTCCAGCCTCTCTCTGTTGCTCACCTTCACGACCCCCTGAGGAAGAGGAAGAGCAGAAAGCCACAAGGAACAATTGAAAACTACCATTTAAGAGTCTGGCTCGTGCAGGGCCCCGTGTAGGTGTGGACATGTATGCACATGCAGGAAATCTTCTTTACCCTTTGCAACATCCCCCAGGGCAGGTCATGGCATTCTCTATGGACAAAGAGCAAACTGGGAGTTTCCAGGTCACTCAGTGAGAGCCAGAGCTAGACCACAAACCTGGTGGACCAGCCCCTCAACCCCTCTGCCACTTGGAATTTCGTATAGTAGTTATTCACAGAGGAGGCAATGCCAGAGGAGCATGGAGGAAACTGACTTCTGATCGTGGCACACCCCTGCTCAAAAGCCTCCCAGGGCTTCCCGTTGCACTTTGAAAAAGCCAAAAGACTTACTTTGGCCTCTGAGACTGGCCCTGGCCATCCTACAAACTCACCAGGCACCACTCACCAGTCTTGCTTGCTGCAGTTCACCTGTACCTATATCCTTTCCATCCCATAAGTATGACAAGCCCCTTCCCACCTCAGGACCCTTGCACACTCTGTTCCCACTGCCTGGGACACCCTCCATCCCACCTCATGCACCCACCTTCACATAGTTAGTACCATCTCATTGTCCCAGTATCTGTTTAAGAAGGTAGTCTCCTGGACTTCCTCCTGGTGGTGCAGTCGTTAAGAATCTGCCTGTCAATGCAGGGGACACAGGTTCGATCCCTGGTCTGAGAAGTTTTGACATGCCACAGCACAACTAAGCCCGGGCACCACAACTCCTGAGCCCGTGTGCCACAACTACTGAGGCCCGCAAGCCCTAGAGCCCATGTGTGGCAACTACTGAGCCCACACACGGCAACTACGGAAGCCCACGTTCTCTAGGGTCTGCACACCTAGAGCCCGTGCTCTGCAACAAGAGGAGCCACCGCAATGAGAAGCCCACGCACCACAGCGAAGAGTAGCCCCCGCTCACCGCAACTAGAGAAAGCCCGTGCACAGCAACAAAGACCCAACACAGCCAAAAATTAACAAATTAAATAAATAAATAAATAAGAAGGTCTCCTTAGAGAAGTCGTCCCTGCCCACTCCACCTAACAGGTTCTCTCTCTCCCCACAATTGGTACCTATAATTTATCTGTATTTTTGTCATTTTGTGGGGTCTGTCACCCTTGTCTAATAACCCCACAGACATCAGTCCCCCTGAGGGCAGAGATGTGCCTGTTTCATTCACTATGAAGCTGGCCCTTTCCCTGAGAAGCAACAGGTTGATGAGAGGGTGGCTAGTGGGTCAGCTGGCAACATCTGAGACCAGAGGTTGGCACACCCATGACGTACCCTGGCTATTCCCAACTCAGTCTCCACTTCCTACTGGTTCTGGGGGTGGAGGCTATGACCTCCTGCCCTCACTGACCAAGGGGTCAGCGTGTGATCATTCCGTATGAACCCCCGTCCCCTGCTACTTCCAAGCAGTCCTACTCTCTGCAGGTGGGTGTCAACTCAGGGCCTTGTTCTGAATGAGAGCATTAGGGCCAGGCCTGGACTCTGGGAACCCACAGAGCCCTCAGCCAGGACGTGGGCCCATTTTCCACCCAAGAAGAACTTAAAGTTCTGCAGCCTCCCAGGCCCTGCTGTCAGCAGCCCTCCATTGCCACTGACCAGCCAGCACCCTTCAATCAGCCCAAGGGAAGCAAGTCACATGATGATGCCCTGTGGCTAATCATGCAAAGGATCAAGTAGACCACCACCAAAGAGTCCCTGCTTACACCATGCCACTCTCCATTGAAGCCCAGTTCACTATGCTGGCCCTGCTTCCCTAGGGGCACAGGCCACTGTCACGTGTCCCTTCAACACCTGCCTGGCTCCACCTCCACGTCTTGGCTCCTGCAATTTCACCCCGCCAGGCATCCCTCTCTCCTATACCGTGTTGTAAGGGCAAGAGCAGTGTGCTTGGAGGCACACAGCTTGGGGGTCAAGTCCAGATTTAGTCACTGTTTATTTATGAGACCTCCTTTTTTAAAATTTTAATTTAATGTATTTATTTTTATTTATTTATTCATTTTTGGCCACGCCACGTGGCTTGCAGGATCCTAGTTCCCCGACTAGGGATTGAACCCGGGTCCCTAGCAGTGGAAGCACGGAGTCCTAACCACTGTACCGCCAGGGAATTCCCCAATAAGACCTCCTTTATGGGACACTTCATCTCTCTGGGCCTCAGTTTCCTCACCTCTATAAAAATGGGGATAAAGCCACCTATCTTGCTGGGTCCTGAGAATCCAAGGCAGTAATGTTCATAAACACTCTTTGCAAACTGCGAAGCACAACAGAATTATAATAATTGGCCTGGTCCAAAGCCACTTCCTGCAGGAGGCCTCCCAAGATCTCTCCACTTCCTTCTCTGTCTACGTAGGGCACTTAGCTTGCTTTTCCCCAGTCACCTACCTTGGGAAAAGCACAGGCTCACCAGACCCCATTTCCATCCTTGAGTATCACAAGCCCAGGGCTATGCACAATTCATTCCCAGGGATCCCTCTCTACCTCCACAGCTCTCTTTTCCCAATTCATGGAGGAAAACAAAATTAATGGGCACAATGTTCTCAGTTTTATATTATTGGGCCATGCAATTTTCCTAAGCCTTTTTGCCCCTTCAACTTCTTATCTGCTAACAAGAGTTTAAGGGCACAGAACTGGTGACCAAGAATACTCAGCAATGCAGGGAAAACAAGGCTGGCATTTATCTTTGGGGTGATGAAATGTTCAAAAATTAGATATGGTGATGGTTGCACAACTTCATGATATACTAAAAACTGCAGAACTGTACACTTTAAAAGGGTGAATTTTATGGTATATGAGTAATATCTCCATTTAAAAGTTGTATGAGAGAAGTCTGCAGTGACTGGTTCCGAGGACACAAGCCTGTAGCCCTTGGATCAAATGTGGCCCCAGGTGGTACTTTACTTGACCTGCACAGTGAGGTTTTTTTACAATACTTTTTTTTGGGGGGGGGGTAATTTGCATAGAGTAAAATGCACCCATTTTATAAATGTGCAGTCTCTGAGTATTGACAGAGGTAACCGCGACCACAATCAAGATACAGAGCATTCCATCACCCAGAAAGTTCCTTCCATCCCCTTTCAGTGACTCCCCTGCCCACAGGCAACCACTGATCTGACTTCTTTTCTTTCTTTTTTTTTTTTTTTAATTTATTTGGCTGCATCGGGTCTTAATTGTCTCCATAGTTAGTGTTGTCTGTTTTTAAAAAATTCATCATAGAGTAATACCTTTTTGTGTCTGTTTTTGGGATTCATCCACATTGTTACATGTATCAGAAGATTATTCCCTTTTCCTCTGATGTTCAACCACTCCTTTATTTCAGGTTAAATAATACTATTTTAATCACACAGAATGCCCAAGGAATGAAGATTCAGCACCTCTCTTTTCTACTGGTCTTCAAAATATTGTACCCGTATCAGTGAATTTTTGAGCATATACCCTCCAGTATGTTTATTTATGTTTAAATCATTATTTTATACACACATACTATTATATCTAGTAAAATATTACATGCATTATAAAACATACACAATATATAGAAATTTTAAAAGGAAGAAGTAAAGGTAAGATAAATACTACTTTAATATAATTTTCATTTTGTTTATCAAAGGAGTATAATCATTTTGGCCCTCACAAATTATTATATTAAATGATTATTTTTAACAATATTAAAAAATATACATGAAAAATAATATTGTTTAAAAAAGGAATGGGATTAAAAATGCTTCTTTTTTTACACTGCTGAAGTATAATTGAAGTACAATAAACTACACATATTTAATTTTATAATCCGATTAGTTTTGACATATGAATATACCCATGAAAGCATCATGACAATAAAGAAAACAAATATTTTCATCACCCACAAAAGTTTCTTCATATTTCTTTGCAATTCATCCCTCTCTCTGCGAACATCCCCAGGCAGCCACTGATGTGCTTGTTCACTACAGTTTAGATTGCATTTTCTAGAATTTTATATAAATGGCATAGTCGGTACTCTTTTTTTGCCTGTCTCCTCTCATACAATTTAATGACTTTGAGATCCCTCTATGCTGTTGCATGTAACAGTAGCTCATTCCTTTTTCTTACTGAATAGTATTCCATTGTATGGGTATATCACTATTTGTGTATCCGTTCCCTTGTTGATGGGCATTTGGGTTCTTTCCAATTTAGAGCTATTATGAGTAACGCTCTTATGAACATTCATATGTAAGTCTTTCTGTGAATGTGTGTTTTCATTCCTCTTTGTTAACAGCATATATATTATGTAATATATTAAATATAATGTACTAGAAATATTCCTAATTATTAATTAGTAATATAACATATGATCTATGAAAATATATAATAAAACAATATGAAATACTAAATGTATAGAGATATGTATGTGTGATATGAAATGTGTAATATGTAAATAAAAATATAATTTATAGTATATAATAAAATGTAATTAATATAACATGTATTAAATATTTTGAATATATATAATAAATGTCCCATCAACAGTCATACACATTAAAAAGTATATATATATCACACACATACATATATATGTAAATACCTAAATACACATACACACTTTTATCTGATGTGTATGTCTTTGATAGGACATTTAGTCCTCATTCCCTGTGGTCCTCTACCCACCTGTTCTGAAAACCCCATTAAAAAGAAGCAGTCACTCAGGCTTGACCCCAGAGAGGTCACTTCCAAGACCTGGAGGTCAAGTTGGGGCTGAGGAGCTGGCATTTGGAATCAGGATACCAAGGCTCACTATGCTGGCCAAGGGCTCCTGTATTTGGCTACTTGCCACCCAGGAGCCAGGAGGGAGTAGAGAGTAGGGCCAACTCAGGCACAGAACATTCTCCAAGCCTGTCATGGCCTCCTAAAGGGTCAGAGGTGGGAGGTTCATGAAGAGAGCTGGCCATTGGGCCCTTGGAAGGGAGTTAGCAGGGTAAGCCCACCAGGAGAGGAAAGAGTAAAGGGCGACATGACAGTGGACCCTCCCAGCCTCTCCCCAAAGCCAGCTGCTGGGCTTGGGCAAGCACAGCCTGCATCCCTTTGATGCTCAGAGTCCTTTCTCCATCCCCTGCCTGCTTGCCATGACTGGAGACCACAGTCCCAGTGGGTGTCCCATGCCCTCCATCGCACTCCCTGCCTCTTCCCAAGCTACCATTTTTCCTTTTTTATTAAGGTATAGCTTACATTCAATAACTATTAGGATATTGGTATGAATCTATAACATGTTAACACGGACATTCGTTATGTTTGTTTGATGCCTGTTATAGCAACAGGGAAGCTTAATCTCCCTGATAAACAAGAGCCTCACAGTTACCTGGCGGGACTTCCAGCCAAATGTGTGGTGCCACTTCTAGGCCCCCAACTTGTTTCCCTGCTTGTCAGTGCTGGGTGGATTTGGGAGGAAAGAGATTTCTGCATAATACAGACAAAATCAGAGACAATGCCAATGGACCTTGCTTTACCCAGTAGCTTTGTACAAAATGAAGTGTAGCCAATTGAATTCTAATTTTCTCATCACTTACTTTATAATTCCTGAGATGTGTGATCTTCATTCCTGTTGGGTCTTGCTCCTAAATCCTCAAATTTCCGTTCTCCAGTCTTCAGTCAGTTCTGGAGCACAAAACCTGAGACAGTCACTTTTAACTTCCTGATATCAATTATTTTATCCTTATAATCTGGCTACTAACATTTGGGCTGTTGAAAGCAGAGCAATGCACTCAAAGATGTCTAGAGGTTCTTTCAGGTCTAAGATTTGGGATTGGGCTGTGAACACGATTGTGAATATTTCAGATAAGGAGTTTCCAAGCAGCAGAGCCAGACTAAATCATTCATGCATGCTTCCTCTCATTGATGCCAGCTGTGTGCCTGCACAGGTGGGACTGAGGTGCACAGACAGATCTATTAAATGGCCAACCCAGAAGTGCTCCCAGCTGAGTAAAATCCTCCCGAGGGTTGGTTCAAAGAAAGGGGGTCCTAGAAAGGGCCTCTCTCCAAGGAAGGAGGCCTGATTTCCTCTCCTGAGCTGGGAGCAGAAAACCTGAGTCTGCTTGTCCCTTCTCTCCCAGGGCCTGGCTTTTCCTCTGTGCAGGTGGGGAAGGAGGAGAGGCTCTAAAGACCCTCCCAGCACCTTTGTGCTGGGTCCTCTGATAGATTTACTATGGCAGCCAGGAGGCACTGCTGGGGAGAAGCAGCCTTGGCAGGTGGGGGCAGGCTCTCTGCAGACATCAAACGTCTTGTGCACTGTTCTTGGTGGGACCCCAGCAACCAGAGGATTAAGTAAAAGCATGCAAGTAAAGGTCTTCTGTGGTGCCCAACTTGTAGTCTCCCACATCAGCCAGATCCTCCATTGTAGCAGGACTCTGGGTTCCTGGAGGATGCCTGCCCCCTCTAGCAGCCAGGCTCACTTCCAGATGAGAAGTGGGGTGGGCTCTTTGAGGCAACCAAGGGTCTGGAACAGAGGGACTTCCAAGGATGAAGAACAACTGGAATTCACATTCATTGCTATTGTCAGTTTCCTATAAAATTAAACACACACTTACCCTGTGATCCAGTTTCTCCACTCTTCAGTTAAATTTACCCAAGAGAAGTAAAAACACACCCACACACATAGACTTGCACAAGAATATTCAGAGCAGCTTTATTCATAATAGCTGAAAACTGGAAACAACCCAGAGGCCCGTCAACAGAAGAATAGGTAAATTGTGGTATATTTATACAATGGAATACTACTCAGTGATAAAAATGAATGAACAAATGTTAGACACAGCAACATGGGCAAATCTAAAAGAAATCATTCTGACCAAAAGAAACTGGATGTAAAAAAGAACATGCTGTATGACTACATTTACTTGATGTTCTAGGACAGCAAAACTAATTTCTGATGATGGAGGTCAGAGTAGCAATCACTTCTTGAGTGGGTGCTAGAGACTGGGATGGCACACAGGAAATTTTCTGAGGTGATGAACCTTGCTCTGGTCATGGTTACATGGGTGTCCATCTGCATGAGAGTCATCGGGTTGTACAGTCCTGATTAGTGCTTTTTACTGACTGTAACTTATTCCTCGATAGGAAAAATAAGCCTCCAGAATGCACTCCGAAATGAGGAGCCTCTGGGGGAGGGGTGCTGCAGAGAAGCAGGCAGAGGCCCTGTGTGTGCGCACTAACGCTCCCTTCATCCAACCCACCCTTCAGGAGCCTGGCTGGGAATTGATCTTCCTGGTTCTGGTCTCAACCGAATGTCGAGTGCACTGGCTGGTGAATGAGATCATACACATGTAAGTGGCAGTTTACAGCATGGAGGGCTTGGAGGAAGATCACAATCGGACAGGCCACATCATGCCCTCAAGTCAGCTGGGCCACCTGTCACCACTAGACTCTGGGCTTTTCTGAGGCCCCAGGACTGCCTGGCTGGGGCGGGGGCATAAGGTTAGCTATAGCCAACCTTGCTGGGAAGAAGGGGCCCAGCCCAAGCCTCTCCTAAGGGGTAGCCCTGGTGCAGAGGGTGACAGGGATTGACCTTAACAGACCTTATCCACTGCACCCAATATAGACTAATCTCATCTTTGTTTTTTCCTGCCCTGTCTTCTCCCCATGCTCAGCCTGTCCACTCCTTTTTCCATCCAAGCACCGGCCCTTCCTCAGACTGCCCCCTACTTGTTACCTTCTGAGCACTGGTTCTGCAGAACAAATGACCCCAGGGGGTCCACACCCACACCTGTGGCAAGACATGGTTGTCCACATGTGGAAACACATACCACACACACACTCATTCACACACATCCCGGGAGGATCCCCGGCAACAGGCGTGGATTTATAGACGTGCACAGGTGCCTACGGCCATGGGCACATAAACTATTGCCGCCGTGATAACAGTCACCATTTATTGGGTGTCCACTAAACACTGGGCAATGTCTGATCAGCGATTGCTTGTGGTCCACTTCACATGTGTGCAGCCCTTGGCTAGATGGTCTGTCCATGTGTGGATTCATTCAATTCTCACCACAACACTGTGTGGCAGGTAGTATTCTGCCTACTTTAAAGATGATGACACAGGAGCTCAGAGAAAAGTCACCTGCCTGTGATCATCCACCCAGACACTCAACATAACCCCAAAGCACTGCAGCCAGGCAGAAAGCCCAGTCCGGCCCCTGCCCCCTGCACTTTCTCTCTCCCTACCCTCTCCTTACCCTCTCCAAGGTGGGGTCTCCTTTGGTCAGAGGGAAGCAAGCCCACGGCATTCCAAGAATAGGCTTTTTTGAAAGCCCATTTCCATCATCAAATGGGCTTGCTCTCTATTTCCCTGGAGCTCTTGGTGGCTACTGGCCAGCAGATCCTCAATGCTGTTTGGTGGGATGTGGGGGTGGGGGGAGTGGGCCTAGAAAAGGCACGGTGAGCTCAGGGAGGGCTGGGAAAAACATCTGAGACAGGCCCAGGAGAGCCCCAAACTTGACACTTCAACCTCTCCCAGCACCTGGCCTGGCGGATGCTAGAATCCACACTGAGCTCCCAGGACCCGGACCCTATCTTCCCACTGCCCAAAGCACCTGCCTGTCTGTTGCTTCTTAATCTCCTATTCTGGGTCCTCCTTCGCCCCATTTTCTAGAAGCAGAAAGTGAAGGCCGAGACAGGTTGGGATTTGTTAATTCAGAGTGAGAAGTCCAGGAAAGGTCAATCTTTTCCAAGTGAGTTGCTTTGGGGCAGTTTCCCCCTAGTTAGATTGAGCCTGAGCAGGGACCATGTCAGCTACACCTCCAGCCAGCCCTGCTGTCAGCTGTCAGGAAGAAACATGGGGCCAGGGTATAGTTCAGATCCAGCCTGGAGGAGAGGGCCCAGCAGGCCGCTGACCTCAATCTCCAAGTCTCCCGGCCTTGGAGAAGGAGCTGAGGTCAGGGCTGTGCTTCAGGAGAGGCCTCACCAGACAGATCCTGCCTTTAAGATGTAAAGTTATACCTCTTAAATATATACAATATAAATTAATTAATTAATAAGTAACATATAAGATGAGTAATGAAAGAAATTCACATTGAAAGGAGATGTTTTGGCAAAGTGTTAGTGCAACAAAGTGTTGTTAGTGCAACAAAATCTTCTGATCCTGGGTGTGAGCTCAAGAGTTTGGAGGTTGATTTTTTTTTTTCTTTTTTTTTAGGCTGCACTGTGTGGCATGCTGAACCTTTGTACCCCAACCAGGGATCGAACCCGTGCCTCCTGCATTGGGAGTACGGAATCTTAACCACTGGACTGCCAGGGAAGTCCCTGGAGGGTGATTTAGCACCTGCCTCTCAGCTCAGCGAGTTCAGTTCTCAGCATCTCTGAAAGACCCCAGAGGAGACGTGCACAGGGGTGTCCATTGTGGCAGTCTGGAATAGCACCCCACTGGAAACAGCCTAGACATCCAGGAACAGAGGAACAGATAAGCCCGTAGGATATCCATATAGTGCATGTCCTCTGCTGCAATTACAATGACTGAGGAGGGGGAGGGGGACATGGCTGGTTTGGGGGTGCTGCGTGTCCACAGGAGCACAGGCTTTGCCAGACGCACAGGCTGTGCAGGAGCACCTGGGTCTACAGTCTGGGAGGGGTGTTCTGCTAGACATTTCCTGCCCTGCTTGGCTTCCCTCACGTCCCTACCTATCCCCAACCCACCCCAAATCTTATTGTGGGGGGTTGGGAGAAAAAAGAAAATAAACTCTGAAAATAGTTTGAGATGTGAGCTTTTAAAAGAAAATGATTGAGTCTTGAAGCCAAAATAAGGGGACAGAGATAGGAAGTCAGGGCGTTAGTGGCAGTGTCATCATGGGATGGGCTGCCTGCAGGGCCAGGGCATTAGCACAGCTGAGCACCACCACTGGGACACAACCATTTCACATTCACAGGACATTTGATAAATCATCTATATGTGTTAAACACACATTCTCCTAAAGCACTTTCTTTTTTTTTTATACAATAAATCTGTTGCTTGGGTAGCACAAGTATAATTATTCTCATTTTATAGAGAAATATCAAACTCCTAACCCTTGTGAACCCTGAGCTTGTGAAGAACAAGGCCAAGGGAGCCTTTCAATTTAATCTTACTGTATCACATTTTAAAAATGAGGATGTTTTTTGGGCTTCCCTGGTGGCGCAGTGGTTGAGAGTCCGCTTGCTGTTGCAGGGGACACGGGTTTGTGCCCCGGTCCGGGAAGATCCCACATGCCGCAGAGCGGCTGGGCCCGTGAGCCATGGCCCCTGAGCCTGCGCGTCCGGAGCCTGTGCTCCACAACGGGAGAGGCCAAAACAGTGATAGGCCCACGTACTGCAAAAAAAAAAAAAAAAAAAAAAGAGGGTGTTTTCATGTACTTCTTATGTAATAAAAACTAATTTTAAAAGTTAAAAAAATTGTTTTAATTGAGAACAAGGAAGGAAGAGAGAGAACTGAAGTCAAGGAGACCAGTGAAGAAGCTATTGGTGAAGAGGTGGTGTGGCCGGAGTCTGGGGGTCCCCATCTGTAAAATGGGTGCACTGAATCCTATGGTCACTGGAGCTGTTGAGAGGACCGTAGCACTATTGGAGGTGCACTCTGAAGTCTGTGGGGTTTGTTTCCCAGATACTTGGCTGGAAGACAGGGCTCCCCCAAGTACCCTGTTCAGGCTGGCCTGTGGAGCTGCCCTCCCAGGCGTGCCTGATGCTCACACGTCTCAACACACCAGGAGGCCAACTGGGCCACAGAGAAAGATCTGGCAACAGGGCTACCTCCCCAACCAGACCCCAGCCCTTAACAGGGCCCACTACTTCAGCCCAGCAGCCCAGTGGGGGATCTCCATGCAAATCAGCTGTATGAGCTATAGCTCAGTTCAGACCAGAGCTCCAGAAACAGGCCCCAAAGACACCCTCATTCTCTACTGCTCCAAGGCAGTATTGGGACAGCTGGACTCAGCCTCTAACTGCTCAGGCCCTCACCGGAAATATGATGCCCAGTAGCTCCATGGCCTTCGCCCTCTCTGGGAAAGGGCAGAAGTAGGGCAGCCTGGGTCAGGAACTCCCCACTCCCCGCCCTGGGCAAAGAGCTCCAAGCCTGGTTGGAGGAACAAGGCCAAACAAGGGCTTAAACGCAGGTCCTTGACTCCTGTGGCTCTAAGCACAGCCTCATGAGGTGGACAGGGCCACCATCTGCTCCCTTAATTGGCACCCACTTCCCCACTAGCACCAAGGGGCCATGAAGGAGGCATGGTCACAGCATGGACAGCTTCTCACACAGCTCCTCCTGCCCAGGGGTGGGGTGGGCATCCTCAAGGAGCCTGTACTCGGGAGGCAGTGCTCCTGGGCCTCGCTACCGGCCAGGCCCGGATGAGGCAGAAGCCTCTGGCTGGGAGAGGCAGGGTGCAGAGACACCCTGTGCTTGCTGTAGCTAGCTACCAGGGCCCTGTGGGCACACACACATTCATGTCTGGGAGGGTCATGGGAGGGTGTCTCTGCATGTGTGATGGCAACGCTGCGTGGTAGCTCAAACACAGGCTCTGCCGTCCCTCTGCCCGGGCTGGAATCCCTGTACCACCATTGCTGGTGTACCTCGGGCAGACAAAAGCCCCTCTGAGCCTCAGTTTCCTTATCTGCCAAAGCAGCATGATCCCAACAACTCTGACCCCACGGAGTCTTTGTGAGTGCCTGGGTCACGGTCAGCCCTTGGTCTACTCCAAGCCAACGCATGGGGTGTGGCCAGCTGAGTTCCTACCTGCCTCAGTGTCCTCAGTGTCCCCAGAGGAGGCTGAAGAGCCAGTGCTAATTGCTCCTCTGCCGCTGATATTCTAAGAAGGGAGGTGAGGTGCTGAGCAGGCTCAGGAGGGGAAAGCCTAAAGGCTCAGCAAGGGTTTGTGGGGTGTAGGGCCCAGGTGGACTTCTGGTCAGTGCCCCAGCCTCTGCTGGACCTGACTAGCAGCCATTCAGCATTTGGCAACTGTGTCCAGGGCCTGCCTTGCCATTGTCTCCCATCACCCTGCTCGCCAGCCCTTTGGAAGAAACACACGGGAGGGTCCTGCCCTCTAGTGGCCGCCGGCGGTCAGGCCTCTCCTTTTGGATCCCAGGCCTCAGAGGAACCCACTGCCCACTCTACCTTTTCCAGTGCGGCTTCACAGGAACAAGTCTGTTTTACAGTGGCTAAAACTGAGGCTGGTCCTAGGAGCCGGCTCAGCTATCTTAATCTCTGAGCACCTTTGAGCCCTGAGGGCCCTGCTTCTGGGCTCTTGGTGGTCCTAGGGTCCTAGGGTCACAGGGTCTGGGTCCACTAAGAGGGAGGCCTGACTGTGCCCAGGATGAGGGTACTCACGGACCACGGTCAACACAAGCAATACAGGAAGCAGGGAGAGCCTTAGCTCTGGAATGGGGCACATGCTTCTGCCCAGGTTCCCCACACGCCCGCACCCCTGCTTCCCCCATTGCAGCCTATCATCTGGCTATGACCAGTGCCTATGGATGTGGGGAGCACCACAGGAGTTGAAAACTTAGCCTAGGGCTTGACACAAAAGCTGCTTTGCTTCTGGACACCCCCATCTGTGCCCCAAGTGAAAGGAGGCGGGGACCTGGGGAAGGAGGGAAAACTAAGGGGAAGTCACACCTCTCTAGGGAGGGCCTCTGCATCCTCTGTCCCTCAAGGGAGGCACAAGTGTGAACCCATCAGATAAACAAGTCTTTCCTTGCCTTTACTGAACCATGAGCTGAGCCTGGGACTGGGTCGTTCCCCCAGGCCCTCCATGTCTCTCCTGCCAGCCCTGGAGGCCTCTTCCCTTCATTCCTGGAGTCTGAAATGCAAAGAGTTGTGGCTCTGTGCCAGGCGCTGAGGATTCACATGAACAAAGTGGGCCTGCCTGGCCCTGGGGCAGCTGGCACCTAGAGTAGGAGGTGGCCAGTGAGAGCACAGGCCTCAGCAGAGAAGCACTCAGCGCACACGATGCCCAGTCAGCCCCACCCAGGCCCCACAGAGACCCCGTGGCTCTGGGCAAGGGCCCGTCCCAAGAAGCCTCTATGTTCTGACAAGGACATACGAGCTCCAGGCACACACACCGCCACGAATCCCCACTCACGCACACACTTCCTGCTCCCAATTAGCACTAATTAGACAGCAGGAGAACCCACAGACCGTGTAGCAAAAGCAGTCAGGTCTGTGGGGTCCCAGGGAGGCAGTCCCCATCAGGCACCAGGTGAGAAGGGCCTTGGGGGAAGGGCCCTGGGGTCCCTGCTTCTCTGAAGGGGGATCAAGTGACAGGGCCACATCTGCCAGGGACCTCAGTGGTCCCTCTGGAAGATGGGAGCTGCCCCAGGGCTGGGGCAGACTGGAGGATGGGGAGCCTGACAAACACCTCCTTTGAGGCCTTCCCCCAAGCTCCTCATCCCAACCTGGCCTCTCCAGTTCCTCTGCTCCCAGTCCTCACTCCATACGTCATCCACTCATTCATTCATTTATTCACTCATTCATTCATGCATTAAGTGTCCATGGACCTCCTAGGACCAGGCCCTGGGACCACAGAGATAGACATGAAGCTGATCAGCAGGGCCGTGCAGGTGGGTATGAGGGCAGGCGAAGCTCCTAGTGCTTAACTCCCCCACTTGAGCAGCCCCTTCCTCTACCACTCACCCCCACCCAGGCCTGGGCCCAGCTTGGCATAGATTACAGGGGGAAACCATCAGATGGCTTCTTCCCATTCCTTATGGAGAGAAGGAGGCCAGGCTGGCAGTGCGGTGTGCTTGTGAGTGGAAGGATCAGCCCCACACCCTCCTTCGTGTGGCTCTGGTTGGCACTCTCTGGGTGAGGCTGTTGTTCCCTTGGTCATTCAGACTGGACTCAGAGGATAGGCCAGCAAGGCCAGCTGTGCACATGCCCGTGACCAAGCCTACGGGCACAGCACCGCTAGGAAGTCATAGGATTTGGGGGGTAAGAGGAAAAGGGGGGTCCAAGTCCCAGTTGCTCTAAGGTGGGGCTGGAACACGCATGGCTGAACAACCTGGGCCCCAGACCCCAGGGTGAGGGCCCTGAGCCAGCCAGCCCCCTTTACACCACACCACACGGCTCAGGCCCTCAGCCGCAAGCTGGGGTGGTGGGAAGAAAGCAGGTGTGTCCAGCCTGGCCCCTGTTCCCCAGAACATCCCCATCAGGTAAACAGAGGCTGGGCTCTGCTCCCCTCCCTTTCCTACCTGGGAGACCAACAGTCCTGGGCAATTTGGTGTTGCCACAACAACCACACACTTTCTTCTTCCCTACTCAGCAGATTGAATTTGAGCTGCCAATTAAATCGTGGTGAGTTGTCTGTTTAGAAGGCATGTGGCTGCTTGGAGACATCTATGCATCTTCCGTTTCCCAAGTATCTCTGACGCTCACTCCTGCTTCCTGATGGCTGAGGCCAGCAAGACATGTCCTGTACCAGCTCCTGTGTCCCAGGGGCAGTCCTGGCCCAGTGGCAGCATCCCCTGCCGGTCTGGCCTCCGTCTGACAACACTCTGGTGTGCAGCTTCAGGGGCGGGTGGATGGTGGTCATCAGAGGCCCCAGACCATGCACAGTCCTCTTCCGTGTGAGGCACAGGGCTTTCCAGCAAGAGCTCTGGACTCAGAAGGCTCTTTGTCTCCTTCAGGGGTGTGCGCTGCCTTTAGGGGCTCAGCAGCCTTGGCTGGGAATTGCCTGTGTGTGAACAACTGGATGACCAGGCCCCCTGGGGCCCTCGGAACCACGCTTTCCCAGGAGCTCACCTTAGCTGACTGTGACCAGCAAAGGAAAGGAGCCGCCTCCAGTGCAGAGCATGGTGGCTGGGGTCAGAGCTCAGTCCGCCAGTGAAGGAGACCTGGGGTGGCCTGTAATAAGGGGGTTGCCAGTGGCCCTGGGAGGCACGTGTCAGCATGGCAGTTGCGTGAGGGCTGGTTCAGCCTGTTCAATGGGAGGTAGCCATGGGCAGTCAGAGAAACGCGTGGACCTGGCTGTCAGGCAGACTTGTGGCTCAGCCTGTTCTCAAATCTGCCTGGGACAGGGATGGACGTGGATGCGGGGGAACTTACCAGGAAGGGTCACTCAAGATGAGCAGGGAGACCCGCCTCTGCCCTCTGCAGTCAGGGCTGAGGCCTCTGCCCGACGTTCAATCCTTTTTTTTCTTTTTTTGCTGCACTGCTCAGGTTGTGTGATCTTAGTTCCCCGACCAGGGATTGAACCAGGGCCAATGGAAGTGAAAGTGCCATGAGCGTCCTAACCACTGGACTGCCAGGGAGTTCCCACACGTGCAATCCTGCTGCAGGTTAAACCCACCACGTGGTCCTGTTTACATGGTCGCTACCCCACAGGGCTGCAGCATCCTCCGGTGAGGGGGTGGTGGCTCTTGACCGTAACTCTATCTCCTGGGCTAGGTCCACATCTCTGCCCCCATTTACTACTGCTGTGATGTTGGGCAAAGTTCCTTAACTTCTCTGAGCCTTTTCCCTCTGGGGAAGGGAGGGGCCCACAGATGGGACCGTGAAAGTGGAGGGGCGGGGGTGAGCGGCTCCCTGAGCAAAGTCTCCAGGGAAAACACAGACTCCGTGATACTTGCTGAGGTTAGTCATGTTGCCAAGAGCTTTATAGTGTTTGCTCAGAGTTTTATAATTTTGTAGGGGACAGCATAAAGTATTTTTTAAAAAGCAAATGAAATAACGAGACCATTAATAGCTTGAGGATTGTAGTAGAAAGGAAATAGGATACTACTTGGTTTAGCAGAGAACAATGTTTCTATAGTTTTAACCATGTGAACATGAATATCAATTTACCCCAAATCATAACACTGGGAGGATGGGAAGGTAAGTGTGCAGGGAGGTGGCCATCAGAGCTCATTTTTCCATACGAGGAGGTCAATATTCTAAAGCAGAAACAATCAAGAAATAGCATTATAGGCAAACTACTTAGAAATATGAAGGGAAACAGAAGAAGGAATGATGAAAAGAACTAAAACAATGGGCCAAGGAGAAGGAAGCTTGGAGGGGGGCAGAACCTGCCCTTTGGGGGTTATCTTTTAAAACTATGTACATGTGTTTTTTTGATCAAAAGAAAAACTGAAAATAAAAATAGGTAGAGTTTAGATAGAAAGCAGGCTGAGGCTGGAGAGGTAGAGTAACTCATCCAGGGTGGCAGAGTTGGGAGACAGCCTAGCAGGGATCCACATGCAGCTCTGAGAGCTTGGAGTGACCTTGTCAAGACCATGGACTCCACCTATGGGCCGGTGGCTCACCAAGCACCCAGGAAGGCTGCACAAATAAGGCCTGGAGCCTAACCGGCTACACCCTATGCCTCTGGGCAGGGAAATAAGGCCCAAAGCCACTTCCCTGAGGAGATCACGTCACCCCGTGGGAGGAGCAGGAGCAGGGGGTGGTTTCACTTCCTTTCTGTTTACTGGTAACTTTAGTTCCCAAGTTCCCCATCCAGCCAGGCTGATTAGTTAGATTCTCCAGGGGGAGGCCTGGGGTATCAATGACTTGCCTGACACCTTGGGAAGCAGTTCCCTGTGCCAGACACACTCCACCTGCAGCCAAGGAGGCAGTGGAGCCTGGAAGGTTAGGTCCTCCTTGCTGGCTTGTGCTCACCAGAGGCACCAAAGTCCACTGCTCCTCCAGGAGTTTCCCGGCTTCTGCAGTGGGAAAGACAGTCGGCTGAATGACCCAGTGACAGGTTGCCATGATCTCACAGTTACCGCTGAGCATGGCTTGGGTGCCTGGCATTGTGCAAAGCCTCTTTCATGTGAAAGGAGGGGTATGGCCCACTGGCTAGCAGGTCCTGGGCCTGGGCTCCAGGCTGGCTGGTCATTAACACAGTGTGACCTGGAGAGTCTTCCTTCCATCCCGGGGCTTCCTCTGTGGTGAAGCTGGGGCCGAGAGGCAGGGCCCTGCTCTGATACAGCAAGAGTGGTCTCAGGCTCCATCAGTGGGCAAAATGCAGAACAGGTCTTTGTGTCAAGATATTCTCTACCACGTGGTTTACAATGTAGGGAAAACTGGGGACAACTTAACTGGTACACCGTGTAGTAAAAAAGAACAATGTAGAGGGCAGTGTGTACATGGCAAGATGTGTGCACCACATGCAAAGTAAAAAGAGGCCATGGACAGGATGGGGTGTTTCTAACTGTCTACAGGGCACTGGCTGCCCAGGATACTTTATAATTTACAACTTATAAGTTAATATAAGAAATACCTAAAATACATAATGCTGTCAGAGATAAGATAATTTGCTACCAGGAAGAACAATACCCGGAGATATTTTAGACTCTGTGATGATTTCTGCTCTGGTCTAGCTCCCCTGTCTGAACGCAGGCCCAGGCTCCAGCCTCGGAGCACATAGGCCCACCTGCTTTCCCACTCTCCACTCAGCCCCAAATAGTGCTGCATGGTAACTTTTTCTTGGCCCCCACCATGGTCCTAGAGCAACAGTTGAGTAGGGATTAGAACCTTTTGTAGATGGAGAAGAGGATCTTATGAACAGACAGCGGCAAGCCTGGAATTAGAGCGTGATTTTCAGGCTCCCTAGCTCTGTTGATTATCTGTATCAACAGCTGGTCCCTGGAGGCAAAACATCATCTCCCAAGCTGCGAAGACAACCAGAAAGCTTGCAGAGTTGGGGGAGAGGCCCACAGAAGCTGATGGGAGTGGGGAGGCCTAGAGCACTGACTGGGCTCTGTGGCACACCCAGGTCACAGGCTTTTGAAGAGAGCAGGAGGAGGAGGAGGAGCAAGAGGCAGGCCTGACGGACCCCCACCACGCAGACCCCAAAGGCCAACAGCCTTACTCCTCCCCCAAGGAGCGGTGCCAGACCCAGACGTGCCTGGTGTCTCCCTGCTCTCCCTGAGTCCTAACTGTGGGCAGAACACGCTTCCCTTCTTAGGAAAATCCCACCTTAATAGTAGCACTCAATACAGAGCCCTCTGGGCACCCTAAGTTCTGGCCTTTCTCTTCCTCTCAGCTGCTTCTGGAAGGGGAAAGCTGGTTGGTCTGAACCTGGCATCCTTTATCCCAGTCCAGAGAAGGAAAAACAACAAACGAAATAGAAGTTTATAGAGGTTACGTCTGAGAGGCTGATGGCAGAGGCAATGGTTGTTTTTTGTTGTCTTTTTTAGGGTGAGGAGGAAGAACTCAACAAGTTTCAGATCAGCTTTGATGAGTGGGTTCAAGGTGAGGACACTGGCAAACTGGAGATCGAGGCTGGCGGCGGGTGGAGTTTCGGGAGTGTCCTCACAGCCACCATGGCCCAGGCCTAAAGCTGAGGTCAGGGGAGCCAGTGCCCATGGCTGCCCACCCACATGGTGGGACCAACGCAGACCCTTCCATTTTCTTCAGAAGCTGCCGACAGCAGCTGGCCCTCCTTGGACAAAGCCACATTCTCTTCTGTCACCTTTTTTCTTTCTGCTTTAATCTAAGGCTACAGGGAAATTTAAACTACCAGCTGAGGTAATTTCCGAAATGGCTGAAAATCATTTAACAAGCTTTGGAAGCATCCCCTCTTGCTCTGGGGGGGCCACTCAGGCTGAGCCTGAAAGAGGTCATTTGCTGGCTCTCCCTGGAAGCTGTGGCTTTGCTTCCCCAGGCTTGCCTACCTGAGTTGGCCAAGAGTCAGAAGGCCTCCGGCAGTCTCCGTTACCCGTGTCCTCACTTTCTAAGCTCCTCCGGGCAAGCTGGGCTGAGAAGGATCTTTCGTTTCCTCTTCACCTCCAGCGCTGCCTCCAAGAAAAGGGGAAAGAAATGTTGCCACTGAAGGGAAAAAGACTCAACCACATGCATGTCTGTGGACTGGGTTTAGGTGGGAAGGAGGGAGCAGGTAGGCGTGAAACAAATGTTCCCAGGGTCCACAGTTCCTCTCTGTTCAGCAGATTTATAATTCCACTCACAGAGCAAACAGGCTGGTGCAGGGCACCCCCTGCTCAGTGCCCCTCCATCCTCTCATGGAATCCTTGCCACATCCTATGAGGCAATTGCTCTAATGCCCAGTTTTAGATGCATAAACTGAGGCTCAAAGAGATTAACTACCAAAAAAAAAAAAAAAAAGAGATTAACTACCTTGCTCAAGGTTGAAATGGGGATGGGTCTGCCTCCAAGACCCTCTCTGGAACCCACACAAAACCTGCCTTCCTAATTCTCAAGGGAGGAGGAAAATAGGGCTGTTGGAAGAAAGGGAAAGGAGTGTGATGGGGTCAAGAGCATGAGCAACTGAACCTGACAGGGGCGAGGGCCCAGGGGGTGGAGAGGTGAGAGGTTGGAGGCTGGATAGCAGGTGGTGCTGGGCTCCTGAGGGCACCCAAAGAACCAGACCAGGCATAAGTGGGGGAAAAGGGATGGGTCCTGTGTTTACTAATGCCACATGTTTGGGGTTTAGTGCCTTCTGGGGGTGACAGGGCTAAAGAAAAGTGGTTAAATCTCCAGTATTTGTAATGTCCTCACTTCTCGCTCCTTTGCTGGTCCAGCCGTAAACAGGCCTTGAGTGGGTTAATAGGAGCGAGGGTGGGGAGAACAGAGCTTGGACTGGGTAGGGGGTGGGGTGGACAGCATCAGGAGAGGACTGGCCGAGGGTGAGGAGCAGAAGAAAAAGCGGGCAGGGAGGTGCATACACAGGATATGTAGGGAGTCTTGCTATGGGTTGTTTTCTCCAAGGCTTTCAGAGCTGCATTTGCCTGTCCTACCTCTGTTCTCCTTCCATCCTCCCTGGGCTGTGCAAGGTGGGCTACTGACAGATGAGGAAACCGAGGCACAGAGAGGCAAGACCTCCTGCCTATGATTACAAAGTGATGGAGTGGCCAAAGTTAGCTGCCTTCCCACTCCTTGGTGGTGTCACCTGGGGTCAAGGCCACCAACAGACAGGGGACCATGGGGTACAGACAACTTTTTCTTTGTAACGCAACATAATTTTTGGCCAGATTTGTTTCTCCCAAATACTTTTTTTTTTTTTTTTTCGGTAAGCGAGCCTCTCACTGTTGTGGCCTCTCCCATCGCGGAGCACAGGCTCCGGACGCGCAGGCTCAGTAGCCATGGTTCACGGGCCCAGCCGCTCCGCGGCACGTGGGATCCTCCCGGACCGGGGCACAAACCCGAGTCCCCTGCATCGGCAGGCAGACTCTCAACCACTGCGCCACCAGGGAAGCCCTCCCAAATACTTCTTATGCATGCTAATGCCTATGCAAAACAATTACCTTAAATTCTTTAAGATGAGATAAAGACTGAGGTGGGAGAGGAATTGTGGGAGAAAAAGTCATGGAAGGTTAGCGAGGAGGTTTAAAACATTCAAGATCGTGGATTTCAAACTTGGTGGGGTTTTTTGTTTTTGTTTTTAACAAAAAGAAACTTTTTTTCAAGCAAATTCTTAGACTAACCCCTAATTTTCAAAACAGATAAAAAGGGTGCTGCTCCAGTTGGAGTTGCAGCTGGATGGCCCGTCCATCTCCTCAGGCTCAAAGTTATCCCTACAGCTCAGATCCAGCCCTTGTTAACCCGAGGGAGGAACGGAGCCCAAAGGTAGATGGTACCTGGCACGTGCTCAGTGCGCCACAGTTGGTAGAGTGAGGGAGGCTTGTTCAAGGTCACCCATTGAGTTAGAAAAGGGCAGCCAGGCTGGAGTATAACCATGTATGTGACACCATGGGCCACTTAGAAAGCAAAACTCTGTTCGTGTACTTCAGAAGGCAGACATGGACACAAGCGGACTTCCCTGGTGGTGGTGCACATGGAAGGAACGCCGTGGGCAGGACACCTCTGGGTTCTTCCCCCCAGAGTCTGGCTCTCAGCCATGTGTTTGTAGGGTTGCTGCAGGGACAGTTGAAAAGAGCCGAGGATGAGTGGCCAGTGTGCTTGGGCATCTTGCCATCAGCCCCGCATGATGTCGCTCCCACTTACTAAAGAAAAAAGAAAAAAAATGCAAGTAGCTCTATCACTTCTATTGCCCCCCAGAGCTGGACATCTGCACACCTGCAAGAACATCCTCTTGTCATTGGAGAGATGCCACTTAGGGATTTCACAAGCCACATGAGGAAGAAAGGAATCTTCAGCTCTAGCTCAAGAACATAAAAATGCGCTGTGCTAATCTGGTTTGTTCATAAAACTGTTGTGTTAATGCCCTGGGGGAAACAAAAAGGAAAGCTATTTTAGCAACATTCCCTAGTTTGGTTGGGATTACGTGTGGGGGAAAACATTCCCGTTTCCCTCACGGCTAAGGGTTTTGGTTCTCCTGGGTCCTCATGGTTCTCCCTGCCTGGCCGTGCCAGTCCCTGATGAGGGCTGGACGAGAGTGTGCCCTGAGCCCAGGGGAAGCTGGGGCTAGTCAACCCTGGGGTTCACAACACACACCTCCCGAAAGGACCGAGGTTCCTGTGTCACCCAGAGTTGTCTCATAACTCTCCTTCTGAAAGATGCCCTCTGGTCCCCCTGATGCCACGCTCCCTGGTGTCAATTTTTGTGATTTTCAAAAAGCAGTGCAGAGAAGTGAATGAAGAGCCACAGTGAGTCATGCTTTCATTTCAGACTCCTCTTCTCTCCCCGCCTGACACGGCTGCATGGAAGCCGCACACTATTAGTTCCACATAATTGAAAAGTGTGTCAGGATCTCTCAGACACGAACCCAAAACATGCTGCTCATTGTCACCTCCAACGTGACTAATGCAGTCGTGTCTTAATTAGTCACTGTTTCCTGTGCTGACAGCATCAGAGCCCTGTTCCAAGGCCCCAGTTTGTGATGCGGATGAGATTAAAGGACTGAGAGTTGCCAGGTTTTCAGGTCCCCTTCCTACTGAGCACTCTGAACCCAGGTGGCCTCTGCCAAGTGCATTGGTCAGACCAGGGCAGCACTATGACAGCAGAGCCAACAGGGACACATTTTTGGATGGAGGGAGGTAATGAGACAAGTAAATTGTGGACTAGAACATTCCCTCACAAGTCGGTTGTTACATCACAGGCCCTTGGGCAGCTCCTCTGAGGCTGAAGGGGCAACTCCGGATGAACTACGCCACCTGGCCCAGCCCCTGCCCAGTGAGAGCTGACTGAACTGGGTACTCATCTGCCCCGAGGGTGGCCCATCCACTGGCTCCCTTATGACCCATGGCCCACAGTAGCTAGCATGGGCCAGTTCCATTTCTCCTCAGGGGCTTTGTGTACAGAACAGAGCTTAAACCCGAGAGGAGAGACTGCAGGCAGGAGATAAAAGGTGGTGAAAGAGACTGTCTCAGGACCTCCCTGGTGGCGCAGTGGTTAAGACTCCATGCTCCCAATGCAGGGGGCCCGGGTTCGATCCCTGGTCAGGGAACTAGATCCCACATGCATGTTCCAACTAAGAGTTCACATGCCACAACTAAGGAGCCAGTAAGCCGCAACAAAGGAGCCTGTGAGCTGCAACTAAGACCCAGTGCAACCAAATAAATAAATAAATATTAAAAAAAGAAAGAAAGAGACTGTCTCATCATTGGAAGAACGTGGACCTCTACCCGAGAGCAGCACCTATTTCTGGGAACTCCTCCTCTCATTGCCCACCAGCCTGACTGCCCACCGTCTGGGCCCCAGGACAGGTGGGTATCACCCCAGTGTGAAGCCAGGAGGAGCACAGAAACCAGGAGCTGCCCCAGCACCCAGCAGCTGCTAGCCTCATGGTGAGGCAGCCGTCCAGGCACCCCCTCTCCTCCTTCTAAAGCCCCCTGGGGCCCTTTGTTCATTCAGTCTCATAGGCGCAGAATCCAGGGCCCTTCAACTCTTCAGGAACCTACAGAAATGACTGAGATGGAAAAAAATTTACTGGATCCAAACATAAAGCTTCAAAGCTGATGTTCAAATGTCTATAGCACATATCACCAGGAGAGTTAGCCAACCACAACTCCTGCATACTTACATACCTGTTATGCTCAATGTGGGACAGGGTGTATTGTAACAGCTTTGACAAGCCGTGGGGAGGGGTTTCCATGAGCGTGCTGCAGCCTCGACAGGGTTCTGGGTGCACCTACTCTGGTGAGGACCCCGTTCGTGAAGGGAAAGACCTAACTCCCTGCAGCTCACCTCTAGCACTTGCCCTCTAGGCCATACTACCCCAGAAGGATGGAGAAGCTGACAGGCCAAGAGTTGACTGCACTTTGGGACAGGGGCACCTAGCAACTTCGGCTAATTAATCTGGAGGATAGTTAAGAAGTATTTATAAGACTTCCTTCATTAGGCCCCTAAAGGAGGCTGAACTATATTAGGAGCCCATTTTCCCTATTTCACTCTGATACACCCAGATGGTTCTGGTTAAGAAGGAATGACACTAAGTAGGGGGACTAATTCTGCCACAGTAATTGGGGTCGGACTGATGATGCAAATCAATGAGTCTTCCTTTCCCCCCAAACTCTTCAAATAAAACACCTTTCTTGCTACCCTTGAAAGTTAATTAGGGACTTCCCCAGTGGCCCAGTGGTTAAGACTCTGTGCTTCCACTGCAGGGGGCGTGGGTTTCATCCCTGGTTGGGGAACTATGAGCCCACATGCCATACAGCATGGCCAAAAATAAATAAATAAAGTAAAATAAAATAGAATTAAAAAAAAAAAAGAAATTTGGGCTTCCCTGGTGGTACACTGGTTAAGAATCAGCCTGCCAATGCAGGGGACACGGGTTCGAGCCCTGGCCTGGGAAGATCCCACATGCCGCGGAGCAACTAAGCCCATGCGCCACAACTACTGAGCCCATGCTCTAGAGCCATGAGCCACAACTACTGAGCCTGCGCACCACAAATACTGAAGCCCTCGCACCTAGAGCCCGTGCTGCACAACAAGAGAAGACACCGCAATGAGAATCCCATGCACCGCAATGAAGAGTAGCCCCCGCTCACCTCAACCAGAGAAATCCTGCATGCAACAACGAAGACCCAACGCAGCCAAAAATAAATAAAAATTAAAAACCCTGTTTAAAAAAAAAAGAAAATAACAAATATCAATAAAATATTTACAACATTAAGGACATTCACTCAGGTAAATAGCAGTAAAACAAATCACTTTCCACCTGCAGGTGATTGGCTCAGAAGTCTCATTTCCAAATAAATTACACGAGTCAAGCAAGCGAATGAGGAAGATATAAAGGTGAAGGGGGTACCCTGGACTCCCTAAAAACCACAGGCCTAAAATCACACACTTGTCCACCCTGCCCTGATATTAGTTCTGACCTGCCAAAAATGGCTGCATATTTAAAAAACATGACCAAGACAAGGAGAGGCCAGACAGAGAAGATAGGAAAGAGAAAAGTGCTATCAACAATGGGGAGCACTACTTTGGGCGGAAGGGAAAGGCAGTGAATAAACTGCCAGGCCTGTCAGTCTGGGACACAGAAAGCTCCATCGCAGGGGCCAGGAATCCAGCCCCTCTTTCAAAGTCAGAATCATGGTCCAGTAACATCAACGTAGGGAGAACCGTTCTGATGAGGAATGAAAACGATTCACATACTCAAGGTACTTGCCCACTTTCCTTTTGAAATTTAAGAGTTTTTGTTTCTTTTTTGCAAGGAGAAGTAGTATGAAACATCTTCACAGAGATGTGAAGAAAATAATTTATTCATTTTAAAATGGGGAAATTGACACGAAACTAGCAATATGAATACATGGTTTTAAAAAAAGACAGGAGGGAGGAGATGCCCTGGTGAATTAGGTGGTAAGTGGCAGGGAGTGGGGCAGAGTATACAGCATCTCCTGAGCCAGAAGTCACAGCTGAGGAAGCGTTAAGTAGCACAGTAGCATCCCCTCACGGAGGGACCTGACAGGCCAAACCTAGAGACACCAACACACATGTGGCCAGAGCAGCACAGAAAGAAGAAATGCTGTTATCCTCACCAACAAAAGTTTCTTCGTTTCATAAATGGATGTGCTTTAGAGACTTGTTTCCATGGGAAAGTAGCCTCACTATATTTTGAGTGGCACTTAAAGCCTCAAGTGTGATTCCCCCCAAAAACCCTTCTTGGGTAATGCGGGGCAGCTCAGCACCCATGTATGCAAGCACCCTGAGGCACAGGTGTGGCTCTAGGGAGACGGGGGAAAGCCCCAGAGCGAGTGGTTGGGCCCAGCTGTGCTCCAGGCAGCAGCGGGGACAGAGCCAGAAGCCATGGGCTGCAAAGGGCCTGCTGCCCAAGTGCTGGAGCCCGGGAAGCAGGTGTTAGTAATGGGACAACACCCGCTTCCCAAAACCCTGGGCCATGGGGACTCCTCTTTCTATAAACGGGGAAGCAGGCCACAGGAAGCAGCCCCCGGTGGCCGTCCCAGCTGGCCATCTCTCAAAAGGCGCTGGCCCTGACTGCGGCAGCCCTGTGCTGATAGCAGAGCCCGGCTGCATGGCGATGAGATGAGCATGAGCCCTTGCTGTCAGACACAGAGACTCTCCAAGCTGGAGAACAGAGTGGGAGCCGTGGTGTTCCTGCTCCCGAGGAGGTGGGGCGTCAGCATTGCTGCTCAGACAGCAATTCCTGGAGCTGGGAATGGACACTGTGAACACGAGCATGACTGGCCCTAGGCACTGCCACTGGTGAGGATAATGGGGTGTGCCAACCTCAGTTTGCCGAAAAAGCTGGTCCCAAAGTCCTGCCCCAGAGACGCAGAGGCCAAAGGTCTGGAATGGATCCTGGAAACGTACATTTCTAACTTGCAATCCAGGTGATTCTGAGGCAGGTAGTGCGAGGACCACACTTTAGAGTCTGGGGTCAAGTGGGCAGGGGTTGGGTGACAGGGTTCTAGGGGAGAGAGGGGTGGTCAATGGCAGCAGAGAAGGAACTTGTGAGGGCTGGAAGCCCATTTCTGTGCATTCAAAAGACAAAAAAAAGTACTTGGGGGGCCTTTCCTGGTGGCACAGTGGTTAAGAATCCACCTGCCAATGCAGGGGACATGGGTTCGAGCCCTGGTCCGGGAAGATCACCCATGCCGCGGAGCAACTAAGCCCGTGCACCACAACTACTGAGCATGTACTCTAGAGTCTGTGTGCCACAACTACTAAGCCCACATGCCACAGCTACTGAAGCCCGTGTGCCTAGAGCCCGTGCTCCGCAACAAGAGAAGCCACCACAATGAGAAGCCTGCACACCGCAACGAAGAGTAGCTCCCGTTCGCCACAACTAGAGAAAGCCTATGCACAGCAACAAAGACCCAACTCAGCCAAAAATAAATAAATTTATTAAAAAAAAAAAGTACTTGGAGGTGGGGGGCTGCCTTCTGTGTGTGCCACCCACCCTACCCCACGGGGCAATCAGTTCTTCTGAGGTAGGCTGACCCTGCCTTACAAAACATGACCAAGCCCATGATTCTGGAGGGCCTCTGATTGTTCAGTGACACCTTGCATTTAGCTACTTTCCCTGCAATTAATACGAAGCATTCTCTCCTTGAATAGATAAAAAGGCGTCCAGGTGACTGGGTCCTAGTCTTGGTGCACTGGGTGGGTCTTTATCCTTGGCCTCTTGGCTTTGGCTCTGGGCCAGTGGATTTAAATGTGTGCATTTCAGCCAAACTGCCATCTGATACAAGCTTCCCTGCTCTCTGGGTGTAAACATAGAAAGTTTGGGGACGTCGGGGCTAGATGATTACTAGCTATTACCACCCAAGATATAGTCTGTGCATGTAGCTCCAAAGGTCAATCACATCTAATTAATTAATACATTACATCAGTTAATATAGTAATACATTAATGAAAGAAGAAGAATGCTTTGCTGCCTGAGAACAGCACCTGCTGGGTGCAGGGCAGGGAGGCAAGCCTTAGCCTGGGCTCACACTGTAGCCTGAAGGACCAGATCTGCAGGCCTGCCAGTCTTGTCCTGGGGCTGGAATTCCGGTGTACTGACCAGTGCTGGAAGTAACAGGTCAGCGGGAGAAGGGTGTGATTCAGTGACACATGCCATATAGAATTTACCCTATTTCATTCTGATGGGAAAAGACACCTCTATTCAACTTTAGTTGTCATCTGTGCAATCTCCTCATGAGAAGTTACAGCCAACTGCAAAGTGGTGTTCCCTTCAGAGTAGCTCACGAAGGATCACAGTGTCCTTCAAAGCCCTCCTCTCTCAAGTGGCCAGGCCAGAGGTCGTGAGCCGGCTTGCCCCTGCTATGGGAAGACATGTGCTGGCCTGGGGGTGGGGGTGGGGGTGGGAGTGGGGGACAGCCATGAAGGGGAGAGACGTGACTCTGCCTGGCTAACTGTGGGAAATGTGATCTGAAAGACTGTGTCTTCATTTCTTAGATTTCTCATTGAGCAATATTTCTCCTTCACTAAACAACCAGGCCACAGTGTTGACGTGGGGAAAGCCACAACTCCAGGGCCAACTTGTTCTTGTTTGGTGCACAACATCACATAACATCAAGTCTCCTTCCGGCTTTTATGGAAGATGTTAAATATTCCTGTGGAGGGTAAAGTGGCTACATCTCTCCTTCTGGGCCAGAAGATTATTAACTATTATCATCCAAGATAGAGTTTGTTGGAACATGTAGTTCTGAAGGTCAATCACCACCAAAAAGAATCAACACATTATTCAAAAAGAAAAATGCTGATTATAACAAAATGGTGAAAAAAATAATTGTATCTATTTTAAAAGCTTTTTGGTCTTCCCTTAAAAATGGAACTCCTCCTTGCTGTCTGAAATCTCAAACGGATACTAAGTGTTTGGTCTGGTGGTTTGCTCCGATGACTCACCTGTGTGTTGGTCTCACTCCACTACAGACCCCTAACTGGGCTCTTCTGCATAAAAAACATGTTCCACCCATAAAACTGCCCCACAGCTGGTCCAGGTGCCACAAGGCTTCCGCGAGGTCACGTCGTTTTGTCAGTGAGTCTGGACACACCTAACTGAGTCCTAAGAAAGTGGATCAGCTTGGTCTCTGTGAGGAATGCTGTCCCAAGAGTCACTCCCAAACAGAGGGCCCCCACAGCGACGTGCACCAGCATGGCTGGCCAGCCCCGCTCACAGCAGAGGAACACCTGCAGAAAGAAACCACTGTCACTGCCCCGGGCCCCCAGCTGTACCTCCTTTCTCTGGGGCAAGCCATGGGGAGTGGAGGCCCTACTTCTCCAGCTTCCAGTCAGGTAAAGGCATGACAGCTATGTACTAGCGTCTACTCTGTTCCCACGGGTACCACTGATCAGTCATTTCTATCATAAGACGCTGTCCCAGAAGCTTAGGGGAAGGGGTAAGAGGAAGCAAGTACTTGTCCAGCTGGGTCAGGCAGAGCAGGAACGGGATGCCTGGAACGAGGGACAGTGGACATGCTGCAAAATCATGTGGTGTGAAGGCTGCAGGGCGCCTCACCTCGGAAACAGCAGTAATGCCACCACTGAGGGCAAATGCCCCGAGGAGGACTGGTGACAGGAACAGGCCGGCCAGGGGCTTGTGGGGACTCTTCCGGTAGTAGCGGTGGATGAAGCAAAGGCTCTGTGTGATCCGAATGCCCATGTTGAAGCAATTGGCCAAGATGAAGCCCACGCTGCCACACCAATGGGTCAGGAGATAGGATAACAGCAGGAACGAAGATGAGAGGCCCAGCATTGTGAAATTGTACCTGGGAAGAGGGAGGCAAGCAATGCAGGGCAGTGGGTACCTGGTCCCAAGGCAGGGCTGCTGCAAAGAAAGTGGCTGTGAACATGAATTCACAGAAAGCACCTTCAAGTTCCCGCGATCCAGCTGATTTTCACAACATCGAATGCTAAGTGGACAACATGGAAATGTCACTGCCCCTTTCACCCCTGAATAGAAGAGTAAGAAAATGAACTCAACATATTTATGGTGTTTACGGATAATAACTGGTTAGTTTAAGTGACACTGTGATCAAAACACATAAAAATCCTTTTCAGCCTGTCTTTAATGTGAGACACAACAATATGACACGGGTAACAATTACATGTGAACAGGCACTCTGACAGGTACTGTGAGGGGTGCTGGGGATGCACTGGTGGATGAACACATGGCCCTTTCCCTGTGGAGCTTGGATCCGTTTTATGGACGAGGAAACCAGGCAGAGGGAGGCTAAATAATTTGCCTAAGGAATGAGCCTACACCCCAACCTGACCCCTCGCCCCTAAACTTTAGCACCTCATACCACTTCCCTTGCAAAACGCAGAAGCCCCATAACCTTGGCCAGTGGATCTCACTCAAAGCAAGTGACCAGCTTCTATAATGAAATGGAAACAGGGAGCAAGGCCTGGACCACCTTCAGGGTTTCCCAGACTCTTACACATCCCTGCTCTGCTCTCTACATCTCCAGAGCTCTGTGGGTTCTGCGACTTGAGGGATTATACTGCTCCTTTCACTTCTATGATTCCAGAGCAGCACGTCACTTAGTTATCTTCAGCTTTCAGTTCTCAACTGAGTCTCAGCAGAGATAAAATAGCTGCCACAGTCTTCCAAAAGGCTTGTGGTACCTCCATGAACAAAATTCTCCAGCATCTCATTTCTGCCTAGCACACAGCCGGCATTCTAAGTGTATAGTTGTTGAGGGAACCAAACTCCTTAGATCATCAAGCTGTGTCAGCTGGGTCAGGAAACCTCAGAGGCCACTACTCGGGTTCTGTACAGAAGGGAGGGGTGGTAAAAGCCACTGTGGCCTCCAAATGCCCAGATTCTGGTCCTTGGGCTGATCAAGCCCAAGGTGCTATGGGAGATATAATTCATCAGAGAGGATAGCAAGAACACACATGCATGCGTGCGCGCGCGCGCGCACGCGCACACACACACACACACACACACACACACACACACACACACACTGTACTCCAACAGGGGAGGTATGCTTTCATCCAGAATTCCAGAGAGGGAATTCATTTGCTTCTCAGTTGAGAGAGTTTCTTTTAATGAGAAATGGAACTACAAGAGCCCACATCTTCAAAGGGGAAGTTTCTTTACTAACTGCTAATCAATGATCAGAATGGCCAACTTTATAACAGGCCACCGAGGCTGGGCCAGTACTCTGACCTCTTTTCCAAAAAGAAGCAGAGATGTGTAATCTGCTCAGTTTTTTTTCAGAAACGATCTCAGAAAGGTTTATTAAGACCAATGCTTGGAGTTTAGGCCACAGGTTCACGAACTTTCAAAGTCATCCTCACCCAGCTCCAAATAGAATGGAAACAATGAATGAAACTGGTAGGCAATTCATGCTAATTCAAGCAGGGACAAATTCCATGGTGTGGCTTCTTTAACGTAGCCATTTGGGAGGTGCTGATGATGACGGAGTCCACTGTTTTTAACTAGAAGAGGGCTCTGCAACTATTGAACTTTCCAGGACTCATACATCTATAGCCTTAAAGACATTATCCACTTCAGGAAAAAATGAGAATTTTAAAGATAAAATTAAAATGCCATCTTTTGAGTCAATGGAAAATTAGTCAGTGACAATGACTATTTTCTAAGGCTTGGTTAACACAGACAGGAAGTTATTTAATCAGGCTTATCAAAAGATAGATGACTGCAGCAGCAACTGAAGCATTCCCCAGTGGGTGCTGGTTGAAAACATCAAGGCACAGCTATACGTTGTAGCCTTGGCAACCATGCAAAGTATGGTGCCAGTCTTGTGTGCACTCGTCCTGCATTCAACAGTTATGGAGTCCCACTCCACATTGGGCACTCAAGGGCCAACAAGTCAGAAAAAGGAGCTGTCAGTCTTGGGCCTCTGCACCACTGTCCCCTCTGCCTGGAAGGTTCGGCCCCATCTTTGCATAGCAGACTCTTCTTGGTCATTCAGGCCTCAGCCTAAATGCCACCTCCTTGGAGGAGCCCCCCAATCTAAAAAGGCCCCAACTCTCACTACATAACTCTGTTTTAGTTCTCTGCAAAGCACAATATTTTCTTGCTTATTTACTTGTTTGCTACCTGCCTTCCCTACTGTCAGCTCCAGGAGAGCAGGGATCTCTTTCTTCTCTTTTGTTCATTGCTGAATTCTTGGAGCTTAAAGAAATGCCTGTTAGAGAGTAGATGCCCAAAAAGTATTTGTCAAATGGACAAAAGAAAATGAGATATCCTTAACAAAACACAACAAAATCCTTCAGTGGAGCATAATGTAAAAGCCATCAATCTTATGCTATACATATTATGAGGTTATTAACAAAAAAGCAACTTGCAGTTCAATGGACATTCTAATATTTCACATCCAACTAAATCTCCTATTTTTATTTAGAAAAACACTGATTAACCTGTAGGTAGTTAATTAAAAGTCATGATTTCATCAGTATATATTTTTCAATTCAGAATCTGAAATGTAGGAGGTAAATCAATCATAACACTTAACTAAGCTACTCAATTCTACTGTAAAAATTCTTACTATCGTTTTATGTCTGGCTAAATTCATAGAGAGGGAAAAATTGCTGGGGTCTGTGATGAGCCCAGGTGCTACCTGTGTTCAGACAGGACTGAGGGTTGGGGCCAGGGGCCCAGACAGAAAGGGGGCTGCTATGTTTAATACAAACCTGGAGACCATGCTTAAAGGCACACACATTTTACTCTTAGGGGAAGTGAGTTACTTCAGATGAGAACAAGGCCCTGTCTTTTCTCTATGTTGACTACTAATACCATGAAAATAATTTTCCAGATTTTAATATACTGTTCTGATCCCATTACTACAAATAACTTAAAAAGTTGCTTTCTTTGGGTCAATGCAACGTAAGAGAAACCAAAGCAACCGGCCACTGTCTATATTCCCTCATGATTTGTTGCAAGATATATATTTTTAATTTTAATTAATTTAAATTAATTAAATTAATTTTAATTTTATATTTTAATCAGGCTTAGTGTTGATTTTCCCCCTCAACACTAATGCTGAAATTGTTATAACAAAATTCCCTTCAAAGAGATAGATTCTTAGTCCAGAACTCTTTCCACTACACCTCAGTGCCTCATTTAGTATGCTTTAAATTATATTTTTAAATCATTTCATGTTAGAAGCACCTTTCAAGTAAAAACACAGTGCTTTCAAAATTAAACTTAGAGAACATTTTATCCACTAAAAAAAAAAAAAAAAAAAAGATAGACTCAAAGCAGTTTAAAGCTATAAATTTAACTGTCTGAAGTAAAAACCATGTCTAGACCACCATTTGAAAACTATGGGTTGTGACCTAAAAGTAGGCTAGGAAATCAATTTAGTGGGTCATGACATGGCAGTTTAAAAAATGAAATAGAACAGAATTAAAAACCATCAGTGTGTCCTGTGCGTAACTGGGGTACTTGTTGCTTCATGGAAGCTTCCTTTCAGTCACACCCAAATATGCACTGGGTCACAGTGTTCAATGCAGTTTTCACTCTGAAAGCTGGTCTGAGCCAGCGGTTCCTAAGGCCTTCGCTATCTATCATCAGCAATCTCCTGGAGCTGAGCAATAAAAGACTCCTTGGCCTAAGTTCCTAAAATTCCAGTTCAGCTGGTATGGGAGGGGGCCAGAACTTCTGAGCAGTCTGGGCTGGGACCACTGCCCTAGACTCCAGTTCTCAACTACGGTGTAGCATACAAGGTCACCAAGCCTCTGTGAGACAGGCCCCAGTGGGAAGCAGACAGAGGCTGCTCTGAATGAGAGGAAGGGTTCACCAACTCTCTGAGTACCTTTTTCCCATCCCACCCCCACACTGGGACTCTGAGGGATTTCAATGGCACTCAGGGCACTACAGAGGCAGCATGAAACCCCCGAGGGACCCAGACCTCAAGGGGCAAAGGGATAAAGAGGGCCGCTCGCCCCATTACCTACACCCACCCCTTCTCTCTTCTTCCTCTCTCTTCTTTGTCCATATCAGTTTTATCCTTCTCCTCAACTGCTCTCTGCAGTGATGTCTTCAGATACCACCTTGCTAATTTTGGCATCTGGGACACAAGAGATCAATTATCCTAGGTGTGGGTCAGAGGCTCTTACCAGGAGTTCACGTCAGAATCATTGAGGAGTTTTAAAAAAACCTTCACATGCTCAGGGCCTGCCGATTCTGTAGGCATGGTAGGAGAGAGAGTGGTGGGAGTAGGGTGGACAGGAATCTGCATTTCTAACAAGCTCCATGGGGCACTGTGACTCATAACCAGTGTTAAAAACTACTGCTTGAAATTCCAGGGCAGAGGTCCTGACCTGGGGGTCAATGGATGGGAAAAAATGTGGCAAAACTTGTATGTGCACTTGGGCCTTTCTCTGAGGAGAGGTGTCACAGATCCCCGAGATTCTGCAAGACCTACAAATCAGATTCTATAGATCTGCATCTTGAAGAAGCTCCTTGGTAACCCATCGGAGCACTGGGCAAGGAGGTGGGTGGAGGAGTGGATCTTGTCTGGTGCCTGCCTCTGCCAACCTGGACTAACAAAACCCTTCAGGGCCCTGACTTCTCCCTTCACAAAGGGAGGCAAGGAGAGGTGGCTGCCCCCAGCCCTACTGTGGGGAGGACTTACTGAACGGTGCCTGAGGAAGGCACCACACTCCTGGTTCTAGAAGAGCCTTCTGTAAATGCATGTTCAGAACGAAAAGAAAGAAGTTACTTCATTTTGGCTGAAGGCCATAATTAGAGGTTTATCTTTAAGGTTACCTACCTGTCAACCTCCTCTTTGCTCATGGCAGCAAATGTGAAACATTCGGTCACTCCATTGATGGCAAGCAGGAGGACGTAAAGACAATAGGCACGCAGCAGGACAGGACCTGTAAGGAAACAACCCACCGAGACTCCAGAGCCCAAACGGGAGGCCCACATGCACCCTCACTTTGGCAGGTTGGTCAGAGAACACCAGAGCTGGGTCATGAGCCCTGCTGATGTCATCAGTGGGCAGACGCATGCTTGAGCCTATGGTCTTAACTACCTGGAAGGACTCCCAGCATTCTACAGTACTAACTAAAATAAACAGCTAAAAACAAAAGGACAATTAGGAATAAATGTACAGATCTCTTGCCTAACAACTAAAAGCTTATCTGGCCAGCAAGCAAATCTCACTTTTTAAATCAGCATGAAGAAGCCTGCTAGTTTGAGCACTTGGGGACACTAGTGGCCCTGCATGCTAAGAGAAACTCAGTTGAGGAGGCCCTGAAGAAGCCCAGGGCTCAGGAGCAGCAGGAAACTACAGAGATAGAACACCCATAACTCTTCAGGGAGAATCAGAGCCTGCAAGGTTATTTTCCCCTAAAACAAAGTGATGTGATTCTAGAGCTAACTAACAAGCTTTGGGAAGATCTGCTACCAAAAAATCGGGAGCCTTACAACGAAATTGATCCTCTTTTTTTTTTTCCCCCCTGGCTAAGCTGCACAGCTTGCAGGACATTAGTTCCCAACCAGGGACTGAACCTGGGCCCTCAGCAGTGAAAGTGCCAAGTCCTAACCACTGGACCACGAGGGAATTCCCTGATCCCCTCCTTTAAAAGGGCTATTACTGACAGGCAGTCAAGCAGTTTCTAATAAAATAAACATGTACTTAACCTATGATCCAGCAATTCTACTCCTAGGTGTACAACCAACAGAAACAAATGCATGTGTTCACAAAAACATCCATAGCAGTTTTATTCCTAACAGCCCAAAGTAACCATCAACAGGAGAAGGGATAAACAAACTATGGGCCGTCCGCACAAAGAAATACTCCTCAGCAATCAAGGAGGAAAAAAACTACTGATGCATGTAAAAACATGGATGAATCTCAAAAACATTATATTGAGGGAAAGAAGCCAAACATGAAAGTGCCCATGCTATATGATTTCATTTATATGAAATTCTTTTTAAAAGCAATACTAATCTATGGTAACAGAAATCAGAGCAGTGCTTGTCTCTGAGTTGGAGGGGGGCAGTTGACTGGAAAGGGTCCTAAGAGAACTTTCTGGGGTAATAGAAATGCTCTGTATCTTAATCTGGATGTTGGTTACATGGGTGTAGATATTTGTCAAAACTCATCAAACTGTGCTTTTTTTTTTAAAAGCATTTTTAAATTATTTATTTATTTTTGCCTGCGTTGGGTCTTCTTTGCTGCACATAGGCTTTCTCTAGTTGCGGCGAGCGGGGGCTACTCTTCGTTGCAGTGCACGTGCTTCTCATTGCAGTGGCTTCTCTTATTAAAGAGCACAGGCTCTAGGCACGCGGGTTTCAGTAGCTGTGGCACGTGGGCTCAGTAGTTGTGGTGCGCAGGTTCTAGAGCGCAGGCTCAGTAGTTGTGGCACATGGGCTTAGTTGCTCCACGGTATATGGGATCTTCCCGGACCAGGGCTCGAACCTATGTCTCCTGCATTGGCAGGCGGATTCTTAACCACTGTGCCACCAGGGAAGCCCCCAAACTGTGCTCTTAAGAGGACAGCATTTTAGGGCTTCCCTGGTGGCGCAGTGGTTGAGAGTCCACCTGCCGATGCAGGGGACACGGGTTTGTGTCCTGGTCTGGGAAGATCCCACATGCCGCGGAGCGGCTGGGCCCGTGAGCTGTGGCCGCTGAGCCTGTGCGTCTGGAACCCGTGCTCTGCAACGGGAGAGGCCACAACAGTGAGAGGCCCGAGTACCGCAAAAAAAAAAAAAAAAAATAGGACAGCATTTTAATTTATGTAAACTAGACCTCAAAAAAGAAAAAACTTAACTGCTAAAAGAAAAGGGAAAGGTGGAGGGAGTTCCAGAGTCTCAGAATCTGAAACTTATTCATGGTTTATGAAAGCTGCTTAATATGAAACATCCCTGCATCATGGGGACCCTAAATAGTTTTATGGCCATCAAAAAAGGACAAAAGGACTACTAACAAGGCAGCCCTGATGGCCCTCTCTTGGGTACACATTGTACCGTATCCTGTTGCATTTCATTCCCCAAGTCGCTGCAGAAAGTAGCCTGGCCCCCACCCCAGCTGTGGGATGACTCCAGCAAAGAACACAGGGACCAGGTTCTGCCCTGCGGTGGCTCGAGGCTATGCTCAGTGTGCTTTCTGCTTCTCTCCATCCTCCTCTCTCTGGCAGAGAGGAGTGGGGCTCCTCTCATAACCTGCACCTCTCACTTGGTAACTGAAAGCTGACGGCGTGAGTATATCTGAAGGTGGATAGTGAGCTGCTTTGCAATGTGGAGGACACAAAACTCCTGCATGAAACGGTGATTCAAGTAGAAGCGCTTTGAGTCAATTTGGGGGAAAGAGGTTGGAATTGGGGAATTTGTGGATGGAACCTTAAACTATGGATTGAAGTGAGTGGCAGTATGGCTTGAATTATATATCCCCTTCAAAAGTAATCTGATGTAATTTGAAGTCTAATAGATCTGGATCTATTAGAGTGTGATCTATTTGGAAATAGGTCTTTATAAAGATAACCAAGTTAAAATGAGGTCATTAGGGTGGGCCCTAATCCATTATGACTGGTGTCCTTATAAAAAAGGGAAATTTGGATGCAGAAACACTGACAGAGGGAAGACAATGTGAAGACACACACGGAGAAGACAGCCACGTGATAGGAGGAGTTAATGCATTTCCAAGCCAAGGACTGCCGGCCTACACCCTTAGCTAGAAGAGGCAAGGAAGGATGCCTACTCTGGAGATGTCAGAGAGAGCACAGCCCTGCTGACACCCGGATTTCAGACTTCTGCCCTCCAGAACTGTGAGACAATCAATTTCTGTTGAAATTAAGCCACCCAGTTTGTGATACATTGTTATTGCAGCCCTAGGAAACTAATATTAGGGGATTGAGAAGAAAAAAAGATTTTAAAAAATAAAAGAGAAGACGCTGCTTTGGGAAAGCAAGTGTTCTCCTTACTTGCTGCAAATAATAAATCCTTCCTTCTCCAGACAAAAAAAAGTAAAAGAAAGGGCAAGAGAGAAGCACCTAAGAGATAAATGTGAGAAATCTCAGGGAAGTTCACTGAATGTATTTTTCTTTAGGATGGAAAAGCTAGGTATGAGAAAGACTTCTGAGAAAAGTCTCAGAGCACTTCCAAAGCTCCTAACTATATACAGGGCTAAGCCCAAGTAATGCAAAGCAAAACCACAGTGCCCCACGAAAGCCTGCCTGTGGTGCATCCAAGTCCTACATTTGGAGACAACAGCACAGAGGCCTCTTGAGAGGCCACTTCACAGGTGAGGACAAAGAGCAACAGGCAACTGGGGCAACGGAGGACAGCAGCATTGCAAGGTCCACTTTCAAAACTAAGTGGTTGGGCTGAGCCATGGAAAGTTCCCATTCTTTTCTGATTCAGTAAGACTTTCTGGAGAAAGTCAAGTTTTGTGAGGTAGTTTTAAGGGAACAAAAAAGACTATGGTGGGGGGCGGAGGGGGGCAGAGAGCAGTAGTGTTAATGTTTTCTGGCACAGGAAAGGCATTCGGATATGCAGCACTAGTCCGAAGAGTCAGGAGTAGGGCAAGGAGAAAATGGGTGGAGTGCAGACGAGGGAAGGAAAGCGGACAGGCACCCTGGGGAAACAAAATGACCCTCCCAGAAGGCACAGAGAACTGGAAGTTTGGTCAAAATAAGAAGCAGTTGCAATGAGGAGACAAATGCTGGAAGACCTTGCCAGGACAGGGATGCTGATGGAGGCCTGGGCCAGGCAAGAGACGACAAGGGTCCTAAAGATCCTGCAGCAGCTACACCAAACCACACATCCTTTTCAGAGACTGAGAAACCAGACCACTCTCAAGACTCTTCTCTCTCTGAAGATGAGACAGAGGGGATATCTTTTTGAGTCTAAAATTATTAACGACTCTGGGGCTTCCCTGGTGGCGCAGTGGTTGAGAATCCGCCTGCCAATGCAGGGGACACGGGTTCAAGCCCTGGTCCGGGAAGATCCCATGTGCTGCAGAGCAACAAAGTCCATGTGCCACAACTACTGAGTCTGCGCTCCAGAGACCGTGAGCCACAACTACTGAGCCCTCAAGCCACAACTACTGAAGCCCGCGTGCCTAGAGCCCGTGCTCCGCAACAAGAGAAGCCACTGCAATGAGAAGCCCATGCACTGCAATGAAGAGTAGCCCCCACATGCCACAACTAGAGAAAGCCTGCGTGCAGCAACGAAGACCCAACGCAGCCAAAAATAAAAAATAATAAATAAATTAAAAATAAAAAATAGAATTATTAATGACTCTGACATAAACCATCAGAGATAGAATTTATTACCTTAGAAATCAACTAACACTGACCCTTTTAAATTCTCAAGACTGGTACCAGCATCTCACTTGAGTAAAAGGACCACACAATGACAATGGTTTGTTGATATATCTTCTATGATAAACGAATCCAGCAAGTGAACATTACATGGATGGGACGGCCCTTTCCTCGTGGCACTGTCCTGTGGTTGCATTACAAAGGCTGCTCCTTGGTGATTACCTTTCCAAAGGTGCAGAGCTGCTGTGAAATAGCCTGTCTCGATCTCTGCACACTTACTTGCTAATGGCTTCTTAATGCGGGCCTCCCTGCAGTTGCCTGACCCAGGGAGCCGCAAACCACGTCATTGGTTTCATGGCAGTTGTTTCTCCAAACTTAACAACCTTTGCTGTCAAGCGGAAACTCGGCCCTTCTTCCCCTAATACTAAAAGTTTGGGCCTATTATAGTGGAGACTAGAACATGCCAGTGACGTTGTAAAATGGCACTGGAGAAGGCCCTTTACATTTGAGATAGGGCAGCAGAAAGAAGTCTTCAGGGTTCTTGTCTAGTGACCTGAGGAATTAAAAACATCTTTGCTAAACCCAAGATGAAACACTCCAAATGGATTGCCACCCCACGACCCAGCGCATTTTGAAACTGGTGAAGTTCCCAAGGCCCAGAGATGCTGTGAGACGCCCAGTGGCCTGGGCACCAAGTGTTTCAAAGTTAGACACATTCAATACTTTTCTCCTTCAAAACCCAAGAGTCACTGGACTAAATATACCACTTTATTTGCCGAGATCAATTTCATTCTCTGCAAATGGCTCTGGGTCATCCTTCGGAGGCTTTTGTCCATCAGGCCGTGAGATTTATGTGGCATTTACTATCTGCAGATGTGTTTAGTACCAAGCAGAGACTCATCAGAGCCTGCTCTCTTCCTTCCTCGCTTACCCCAGAGGGAAGCAATCGGCAAAACACATTTTAGGGCTGAGAGGAAAGCCAAGGATTCATAACAACTGCTCCAAGTGAGGTTGCGGGACTGATCGACCTGGTGCCAAAGCTCTAATTGCACGCTGAGCTGGTTTGACCTCAGGTGCCCCAGCTACCGGCAATTTTCCCTACACTGACACACATGTCAGTCGTGTGTTTGAATTTTGTAAGACTCTTCTAAATATTTCGGCTTGGAAATTAGAACAGATCTGGAAAAACCTCTTGTGCATACCTGATCCTGAGCTAAGCATGGCCCCTCCATAGATGTCCAAAGCCAGTTGAGAATAGGCAAAGCCGAAAACAGAGATGGTCAGGCCGGTGAGCAGGGCCAGCTTTAGCAGGGACTCCAAAACCACGGCGGCCACAGCAAAATCCTCCTTGGGCCGGGGGCGAGGGAAGGAAGTGGGATGAATCATGAGCTAAAGAAAAACTTCACATCTGACTTTCTCCCTTTGCTGTTTTACAGATCACTCTTTCAACTGCTGAGGGCCATCACTGCTTTTCTGTAGCCTGGGTTTGTTTCTATGTCAATTAGCAAATGGAGGGAAAAAGACAAAGTGTACCTCCTTAGGCAGTGCAGGGGAGGGTTAGTTTTTAACTCTTTTAGGATAAACTATCTCAAATGTTGCCTAGGAAACACTCACTTCCCCCTCTGACATTTATTCTTAAATGGACGAGTTTTTACATTGCTAGCTAGCTTTGTCACCGTGCTTCTCCTGACAAACAACTCCAAACCCTGATGTTCCTGGAATCTACACTTAGGAAAACATTCCTAAATCAGTCTGAGAACCAGATTAGCTCGTTTTGAAATACTGTGCATAAACTGTATTTTGCAAAATGTCTTCTAAGAGATGTAAGAGGCCAACTTAGCTTGCTTCTAATTCTAAGATAGACATTTTCAATGGTTCTAGGAAAAGGGAAGTTTCTACAACCAAATACTCCTGGATTAAAATCTCTTCTGTTTTTACTGGCTGGAGTATATCAATTCTCAGAGTCAGAATGGAGCTCTGGGCATGTCACAGTCCTTAAGAAGCTAAACAACTGGTGTGGTGAGCGAGACCAAATGTCCGCATGCTTTCCTCCCCGCACCCTCAGTTAGCCTTGACCCCATCTCTGCATCCTTCAGCTCATCTTTTGTTCCTGAGAATCTGAGGATGGGGGAGGCAACCTCATTCTTACACCTAACACTAGACCATGGAAGGAGGTCTGCGCTGCACTGGGGACAGCCGCAGAGAGTTCTGAGAGGGCTGGGACAAGAATAAGGTTACAAAGAAGGACAAAGGGTGAAAAAGAAGGGCTGGTCAGGGGAAAAAGGAGAAGCTGTGAAAGAAGAAGTGAGCTCAGTGTCCTGCCATCATTCAGAATGTGATAGAAGAATGAAAACTAGAAGAAAATTTCAGAGCTAACAGAGGGGAACAGATAGCTCCACATTTCTGTCTGTTTATCCTGCACATAGACAGAGAATTCACTTGGGAGATGGTGACATAAGAACCAAGACTACCTGCTTCTGAAGTGTAGCATCCTTTTCTCTCTCCAGCACCTTAGCAAAGAATATATAAAAACTCTCTTCTATTGGCTGGAAAATTAATCTGGCCACAAGGGAGCCAAGATTATTCACTATATCATACACGCCTACAAAACAAAAAGGAAGAAATAACAATCATATTGGTTTTTCTATTTGAATTTTTACAGCACCATTAAAATTTTTTCTAATTTAATTTTTTAAATTAAACGTTTTGAGATAATTATAGATTCACTTCGAGTTGTAAGAAATAAAAGAGATCCATGTACCCTTTACCCAGTTCCCCAAACAGTTTCTTGCAAAACTATAGCACAATATCACAACTGACATGGATACAGTCAAGATACAGAACATTTCCATCACCAGCATTTTTTTATAAAAGTCATTAATGCCAAGTTGATTTTTTTTTCTATTTTTATTTGCACTACTTTGGGATTATATTCAAAAATAAATGTGAAAAAAATATTAAGACCTATCTAGCCACACAAACATGGAGCAAATCTTTGTGACTGCAATGAGCTCCCTTTTCCCTTAGCACACTCTGGCCCCCAAAATAAGCACCAGAGCTCTGCAGAAAGCAGGGTAAGGGCAGAGAATCTCAAAAGGGAACTTGCCACCCATGTCAATGAGAGGGGATAGTCAAATATATAAAGACCTACAATTTTTAATCTTCAGGATTCATTTCTTATAATCTTTTTTAAAAAATAGTCTGCAGGTTCATTTTTTCATTAAACGTATCAAACTGCAGAGAAAAATATGAGAAAGTATCTACTAACAGTTCATCTTTAATTAAAACAATACAGAATTTCATCTTACCCTGATCCCCAAAATTTAACACGTTCAAAAATGTCATCACATATCGCTCGCCTGTAAATGGAAAAGCAAAATAATTAGCATTTCAAATTAGCATTTCCTTGTCCTAATGTTGATTTCAAATAATCTCAAAATAATAACAATTTGGAAAGTGCAGGGGGCTTTACTGACAACAAATTTCCAAACCAGTTAAATTAAAAACAAAACAAAAATCAATAAAACCAGTCTGATAAGTTTTTCAAAAAGTATGAGGAGTTACTAAAATGTTAATGATGAAAATGATTATCTCAAGTTTTCAGGGAGGTCAGATAATCTGGGTGTAAATTCTGTGAAATGAAAGGTCCATGATTAAGTGCACAGACTCATCAAAAGTTTCTTCTTTGGGTGGATAAAGCTCCGTGGAGGCTGGCAGTTCCCTGGAGCCCAAGTTCACAATTCAAGACAGACTAATGCTTTCAAGGTGAAGACACCAGCCCAGAGCCCTATTCCCCACCCTCAACTTCCATGAATGTTCTTATTATCTGTGAGTGGAAAGCACTGACCACTATGGAGGTGGAGCACTAAAGAGTGTCCATAGCTCTGAAGGGCCAACTCTCACCTCCTAGAAACTTGCTCAAAGAGGAAAGCAATATTAAGAGATGAGAAGCAATGTGATCTCAAGTCTCTCTTCAGCCCTTCCCTGCCTACAATCTCCCAGCCACTGCATTTGTGGCAGGGACCTCTGCAAGTTTTCCCAGGCACGGGTCCTCAGGCACTGCACTAGTTCCCATCTGTATCTCTGCTCTGTTCTGATCCATCCTCACCACTAACAGTTCCAGCTTTTGCAAATACAGATCTTAAGTCAATCCCTGTCTTCACAATTTTAAATGGCTCTGTAGTGTTTGCAAAAAGTCCAAGCGCCTTGATTCTGCATTTGAGGTCTTTTATTATTTAATTATTATTATTTTTTAGAAATTTATTTTTGGCTGCGTTCAGTCTTCGTTTCTGCGCATGGGCTTTCCCTAGTTGCGGCGAGCAGGGGCTACTCCGTTGCAGTGCGCGGGCTTCTCATTGCAATGGCTTCTCTTATTGCGGAGCATGGGCTCTAGGCGCGCGGGCTTCAGTAGTTGTGGCTCACAGGCTCAGCAGTTGTGGCTCATGGGTTCTAGAGCACAGGCTCAGTAGTTGTGGTGCACGGGCTTAGTTGCTCCGTGGTATGTGGGATCTTCCCGGACCAGGGCTTGAATCCGTGTCCCCTGCATTGGCAGGCAGATTCTTAACCACTGCGCCACCAGGGAAGCCCTTGAGGCCTTTTATAAACTTACCCCGAGCTATCTTTTTGGCCTCCCTTCACCAACCTCACCCCCACCTCCCACCATCACACCATCATCCTCTGCTACACCCTACACAGAGGATTTAGCCCCTCCAGCTGCCCTGAGTCAGGCTGGGCTGGTGTTCCCAGCCTCAGCTGTTGGTATTCTCACCACCTGCAATGGCTTTTCTTCAGGGGCTTCCCTGGGTTCTGGCACAAAAGGCCTCTCCCTCCCACGTTCTGTGAGCTCCCTGAGGGCAGGAACCATGTCTCAGTCATCTCCGTGCCCCTGGCTGCCTAGCAGAGCTCCAGGAAATGAAACAGCATTCAAGAGATGTCTGGCGAATGAGCTGGCATTTCCAAGTACAGCCCCTCACAGCCCTGTATCAGAGTTAACGACACAAATGCCTGCGTCTCTGGGGAGAGAATGAGCTCCTTGAGGCTACGGCCTGTTCCTCATTCATCTGTGTATTCTCAGCACCTGACACACAGTGTTTAGGAAATGTGGGGGCAGAAAGTAACAGCATTTATATATACACACACACACACATACTCACACACACATACACATATACTATACACACACATATACTATATACACACACATACACACACATATATACTATATACACTCACACACACACATACACATATACTATATACACTCACACACACACATACACATATACTATATACACTCACACATACATACACACACATACACATATACTATATACACTCACACATACACATATACTATATACACTCACATACACACACATACACATATACTATATACACTCACACATACACACATACACATATACTATATACACTCACATACACACACATACACATATACTATATACACTCACACATACACACACTCACATATACTATATACACTCACACATACACACACATACACATATACTATATACACACACACACATACACTATATACACTCACACATACACATATACTATATACACTCACACATACACGTATACTATATACACTCACACATACACACACTCACATATACTATATACACACACATACACACACATACACATATACTATATACACTCACACATACACACACATACACTATATACACTCACACATACACATATACTATAGTCACACATACATATACTGTATACACTCACACACACATACACATATACTATACACTCACACATACACACACACACATACACATATACTATATATACTCATACATACACACACACATTTTTGCTATAACAATAAATGATTTCAAATTTTTTAGAGCTGTAGTTTTTAGAGAAGAATCTGGGTGTCCTTGTCAAGTCCCTTCCTTACTTCACAGCCACAGAGAGGGAGGCCCTGGAAAGTCTCTAAGGGCCCTCTGCCAGCCAGGTCAGGACGGCCCAACCATGGAACAGGCCCAGCTTGGGAGGCTTGAGTGTGTAGCTGACACCTGCCACTGCAAACACATCTAGCCACTGCAGTCCACACAACCAACTTAGGGCCACTGCTTGCAACCAACTCAGGACCATTCCTCAACTCATTCAAACTGTCCTTTAAACTTCAGGAGGAAAAAAAAGTGCATTTAAGTAACACCCCTTCCCAAAACTCCCTCCATTGTTTTGCCTGTTCTAACAATAATGGGAGCTATCACAATATACAATTTCACTACAGTACCTTTCTTTATCAAAAAATACTTGCTGAATACCTATTATGTTCCAGGCCCGGCAGGGTGCCACGGAGACAGTGGTGAACAGCACACTCGCTGCTCTCAAGAAACTTAGCGTTAAGGCACCTTCACTCAGCTCTCCGAAGGCTTCTGACCCTTACTTCCTCCAGAAGCCCTATGAACAGTTTCACTTCTGTAATGGCAGCATTATGGGCTCAGGCTAGAAACATCCATTCGCAAAGTTCAGGGAGCCCTCAGGCACCTCCTGGTCCTATCCTTTAACTCACAGATGCGGAAAGTGAGGCTTAAGGGGGAGTTACTTCCCTTCGGAAGCATAATGAATAAAGAAGGTGGAAAAGGAAAAACAACAAGATAATAATAATGATGTTTGTATTAGAATGCTAGAATTATAGGAAACTTTTCTATTTTCCAAAATTCTTGTAATGGGGTTATATTATTTTCATAATTAAAAGATAATTTTTGAAAATATTTAGAAACACGTTCAGTAATAGATATATAGATGTACAGACACATGAAATTTATAGAGAGAAACTACTACCTTCAGCAGCTTATAGCCGCCTCCAATCTCATTCTTTGAACTAAAGCTGGGTATAAATAAACCATACGTATATATAGAAAAATTACATATACTTTCAGCTCCTGGTTTGCCCTCTGCTTCAGAGCTCTGTCACTGTTAAACTGGAAAGTCCCGAGAAGTTGGAAAGCTGACCAAACTATCCCACAGGTGAATTTTATTGTTAAAGAAAATAAAATGAGAAAAACATGGTCTTAAAAAGTGCAGAAAAAGAAGTGTATAAAAAGTTAGGAAAATGAGATTACAGATAGTTTTCTGTATTTTCCAAACTTTCTGTAATTGATATAATATTTTTATAATACATTTGTTTAAACGCTGTTAACATGGGTTCTGGAGTTAGACTTGGATTCAAATTAAATTGCTCCTCATTCTTGCAGAAGTTATGTAACCTCACTGACCCTCAGTTTCCTCATCTATAATAAATGGGGACAATATCTTTCTTACAAGGCTGTGGGGAGATTTAAATTAGACAACTGAAGTATCAGATTAAATAAATGTTAGTTTCCCTCTCCTTGTTTAAAAAACTCCCATTTCTGAGGGTCCTCTGCCCTGGGGGCTCTAGGCAGCAGGTGGTCTGCATCTAGGCAATCATCAGTTCTATGGAATCCCCTGGCTGATACTTCAGTTTCCTGACTGCTCAGAGAGACCTTTTACTTACCTTCTGTCAAAATCTGTTTCAAGAAAGACTGTTTGAAGAAACTCCAAGTCAATTTAGCCTCTTCCCAATTTACAAAAGCCTAGAAGAAAAAACAAAATAAAACAAAAACTCCAGGTATTCCAAGTCTAAGAATACAGTAATACTACTGAAACTCAGTTTGGTCTCTAAATCCCAATTTGGATAGTCCCCACTAATTTTTCATTTACTGCTAAGCACACAGAAAACATCCAACGAATCCTGGCAAAGAACTTACATTCCTAAATGTGAAGACAAAGTCTCTGGGTGGAAGAGCCTCCCTGTGGGCCCTGCCCAAGATTCATTCACTGAGACCCCTAAAGAAATGTGCTGTCCCCTTGCTGCTGCCCAGAGAGTAAGCTGACCACATGGAACACACACAGCTCACAGTCAGTTCTTCCCTTAAAAGACGTCTGAAGCATGCCAAGCTGCAGGACAAGTTCTGCTCAATGTATGTCTTAGTGCTTTATTTAGCCAGCCAGGGTCCCTTTACAGAAAGCATATGAGCTTGGCTTGTATATTTCAAAAGAAAGTAAGGCCTTCCAGGTCAGTTAAACCACACAGAATTGGAACGACAGAGAAAAGGAAAAGAAAAAACAAACTTCTGATATGGCTCTTCTCAAACTCTCAGGGGGAGCAACAAACTGCCCATTTCCTAGGGACAAGGAGGGTAAGAAGGAAGCAAATGCTTAGGAAGGGCAGAGGTCAACCTGTAAGAGACAGGTAGCCTCAAATCCAGACAGCTGACCACAAAATGCAGGAGAGGGGCAAGCTAGCTGGACATGATTTCTTTTTTTCTACTTCCTCCCAGTTCCTTCTAGGGGCCTCTCCTCAAACATGAAGGCATCCTGGGACTCCAGAATATTAGGTGTTAGGTTCTTATTCTCAGGGTACCTGCATTTTGGAAAGTTCTAATTAACTCAGTTGATGACTTTTGAAAGGCGGGATTTCAGGGGGCTATATAGGAGGAAAGGGGTGAATCTCAAGGCCAAGCCCACCCCACCTCTCTAAAAGGTCGATTTTAGCTATGGAAGCTGGCCCAAAGGCAGGTGTAGAACCTGTCCCAGTCACATGGGCCCCTGCTCTTGGCACAAAGCCCATCTGTGTAGAAATATAATGCATGCCATATATATGATTTTTAATTTTCTAGCAGCCTACAGTGAATAGTAAAAAGAAACAGGTAAAATTCATTTTAATATATTTGATTTGACCCCAAATATTATCATTGCAACATGAAAATACTAGAAGCATTTCATATTTTTTATATTAATTCTTTGAAATCCAGTGTGTATTGAGTGCACTTACAGCTCATCTCAATTCCAAATGCTCTGTAGCCACACTGCCCTGTCCACATTACAATTTAGGACAGGGCAAGTCTAGAGTACCCTTTGAAAGCAAGAGTCATTTCCAGTCCTCAAATCTCCTCACCCTTTGGTTTCAGAACCTTTCTTCCATATTTGGAGGACAGTTCTGAATCCTGCCAAACCACACTGACTTCAGTGCATCATTGGACCTGGAGCCAAATGCCAGGGGTAGCTCTAGTCCAGGAGGAAATTTTCCTCGGTGAGAAAGAAACCAGGCATTTCCTTTCCCCAGAACAAAGAGCACCAGATCTCCTTACACCACTAGGGGACACTGTGGACCATGTCATCCTCGTACACTGATCCCGCCCATAGTTGGCTTCAGGGGAGCCTGGGTACAGCACCTTCTCTCTCTCACACTCTGCCCCCTCCATGCCAGGTGGTCCTCTGGAGGGGGCGAGGGGTGTGATCTGCAAAGCAGTAACTGTGCTCTTTTCAAAGGAAATGAACAGTTACAGTGGGCCCACAAGGCTTTTGTGAAGCCTACTTGCTGTTAGGCTGTGAATTGATTTGGAAAGGTGGCTGAGCTCTTTAAAAAATAAAAATAAAAAGTTCTTTAGGAGAGTGAAATCATGACAGTGCATCTGATCTTCAAGCTTATACTTGAGCATTCCTTCCTCCTAATGCCTTCAATTTAAATGGACCCATGGTTTGGAAGGAACGGCCACTCTGCTTACTAACTCCAAAATGCTCATTAAGGACACAGAGGCAGGAAGTCTGATCAGAGATTGGGTTTCTTCTCAGAGGCACCTGCTAAGTGGTGGAAAAAAGAAGCACTCTTCGGGCTTTTACCATTCTGTTCTGAATGGATTTGCCACTTCGGAAGGTCAAAAGAGGCCTCTTCCCCAAGAGCTAGGTTGGTATTGCTGAGCTGGTCTACAGGCTGTGAATTTCTCCAGAATCCCGTGACCAACAAGCCATTCCACTGCCTCCCGGTACTGATGGAGAAACTGAGGTACAGGTGGGGAAAGGTGATGTGCAGTACCTCTGGAGAAGGTCTGGAATCAGAACTCAGGGGCTCATTGTGCTTTAACCTGAGTCACTCTTCCACTCCCCAAACTCTTCTGACTCAGAATGGTCCAACCAGCTGCATCTTTACCACACTGACAAGAGTCACCAGGGCCACGGTCCTGTCCCCTGCCCTCCATCACCTCCACACTCCACACAGCACTCTTTCCTCTCCCTCTCACTCCAGGGCTATCGACTGCCCTGGTTTCGTCCATGCTCCCACTTCCACCCACCCTCCACTGTCCTCATCACTTGAAAAGTGATAGATGATTGCCACTGCCTCTTCCAACCTTTTCTCTCCTCATGGTAGGGTTCAGGCTTTGGATTCAAGCTCAGAGACTGGGGCTCAAACTACAGCTCCTGACTTTTTGTTGTTGTTGTTTATTTTGGCTGCGCTGGGTCTTAGCTGCAGCACAAGGGATCTTCGTCGTGGCATGAGGGCTTCTTCTGAGTTATGGCATGCATGCGAGATCTAGTTCCCCAACCAGGGATTGAACCCAGGTCCCCTGCATTGGGAGCATGGAGTCTCACCCACTGGACCCAGGGGTGAGACTGGGGAAGTCCCATTCCTTACCCCTTTTTTTCTTTTTTCTTTTTGGCTGGGCCACGGCAGCATGTGGGATCTTAGTTCCCCAACCAGGGATCAAACCCGTGCCCCCTGCAGTGGAAGCGCAGAGTCCTAACCACTGGACCTCCAGGGAATTCCCTACAGCTCCTGACTTACGGACTACAAAGGCCATGGGCAAAATACTTAACTTTGCTAAGCCTCAGTTTTCTCACCTACAAAGTGGGATAAGAAGTCCTATCTCCTGGAGCTGGTATGAGCATTGAATGAGAGAAAACTAGACATGATAAATTTGTAACAGATGGTAAGTTTCCCAACACAAGCCATTAGACCATGGTACTGTTCAAAAACCTTTCATTAGGCTCCACTGTCCTTGAATTGCACTTGGCAGCACTGAGGCCATTACTACCCGGCTCTAGACCAGCACGCCGTCACCTCCTTCCCCCTTTTGCTTCCTCACCTCTCCCCTCCCCAGCTGTCCAACCAACCTAAGGACCCAGTCATCTCTGCAATCCCAATTCCAACACGGTGATGGGCACATAACAGGCCCTGAGCAAATGTTCTTCCTTCCTACAGCCACGAATGCTCATTTCTACCACAGGTGCACCTTCACCTCTGCCCGCTCAGGCGTCAAGGCCTGGCTCAAAAGCAGCTTCCTCCATGAAGCCTTCCTTGACGCTTGCAGATGGAATTCATCAGTTCTTTCTCTGTGCTTCTATCTTGTTAACACTAGACACACAGTGTAGTTAGCAGAGTACACATGTTATCTCCCCACCACAGTGCAAGTTATGAGCACAGGGACCTCACTCAGGGCACCTGGTACAGTGCTTAAAACAGGATACTGCTTAGTACATGCTTGCTATGTTAAATTCCTCAGCTTTACTTGAATGCTAGCTGATCTCTCATATTAAATCCCTCAGAAGTGTCAAAGAATAGAAAAGATGTAAAAGGCAGCCGTTATTTGAGATGTCATTATTTTAAGGCTAAATAGGTAACATTAAAGAAGAGAGAATTCTGGACTTCCCTGGTAGCACAGTGGTTAAGAATCCACCTGCCAATGCAGGGGATGCGGTTTTGAGCCCTTGTCCGGGAAGATCCCACATGTCGCAGATTAACTAAGCCCACATGCCACAACTACTGAGCCTGTGCTCTAGAGCCTGTGAGCCACAACTACTGAAGCAAGTGCGCCTAGAGCCCGTGCTCCGCAACAAGAGAAGCCACCGCAATGAGAAGCCCACGCACCACAACGAAGAGTAGACCCCGCTAACCGCAACTAGAGAAAGCCTACACACAACAACAAAGACCCAATGCAACCAAAAATTAATTAATTAAAAAAAAAAGAAGATGGAATTCTATAAGAGGAGGCAAGAAATCTCCCAATTTGGTCAAGTTGATTGTGAATGCAATTTTTTGACCAGTTTCGTAGAAGGGAGCCCCCAGGGCAGAAAGCTGCTCTGGACAGCCGAGTTAGGCATGTTGCTGGTGTAGTCATCCACTGCATTCAGATTTGTCTCGTTTCTTTTCTCTTTAAAAAAGTAAACTTGAATAAATGAATTGTTCTACCTGGAATCTCCCAATCTTTAAGTAAATAAATAATTACTTTGGGCAATAAGCCAATTTCTTTTGGAAGACTTCACAGCATAGAGATTTAAACACACAGACTAAAGTTTTTCCATAGACAGAAGTTAGAGAGAAGTGGGTCCAAAGCCAGCTGTGTGATTTGGGGTTCATCACCTAATGTCTCTGAACCTCAGTTTTCTCACCTGTAAAATGGGAGACAATAGTATTTACCTCATAGGATTACTAAGAGGATTAAGGACAGAAGTCCAAGTACAGTACTTAGCCTAAGGCCGGGCACAGAGTAAGTGTGCAGTCAATGGCAGTTATAATGGCTCTTTGTCAAAGTTCAAATACTTTCACAGAATTCTGTAAGTCTTTAAGAGGGGCCTCAGAGGTTGTGTAGACCAACAATCTCACCTTTAAAGTGAGGACCCTGAGGTCTGGAGAGAGTCCTGCAGGCTTCAGATCTGTATCTACTACCTCCCAAATGCACAGGAAACGCCCTGAGGCTAAGCAGTCACCTTCCTACGTGTCTGTATCCCAGAGAACACCCAGCAGGGGCTGTGTTCTGTCAGCAGGAATGCTGCCACCATCATGTGTGACAGGTACACCCAACCTTCTTAAGGTCAAGACTTCTGTCCTGACAACATGAGCATGGGTACTTTCGGGACAGATTGCCAGATGAAACCGCTGAGCTCTCAGCAATGTCATCAGCGTCTGCCTGGCTAGGATGCTTGAGTGGAGCTACTCCTGCTCTCAGAGCAGCAGTGGGATGCTGATGATGGTGTGGGCTGTCACTTATGGATGTGCACTCATGCCAGGCCACAGTGTTAAGCACCTTATATGCCCCATCTCATCTGGCTCTCACAACCACCTTAGGAGGGAGGTATTCTTATTATGCCCATTTGACAGATAAGGAAACTGAAGGTTGGAGTTCTGAGCCCGTCACAGGGTTAAGTACACACTTGTCAAACTCTTTTCCTTACCCTCTCTCTCTTTGCCTGTATTAACAGTAAAAATGCTCCTTTCCAAAATACTGCTGGGTGCAGGTGCTGGTCCAGTATGAAAAGCTGGCCAGGCTTGGTACAGGTGGGCCCTGGGGAGCGCTCAGGGAGGGGGACTTTTCTGCACTCTCAGACCCGCTCTGTGGGTAGGGAGCAGAAGCTCCAGGCAAGAGAAGTGATCTGGAGTCCTGATCTGTTAAGCCTGCAGATAAGGCACCATGGTATCCAAAAATTGTCATGTTGATTTAGGTTAAAGGTAAGATCTAGTTGATCAGAATGGAGAACTCTCATATAACAAATAAGAACATATCTGGCTTTGCTACATAATTTCTCGTTTTTCTTGAAAAGTTGCATAACAAGATTCCTTAAGTTCTGAGACTTAAGTCCCAAGTACTTTATTACATTTTCAAGTAATCACAAAAGAGCTATAAGGAGAAGTCCAGCTGAAGCCTTCCCTCAACTAAGTGCACCACATCCAGCAAGCAAATAAGTACGAGAAAAAGGGAAAGTGCATCAGCCCAGATGGAGCAGGTCACAGAGCATCTGTGCAGAGGCGACAAGGTAAGACATCACATGCACGGCTCCTGGGCTAGAGACACTAGCACTGACCCCACGAGAGTCAGGAGATAAAAGTCAAATGGACTGAAAGTTGCTCTCACACATCAGCCTCTGGAATCCTCAATGGTCTACGTGGGGAAGTGGATCACCTGAGAGAGCAGCCTGACACTAGGCGAAGGAACTCTGCAGGGCCCCTCCCTGCTTTGTCAGCACCCTCCAGACTATCTGTGCTGGAGGTCAGTCCCGGGAAAAACCAAGAGACGCAGCAGAACAGAGAGAGTGAGCACAGTGGTGAGAGCCCTGTGCTCTGCTGGGATTCACGCCACTCCAGCTCCTGTCCTCACTCTGACCCTCACCTTGGGCAGGTAATTTAGTTGCTAAGCCTCAGTTCCTCAACGCTAAAATAGAAGTAATAATGTCATCCCCAAAGAGTTGTTATAAGCATTAAATAAGGTATGTAAATCATCCAGCACAGGGGCTGGCAGAGTGATTTTCAACTGGGGGCAATTCTGTCCCCCAGGGGACACTCCACAGTGTCTGGAGATATTTTTGGTTGTTACAACTTGGGGGTGGTACCTCCTGGTATCTAGTGGGTAAAGATCAAGAACGCTGCTAAACATCCTACAATGCAAAGGACAGCTCCCACAACAAAAATTATCTGGCCCAAACTGTCAATAGTGACAAGATTTAGAAACCCTGGCTGAGCACATAACAAGCACTCCATAGACATGAGTTATCAAATTATCTTTATTATTATAACAATAAGCAATAAAGTTGTTATTTCTTTCCCTCAAGGATAACTAGCATCTGTGATTAAAATGATAACAGACAAAATACATTACTTACTCTACTTCTCGTAATAGTGGGTAACAGATCTGTCATTCTGGAGACAGGAAGAACTTGTTGCTTGGCTGATTCTGGGGAGCCCAGTAACTTTGTGAAATAAATAACATAGCAGAGCACCAGAACTGCAGTATAGAAAAGCTGAAAAAAGAAAACAATGGGTTTAAATTACACTGTTTTAATGTAAGCATAATTAAGATACACCTATAGAGCTGACCTCAAAGGCCAGTCAAGAAATAGAACTGTCTTAATTAACTGTACTTTCTATGGAGCAATGTCTCACCCTCTGGAAAACAGCACTACTGAGTATGACCCAGCTCCACTGCAGCATCTCTAGGGAAAGTGTCACACTTCACCTGACTGGGAGAACAGAAGTTCTTCCAGGCAGGCAGAACATAAGTTCCGTGACAGACATCCACTAGGACAACCACCACAGCAATGTCAGATACGTTCTCCGAAGATTCGTATTTGGACAAAGGTAGGGCTCTCCCAAGTAGACAGTACACCTTGAGAATCCATGTGTTCCAGCTGTGCTAGTATCCAGGGACTTGTCCATCATCTAGGGCTGGGGGTTTTCCATGAACCCCAGAAACCTGTGACACTATGATTAAAAAGCAGAACTGAGCTGCTGGCTCTCCTTTCTGCCTAGTGCATGGGTAGGGCAAGAGCTACTACAGGATGGGGAGGGACAGGGTGCTAAGAGGCTCCACCCCTTCCTCTTCCCATCTAGGACAAAAAGATGTCTTCTAGCCATGAGCAGCAGCCTGGGGTCTTGTCTGCAGGTTGGGGAGGAGTATCCAAAGAGACCCTTTTCAGGAATTCCCTAGTAGTCCAGTGGTCAGGACTCTGCACTTCCAATGCCGGGCACCCAGGTTCGACCCCTGGTTAGGGAACTACAATAAGGTACCACAAGCTGCGTGGCATCGCAGGGAAAAAAAAACAAAAAACGAAAGAGCCCCTTTTCGTAAGCTCCCTTATCCCCTCTGCCCCTGAGAACAGTGCACACTAGCTTAAGAAGTACTGGGACCTCCAGGCCCCACTTTCAATCGGGAAACACCAAGGCTGCTCCTTTAGTAAACACACTAAGAGGAGTCTGGATTTAGCAGGTGTAGGCTCCTCTGCTCTCCACGCCCATCCATGCCTGAGGACAGACTCGTCATCTACTCTCCTTCTTTCACGCCTCAAACCCTTTAAGACACAAGCAGCGCTGTGGGGAGCCACACCACCTGATGCCAACATCCTCTGTAACAAGCACCCTTTTCTAGCCCCCTTCCCTGCCTCTCTCCATCTTCCTGCTGACCAGAGCCTGGGGAAGAGCAACAACCTCTTTACAGAGTATCCTAACTACATGATCCCTGCCCCTTTTCCTAATTGAGGAAATATTCACATAAACTGACTATTTTAACCATTTTAAAGCATATAATGGCAGTGGCTTTTAGTACATTCACAATGTTGTACAATAACCACCATTATCTAATTCCAGAACATTTTTCATTACTCCAAAAGGCAATTCTGGACCCATTAAGCAGTCCCTCTCCATTCCCCCAGCCCCTGGCAACCACTAATCTGCTTTCTGTCTCTACAGACTCCCCTATTCTGGACATTACATATTAATGGAAACATATAATAGGCGGCCTTTTGTGTCTGGCTTCTTTCACTTGGTATCATGTTTTCAAGGTTCATCCATGTTGTAGCACGTATCAGTGTTTCATTTTTATGCTGAATAATATTCTATTGTATAGATATACCACATTTTGTTTATCCATTCATCAACTGATGAACATTTGGGTTGTTTCCACCTTTTGGCTATTGTGAATAGTATTACTATGAACATCCATGTACAAAATTTTGTTTGAACACCCATCTTCAGTTCTTTTGGGTATATACCTAGGAGTGGAATTGCTGGATCATATGGCACTTCTACATTTAACTTTTTGAGGAACTGCCAAATTGTTTTCCACAGCAGCTGCACCATGTTACATTCCCACTAGCAATGTATGAGTGTTCCAATTTCTCCATATCTTCACCAGTGTTTGTCATTTTCTATCTTTTTGATACTTGCCATCCTAACTGCTGTAAAGTGGTATCTCATTGCGGTTTTGATTTACATTTGCCTAATGACTAATGATGTTGAGCATCTTTTCATGTGCTTATTGGCTATTTATTTGTGTATCTTCTTTGGAAAAATGTCTATTCAAGTCCTTGACCCACTTTTGGGATGGTTTGTCTTTTTGTTGTTGAGTTGTAAGATTTCTTTATATATTCTACAGTGACTCTTTTATTTGAGCTATGATGCCATGGGGAGAGGGGCCAGTTCAAGGAGGAACCTGGAGGCAGGTTGGAGAAAGGGGAATCCCAGAACCATAGGTGGGGCTCGCCTGCTGATATGAGGTGCTGTTGGCTCTTACACCTCTCCCACAGAGACTGACAGAGAATATACCAGAGAAGTGCTCTCAGAAATCTTATAATAAGGATGTCAATAAACTCAGAATTGGCCTAGCTGACCTATGATCTATGACGTATCCTGGGTGGGAACTATGACAATGAGAAAGTCATAATGCAAGTAACTTTCCCAAGAAGAGTCAACCAATAACTGGGCATCTCTACTGCCCTCCTATCCTATTAGGGAGAGTCCATCACAAACAATGATGAATGTTGAGAACTGTAGTTCTAGATCTAATAAAACATGGCAAAAATAATCAGAGATAACTTCTCTAAAATATGCAATTGTAGCAAGCTACTTTTAGGAAGCAATTCTCATTCTTTTTTTTTTTTTTTTTTTGCGGTACGCGGGCCTCTCACTGTTGTGGCCTCTTCCGTTGCAGAGCACAGGCTCCAGACGTGCAGGCTGAGCGGCCATGGCTCAGGGCCCGGGTGCTCCGCGACATGTGGGATCTTCCCGGACTGGGGCATGAACCCGCGTCCCCTGCATTGGCAGGCGGACTCTCAACCACTGCGCCACCAGGGAAGCCCCTCATTTTTTTTTTTTTTTTTTTTTTTTTTTTTTGCGGTATGCGGGCCTCTCACTGTTGTGGCCTCTCCCGTTGCAGAGCAGAGGCTCCGGATGCGCAGGCTCAGCAGCCATGGCTATGGCTCACGGGCCTAGCCGCTCCTCGGCACGCGGGATCCTCCTGGACCGGGGCACGAACCCGTGTCTCCTGCATCGGCAGGCGGACTCTCAACCACTGCGCCACCAGGGAAGCCCCTCATTCTTAATCTATAATTTTAAATCTAGCTCTTCTATGTTTCGCAGAAATATTTGTACTTTTTGCCTAGGACATGGGAAACATTTTCACATAAATCATTACTAAGAATTTTAACTTGTCTTCCAATACATTAAGAAAAATTACAAAGTAGTTTGTACTATGAGATGGTCTGATAACTATATGATCTTTTTCAGTTTTTAAATTAGCATTAGTACTGTAGTTACATTTTTAATAGAACTAGAAATATGAACTAGAACTAGAAAATGAGATGGAATTGAAGCCAAAACTGCTAAAAATGAAAACGTACCTCCTATGACTAGATTCACACCCTCTGAATTATGAGAGATTTCAATCTAAGTTTAAAACAGGCTTGGCAGAGTTTCCTGCTATTCTGAAAACTATTGATTGAAATCCAGGGAAAATAACACACATGTAATTTGATTCCCACCCCACCCCCTTACTGCTTTTTCTCTCCTCCACAGGATTGCCAGACAATCAAAGATCAGTTGGATACGGGCTGGGCTTGCCCACAGAATGTCTAAAGGAGTTTTTATGTCTGACAACAAGGCCGGATGTGGCCCTCACCAGGTCCCCACAAACACCAGTGGTGTCAGTGTATGCAGCAGGATGGACATGGCAGCCAGAGGAGAAGCAGTGCCAAAACCACCTTTCTAGAGCTCCCAGCCTTCTCCACATGCATGAATACTGCAAATGTAAATCACGGAGTAACAGAAACAAGAAGTAAAAAACAGATGGAGAAACAGATTATACAAAAGTTAAAAGTCATAACTCTTACCTGGGCCAAAGAGAAAATATACAGTCCCCAGTGAGGCAAACACACCACGAGAAAAGCTGTCAGGATGCTCTTGAGGATTACTGACAGGCTCTCAGCAATCACCTGCAAACTCATGGTAAAGGGTACACTTTACAAACATTATTAAAATCTAAAGATGCAAAGGAATCCCAGAAAATCTGGAATAGTGGTTACCCTGGTGGTAGGGGTGGGGCATATGATTGGACACAGTATTAATAATGTTCTACTTCTTAGGTTGGGTGGTAGGTTCATGGACCTTCAGTATATTATCATGTTTTAAGATTTACATATATGTTACACACTATATTCTTTTGTATGTATCAAATAATATATTTTAAAAGATGAAAAGTTAATATCCATATACAACTGAATAGAATCACTAGAAAAATCTGAAAAACGTCCTTTTAAATTCTTATTTACACTAATAACTTCGCTATTAACAAAACCTGTTCTTCGTTAATAGTGTAGCAGAGGTAAACTTCAAACTCATCTGACAAATCTCAAGTGAATGAACTGAACTGATCATGTTACCTTTTTCCAAATATTTTTTTAGATGCAAATCTGAAAAGACCATTCTCTCCTATAAAAGCATTTTTTAAACACCACTCTTTCTCCTATTCTTCTCATTTCTCATTCACAGCAGAAGGCACACTGACCTTAAGCTTGACAAACATATGTGCTTGTGCCAAGACCCAGAAGGGCTCTCCCAGAAGTTCCACCACTGCCGAGAACCCAAACAACACTACTCCAGTTCCATAGTGGGGGATGACGTCAGGATCGGGCACTGCGAGCAACTGTAGCCAGGCCCACCCCAGGAACACGGACCAAAACACACCCAAAGGGACTCTAGAAAACGGAAAAAATGTCTCTTAATATGCTAAATATAAAAATAAAAATATGTTAAAATAGTAACATTGAACAGAAAAGAAATATAGTCATAATAAAAATAGCTACCACTTATTCAGGCACTTACTACATGCCAGGCATATGATTCACCCCCTTTATCTCACTGACTCCTCACAATGATACTCTGTCATTACCCCCATTTAAAAGATGAGGAAACTAAGGCTGACAAGCATTGGGTAATTTGGCCAAGGTCATAGACAGCTATTCAGGGCAGAAGTAGGACCCAATCCTGATCTAACTCCAAAGCCTGCACTCCTATCCACTGTGTTAAAATGACTCGTAAGTAAAACTCCCAGAAGTGCCTGCTGTTTGCACTAGAATAACTGAAGGACGGTATACAGCTGGTCCTTGTACCTCAAATAACTGGTAGTCCAGTGCACAGTATCCCTTTAGGTGTGACCAGAGAGCACTTCAATATGACTGGGTCGCTAACAGTCATTCCTCTAATAAAATAAACACCTACCGGCCCTTATGACAGCCATCTTCATGAGGTAATAAGGAGTTATGCAAGGGCAAGACTGGGAAAGCATTTTAATCACTAGCCCTCCTGGCAGGGATCGAACTGCAGAAAAGCCATTACAATTTTTAGCTGATGTACTTGGTCCTCAAGAATATTCTAAAAGGCTCAGAACTGAAATCAACATAACAAAATTGAGGAGAGATACAAAGAAACCCTTAAAAGGCTTTCAAAAAATAATAATTGGCTGTTAAAAGCACAGAAAACACTCTAAGGAAAAAGGTTAGGAATAAAAAAGATGGCACAGGCCCAGTGGCAATCAAAATAGCAGAAACAGCCTCCAAAGAGGGTAGGAGTGGGGTTAGAAACGTGGCACAGAAACCCCTACCCGGAGCTTCCTCCTGGCTCCTGGCCATCCGGAGAGAAAACAGCCAGGGATGCTACTTCACACAGATGTTCTCCCCTTCCTGTCCCACGCCAAGGGCCCAGAAGCTCACTGCAAAACCCAAGCTGGAAACTATTCAGCTTTAGGCAAGTGTTGCTGTTTAATTTCTCACACTTATCACGCTTGCCTCCGTGAAACCGTCTCCAGCCAAAGCACAACTCACGTTAGCCACAGGAGGTTGAGGGTCTGGCTCCAGTCCCGCTGGGTGCTGCCACTCAGACATGCTCTGCGGAAGGCCTCTCTGGCCAGGAAGATGGTGGTAGAGTAAAGCAGTGTTAGCCTGTAAAGGAAAAGCAGCAATCAACAGGATGTCTAGTTTTTTGACAGAGACAACTTCTGGGATTTTGCTAGCAATCGGGAGGAGGAAAAGTCTTGGTCATACATCACTGGTGGTGATTGGTAGGGGGCAATGGTTTCTTACAGAAGCCCCCTCCCCAGCTAATCTGATCCATACAATAGGAGAGTTAGGAACCAAACAAGGGACATATGAGTGTGTGCCTATAAGAGTTATGCCTAGGACAGAAACTGCCACAGAGGCCCCCAAAGACTGCAGCCTTTGTGCCTATACAGAGGTGTGGCTCTGACCATAAGGAGGAAAAAAGGACAAGATATGACCGCACACAGCAAGAAGGCCTCTTGGCCACCCTGAGACTGGTGACCTAATGACCCCTATGAAAGAAGCTGAGGCTCTATTGAGTAGAGAATCTCAACACAGGCAATGAGGCTGGCAACCACTACTGGGGCCGCTGCAACCCAGATGGGCAAGGCTTGCCCACATTCCTCCTTACGGGCTTACCTAGGTGGACCCTCCTGCACCTTAGCAAAGAGTAGCTACAGTTCCCCTTCCCCAACAGGCAGTTGATTGGATGAAGCTAGAATGAGGATGGCCCAGGGCTAAGGTACCTGAGGTTGTCCAGGGACCATTCTGTGACCCAGTGCTTCTGTCCCAATGAGACTGAACTATATGTTAAGCAGGTGGACAGGCCAGACAAGGGCTGTCAATGCAGGGATCTGCAAATCTGGGAGAGGCCAGTGGGGAGGGGCCCAAACTGCTTTAAAGTCTGAGTACCTAAGAGGCCTTGGCCCTCTTCCTTCCTGCTTTTACAAGAACATTTCTTTTTTTTTTTTAATTAATTAATTAATTTATTTATTTTTGGCTGTGTTGGGTCTCCGTTGCTGTGTGCAGGCTTTCTCTAATTGCGGCAGCTGGGGCTACTCTTCGTTGTGGTGGACGGGCTTCTCATTGCAGGGGCTTCTCTTGCTGTGGAGCACAGGCTCCAGGGCGGGTGGGCTTCAGTAGTTGTGGCACGTGGGCTCAGTACTTGTGGCTTGCAGGCTCTAGAGTGCAGGCTCAGTAGTTGTGGCACATGGGCTTCGTTGCTCCGTGGCACGTGGGATCTTCCCAGACCAGGGATCGAACCCGTGTCCCCTGCATTGGCAGGCGAATTCTTAACCACTGCGCCACCAGGGAAGTTCCAAAAAGAGCATTTCTTAAAGTATGGTCCCTATTTCAAAATCACCTGAAAAACTTGTCAAAGTGCAGATTCCCGGGCACCTCCTCAGTCCTACCAATTGCAAAGCTCTCCAGATGATTCCTTTGCCCATCAAAGTTTGAGACCCTTCTCTAAGCTCTAAGAACAGAGCCAAGAGCATATGTTCGGTAAATATTAGATGTGAAATGCTGTCTGGAACATAATGTCTTGTTTACTAAGACATGGAGACACACCTGGGAAGCTGAGCTATACTGAGCACTCACATCACTTCATATACTTTTGTGTCATTTGTGAAGACAGAATATGTGTGGGTGTCCTTAAACAGACAGGAGGAGAGTAGAAGAAACAGAATCTAAAAGACAAAGCAAGTTGGCTTTCTAAGAGCTTCCAAGGAACTAATGACAAGGACACAGCTCTCATCCCACTGCCACTTTCCAATTATAAAATTCACCGAGGAGGGAAGGAAGGTGGCTGTTCCAGCCCTGCAATTACAAAGCACATCCTCACGATGTGCAGAATTCCTGCTTCCTTTGCTGTCAGCAGGATGAGAACACAGGATTATACCTGAGTTGGAGTTTGCAGTGAATTACTCCCACTCCTCTCCTGGGTTCTAAGGCACAGCAGAAGAGCAGGCAGAGAAATGTGTATTTGGAGGCTGCTAATGGAAAACACACCATGGGTCCATTAAAAGCAACATCGCCTAATGCTTCTCTTCAGCCCACTGCTGAAACACTCTGCTTCTGGTAAAGGTCCATGCTTCTAAAATCCAAGGGTGACACACAGGTACAGAGTTTGAAGAAAACCCAACTAGGGATGTGAGTTGTGGACAATGCCAGGGTACACCCCTTCTTACCTGACATTCACTATGCCAACGATTTCCTTTGACAGGAAGCGAAGAATAAATGCATTTAAGACAAAGGTGATCAATCGAAACAACACCTACAGAAAAAGAAAAAAAATAGATAAGAATAAATTATATTGGGAAGGTTTACTTTGCTGAAAAGAACACAAGATGGCTGCTCTTCTTAATGTAATGACATACAGCAGCTTCGCCAGAGAGATTCTCTTTAAAATGGTCAACTTGTCTGCACTGCTTCTGAAATCTCATTCCTCGGGGTCTCTCGGCACTCTCATGCAATGGTCAAAGAACCCAAGAAGGCATGTGGAAGTCTCCCTAATTTACTGATTAGAAGAGGGAGGCCCTGACAGATTCACTGAATTTCTTCAAGTTCAGTCAGGCAGAAAGCAGAAATGGAATTCTAGGGAGCAGAAAGGGAATTCTAGTTAGTGCTTCACACTGGCCCTCCCTCCAGCCTGTTTAGAAAGAGCACCACACTTAGCAAGTGGGAGTCTTCAGAATATAGCAGATTTACCAGGAATCACGGAATCTAACTTCTCCTTCTTTGCCTAGTTATATCCAAGGATCCGACAATGACATTTAATCTCTTTGAACTTCGGTTTCTCAATTAGAAAACAGAAAAGGCTATGTTTATTTACTGAATATTTGCCACTTTCCAGAGAGGAAGTGAAATACCTTTCAAACAACTGCAATAAGATACTATAAAATAGAGGGGAAAGGAAAACAGAGTCCAGCTATCACCTTTTGAAAAGGATATATCCTGAGACTTTCAAGCCTGTGAATTCAAGAAAACCACCTGAACAAAGAATTCTTCCCATGAGACAGAGAAAAACAGGTTGCAATTAAGTGAGGCTGCCAAATGGGGATGATGGCTGGGGTGCAAGCCTCACTAAGTGACACCCCCTCTGCATCCTGGCAGCAACACAGAGTAACTCAAGGGCACTCCAGAGCAAATGACAGATCACTTCTGTGTCAAGCACTCTCAGAGTTACACGTGAACAGCTGCAATCTGGAAAATTCAATCAAACTATGCCAATGGACCATAGTGGTCTGAAAATCTCCGGGGCAAGGTATGACCAAAAAGGGAGATTGCAGTCTAACACTGTCCCTGAAGTGTCACAGAGCAGCAAGGTCTCCAAAGCCAAGGTATCACAGTGTTAACCTTTATGGAGTCAAAGGTGATCTTTTCAAAGTCTGATGAAAGCTTGGTAGCCTCTCCTTAGAAACATGCGGGTACGTAGACACCAAATTCTGTATTCAATTTTAGAGATTTGAAGCCAATTCATGCAGCTCTTAACAGAAAAAGTACTCAGCTGAGAGTCTCAACTCACCATTTAGCTAAACCCATCATCTTCTAAATTCTGTAAGCCTCAGTTTTCATCCCTGTCAAGTGAGGCTACCTATCACAGAGAGTTGATGACAAGGATCAAAAAACATCGTGGAAGTGAAAGCATTTTTGAAAAATGCATACAAATGAAAGGCATTAATACACTATGGCTGGCTCAGAGTTAGAGAATAAGCTCTTAAGTTCTTTCAGAACACAATGTAATTGCAAAGCTACCTCAAGCGTCTGCATTGTAATTTGAGAAAGCACACAAGACTGAATTAAAACACTCCAAGAAACCTAAAGATTATAGCTATTTAAAAAAAAACCACATGCACACATTTATGTTAACTTCAAAGTTATCACTAAGAAACTTAATGTCTTAGGCTATATCCATATCTCCTAATTGGTTTGAATAAATGTTTGAGCTAATGAAGCTATGAGGTTGCTCACACTCCCCAGTATTTGTTCTGTGCCTTATTAGCAACAGTCTTCATTTAACTTTGTAAAGGACTTAACAGTTTAAAAAAAAAAAAAAAGCCCTTTCACATCTGTTAATTACCTGACCCCTAAAAGCAACCTGGTGAATGCATGGGAAGCAAATAAACTCAGAGCAAAGGGATTTGCCCACATGGCAAGCAAATGATCCAGCATGACCTTATGGGTAAGGCCACCCGACTCCTAGTCTAGTGTGTTTTCTGCTATGACTTGTTTTCTTTTAATGAAGCTAATCTCAGTAGTAAGGTATCATCAAAGGTTGAACAATCAACACTGTGGCTAAAGCACTGAATTCAAACAGTTATTAATGTTGTGAAATAGAAAAACACAATTAAGTAACTTAGGGTTCACCTAATTTAGCGTTAGATGACTAGCTAACGTTTATTAAGTGCATATCTTGTGCAAGGAATTCTTCTACATGCCTTACATAGATTGGCTCATTTCACCCCTACAGTGACCATTTTCAAAATTCATATTACCATAATAAAACTAGCTAACATTTATTAAGTACTTATGCCAGGCACTTAGGCATTTCACCTAATCTCCCTAATGACATTATGAGGTTGCATTATTGTTCTCATTTAAGATGGGGAAACTGATGATTGTAGAAGTCAAGAGATTTTCCCCAAGTGCAGGCATCTAGCAAGTGGCAAGGCCCAAACTTGAGCCCTAGTCTGCCTACTGCTTTCTCCTAACCTCTATGTGAAATGCTGCCTCTCTAAAACAAGGGGAAAGGTAGATTCAGGACTTTTGTGAGGAAAGGTTGAACGGGTCAAGAGCAGGACACAGAGAAACTGAGCCACATGACTTAGGATGACCAGGTTCTAGGGTTAAAAGAATCTTTACAATACCATTTGGATCAACTGGCATGCACCATATCTGACGTGAAAATTTGGGCCAAGAAGGGAAAGTGACTTGTCCCAGGTCACACTGCCTTAAGGAAGAGTGCATACTAAGAGCCAGAGCATACTACTGTTAAGTGCAATTATCCAAATAACCCCAACCTAGCCTCACAGCAACCTTATGAGCTAGGTACTCTTATTACCTCCATTTTCTGAGGAGGAGCTGAGGCTTAGCAGGTGAAGTCACTTGTCCTGGGTCATGCAACAAGGACATGGTAGAACCAAGATTCCAGTCCAGGCCTGTCTGAGCCCAGGTCCCTGTTCTTCGCCATGCCATACTGTCTCTCTGAACTCAGTGGGAGTCAGAGTTTGAAAAGTGTTTGAGGGTAAGGAGTGGGACATGGAAAAAATAAACCCTTGCCTTAAAAATATGTGAGATTCTAAAGCACCAGAGGCACCCCTGCCGCCTGATCTAACCTTCCCCTACTGCCATATGGGATAAATAATGCTCAAAAGGAAAGTGGTTTGTTTGCAGTCTCCCAGCCAGGATTCTGGACGCAGGCTCCCAGCTCCGGGCCCAGGTGTCCCCTCTCGGCCGCCGCCGCCACCGCCTCTTGCGGAACCCCTCAGTAGTAGCGGGGTCCACGCCAGGGCTGGGTCTGCCCCGGGATGGGCTCTCAAGGGCCCCAGGGCCACCTCCCCGTGAGTCCCGGCTGGGGAACGGCCCGGCAGAGTACCTGCAAGAGGAGACCAGAGGAGGCCAGCCGGGCCGCCTGGCCCAGCACCTCCCGGGGGCTCATAGCCTCAGCGCCCGGGGTCCGTCACCAGTAAACGCCTCAGACGGCCGGCTTTGTCGCAAGAAGATAGCGTCACGGAGCGGCTCGTTCGCTGATTGGCGATTTTGTAGGGCGGAGGCGGGACACGGGAAGATCTGGCCCTTTAAGTGGACCGGGTTCGGACGAGTCAGCGTGGTTGCGCCGCATCTCCTTTCCCGTTTGAGAGAACGTGTGGTTTGTATGCCTGTGCCTCCGTGTTCCAAGTGAGTTAAATACTGTGACCGTACTAAGAGGCTCTATTAAAGTAGCCAAAGCCCCTTTTCTGAGGCACCCAGCCCACCAACCAAGAAACACTCCCTTCCCTGGCCTCATCTGTCTAAAGGAACAAACTATTCACTGGCCTCCGTAATAAGATTTTTGCCATTTGGCCTTCGCTTACAAAATCACGGACACCGTCCCCAGAATTAGACTAGACAGGATTGTCCCAATTTTACAACGAAAGAACTGAGGACCAGAAGTTAAATACAGCATCTTCATATGTGTGGTTTTGTGTAATCCTTTCTCAAGCGTTGAAAATTGGGACCTGTTGTCAGAGATGAGTAAAGTGAGACGTGGAGACGTGAAGTGACTTGTTCATGTATACATAACTTGTACCTGGGTGGAGTGGACCCCAGGCTCCTGATCCTAAACTTGCCTCCCTTGTCTGCATGCCACCAATTGTGAGGACAGAGCAGAAGAATGGTAGGAAAGAGCTTCATAAAATGTAAAGTGCCCGATACAGTCGGCTGTTGTTCTGTCCATGCTCCTATCATCTGCTATGTGGGCCATAGGAAGCCCCATCTATCTCTTTTAGGCACTCGGTGATTTGACCCCAACCTACCTTTCAACCACCTTTCACACTCTCACTGCCCTTTCACAGCACATTCTAGGCTCTCGCCATTTGGATCCCTTACATTTCCTCAAACAGGCCCAAATTGGCCTTTGCTCTGCTGCCATCTCTGCCCAAAGTGCCTTCCTTTCCAAATGGCACTGCCTACCCTCCCAGGCCCCAGTGTTCTGACTTGTGAGTATAACAGCACCTGCTATGGACTGAACGTTTGTGTCCTCCCCAAATTCATATGTTGAAGCCCTAATTTCCAATGTGGTGGTAATTGGAGGTGGGACCTTTGGAAGGTAATTAGGTCACGAGAGTGGAGCCCTCAAGAATGGGGTTAGTGACCTTACAAGAAGAGACGAGAGAGATGAACTCTCTCCCTGCCATGTGAGGATACAGTAAGAAGGCAGCTGGCTGCAAACCAGGAAGAAGGCTCTCACCAAGAACTGAATCGGCCAGTTTATCTTGGACTTCCCAGCCTTCAGGACTGCAAGAAATAAATTCCTGTTGTTTAAGCCACCCAGCGTATGGTATTCTATTACAGCAGCCTAAGCAGATTAAGGCAGCACCTGTAGGGCTTCCCTGGTGGTGCAGTGGTTAGGAATCCACCTGCCAATGCAGGGGACACGGGTTCGATCCCTGGCCTGGGAGGATCTCACATGCCGTGGAGCAACTAAGCCACAACTACTGAGCCCGCCTGCCACAACTACTGAAGCCCGTGTGCCTAGAACCTGTGCTCTGCAACAAGAGAAGCCATGACAGTGAGAGACCTGTGCACCGCAGTGAAGAGTAGCCCCTGCTAGCTGCAACTGGAGAAAGCCTGCACACAGCAACGAAGACCCAACAGAGCCAAAAATAAAAACAAATAAATAAATTTATTAAAAAAAAAAAGACAGCACCTGTAAAGCACTTTGTAACCCTTTATAGCTCTTAGCACGGTCTGCTTTGCAGTGAAGAGACTAGGCTATGTCTAAACATCCCATGAGTTCTGATAAGGCAGGAATGAAGTCCATTGGCTTTGCCTCCTGCAGCAGTGGCAGAGAAAGTCCCCAGGACACCCATGAATGCTTCCTGACTTGTTATTGCTGCTATTACTGCTGAAAACAGACTATGGGGTTCAAGGCCTATGCACGTCCCCCACTCCCATCTTGCCAGATTAATCAAGCTCTGTCTTATGGCAGGGGCTCAGAATGTAAGCTTTTGACTGTCAGACAGACCTGGCCCTGAATCCTCATTCTGCTACTCACTAACCAGGTGACCTCTATACGCTCAGCTATTAAATAGGGGATATTATCTGCCCTGTGATGGCAATCGTAAGGAATATAGTAGACAAAAGTCTGGCCCTTCAGGAGCTTAAATTCTAGTGGGAGGAAGATTGAAAAAAAAAAACCCTAGTAAATAAATGATAAAATTTTACATAGGGATAAGTGCTGTGAAAGAATGAAATAAGATAAGGTAATAGAGGCTTTTAGATGGGGAGGGAGGGGTGCTGTTCCGGAAGGCAGAGCAAATTAGGCAACCACTTGGAGAGGAGAGCAAAATGCTGGAGGGTCGAGGTATTCAGCCTGTGGGCCGAGATGCCCAAGGCCTTGACCTAGGCTGCCTGCCTGCCCCCATGGACCTTGGGCTGGCAGGTGAGGTGGGCTCTGGCTCCCTTTATCCCAGCCAAGCAGCTGCCTCCTCCACAGCTACTCCTTGGAGCACAACCAACCAAGAGCTTTTTTTTTTTTTTTTGTCCGCTCTGTATGACATGTGGGGTCTTAGTTTCCTGACCAGGGATCGAACCCCTGCTCCTGCATTGGAATCACAGGGTCTTAACCACTGGACCACCAGGGAAGTCCCCAAGAGCTATTCACGTCAAAATACTCTAACCCTAGGCATCCAGGTGGGCTTGTCTGGGAGTGACAAGGGAATCGTTTCACTGGGGGCAAAGAAGCCAAAGGGAAATGCTCCAAGCTAAGGCCAAAGTGCAAAGCCTCCCAGGAGTCCAGGGTACAGACCCTAAGGGGCTTCTGGGCAGGGAGTCAGGGGCCCTTTTCTCTCATTCTGGAGGGTAGGATTTAGCAAGGAGAGATTGAGCAGACACTTTGTGCCCAGAGCCATGCTGGGTGCAGGGGTGTATGGGAGAGAAGGAACTGTAATGAGAATCAGTGAGCACCGACCACTGACTCCATGTTAGGTGCTCGTGTGAGCACTGCACATGCATGTACTAACCTCTTCATCCTCTCAACAACTCATGAGGTGGGTATTACAGATGAGGACTCCAGGAGAGCTGCAGAGGTTGAGCTGCAGCGGGCTTGAAGTTGTCCCCCGCCTCTGTGCTGAGCCTCTCCAAAGGCCTTGCCTCTGTTAGAGGTATTGACACCAACAGGGCCTGGCACACTCCTGTGTGCCACACTCCTGTGTGGAGGGCTAAGCACAGGGCTGGTGAGCTGTGACCCACTGGCTATTGCCTGTTTTAAACCACCTGCAAGCTAAGGATAATTTTTTTTTTTTTTTTTTTTTGCTGTACACAGACCTCTCACTGCTGTGGCCTCTCCCGCTGTGGAGCACAGGCTCCGGACGTGCAGGTCCAGCGGCCATGGCCCACGGGCCCAGCTGCTCCGCGGCATGCGGGATCCCCCCAGACCGGGGCACTAACCCGCGTCCCCCGCGTCGACAGGCGGACCCTCAACCACTGCGCCACCAGGGAAGCCCTAAGGATAATTTTTATAATTTTAAAAGGTTGGGAAAAAAATCAAAAGAAGTCTATTTCATGACACATGAAAATTACAGGAAATTCAGATTTCAGGGTCCACAGTAAAGGTTTTTTTTAATTAGAAAATTGGAATCGCGGCTTCCCTGGTGATGCAGTGATTAAGAATCCACCTGCCAATACAGGGGACATGGGTTTGAGCCCTGGTCCGGGAAGATCCCACATGTCGTGGAGCAACTGAGCCCATGTGCCACAACTACTGAGCCTGTGCTCTAGAGCCCGCGAGCCACAACTACTGAGCCCGCATGCCACAACTACGGAGGACCACGTGCCTAGAGCCCACGGTCCACAACAAGAGAAGCCACTGCACTGAGAAGCCCGCGCACTGCAGTGGAGAGTAGCCCCCGCTCACTGTAACTAGAGAAAGCCTGCACGCAGCAAAGACCCAACACAGCCAAAAATAAATAAATTAAATAAATAGATTTTATAAAAGAAAAAAGATAATTGGAATCATATTGTACATTTCCACTGTATTTTCAAATTATTATTTTTTTAAATTGAAGTACAGTTGATGTACAATATTATGTCAGTTTCAGGTGTACAACATAGTGATTCACAATTTTTTTTTTTTATTATTATTTTTTGCGGTACGCGGGCCTCTCACTGCCGTGGCCACTCCAGCCGCGGAGCACAGGCTCCGGACGCGCAGCCTCAGTGGCCATGGCTCACGGGCCCAGCCGCTCCGCGGCATGTGGGATCCTCCCGGACCAGGTCACAAACCCGCATCCCCTGCATCAGCAGGCGGACCCACAACCACTGCGCCACCAGGGAAGCCCAGATTCACAATTTTAAAAAGTTATATTCCACTTACAATTATTATAAAATATTGGCTATATTCCCTGTTTTCTAATATATCCTTGTAGCTTATTTATTTTATACATAGTAGTTTATACCTCTTAATCTCTACCCCTATCTTGCCCCTCCCCACAAATAAAGTTTTATTGGAACACAACCACATCCATCCATTTGTTTACTTGTTGTCTATAGCTACTGTCTTATGAGAACAGCAGAGTAGTTTAGCCTGGAAAACTGAAAATATTTACTGTCTGGCCTTTTAAAGAAAAAGTTTGCCAATCCTGGTGATCACCATTGAGCCCCGGTGCCTGACAAGCAGTGGACATTTCAATATTGAATGAATGAATGCATACATAAATGAAATTTTAAGTTCAGTTAAAAAGAATTTTTAAGGGTGGAAGAGTTTTATTAGCCCATGGCAAGATACAAAATGATTAATGATGATAATGATGATAAGAGAGTTCTTTCCTGGTGGTTGCCTGGTTTGGAGAGCAAGTGACCCCTGGGAGAACACTAGACTATCACTGGTGGTCACTGAAGGAGCTGTTTCTCTGGGCTTCGCCCCCCTCTGCCCCCTGCTCTCCATGGCAGGTAGCCTCCCTGCCAGGGAAAGCTGACCTGAGCTGGCTATTTTATTACAAAGCTGGAGGGAGTGCCAGGGCTGTTGCCAAGACAGTTAGACTCCTGGGGCATCAGGGCAGGGAGGGAGGTGGCTGGTGGGTGGGGAGGCAGGATGGAAGATATGGGAAGCGGGACGTTGGACCTCAGCTGGGTGGAGGCAGAAGAACTGGGCATGGTCCTATATACCAGCCACTAGCTTTGCCCTGCCAAGGCTTCCTGGTGCCCAGAGGACCTCCACCGATGCCCTCCCTGCAAGAGAAATTCAAGACTCTGTCCCTGACTCAGAAGTCCCCGGGCATGAGAATTTGGCTGTGCTATTAGCAGTCCACATTTGCTGAGCCCGTGTAGGCACGATGCTGCACACTTCACTTTCATGAGCTCATTTTACTCCCACAGCAGCCCCACAACGTAGGCACCATTATTATCCCCATTTTACAGACCAGGAGACTGAGGCTTAGTGGGGTTAAGGGACTTGCCTAAGGGCTAGCAAATGACAGTGCCAGAATTTGCACCGGGCGGTGTGACTCTCAGACCCTTAACTAGGACTAAACCAGGTTGTTTATTGTTAGTGCTGATTTTTTGGCTCCACTTCAGCAGTTCTGATTCAGGAAGGCTGGGGTGGGCCTAGGAATATGCATTAACCTGCACTCTGGGTGGTTCTGATACAGTGGACCAAGCTCTGAGAAGCACAGCCTGAGGGCAGATCTTCAGGCACCTTGGAAAATCTGCCTCCTTCGGTGGGCTGGAAAATTCTGTCTGCTTAAAGCAAGCAAACTGAGTCCTGAGATCTGCCCCCAGGCCCATCCAGCCATCAAGGGGTCTTGCTCTCAGGATTGGGCTACAGTTCAGTGGTCGGGGCAGCGGGGACTGGAGGCGGTGCCTGCGGGAGGGCCTTGGGGAAATTTCGTATCAGGAAGGGTGCACAGTGCAGCCCCTGGGTCCCGGGGTCTGCCCAGGGGTTGGGGGTGAGCAGCCACAGGGCCCTGGCCTTGCTGGCTCCTGTGGGCTTTGATTTGTGCAGAGATAAGAGAGTAAACTGCAATGTCCACTCATCAGCCTGGTTCATATCAACACAATGTCTATTCCAGAGCCACCACCCTGTGCTGGGCATTAGGAGGGAACGTAAGGGTGAACGAGTCACAATCGCTGCCCTCTCAGAGCTCAGGGTCCCTCTCCAAGAGAACACGACTGTGATACCAGGCAGGCTGAGGTGGAAAAAAACAGGCAAGGGAAGCTCAGGGCGGGGGTCAGAGCTCTCTGGCAGGGGCATCAGGGAAGCTTTCCCTCAGGGGCTGTTTTTGAGCTGCACCTTGAAGGGAAAGAGGGCTTGGTCAGACAGAGGAACATGCGGGCAGAGAGAACACAGAGGAGGAAACTTGCCGAGCCCATTGGAGGACCCAGGAAGTGCCTTTGACTGCCCTGGAGTGCAGGAGGTCCTCCCTCGCTGGTCTGTGGCCAGTGCCGGGCTGGCAGCCCTGAGAAGAACAGCAAGTTCATGGATGTGGACATGCATGTGTGAATGAATACAAATTCAGGCACATGTGTTCACACGCATGGGGGGAGGTGAGTGTGCATCTGTATGTGTGTGCAGGTCTATTTGCGAGGATCTGCCTTCAGACAGACAAAGTCTGTGTGTGGGAGTGTGTGAGCATGCACGTGAATGCATACATGCTTGTGAGCTTATGTATGAGCACGGATGTGAAAATGTGAATGTAAGGTCACGTGCAGTGCACGCGGCCAGTGAACGTGTGGGGACATGAAGGTGTGTATGCACGCAGGTATACACATATGTAGGCTACTTCAGGGAGTCAGCCTTTGGACTTTCTGATTCTGGGTCCATGGCCCCCATAAGTGTAAAAATGGTTAACATTGTGAGTCAGGCCTCCACTTTTCATGTATCACCTCAATTAACCCTCTCATCAATCTTACATGGTGAGGGGACTTCCCTGGTGGTGCAGTGGTTAAGAATCTGCCTGCCAATGCAGGGGACATGGGTTCCAGCCCTGGTCTGGGGAGATCCCACATGCCGCGGAGCAGCTAAGCCTGTGCGCCACAACTACTGAGCCTGTGCTCTAGAGCCCGCGTGCCACAACTACTGAAGCCTGCACGCCTAGAGCCCATGCTCCCCAACAAGACAAGCTACTGCAATGAGAAGACCATGCACTGCAGTGGAGAGTAGCCCCCACTTGCCGCAGCTAGAGAAAGCCCGCATGCAGCAATGAAGACCTAACACAGCCAAAAGTAAATAAATAAGTAAATAAATCTATTTAAAACAAAATTTTACTTGGTGGGCTTATAATAGTTATATAATAATCATCTGAGTTGTTATCCCTATTTTACATATGAAGAAACTGAAGCTTAGAAAAGTAAAGTGACTTGCTCAGGGTTACCCAGCCAATAGGTAGCAGAGCTGGGACTGAGCTCAGACTGTCAGACCTCAAAGGCCCCCCTTTTCCATTTTCTGCAAGCTTCTTCTCAGCAATTCACAACGCTCCCAGGGAGGAAACGCCCCTGGCACATTCCCACCCCTGGCCTGGACCTGGCATAAACACCCAGGGCTTCTTCTCACATGCTAGGTAGGAAGGGGCTGTCCCTGGGGCCTGGCTCTTGGGACCCAGGGCTACACACATAGAAAGGTCACATAGAGGTGAAATGGGGCAGACTTTGTTTATCCAAAACCCCAAAGAATTTGGGCCAGAGCCAGTGGAGGCCGCAAGCCTGAGCACATGGTGTGTTTGCTGCCCTATGGAAAAACAGTCCAGCATGGAGAGTTGCCCCCAGGCTCTCCCGGGCCTGTTTTCTCGAAGGCTACTTGCCAGCACCTGCTCCTGAAGAAGGTGGGGATCGAGCCTGGGGACCAGAGTAGAGTTGGGTACCAGGGCAGGCCCTTCCTGGACCTGACAGCCTGTCAGTGGCAGCAGCACCACCAACTTGCATTTGTGTGTTTTTTCTTGCATTGAGGACGCAAGTGTCATGTAAAAACCAAAACAGGCAATAACAATTTTTTTAAAAATAGGTCTCACAGAATCATTTTCCTCAACCATTTGGAGATGGACTGATCTAAGTTCAAATGTCTTTTAGGTAACACACTTCGTTTCTCCAAGCCTCTGTTTCCTCATCTGTAAAATGGGGATAATAATAATACCTGCCACATGGGTTACGGTGAGAGTTAAATGAGATAAGGCATGCAGAGGCTTCCATACTGCCAGGCACGTAGACTGAGCATGCTCAACAAATAGGAGCTATTAGTGTTATTTTCATTATATTTGCATCAATAGAGCTGACATCGTTTCTCCCTGTGACCTTGGAAAATCATTTAATATTTGGACCTCCATCCTCCACCCCCATAGAAATTATTTTGACTCTTTTTTTCTTACACTCATTTTTAAAATTAATTTTTGGGGGGGCCCATGTCACACAGCATGTGAGATCTCAGTTCCCCAACCAGGGATTGAACCCATGCCCCCTTCAGTGGAAGCATGGAGTCTTGACCACTGAACTGCCAGGGAAGTCCCAGGCTCATTTAAATGTTTTAAAATATATAACTTATTTTCATAATTCTGTACCATAAAATTCACCCCTTTTAAAGTGTACAATTTAATTGTAAATGAACTCTATTTCAATACAAATTTAAAAAATAATAACAAAATAAAATAAAACATCATAATATTAAAAAATAAGGTGTACAGTTCAGTGGGTGTTAGCATATTCACGCTTGGATGGCGTTCTACAACCATCACCACTATCTAATTCCAGAACATTTTCATCACTCCCAAAAGAAACTCCATACTCATTAGCAGACAATCCCCTTTTCCCCTTCTCCTCAGCTCCTGGCAATGACTAATCTACTTTGTGTCTCTTTGTATTTGCCTATTCTGGACGTTTCCTATAAATGGAATCATACAGAATGGGGTATTTTGCACCCAGAATCTTTCACTTAGCATTAATGTTTTGTAGAGTCATCCATGTTGTTGCAGGTGTCATTGCTTCATTCCTTTTTATGGCTGAATAATATTCCATTTTATGGGTATATCACATTTTGTTCATCCATTCATTAGCTGATGAACATTTGAGTTGTTTCCATTTTTTGGTTATTATGAGTAATGCTGCTATGAACATTTGTGTACACATGTTTTCAGTTCTCTTGGTTATGTACCTAGGAGCGGGATTGCTGGGGTCTTGTGGCAACCCTGTTTTCCATGGTGGCTGTAGTATTTTACATTCCCACTGGCAGTGTATGAGGGTTCCAATTTCTTCACATCCTCACCAATACATATTATTGTCTATGTTTTTGATCACAGCCATCCTCATGGGTGTGAAGTGATATCTCATGTGGTTTTGATTTGCATTTCCGTAATGACCAATGATGTTGAGCATCTTTTCATGTGCTTATTGGCTATCTGTATATCTTTTTTGGAGACATGTCTCTTCAAATCCTTTGCCATTTAAAAATTCTTTTTATTTTAGCTAACATTTACTGAGCACCTCCTGTGTGCTGACTTACTGGGATGGGAAGGGGCACACAGAGCCATGGACTCTGTTTGGGGCATGAAGGCTTGCCTTGCTCTGCCTCCCAGGGCTGTCACACTGGAGCATGTGTGTGATAGAAGGGACTCTGATCCAAGAGGGGAGGAGGCACAGACTGGACAAGAGCCTCGGGTTTCAGAGGCTGTGCCATGCACCCTCCCAGGGGCCTGCCTTGCCCAGAGGCTGCCCTGCCACACCTGACACCGGTGTTACTGATACGTGGCAGCCACCCAGGTCACCAACAGAGGAGGTACCCTCTGGGTAAGCACCCTCAGGGAATCCCAATTTAAACCCATGGCCACCCAGCCAGGGCCCCCACACAATCCCTGGTCATCTCCAGGCAGCTCTGCAGGGTGAGTGGTAGGGATAGTGAGGCTGCTGGAGCCTGAGCAATAGGAAGACAGAAGGAGCCTACTCTGCCCCACATGGCTGTGTGCTTTAGGCATGTCCCTTGATGTCTCTGAGCCTCAGTTTTCTCATCTGTGAAATGGGAGACTAACAACACAATCTCTTGAGGTGCTTCTGAAGCTGAAATGAAATGATGCATGCAAAGGGGTTTACACAGGTTGGGACAGAGGAAATGTTCACGCGATATAACTCATGTTACTTTTTTGTCATCTGAAAACTGAGAGGGACGAGATGATCTACAAATGCTCGACTCCCTCCTAGAAAAGAGAGGTGATAAGGAGCCAGTGGAATCCCCACATCATATGAAAGGATCAAAGAGGCGGGCCAGACTCTCCCAGTCACAGCTACCTCTATGGGAAGGAGCTGTCCTGATTTCAGGGGTACCCAAAAAAGAATTTCAGAGGCAGCAGCCCCAGGAGGGGCAGCCAGACCATCCTAGGAAGCTGTCTGGCCTCTGGGACTTTCTGATCTCCATCCCGGCTTCGCCTCACCCCTCCCAGCCCATGCCACGGCAGCCAGGCGCCTTCTCACTGGTCTGCCAAGCTCATGGCTGAAAGGAAGTACGTTTCCAGATAGGGTGAAAATAGATCCTTCTCCAAATATGCTCATTGTGGCTAAGAAAAATAAATCGAACCAAGAGGGAAAAGAGAGCAAAGAGCAGCCATCAGATGGGGCCAGGCCTGGGCGGTTCTGGAGGGGCAAGCTGCAGATGGGTGGGGGTTGGGCTTGTACAACAGAATGGTATGTGTGCATGTGTGTGAGTGTGTGCGTGTGTGTGTGTGCATGTGTGCGTGACTGACTTTAAGCATGACTGAGCATGTGTGATAGTAAACGTGGGTATGGGAGTGGGTATGTGTGAATGTGTGTAAATATGTGGATGCAGGTTGAGTGTCTGAGTGCATTTGTGTGTCAGGCGAAGTCTGTGAGCACGTGCAAGCACATACGTGAGTATGTTAGCATTGCGAGTCTACGTGCAAGTGTGAGCAAGTGCAAGTGAGTGCATATGACAGTGTACAAATGAGTGTGAGCGTGTAGGAGTGCAAGTGTGTGTGACTGCCTGTATGTGTTCATACCAGAGTGTATGTGTGATTGTGTAAGCATCTGAGTGTGTCTGAGAAAATGTGAGTACACGTGCATGAATGTTCACCTGTGTCGTGTGGTGTGAACATGTGAGCAAGTATATGTGAGTGTGTACAAGCAGGTGTGATAGGGTGTCTGTGTGTATGGGGTTTTTTATTTATTTTTTATACAGCAGGTTTTTATTAGTTATCCGTTTTATATATATTAGCATATACACATCAATCCCAATCTCCCAATTCATCCCACCCCCACCACCACCCCCGCCACTTTTCCCCCTTGGTGTCCATACGTTTGTTCTCTACATCTGTGTCTCTATTTCTGCCTTGCAGACCGGTTTGTGCATATGCACATGCTTGTGGTCGGTGCCCCAGGTCACTTACTAATGGTGGTGGTCCCGAGGGAAGGTCGAATTCTCTGGGCTTGGTCACTCAAAGCCCAGACACAGACAATTCAAGAACATATTGCAGAATAGACCCGGCTGCATTTGTCATGGGGACTCCCTGTTACCTGGGGGCCAATAAGACGTCCTAGAGTTGCTGCTCTGTGGACCTCTCAGAGGCACAGAATGTCAGAAACCAGGGAGACTGGAGCCCAGGGTCACACAGCTGGTGGGGGCAGAGCTGGGCTTGTGACTCAGGCCTTCGCCTCTCTGTCCAGTGGTCTTCTTGTGCCTCCACCAAGACACACCTTCTGCCTCTGTGGTCCATTCACCCAGCAAATGTTTACTGTGTACCTGTTGAGAGCTACACATCAAACTGGTCTCTAAGATACAGCCCAGGACCCTGCTGCAAGAAGCTTTCCTCCAGGGGTGGAAAGGTAGACTGTAAACCAATAGCCAAGTTGATAAGATAATTCCACATCCTGAAAAGTGCTTTGAAGTCAGAAAAGTAGGGTGATGCGATCCCGAGGCCTACTTCAACAGAGTGGTCAGGGAGGGCCTCTGCAGAGTGACATCGGAGCTGAGACCAGGGTAGGGGAGCCAGCTCCTCACAGCTGGGTCTCCAGACCTATTTTCTAAGTGACCTTCTAGGGGCAGGTGGAGCTGTCACAATTGCCACAGTCCAGGAAGCCTCGAACACTCCCCTAGTCCAATTCTTTTTTTTTTTTTTTGAGAGTAATATTTTTTAATCTTCCTCTTTGGAATTCTGCAGTGGAAACACAGGGCAGCCCCTTCTTTCTCCTAAACCCAGCAGAAACATTAATAATCTATCATATCCTTTTTTAAAAAATTGAGGTAATTGTAGATTCACATGCAGTTGTAAGAAATAATACAGAGAGATCCCTTGTACATTTTGCCCACTTTTACCCAGTAGTAACATTTTGTGAAACGATAGTATGACATCACAACCAGAATATTGACATTAGTTCAATCCACCAGTCTTGGTCATATTTCCCCAGTTTTACCCGTGTATGTGTGTATATTAAGTTCTATGCAATTTTGTTACCTGTGTAAATTCTTACATCTGCCACTACAGTCAAGATACTGAACAGTTCCAACACCACAAGGATTCTTCATGTTGCTCTTTTATAATCACGCCTACATCACCTCCTTCTTAACCCTTGGCAACCACTAATCTATCCTCTACTTCTAAAATTTTTTCATTTGAAAAATGGAGTCATATACACTATGGAACTTTTTAGGATTGGATTTTTTCACTCAGCATAATTCTCTGGAAATCCATCCAAGTTTTTGAATGTATCAGTAGTTTGTTTCTTTTATTTATTTCATGATATGGATGTACCACAGTTTAACCATTCACCTGTTAAAGAACACTTTGTACACAACATTGTGAATCAACTATACGCCAATAAAATTAAAATATTTTTTTTAAAAAAGGAACACTTTGTGCTCCCACTTTGTACTCACTAGCAATTAATGAAATAGCCTATTTCACTTGGTGTCCTGAGTGTTGTTTTATAATCACAATTATTAAGTTTCTTAACCCTTCAGTCATGGCAGCTATTATTATTTCCATTTCAAAGACAGGGAAAATTGAGGCTTATCGTAAATGATTTTCCCACAATCACATGCTGTTAAATGGCAAAGAAGAGCTTGGAACTCAAGACAATAGGGCTCTTTCTACTATACCAGGCTTTCTCAGACCTTGACTAAGGTTGCTGGGAAGAGGGTGTAGGCAGAACCAGAAGAGAGATGTCGGAGGCAGGAAGAGCACTGGAGCAGCCTGGGTCAATTCAGGTCCTCACAGATAACTTCAGTTCATAGGTTAGAAGATCAATGTCATGAAGCAGGGGCCAATATGGCTTATGCCCTTGAAATTGTTTCCCCTTTGGCACTTCAAGTCTGAAGTGGATGGAGCCCATGAGCAATCTGCCCACAGACCTGGGACCTGGAATGGGAAAAGGAGGACTCAGGCTTTGGGTGTCTATCAGAGGATAAATGGTCAAGAATCTCCTTGGAAATGTAAAGTTGAGTGTGTCTCTGATGAGGTCTGAGGAAGTTGAGTCCCACGACAAGTGAGCTCTCTATTCTGGGGCAGGGGGCAGTAAGGGAGAAATAGCATTTTAATTTTTTTCTAGTGTGGTGGGGAACTTTAGGTCGTTTACACACACACACAAACACACACACATACACACACACATCCCTTGGGCAGGCTCGGTGTCTGGGACATGGTTCGGGGAAAGCAAAGTGGAATCAAAAATGGCAGGTCACTCTTTTGCTGCTGCGGCGGCAGGCATGAGTACGCTCAGGCTTCAGAAACGGCTTGGCTTCAGTGTCCTCCGCTGCGGCAGAAAGAAGGTCTGGTTGGACCCCAATGAGACTAATGAAATTACCAATGCCAAATCCCGTCAGCAGATCCGGAAGCTGATCAAAGATGGGCTAATCATCTGGAAGCCTGTGACAGTCCTTTCCCAGGCTTGACGTTGGAAAAACACCCTGGCCTGCCGGAACGGCAGGCACATGAGCACAGGTAAGAGAAAGGGTACTGCCCATGTTCGAATGCCAGAGAAGGTAACCTGGTTGAGGAGGATGAGAATTCTGCACCAGCTGCTCAGAAAATACCGTGAATCTAAGAAGATTGACCGCCACGTGTATCACAGCCTGTACCTCAGCCAGTCTGGTCTGCCTTGCGCCCTAGACCGTGAACTCCTCTTGGCAGGACCTCGCTCAGTTTTTAATCACTGTCCATTTCCCTCCCCAGTCTAGCCCTTGCTTGGGCACGTAGGCTCAATTTACAGTTGATAAACAAGCGAGTCAGGGTATGAGTCAGACCCCAAATCCCGAGAGGCACAGAGTCTAACTCCCCCTAATCCAATTCTGATGGGAAGTGATGGAGAAAAACCTCCTCCCTGGGGACTAGAGGAATCCTCCCTCAGAGAAGGCCAGAGATGAGAAGCAAGTCGTTCCCAAGGCTGCTGGGGCCCGGGAATCACTGCTGGGGCCATGGAGGAGCCATCACCTCCACTCATGTCCTGAAGTGCTGGTCCAACCCTCATGAAAATAATAGTAACCACTGACGTTAACTAACAGTAACTACTGACGTTTGTTAAGCTCTTTGCATGTGCCAGGCGTATACCAGGGGCTTCAGGTGTATTATTTCATTTAACCTCCTCAACACACCTTAGGAAATGGGCAGTGATGTCACCCCAGTTTACAGATGAGGAAAGTGAGGCCCCACTGAAGTAACATGCACAAGGTCACACTACCAGGAAGGGGCAGAGCTGCCATTTGCACTCAGGCCTCTGTGACCCCAAAGACCAGAGGCCCTGAGCACACACCCTGGTGCCTCCTGCCTGCTTGCCCTTCGCATCTCACTGACCTGGACCTTCCTGGCCACCCTGCCCCCCAGGATCACACTGCCTGCCCTTGGAGCTCCTACCAATTCAGGCCTCACAACCTACCACAGAGTCCTAAATTATGTCACCGTTTGAAAAGGCCAAGATCAACGTCATTGTCCTAACAGCCCCTATATGTGCCAGAAACTTTGGAACCTTTACATACGTGATTGCCATCTTCACAAGAACACTTTAAGGTCAGGATTATGTATCTCATCTAACAGCTGAGGAGGTAAAGGGATAGAGGTGGGGCTAACCTGACCCCAGAGCCTAATAGCCCGCATGCCTTCACACGGGGTGCTGGTGAAGTGCTTAGCCTGCTTTACTCTGTTTAAGCCTCAAAGTCAGTGACTCTCTCCCACCACCAGCCTTACCTATGCAGGGTTCAAATTCATGCCTCGGCAATGCTACCAATGACAGAAAATCCCCAGCCTTTGTGGTCACTCTCAAGCACTTGAAACCCCTATGTTGAAAAGGTGAATGCCAAGGGTTCTCCATGTCTATACCTCAGGGCTCTGCGGCATAGAGCATCTTAGTGTAGGGAGCCTGAACAAATGACCTAGCCCCTTAGAACCTTGATTTCCCCATCTATAAAGTGGGGTTATATGATAATACCCACCTCACAGGTTTGGAGTCAGGTAAAACCAAGGTGATGTAATGGTCCCTGGCACACAGTAGGTGCACAGTAAAGATTTGTGGGTCCCTTGGTTAGCACTGGCCTTGAGACCCTTAGGGGGTGGTGCTGTTTGGAGTCTAGATGGTGGGGTAGAGATTTCAACTTCCTGGGTTTCTGGAGCCTTGCTTAGAGGGCCTCAGTCCTCAGCTCTCTCCCCCAGTCCCTGGTTTGGGCAGCAGCCCCTGGCTCTCCCTCTGGGAACTGTTGGGGTGATGCACAGGCCCAGCCGCTCCAGTTCCCAGATGAGCCGGGCAGAGGAGGCCACAGGTTTTCCAGACGGCTGTGTCCCAGAGCTGCAGCCAAGGGAAGGAAGTATGTGCTCAATGGGGAAGTTGCTGCCCAAAACACCCGGTTGAGAAACAAGGTGGGGAAAATCCACCAGGCTGCTGGGCTCTGGGGAGGGGATCTCCAGGGGTGGCACATGCACACCACTCTCTCCTCCTCTGTCCCTTTAGCCTGGAGGCAGTGGTGGCTTCCTGCTGGTGCTACTCTCTGGGCTGCCTTGCCTTTCCCCATAGCTTCTCTACTTTTCCATCACCTGTGTAATGGATTCCCTACATTCAGTTCCCTCTATTTGAAACACCTCAAGTGGCTTCTCTTTTCCTGTTGGACCCTGAAGTCCACAGAGGTAAGGCCACTTGTCCAGGATCAAAGGGCTTGCCTGTGGCACCCATCCTCTGCTTCCTCAGCCCCCTCTCCCTTTGGAGATCTGCCTTCCTCATCCTCACTCTGTGCCAGCTTCCTTCTGCTTTGTGGAGAGCTGTCTGGGAATGTAGTGAACTTAAGGAACTTCATCAGTTGATTCTTACTAAAGTATTACTGACTGATACTTGGGTATCCAGAAGAAGCTAGAACCTCATTGGGCCTGTCCAGGGGATCTGAGGCCACAGAAGAGAGGCAGGCACTGCTAGAAACATTGCCTAAGGCATTTCTCTTCCTGTCTCCTTCCACTTTTCCCCCAGTGCCCCCAACAGGCTAAACCAAGCCACAGAAGTATGAGGAATGCACCCTGAAGAGGTTGACCCCTCTGCTATAGTCGAGGATCAGAGCAGGGGAAGGGTGAGGGATGATTTGCGGTAAGTAGGCCCAGGATAGGCACATTCTCCTCTGTCTACTGTGGCAGGGGTCAGATTTGATGGTGCCTGAGGATACTTGGTCTCTGAAAGTCTATGGATCTGTGACTCATAGAGCAAGGGCTGGACTTCCCTGGGTTCTGGTCGCAATTCCTGTCGTGCGTGGCCTGCTGATCCCTACTCCCTCTGCCCTTAGTGTGGCCATCTGCTCAATGGAGAGGTCGGTCAAGCTGGTCCAGGTGGGCCCTGGAAGAAGACCCTGGGTATGTGGGCCGATTTCTCATCCACATCCAGGCCATGATTCTCCAGAAGCTCCTTTCAGGAATCTGCTGACCTCACCATACCCGCCCATCCTGCTGTCTCAGGCTGGGGGCATCCAGCCCTGTGTCCGCTTTTCCCTGTAGTCCAGTCTTCATGAGCCTGCCAGCCCATCAGTCATGGGTCTGGACCTCCCACCCCAGCTCCACCTTCGCTGGCTGAGGGCTCTTCCCCCTCAGAGCAGCAGGAGGCACCACCTGGCCCAGGCAGAGGTCCACTCGAGCCCTCCGCCCCACCTCCCTCCCTCTATCTGGGGTTTCTCCTTTTTTCCTTTCCAGAAATGGACAGGAAACTGGGCCCGTTTTAGAGAGATTATAAGAAAGATTTCTAAAAAGACTCTGAGAGAGGTGCCGAGCAGAGGGGACAGCAGGTCTCCTTCTGTGGGAGGCTGAGGTCAAGCCCTTCTAAGGTTTCCGCAGGCTCTTGGCTCTCAACCCAAGCAAATTAAAAGGCACCCACTTCCCACATAAAACACTTATAAGAGTTGTGCTCTTCCATGAGGTGTGCTCCAGTTGACAGGTTGTCCTAATATTACACTTAGCAGACATTTAATGTAACATGTATAGAGTTTCAAACTTCCTGTCACTGAGATGACACCCTGTGCTATGTGATCTCAATCTACTCCTCAGAACACTGTACCACCATGAACCCCATTTTACAGGGGAGAAGACAAGATGAGAGAGGTCTGGCACCTCGTCTAAGACCACGCAGCCAGGGAGCACTGGGTCACTGTCTGGGTCTGCCTCTCCCCATAGCCTGGACCTTTGTCACCCTGGATTCCTGACTCTGCCTTGGGGACTCTGGGGTGGGGACTTCAGGTCTGCGGGGCTCACACCTCATTAGAAGAGCTTAGAGCTGCTGAATGGCCTGGCCTGGTGGACCAGTGCCCTCCTCCTGGCCCAGTTAGGTGCTTGGCATCAGTGCCCCGGGACTCCTCCCAAGGGTGAGCTGCAGGGCACATGGTTTACCTGCCAGGAGCCCCGAGGTAGGAAAACAAACACCATAAATCATCAGGAAGCCTGTGTAAATATTTTATAGATGGGACAGTAAATAATGCAGCTCCCCGGACGTACCTGACCCAGTTCATCTGCCCCACATCCAGCACCCAGGCCAGTCTGTCTGGGCCACTCTCCTGCCTTGTATTTTTTAAACAAATGCTGAGGCCCAGTGCTGGGCCCTTTCATATGCACCATCTTCACTGCCTAGCCTTTGCTCATGCTGCTCCCTCTGCCTGGAACTCCTTTCTCCCTAAGCCTGGCTAATTCATCCTCCTTCTTCAGGAGTCACCTCCTCCAGGAAGCCTTCTTTGATTTCATGGGTGGAGTCAGGAGTTCTTCTGGCTCTCACAGTGCCTAGGCTTCCCCCATGTGGGCTCTGCTCATAGGATGTGGTCATTTCCTAGTGACTTATCTGCTTTCTCTGTCAGCTCCAAGAGAGCGATCATATCCCTGGAACTGAGGGCAAATCTTGGCATATAGTAGGTGCTCAACAAATAATGTTAAATCATGGCATAAGTTATCTTGTTTAACCTTTAAATAAGTCTGTGAAGCAGGTGTTATTGTGTTTCTTATTACAATTATCCTTATTTTACAGGCAAGAAAACTGAGGCTCAGTGGCAGTGCTGGGATTGACTTCCCACCTGTCTGATCCTGAGTTTAGTGCTTTCTCAATCACCCATCCAGGAACACGTCTCTTTCTCCTACAGACCTCAAGCTCCTTGAATCAGGGACCCGCTGTTTCTGCTGGGGGGTCCTTGACCCTTGCCATAGGCTCTGGCACCCAGTGGATGCTAATCCACGTGTGTGAATGCCTACCAAAGGCAAGGCAGCAGTCAGGATCTTGTTGCTGACATGGGAAGGAATGCACAGTGAGCACCTCGGGCACAGGAGACTAGGTGAGGGGACTTATGACCCCCAGGCCCCAGAGCATCTCTGAGAAGATATGTGTCTGGGGAGGGTCTTGGGTCCCAGACGGAGGCAGCTTTGAAAGATGCTTGGATGCAGTGGCCCAGATGCCTTGCATCCAAAGGCACTGCATTACTTTGGGGCCAAGTCCCTAACCAGGCCATCAGAGCCTCAGAGGAACCTGAGACACAAAGACAGATGATCCTGTCTACCCTCTCCCCATCCTGTGTCAGGCGCTGAGAACGAGGACAGAGAAATCAGGGCACAGGCAGTGTGAGGTGGGACAGGACAAGGACAGCTTTGCACAAGAAGCCCTGGCCTGACCCTGGCCTCGATCCTTGGCAGGAGGTGGGCTGCAGAAGAGATGGAGGGTAAATGGGTTTCAACTGATGTGTCACTTGCGGCTGATTGCCAATGGCTCCCTGCAGCTGTGTTGAGAAGGATTCTGAGTAGTATCCCTCCGGGCTCAGTTAGAAGTGCTGTGATCGATTAGCAATATTGGCCACCAGCACAGAGGGGGGCACAGTAGCCTACTTCAGAATTTGTCAGCCCCTCCTTTCACCTTTCCTCAACTCTCAGCACAGAGTAGGGACCCAATAAAAGTCTGTGGGTTCATTGTTGATTACTAACAAGGTCAGCGCAGTAGTCATTTGGAGTTAGTCGTTCATGGAGATGGAGCTATGAACCCAGGGCCTCTTTACTATTGTACCTGCAAGAACCAGAAAGGAAAAAGGGAGAAGAGAATGGGAAAGAACGACAGACAGCAAATGAGAAGTTAGATGCCCATGAGAACTTCTGGACAGTGTGGACTGAGATCCTGAACCCAGGCACAGCTCTGCCCTCACTAGTCAGCAGGAACCAGGAGTTTTCCAAGGCAAATTCCAGAGATAAATCTTGGCAAGGACCCAGAAGGTGGAGGCTTGTGCTGCAGGAGGCCGGACCCAAGCCTTCTATGCCCGGCAGACTCAGGCATCCCCACTGGGCCCGGGGCAGTGCAAGGGGCACATAGGGGTCCCAGGTGCAGCTCCTGTGTGAGCCCCTGTCCTCACATAGCTTCCCAGGCCGTGAGGGAAGAATACTGTGGGGGCCGGAGCAGGTGGGGCCGGGCAGGATGCTCCCTCTGGTCTGGGAGAACCTGGGCAGGACCGAGAAGGCTGACAGTGGGGCAGTCAGACTGTGTGCACCTACCCTTGTTCCCCCAGCCTCTCACTGCCCCTTGGATACCCACCCCGTGAGACCACACAGAAAGGTCTGCACAAGCCTTCACAGCTGGGGAACAAGCCTCTGAAAGGGGAGCTCTGTCCCTCCCCTGCTAGCTGCCAATACCTCCGCACCCATCGCTGGTCTGACTCCACCCAGGCCAGTTTCCAACTGTGCCCCCTACCCCCATCCCTGTTTCTGTGGCTTTAGGGGTAGACTGGCCTAGTGGCTATGAACTCTGGCCTGGAATTCAGAGCAGTCTGGGATGTAAGGCTCAGTTTGGCCACGTCCTGGCTGTGCGAGAATCGGCGTGTCATTTAGCATCCCTGGGTCTCAGTTTCCTCTCCTGTAAAATGGGGCTAATGATGGTCCCCACGTCGTAAGGGCTTTGTCGAAAGATTGTGAGTTAATAAACATTGTTATTAGTTCAGGCCCTGGTAGGTAGTGAGTACTTGATATGTAGGGGCTGGAATTATTGTTCTTATTATGATTCTAAGATTCTGAGACCAAGTTCATGTCCACCACATCCTCTGTAGAGTCCTGATTCCACCTGGACCCCCAGGGGACCTCTTCCAAGATTGGTAGGCATCAAGGTTGGTGGAGGGCCCTGGAGCTGGGGACTTGGAATGTTTTGAACCTGAAGGCCTGGCGCAGAGCAAAATGGGGTGGGCAGGGGTTTCCGGCAGCCCTGAGGCCCCTGGGCCTGCTGCGCTCTGGGCTATGAGCAGAGCCAGCCATCCCAGGCCACCTATAATTACCTTCTGGCAGAGCTCTGTGGCACTGGGCGGGGGCAGCAATTGTGAAGTTTTATTCTGATGCCCAGTCAGTGCCTTTGGGCTTCCCCACACCGGCTGACCACTGCCAGACACAGATAAAGATTGAGCTCTTTGGGGAGGAGGGCCTTCCAAGGAAGCTGACCTCTGAGTGCAGGATCCAAGAGTTCAGGACCCCACAGTCTCCACGGACCCACCTCTGCCCAGGCCCTGGGGGCAAAGGCTGCTCTGGGGACCCTTGGTAGCCAGGAGAGCTGATTGGAGAGTACTCCAGGGCCTCTTGGACACAGTATGAGGCCAGAATGAGGAGGCTCCGGAGGACCCACAGTGGACTCTCCATCCTCGTTCTCCTTCCCACTGTCCCCTTCCCCTCCTCCCCTCAGGTGTCCAGGCCTTGGTCTTAGGAGGGCAGATGCTGGCATTGGGGTGGCTGGGAATGAGGGTGCCTCAAGGGCAAACCCTGAGCCTGAGCCGTCTCTGGAGGTCATGCACCCTTGCTGGCTGGAGCCTGGCCTTCCTCTCACCGCCGTGTGCACTTGCACCTTCCTGCTCTCCCACACTGCTGCCCCCACTCCAGGCCTCTCACACACAAGAATTTATGCACAGACGCGTCCTTGTACACTCAACCATGTCAACAATTGCAGGGTGATAATGGAGGAAGTAATGGTGACTTCCCACCCCAAACTTCCCCATCTTAAAGCAGCAAGAGGTGGGGACTCAAGGGGTCAGCCTCCAAGTCAGGGAGAGGATCCTGTGTCTGAGTGCTATGGGCAGCTGCACAGGCAGGTCTGCCCCGAGCTGTTTCATCGTGCATTGCTGCTCCTAATTCTTCTGGGCACATCCCCGCCTACTGCATCTTTCTCCCCAGGGCAGGGCTGGAATGTCTCTGGATCCTAAGAGGAGCTTCCAGGGCAGGGCCTGCCAGAGCTGCAGGAGGGTACAGGACAGGGAGCCCCAGAGGCTCAGGCCAATCCCAGACAGCCTGACTTCCATGGGGAAGCAGCTCCTTGGCCCTTTGCCCGTGGAGGCCCAGGGCCCAGAGGGAGCCAACAAACGTGAAGTGAACAGATGTTGCTGAGCCCTGCTTGGGCATGGGGTGCCGCCCCGGGAAAGCCAGTCTTCACTAACAGCCTACAGTATGCCTGACCCTCACAGGGTGGCGGCCATGTGTGTGGTGGCATGGGGAGTGATCTGGAGGAGAGGACATGGCCCTCAAGGGGGTGTGACCCTGCAGCTAGCAAAGGAACAAAGACATACACAGTTTAAAGCTCAATCCTACAGGCACCAGGAAGGTCACGTGGTAGAATGATGACACCAGGGAGCCCAGAGACCCATAGGTAAAGGTTCCAGAACCAACAGTAAACGAAAGGAAGAGGGTTGGAGGTGACTCAGGAACCCCCTACACACAGCCACACCCTCACCCATGAGTCTGTTGGTCGGAGACCCAGCAGCCCATCCTTCAGGACTGCGCACTGTGAGCTCACAGAGCAAAGGTCAGAAGGGCAAAGATTAGAGAAATCTCCCTGGACCTACACCCATGTGTGCCCTTTCATGTCGGCAAACCTTGTGCTCAGGGAGCAGGTTGTAATCAGCCTCAGGCACTGCTGGTGGTGGGGGGTGGGGTGGGGTGGGGGTGGGGGTGTGGGGGTGTGGGGGTGTGGGGTGGGGTGGGGTGTGGGGGGTGTGGGTGGGGTGTGGGGGGTGGGGGGAGCTGGGCATGGGGGTGGGGGGTGGAGGTCTTTGCATCAGCTGTGTCTCCACCCCTGCACTGCAGGTGCCATCAGTAGCATGTGGCAGGGCACTCTGATCCCTGCCCTATTGGACGCACAGACCCGGGCAGCATGAATGATAAAGGCCACGCTGCACTTACCCACTCATTTAAAGGGGCTTGTTGCAGCCGAGCCTGCCTCCAGGCCCTTGCCCTTTCCTCTGCCTAGAATGCCTGTCTTCCCAGCCTTATCGCTTCCAGTTTCTGCCTGGAAAACCCCTTTCCCAAGGCTTCATTTCCCATTATCTTCAGCACAGGCCCAAATGCAGACCCAGGCCTTTGCATGGAATCCAAGGCCCCTGAGAATGTGAATCCCCCACTGATCCCTGGGGTACCCTGTGCACCTCATGCTCCAGCCCCACGGGCTCACCTCGCTCTTCCTAGGATTGGCCTTGGATGTAGTCTTTGCTCCGACTGTGAGTGATTTCTCTGCCTCCTCACCACCGCCTGAGAAGGAATTCCTCCTTGTCTTTCTGGCCCAGGCCAGGGGCACCCTGTGGTGGAGCTGTCCTTGCTTCCTCAGCTCTAGTACAGGGTCTAGCACACAGTTGGTGTTTGCTAAATGATTGCAGGAGGGAAAGAACAATGAATTATGTTCTATTCTTGGCTCTGTTGGAGTCTGTGCTGGTTACCTGGGCAAGTCACTTTGCCTCTTGGGACCTTAGTCTCCCATCTATTTGATGGGGAGTTAGATGAGATGTTTTGCATTAAGCTTCTAAGAGCCTTAGGTTTTATGCAGAGGGATTCTGGCCATGTAGGCTTCCCATCCCATCCTTAAATGCACCCTGATAATATCAAAATTAAATCATATAACAAAAATAGCAGTAATCTATTGGGAGTTCACTCTGATCTAGACACAGTGCTAGACCCTCCTCTGTCTACATTCCCTGAGCCTCTGAGGGGCTATAAACGACCCCATTCAGAGATAAGGGAGTTGAAGCCAGAGAGGGGAGGTGACTTGCCCAAGGTCACACAACTGAGTGCCTGAACTCGCAGCAAGAAGCCCACCCCCAATGGCCAGGGGACTCCTGGTCTCAGGCTTGGGCCTCCTGAGCTCGGCCACTGCCCTTCAACACAACCTATAAGGACAGGCCCTTTTCAGGAGGCTCAGGCTCAGGGGCTTGGGCTGCACTGTGGGCTGGGAACCCCACAGGCACGTGGAAGGGAAGAGGGGACACTGGAGGGCAGTCACCCAGGCATGCGGCTGCTCCAGCCCAGCATCCCTGCCAGGCAGAGGAAAACAGATGCCCGGCCTCCCAAATCATGCTGGACTCCATCCCCTCCTCTGGTGGAGACACTGGCCAAAGTCCACGCTGCCATCTGGGCTTGGCCTAAGCCAGGCAGAACATCTGTTCCGTTCCAGTTTCCTGAGGAATTGTCCTGACAATGCCCCTGTCAGAACCAACTGGAGGGCAGCAGAGCCGGTCCCCACCACAGCATCCTGCCTTTGTCTAAGGAAGGGGCAGGGGCTCTCTGCAGGACACATGGACAAGCCAGTCCTTGGGCTCCTGCCTCATTCTCCTCCAACAACCTGTGTGGCCTTGGGCGGGGATTTACCCAAGCCTCAGTTTCCTCCTCTGTGGGATGGGATCAGAATGCCTGCTCCAGGTGGAGGCAATTAGATGGCAATTGGGGGGCTCGCCATGGTGCCTGGGGAGGTTCCTAGCCAAGGGGTAAAGAGAAGAATGTATCTGGGTGGAACTGCGGAACCTGATGCCTGCAACCCTCAGAGTGGCTCACTCCTGTCCGTGCTCCCAGCATGTCCTCATGCGGACTTGGGGAGGAGGGAGAGATGGAATAGGGAAGGCAGTGGCCTCCTCCTTACCCTCACTGGGTCAATTAATCCTCGTGGCCACGGAGAGCTAGGGCTCTTATCATCCTTTGTTGTGTTTCAGAGAAGCTGAGCTACCTGCCCGAGGTCACACAACCAGTGAGGGCTGAGCTGGGAGGGGAACCCAGAGACGAAGTTTAACTACTAGGAACCTCTGCCTCTGAAGCCACCAGGTCCTCCTGCAAAAAGACTGGAGGCTGCGACCTCACACAGACCTGGGGGCCCACCTCTTCCTGACCTGCCGAGTGGCCTTGGGTGGTGACCTCACCCCTCTGAGCCTCAGTTTCCTCACCTGTAAACTGGAGCTGCCCCAAGCACTAAACAAGAGGCTGTTTTGAACTGCTCAGCCTGTCCTTGGCAGGGGCCAGTATCATTCTAGTGATAACTTAATACGTCCCATCCTGTCGCCTCTCTTGTATAGCTGGAGCTATCAAGGCCTGGAGGGGCAGAGGGGACTCCTGGGATTCTGAAGCAAGTCAGAGGCACCGCAGGATGAGGCTCCAGCTTCACAGTGCTTGCCAGGCACCTCTTCAGGCATGCCTATCGGGGGCCTGTTTCTAGCTGCATTCTGCTACAATCCCCACCCCTGACACAAACTCGCTTACTTGTGTGTGCTCAGGCCCACCCCAGCCCAGAGGTTTGTCCTTCTCCAGAAGCTTCACTTCATGCCTACCTCCCATCAGACGTGACCCAGGATGCCGGGCCCATCCTCAGCTGCTAGTGTTCCCTTTGAGCTGGGGCTCAGCTGAGAGACCAAGTCCCCCAAGCCCTGGAAGCCCTGGGCAAATCTGGAGGATCAGTTGATGGTACCAACTCCCAGGGGAGGCCCTGTAGGGCAGGTGGGCCAGAGCTGTAGGAGTCATCCTGAGAACCACCGCCCCCCCCCCACCCGGTTGTCCCCTTACTTCCTGCTGGTCACCCTGTCCTCTCTTCTTCAGACACCTGGGGGCTGAAGTAAAGCATTGCGCTGGGGCTTGGAAGCTGGGCAGGCCTGGGTGGGGAGGTGGAAGGACAATCCCCCAACCCCCCAGTGGTGGTGGTGTTCCCCAGGGAGAGAGGGCACACTCTGCCCTGATGTCTGAGCTCTGCCTAACCTGGTACAGGGGCTAGGGGAGGCTTCCTGGAAGAGGTGGTAACTAAGCTAGAAGCTATATGAAGACTGAGAAGGAGTTAGCTAGGCATGGTGCACCTTGCAAAGGGAAGAGCATGGGCAAAGGCCTGGAGGTGAGAAACTGCAGGAGGTTGTCTGGTAGGAACTGAAAGAAATTTCTCTCACAGGAGCTGGGGTGCTTGGCAGGGGCTGGGGAGGCAGGGCTGAACCAGGGTGGGCGTGACAGTCATGTCGAGACTTTGTCCTTTATCCCGAGAGACCCATGGTCACTTCGGGGCTGGGACTGAGCAGTCCTGGACTCTTCAAGAGGGGTGTGTGTCTCCTGTGAGAAAAAAGAATTGTTGGGGGTGCGGAGCTGGGGTCCTGAGCACAGAAGACTGCAGGCGGCCAGACAAGAGGCACTGGTGGCCCAGAGCGGTGGCAGTGGGGGCAAAAGAATGGAGAAGTCAGAATGGGGAGACTGAGGGACTTCCCTGGCCGTCCAGTGGTTAAGACTCTGTGCTTCCAGTGCAAGGAGGGTGGGTTCGATCCCTGGTCAGGGAACTAAGATCCCACATGCTGTGCAGTGCAGCCAAAAAAAAAAGAATGGGGATACTGAGGCACCAAGGGGACAAACACCTGTACACACTTCCATAGTGATCCGGGGCCTGGCTTGGGTGGCGACATTGTGGGGGGTGGAGGTTGAGCGGTGGGGAAAGGGCAGGAGGCTGCCCAGCGCAGGCCCACTTGCATCCACCTCGGGGGCTGGGAATCCTTTGTCCCTTCCCCGCCTCTCTCAGAGCAAAGCTTCTGCCTGAGGGAAGAAAAGTTCATTTCTCGTCCCCTGTGGCACGGCTATGCCATGCACCACACCCACCCCACAGAGGCTGCAGTTTGGCCACAGCCTGGCTTCTCAAGAGCCTGGTGGGCAGCGGAGGCTTCCTTGGAGTCTTCTCCTCTAGATTCCGGCGGCTTCATGTGGGTGCTGTGGAAGGAGGGGGCTTGAGGAACAGGAGGGAAGACTGGGCATCACTGCCACCAGCTTCCCGCCATCCCCACCCCCCAGCCCCTGACACGTGCACACCAGCCGGCACCTAGGTGCACACACAAGAACCCAAAGCCAGATTTCACAGAACACTCCCACCACAACCCCTATTGCCCAGCACTAAAACCCACTCACACTTCCCCAAGTTCCCTCCTCATCCTTTCTGTTTTCCCTCCAGAGAGCTGCTCCCGAGGCAAAAAGTGGCCCCCCACACAAGAAAGCTACCTTCCCACCCCAAAGGACAGACCAGCATGGTTGCTCTGCAACACAGTAGAGCTACAGCAGACATCAGCATGAACTTCCCAGGCTTCCAGGTTGTGAAACCTGAGGCCAAGTTGAAAGTCTAGTTCATCTTCTTTGCAAGGCTCCCAAATCTCCCTGTGATCCTAGGCCTGCGGCCTGAAGCTGAGGCCCCAGTTCCAGTGCCCACCTGGGGAAACCTGGTACAGCTGGATGCAGCTAGCTGGAGCCCTCACCCCACTGGCCTAGAGTGAGAGTGTAAAGGGTCCCACATGGGCCCCACCTGAGGACTTAGATTATATATCCCAGCCTTTGACCCAAATGCCACCCCCATCCAGAAATTCCAGCCTTGCCACTCTTCCCTCTATTGCCCTGGGATGACTGCCTGGTGCGCACAGGCCCTGAGGGGCTGGCCTGGGAACTGGCTGTGTTTCTGGCTCCAAGGGCTCACCATTCCTGCTGCCCAGGCCTGCCCAGCAGCCTGGCCACCGGCCTAGCTGCTGTGGCCAAGATGGCCACAGTCCGTTCCTGCAGAATCCTGTGGGCAGAGGCAAGGCCCAGGCATATGAAGGTGGTAGGGTGGGCAAGTAGCCTAAGGGTGAGACTCAGCTCCCTGGGGAGGCTCCTCACCTGGCAACCTCTGTCTCTGCCCACCACAGGCTGCTGGGCACTGAGGAGGAGTCGTATGTCTGCCAAGGGAGCTCGCAGCCTCCGGGAAATGGACATGAACAGCCCAGCTGACTGTTTCTAGTGCTGGGCATAGGGCTGGGCCCTCTGCAGCCAGCATTTCAATCCATCCTCGGAGCAGCCTCAAGGGCTGAGGATTTTACAGATGAGGAAACTGAGGCTCAGAGACAGCTGGCATTTGCTCAAGATCACACAGTGAGTTAGTGTGGAAGCTGCATGCTAGTTCTTCCTACTCTGGAGCGTCTGCACCATGTGGTTGGTGCCTCAGGAGAGGCCCTGGACAGAGGGTATGGGAGTGGATTAGAACTGAGGGGAGGGCTCATAGGAAGCAGAGGACCTCTTTAGTTAGAGACAGGAATCTGGAAGTCTCCCTAGAGAAGGACCTTTTGCATGGGGCCTTGTTAGATGGCTAAGAGCTTGATCGAATGGCATCTTCAAGAGCAAAGCACAGCATGAGCACACCCAGGATGGAGGTGTGCGCAAGTACCTTGCTCAGGCTCTGCTGGTCCAATTGGCCCAACCACTTCTCTCTCCAGGCACTGCTCACTGCCCCTGCTCACAGCCCTGCCAAGAGTTGTTAGCAAACCCTGGGTGAAGGCTGGGTCAGGAACCTAGGATCCCTCATCCTGGTCTTAGGGTAAAATGATTAAGGGGTCCTGAGCCCCAGACTGCTCTGTCACCCCCTCACAGTCACCTCCTCCAGAAAGCCTGCCCGGATTGTGCCTTCCAGTAGGACAATTTCTAAGATACAACAACAGTGTGGAGGGTAGGTCTGTCTGAGGAGATGAAATTACCCATGCAATTATGAGAAATCTCTACTTTTCTCTGTAAACTTGTCATTATTTTCCTTCTTTGCTCTGGTTTTCATCAGAACAGCCAATGTGTGTCATTACTTCATTGCTTTTCTAGGTTTCTGTGACTCTCCCTCCCCATCTCTCACCACCTGCCACCCCCCAGCCCCAGTCCTCCCACCCAGGGGTCAGGCTTTGGTGCCTTGGACGACACTCGCCCAGGCTCTAGGTTGCGCCATCCATGAAACGGGCGTGCTCAAGTCTCCCTGACTCTCCTGGACCGAGCCAGCAGCGAGGGGCAAGGAGAAGACACCGCCCAGCGCCCGGGCACAGGAGGCGGCGCCACTCCAGCCTCCAGGTGGCGGCCCGACCCGGGAATAGAGCCGGGTCATTTATAGCCGGGCCTGAGTCACGTGGTGAGGCGGACGCCTCCGCCCGCCGTTGGGAAAGGTCTCCCCGGGGCTAGGCTAGGCTGGGCCCGGAACGCGGGAGACGTGCCTGCGGGGGCGTATGCGCCGCAGCCGCTGCTGGGGGGCGAGGCCGCCCCTACCCGCCGTCCCCCGTTTCCCACCGGCCAAGCTGGGCACGGTGAGCTGCCCGCTGCGGAGGGAGACTGAGGCAGGTGAGCGAGCAAGGGAGCTGCTGAGGCCGGCGGCCCTCCCCGCCCTGTGGGTGACAGAGCCCCTCGGACTCCGCAGGTGTCAGAGCCTAGTGTAAGACCTGGCAGATCTTAGCAGAGGGCGTGCTGCTGCGTGCGGGTGATGGGGGAGTAGGGGTGATGCTGGAGAGCTGGGGGGTCACCTGGGTCTTTGTGCCAGGGGATAGCTGCTAGTCCGTGACTGCCCCTGACAACACCAATGCCCATCCACACCCTTTTGGTAGGCAGAGGAGTAGAGGAGCCCGAAGAGGGGACTCAGAAGAGCAGGGGCTGTGCGGTGGTCAGTGCAGGACTGGGGTGGTCCAGGGGCTGCCTGCTCTGTGAGAGCCCGGGGAAAGCCCTGTGCCCTGAACTCCCAGAAAGCACCTTCCCCTTGTCTACCGCAAGTATTTCTCCAGTTTCACCCAAACAAAGATGTTTTGAGGACAGAACTTGTGGACCATTAGCCGGCCTCACCAACTCTTTGGTAGTTAACACCATCATGGATTGAGCTCTGCCCCTAGTGCCCCAGAATCTTGATCTCTTCCATCCTCTCAACCACCCACCAGGCCAATATTACTGTTCTCTTCTCCATTCCACAGATGAGGAAGGTGAGGCACAGTTATGGCACAGGTCCAGGGTGGAGCCAGGATGTAAACTTGGCCTGTTCAGGCCCCTGACCTGGCACTTCCCTACCATTTGGTACTACCCGCAAGGCCACTTCCCTTACTTGTTGCTTACCCAGTGCCTGAGGCTGAAATCCCTGCCCATGGTCATCTTGGTGACCTGAGGCATGGCCGCAGGTTGGACCATGTTCCAAGTGCCCTTCTCACCTGCATGCACTACCCCCAACAGGACCCATCCAGGCTCTGCCATCCCCAGCAGTTGCCCAGGAGCACCATCCCTGCTGGCCTAGGCCTTCTGCTCCAGAAACATGAGCCCACTCTCCCTTGGTCTGGCCAGTGCTCTGGATGTGATGGGGATGGTGATGGCAGCCAAAGCTTCAGGGACAGGGATGGTGATACAGAGAAGCAGAAACAGAGAGGCAGCATAGGCAGAGAGGCCGGAACAAGGACCAACTCTTGGCAGGGATCAAGTGGGGGACCCCATCCTGCCCCCTCAGGTGGGTGGGCCCCAGAGATGGAGGGAGGTCCAGGCCTTTTCCAGTTTGCTTGACTGAGTCCTGGCCTTCCTGTGGAGGGGTTTGAGGGCCCCCAGGGTTAATGGCCTCTGGGTGGGGTGGAAGCTGCAGGGGTCAGGCTGGCGATCCTCTAGACTAACCCTCCAGGGAGGCTGCAGGGGGACAGCCCTGGGTGGATGCTCGGGGTAGGAGTCTGGAGACTGCTCAGTGCTAACTCTGATGGGCCTGTTTCCTTGGCTGCAAACCTGGATAGGGGAAAAGGGAAAGTACCACTTCTGGGTGGCTGCTATGGACCCAGCCCTGCATGGGGATTTATGCCCCATATCATGAGAGGCTAACAAGGGCTCTTCCGAGGCTGACAGCCTGTGACTTGGCAAAGTGACTTTACCTGTGCCCCTGGCCAGTGTGAGCTTAGCCCCACCAGGTGCCCACTCTGGCTGAAACTGCACACACATCATCTCACCCAACACTTAACCACCATGATGGTTTGTCATCAGCCCATTTCACAGGTGAGAACTCAGGATCAGAGAGGTGTGGTCACCCGCCCAGGGTCATACAGTTAGCATGTGACACAGCCAAGACTTGCTCCCAAGCCTCAGCAGGCCCTTCTAAGGTCAGTACCAGTCAGGTTGTGGAGGCACAGAAGCAAGCTCACCTGGACTGTGCCCTGGCCCACCCAGTGTGGCACCAAAGGGCAACTCCGACATGCAGAGTGGCTCCATCCGAGCTTGGCCTGGATCCCCTGGACCTCACACAAGCCTGTTCTCCCTGGGTCCCCTGGTCCCAGGACCTGTCTCTAGAGGGAAACCCACCTGCATCCTTTCTCTGCATTGGCCACAGTGTGGCCTGCACAGCCTCAGCCCCTTGCCCTTCTCTGGGGACATCTCGCCTCCCCTTGGAATCTCCATAGGAGAAAGATTGGCTGAAGCTAGTGTGTGCCCACAGCCCCTGAGTTCATGAGTCTGCATAATCCTGAGGGCCAGGAAAGTGCTTCCTGGTGTCTAATTTAAATCCTTCTTGTTCCTGCAACACCAGTCCTGCTCTAAAGAAGTGGTTCTCACTCTCACAAGGGGTGGTTTTGCCCCCTAGGGGGCATTTGACTATGTCTGGAGATATTTTTTTTTTAATTTATTTTACTGAAGGATAGTTGATTTACAATGTTGTGTTAATTTTGACTGTACAGCAAAGTGATTCAGTTATACATATATTTTTATATTATATATACATTCTTTTTTTTTTTTTTTTTTTGAGGTACGTGGGCCTCTCACTGTTGTGGCCTCTCCCGTTGTAGAGCACAGGCTCCAGACACACAGGCTTAGTGCCATGGCTCATGGGCCCAGCCGCTCTGCGGCACGTGGGATCCTCCCGGACTGGGGCATGAACCTGCGTCGCCCGCATCGGCAGGCGGACTCTCAACCACTGCACCACCAGGGAAGCCCTATACATTCTTTATCATATTCTTTTCCATTATGGTTTTTCACAGGATATTGAATATGGTTTCCTGTGCTATACAGTAGGACCTTGTTGTTTATCCAGCCTATATATAATAGTTTGTACCTGCTAATCCCAAACTCCCAATCCATTCCTCCCCCACCTCCCTCCCCCTCGGCAACCACAAATCTGTTCTCTATGTCTCTGTTTCTCTTTTGTAGATAGGTTCACTTGTGCCATATTTTAGATTCCACATATAAGTGATATCTTATGGTACTTGTCTTTCTCTTTCTGACTTACTTAATATGATCATCTCTATGTCCATCCATGTTGCTGAAAATGGCATTATTTCATTCTTTTTTATGGCTGAGTAATATTCCATTGTATATATGTACCACATCTTCTTTATGCATTCATCTGTCGTTGGACATTTAGGTTGTTTCCATGTCTTGGCTATTGTGAATAGTGCTGCTATGAACATAGGGGTGCTTGTATCTTTTTGAATTCTAGTTTTGTCTGGGCATATGCCCAGGAATGGGATTGCTGCCTCATATAGCAACTCTATTTTTAGTTTTTTTGAGGAACCTCCATACTGTTTTCCATAGTGGCTGCACCAATTTACATTTCCACCAACCGTGTAGGAGGGTTCCCTTTTTGGAGACATTTTTATCTGTCACGACTTTAGGGAGGGGAGTGCTACTGGCATCCAGTGGGTGGAGGCCAGGGATGCTGCTAAACATCCTCCAATGCACAGAACAGCCCCCACAACAAAGGATCATCTGAACCAAGGGTCAGTAGTGCTGAGACTGAGAACCCCTGGACTTTGGAGCCAGGTGGACCTTGGTTTGAATCCCACCTCTGCCATTTACTAGCTGTGAATCCTTGGGCAAGTGGCTTCATCTCTCCTTGAGACTCAGTTTGCTTATCACCAAAAGTGGCCCTAATAGTGGCCTTCACCTTAAAGTGCCTTGAGGACTGATCAGATTGCACACATCCAGTACCCAGCACAGGACCTGGCACTGGGGAAGCTCAATCAGTGATAGTGATTATTCTTCTTTTCCATTTTCCAAGGTGAACCTCGGGGTGTGGGAGCAAAGGTCTGGTGGCTGGTCCTGGAGCTCCCCAAGAGGCAGCCCTCCATTGCCCTCCCTCCAGTGATCCCTGGCACAGGCTGGGCCTATTGTTGATGTTGAGGGATAGGCTAGGTTGGCCACTGTGGACCTGGAGGGAGGAGCCAGGAGGGAAACTTGATCCCAGGTGAGCAAAAGTCACCTAAAGCTCACCTTGCTCCCCTTTCCTCCAGCCCAACCCCACGGGTGGGGGTAGTGTGATTTGTGAGGACACAAATCACACTAATGAATGGAGTCCCTTAGCTCAGGGAAGTGCCATGGATTCACAGCTGGGCATCACAGAGGAGTGGCATTTGAATGGACACAACAAAGAGAGGTAGAGATTTGGGGATGGGTGGGAAATGGCAGTCAGTCCCAGGGAAGAGTGTGTACAAAAGACTGGTTGTGAGGAGTAGGGCATAAGCCCTATTTCCCAAATGATAGTCCAGTGTGACCTGAAGGTTCAGTTTGGTGGATAGAGCCTCCCCCAGTGGGGTAGGGGACAGGCACCAGTGCTGGGAACCTAGACAATAACCAGTTTTCAAACTAGGTCCTCCTTCTGGAATGTAGAGTAGCAGCCACCCGTCCCCCACCCCAGCCTCCCATTTGTGGGAAGAATCATTGTAGTTTTTCTCTTTCCAGTCCAGACCACCCCCGCCACCGCCCCCCCCCCCCCCGCCCCGACACACACTTAAAACAGTTTCAGGATTCACATCTCTGCCAGGCTCTCCATCCCTGGAGGTCTCATTGGACACCCCTTCCTCCCACCCCCACAGCCCTGTAACCCACTTGGTGTGGCCCCTTCTTCCCACCCATCTTCCCGAACGTAGGGTCCTCCCACCTGAACAACATGGCAGCACCTCTGCCCCTGTCCAGCCCGTCTCTTTGCCTGCAGCCACTCTGTCCCATCCATTTCCCCCACAAGCCCACTCCACTGTAACAGCTGCAGCCACTTGCTCTTTGAGAAGACTAATGTCCTGGCCATGGCCTGTGTTAGCTGTGGGCCCCTTGATCAGGTCAGGCTTCCTCAGGGATTGCCTCCCATTTTCATCCCTTAGGTCTCAGCTGGGAAGAGCTGTGCGGACTGTCCTCTAGGTGGTCCCGCAGGAGGTAGGCCTGGAACTGGAATCCTCTTCTTTTCCTCTGAAAAGTGACGTTTCTTTGGAGTATGGAGTCATTGGTTTGGTTTTCTGATCTTTGGGGGCAAGGGAATGGATTCCCTGCGCCTTACTCTTTCCCCAGACTTGAGGCCCAGAGGATACCCAGTGAATAAAATGAATGAATGAGTTATGTCAGACAACCAAGTTCTAAGTCTGAAAAGGAAGATCAGGAGCCTCCCAGAGGCGATGGGGAACTCTGAAAAGCAGGGGCAGGAGGGAGGAATACTGGTGGATCGGGGTAGGGACTGCTCCCAGAATCACTTGACCAGCAGCGGTGGACCATCTAGAGCCTCCCGCCCTGGAGTCTTCCCACTCGTCTCCGGGGGCAGGGCCGGGACTAGCCGGCCTGGCGGCGGGCACCGAGCCCGGCCGCGTCCGCACTCCAGCCAACAGGAAGAGAAAGAGCGAGGGCCCGGCGAGGCGGGCCAGCTGGCGGGGCGGGAGTCCCGTGCGCCGGCGCTGGGAGCTGGGGAACCCCCTCCGGCGCCTCTCCGGCTTGCTGTGCGGGGCGTGGGGCGGGGAGATCGCCCCCCACCCCAACCCCCCGGCCTCAGCGTCCTCCGTAAAATGAGGCCCCTTCTGAGGGCTGGTAGTGCCCTAATGGCGGGCGGGGGCGAGGGGTGCCGGGGCCGGCGGAGAGACCCAGACACTGAGCGGCGGGCCAGGGAGAGCCTAGTCGCTAGACCCCCGGGGGCCGCGGGTGGAGGCGGGCCCTCGTGAGGGCGGGCCCAGGGCGGGGCCGCGGCCGGGGCCGGCACCTGGGTGAGGTCGCGCCGCGCCGCCCCGCCCCCTCGCACTTCCGTGTGCCGCTGCGCGGGAGCTAGAGGCTGCGGACCCGGGATCACTTGAGCGACCCCCGGCGTTCGCCCGCCGCGCCGAGGCCCGGGTGGTACCTCACCGGCCACCGGGCCCGTCCGGGTCGGGTGCGCACCGAACCCCCATCCGCGCGCGCGCCCGGGAGCCGCGCCGAGAGCCAGACTCTAGCCACCGCGACCCCTGGCGCCTGGCCCGAGCCCGGAGGTGAGTGAGGGCCGGGCCCGGACGTGGGATCGGGCTGCCCCGAGGGCGAACCGTCCCTCCCTTTCCCTCCCCGCTCCGGTTCCTGTTTCCGAAACTGAGCCGCGGCCGGCGAAAGTCCCGCCGCGCTCCGAGACCCGCCGGTGTCTCCGTGCCCCCGTCCGTCTGTCTGGCCCTCTCTCCAGCGGTAAGGGCTGAGGGGCTCTTGTCCGTCTGCTCCCGGCCCCTCTCTACCCGCGCCTCCGAGGGTCCACCATCCCTTCCGAATTACTGGGGCCCTCTGTCCGACCATCCGTCCCCACACCCTCAGTGTTCCCCCGTCCGCCTCTTCCTAGTACCCATCCGGCTGCCCTTGCGCCCCATCACCCCACCTTCAGTCCACCTCCCGCCACACCCTAGATCCTGTCCTCGGCGAGGGGCGCCCCCGGCCACGCTCGCCGCCCCCTGCCTGTCCGCCGCCTCAACTTTTCTACCGCGGGGCTGAGGCCAGGCCGCCCGCTGGGCCTCGCCTCCCGCCGCTGGGACCCTGCCCGGCCCAGCCGGCGCGGCGCCTCCTCCTCTCTTGTTCTCTTCTTTCAGTCTCTGTGTGTTTCTCCCCGTCTGTCTCCGGGCTGGGCGTGGCTCCATGCTACACTATCCCCTGCCCTTCCCCTCCCACCCCTACGCCCCCCCAGCCCCCTTTTCCAGTGGCCCCTTCCTAGTCCAGATGCCACCCCTTTGGGGGCCCAGCCGGGAGAGGGGAGGAGGCGGAGGAGGGAAAGGGTGAAGAGGCAGGAGGTGGGCACCGTCAGAACTGCCGCACTTCCCCAACTCCTCCATTCGTCCTTGTTGGGGAGGGGAGAGCCCCACTGAGAACCCCACCAGAACCGGGTCAGAAGGATTTGGTGTGAGTGAGGCGACGTTCCTTTCTCCTCTGGCCCGTACCCTATGTGCGTGGACCCTGTCTTCTGCTGAGTTGTCCGTATCTGTCATGTAGGTATGTTGTGTATCTGTGTCTCCTTGTGTGTTCTTTGTCACCGGGTCTGGGACTTGACCCTCTGTGTCCTTTTAAACATGTGTGACTTGCCTGTGTGTATGTGTCTATACACGTCTTTGAGTGCCCTGAGGCTCTGTGTGCTCTCCGCAGCTGTGTGTGTACTATGTTCTTTGTCACCAGACTCCCCTCTGTGTGTTGGGATGTGTGTCCCCATGTGCCTGGAGGGTCTTGTGTTGTACACTGGGTATGTTTTGGTGGTCATGAGTACATACAGCCCACAGTGTTAGTGTCAGCCCACCAGGCTCATGTGTGAGTGTGTCTGTATAAGTGTGTGTATGTGTATGCACTTACATGTTCTTATTCTCTGCCACTGAGCCGCTTTGACCAGGCTGTGACCAGACTGACCTAGTCGCTGAGGGAGTGGACTGGTCCCTTGGGTTTCCTCGTTCCTGCCGTGGACTGAGCTGGGTGTGGTGTGCAGGCCGATAGAAGGCAGTTGTGCGGGTATGTGTGTGTGTGATGTGGAGGTGTTTGCACAGCTGTACCTGGCTATAGGGTGGTATGAGGGAATCTGGCGTGTGACAGGAGTTTGGCTGGGGCCGAGGCTGAGCGCATGACTGGTGGGAGACTCACAGTCTGACTGTATGAAACTGTGAGGATGTGTGCTTGGGGAGTCATTGTGATTGTGGGGAACCGAGAGTGCTTGGGCGTGGGTGTCAGTAGCAGGAGGGGATGCCACAAGGTGTGTGTTGCCTGTGCCCTGGGGTGGCAGTGCTGGGAGGGAAGGTGAGAGCCCTGGTGTGTGTGTGTGTGTGTGTGTATGTGTGTGTGTGTGTGTGTGTGTGTGTGTGTGTGTATGCATGTGGCAGGCTGTGAGAGTGTGGATGTGCACATGATACACTCAGGCCCAGCCCTGGCTCCTGGGGAGACGGGGAAAGCCTCCATCTCTCACCTTCCTCCACTCTCCCAAGTTCACAGACGCCTGAGGTCACAGTGTTGTGACTAAGACCGAGAGCTCTGGACCCAGGAAAGATTTGGGCTCAAATACACACTGTGCCTTTTAAGAGCAAGAGCTGGGAACTAGGCCTCTCTAGGGCAGTTTCCTTATTTGCAAGGTGGAGAAATTTGTGAGGACCAGAAGTCCTGTGTCAGAGGTCCTTTAGCACAGCCTTGGTCCATAGTGAAAGCTCAGCACATGCTAAGTCTTGTTTGGTGACCACTCACCTCCCCGCAAACTGTATGGTCCCCATTCTCCTGGGAGCTGGAGCTAATAAAAGCCCAGATAGTCCCAACCCAATTTCCTGCCTGTGATGTATCTTTTGCCCCCTCCCATCCGCTTGACCAGACTGCTTGTGGAGGGAAGATGGCTGACAGAGACCCCACCTGCATCCAGCCCTGTTGAGCCCACATGATACCCCCTACCAGTCTCAGCAGCAGTGATGGGGAGAGAGTGGTGGGGGTGATTCGAAGCTGTGACCGCAGGCCACTGACACCATTTAGCTGGCACAGCTAATTGGAGTTTAAAATTAGAAATAACTTAAAGCACAGACAAAAAGATAAAGCTCGAGGATGCCTCAGCCCCGAGGGAGTGGTGATGGGGGTCTTCAGCTGGAGGAGCGGCTCACATCTGGGGAGGAGAAACTTTTGTGGAGGCCTGGCCTGCAGAAAAAGTGCTCAGGCCTTTCAGCCAGGAGACCCAGGGCACCTTGTTGCCTTTGCTGTTCCTTCCTTCTAGGATCTCTCTGGGCCTCCATTTTTTCAGCTGTATAATGGGCACAACAGTAATGTGAGAATCACCTGAACTGGAAGGTGCAAAACAAAGAATAAAAAGTGTCACTATTCATTTGGCACTCCCAGTGTGAGTTCAGCACAGCAGCTGGCACACCACATCATTGGAGCCTCAGTACCATCTGGGGAGATGTAGTCTCCCCACTTTAAAGATGAGACAAACTGAGGCTCAGAGGAATTGCCCCAGGCCACAAAGCGGTGGTAGCTGATTGCACCCTAGGTCTCCAAGCCCACAGGGCAGGCTCTTGAAGACAGGAGGATTAGGAACGGCTTTCTTGTTGTATCTGTAGTCTGGGAATGCTCCAAGGGCTGAGACATAGTGTTCTGACTCCAAGCATGGAGTGGACACATAGCCAGTGCCCTGGAAAAGTCAAGCCCAATACCTCATTTCATAGAAGAGGAAGCCACGTACACAGAGGCCAAGGTCTCAGAACCAGACGAGGCTGAGCTGGGCCTCTGTCAGCCATGCTGGGGCTGACTGATGGGAAGAGCCTGTTTGGTGGTGCCTCCCAGCTCATCTGTTTTCTCTTGTTCCTGCAGGTCTGCCAGGAACTGGCCCAGGTGAGGGCGGTGGGCCTACTTCTGGTGGTGGTTGTGTGGCAGTGGTGGCAGCAGGAGCCAGGACTACGGACAAAGGGGAGCCAGGAGCCCCAGGTAAGATGGGGTCCTCTTAGGCAGATGGACAGTGTACAGGGATGACCACCCTCTTTGGGCTCCTCCCCTTCTGCCCTGGGACTGGAGTGGGGGAACACACAACATGCCTTTGGTCTGGGTATGGGGCTGGGCACCCAGAGCAGGTAGCAATTGGCCCTGCCCCTGAGAGCTCCCTGCCTAGAACTGGCTTTGGGCCCAGGGAGGGCTTTGGCCTTGGAGCTCAGAGGCCTGGGGCCCACCAGTGGTTTGGTGCCAAGAGGAGGTGGTGTCTGAGCCAGGGTGAGAGTAGATGTATCAGCTTTTCCTTGGCCCCTTTCTCTGCCTCAGGCTGTCCTCGTCATCACGAAGGGAAACTGAGGTTTGCCCTGGGCCCTGTAGGGGTTGGACACTGAGCTGGAATGGAACGAGGTCTCCCAGCTCCTGGCACAGCTCTCTTCCACACCCCAGTTCCCCCATTTCCACAACCTCTCTGGGGCCAGAGGAGAGGCTCTAAATCCCCATCACCAACCCCCAGATTCAGGGTGAGCTGGGAGTCTCTAAGGAATACTGGGAAAGGCTGCTCTCTCTCAGTCCCCTTATAAAGCTAAAACTTCCCTCCTTTGGGGCCAGACTTGCCTCCTTCAGCCCACATTACAGGGGTAAGTGTGAGTTACCCACTGAGTGTCTGAAGTCCAGTGAACAGGATTCTGGGGGGCACTGGAGGGTGCTCAGGGTGGCCAAGGTGTTCTTCCCCCAGGAGTCCTCCCAGATGAACCCCTCACTCCCACCCCTACTGGCTGCCAGGCACCTACAGGTCTCAGGGGTGAATAGATGGTGGGGGCCGGGCTCCCACTTGAGGGGAGGGCAAGAGGTCAGGGCCCTCACTTCCTGGAGGGGCTGAACAAGGGCAGGGTCTACGCTGGGTCTTCTGTTTATTCAGCCTCCCTGCAAACCTGGTGGGAGGAGGTGATGTGTCCTTGGCTGGCTGGGGGACTCTGCTGTGTGAGATCAGGGGGCCATCCCCGCCCACCACTGAGCCTCATTCCCTACGTTCAATTAATTAGCCTTAAAGCCAGCCCACTTTCTACTCTCAAACTTCACCTACCTCACTGCCATAGACATACAAACACACACAGGGGGACAAGCTGAGCCACATTCGGTACCCATACCCGCAGACGCATGAGTGCCTGCACACGTAGCACACATGCGCACACACGTACACACGTGTTCACATGCACTCACCCGCAGGCACGCTCAAACACGCACACAGAGGCTCACCCAGTCATCCGTGCGCTCAGACACCTGCCCACACATACCACACTGTGCCCATTCTGGGTCAGGAAGGGGGCGCGGTCCTTGGTCAGGGTCACAGCTCAGCTTGCATCTGGCACTGAGGGTGAGGTTTGAGGTGTGGCTGTGTGACCACAGGCACTCCAGGAGACAGGGCCACAGTGGGAGTTGAGCTCTTCCCAGGCATTCACCAGCTATCCTGCCTGCCTGGGCTAGGCCCCCAGGCTGACCAGGGCTTGGCACTGGGGGGAGGGGGGATAAATGTAGGGGAGGGGCCATGTCAGCTGTGCTGGCACTGTTTGTGGCTGCTGCCACAGAGGAGGAAGTGGGCTGCCTGTGGTCACGGGGCCAAGGTGCCCACAGGCGGGTGGGAGATCCTGTCAGCTCCTCAGTTCCCTGCAGTGTCCATGTCTGGTACACGTGGAGTTGCTGGGCCCTGGCGACTGGGAGGCAGGCAGGGGACTTCTCCTGGGGCGGTCTGTGCACTTTCTAAGGCCTGGGCCCAAGGAGAGACCGTCCGAGGTGTTTCCGGAGGCTCACTTCCTCTGGGCTGCCCAGGAAGTGGTTTTAGAGTGGGACTGACCAGCTCTCTATCTGTGGCTTGCTGCACCCCAGTCTTGCCTCCAAGAGGAGCAGTGTCTGGCCAGTGGAATAGGTCAACCGGCCAGGCTTTCCATGGCCAGGGCTGGCCAGGCCTGGACAGAAACTCAAGGAGTGGGCTGGGGGTGCAGAGGCCATGGAGTCCCCTGCAGCCTCCATGACCCCAGCTCCTCTTTTCCTCCAAGCTGTAAGCTGAGGCTCAGAGCATTAGCTCAGGCAGGGATGGCCCCTTGTGTGTGAGTGACATCAGCTGGGCTGCATCTCTGGGATTAGGCAGCTCTAAGCAGCTGTATGAACAGACCTGGGCAAGTGGCTTTGACACCCTGTGCCTCAGTGTCCCCCTCTGACACCTGAGACCATGACAGCATCCACCTTTACCAGGTTGTGCTGGAAACAACAGATGATGTATGCAAAGTAGCCAGGACCGTGCCTGGCACGCTGTTCCTGTGTAAGAAGTAGAAACTAGCTGTATAAAGCACTCAGCACCCGGTTCATGGTAACTGTTCGAAGAACAGCAGGTGGTACTAATGATGGGATTATTATCATCTGATGGCCTGGGCATGGGCCCAGTGTCACGGGGCCAAGTGGCTGCGGCTGAGAAGCCGGGTCTCGATTCTGCCTCCAGCGGCAATGCTGCAGGGTGGGGACAGTTCTGTTGTTTTCAATAGGTTCTGCGTCCTCAGAGGAGAACTCCAGGGTGGAACAGCTGTGCCCACTCAGCTCTTCTCCCCCTCACTCCCTTTCAAAGGGAGAAAAATAGATCTTCTGACAAACAGATGCAGGGAAGGGAAAGGCAGGCCGCAGTTGCCTGCTGCCCCCTCTGGCCTCCCTAAAGCCTCTCCCCTGCCCTGGCCCCTTGTGGGACATGAGGCTTGGAAAAGCTGAGGCTGGCGGTGAGGGGGTAGCTGGTGAGCCCTCCTGCCAGCCTGCCTGCCCTTCGGACCCTTGGAGTTGGCCTTTGGACTGGGGAAGGGGGCGGACGTGTGGGGCTGATGGAGGCTGGAGGAGTGGGGAGAGCTGGAAATCCCCTTACACACATCCATACATACATCCTTGCCATGCAGCAGCTGGTGGCAGGGACCTGCCTGTCCCAGGGACAGACAGAAGGTCAGCCCAGTGAGGGTTGGGCTGAGCTTTGGCTTTTGCTATCCAGGGCCAAGGGGCTGGGGTTCTTGGGTGTTGAATGGTAATGCTGGCGGTGTGGTAGGCAGGGGCCAGGAGCCTGGAGGGCTGGAGATAGGCAGGGGCCTCGGCTAGGAGTGTGAGCGAGGGCATCGAAGGTTTAGGAGCAAGACCTCTGCAGGCGTCAGACAGATCTGGCTTCAAATCCTTGCTTGATATTTACTGGCTGTGTACTCAAGCCAGGGACTGGACTACTTTGAGCCTCAGTCACCTCACCTGTGAAATGGGCAGATCAGGGAGTGTCCATCTGAGACCTGAATGATGAGAAAGAGCCAGTGTGCGTTTTGGGAGGAGCAGGAAGATGGAACAGCGAGCTCAGAGGCTCCTGAGCAGAAAGGAACGTGGCTGTTTAGGGAACCAGAAGTGGTCGCTGGGGTTGGGGCCCAGAAGCAGGGCGGGGTATGGCCAGGAGGCCGGGGAGAGGGGTCTGGGCTCATCAGAAGGGAAATGGGAAACACTGGGGACTTGAGCAGGGGGTGACAAGACTTGCTTTACTGTCTTAAAAGACCTGCCTAGTCACTGGGGCAGAGGGACCATGGGGGCCAGAGGAGAGGATGGAGGGTAGTGATCAGGCTGGTGCAGGCCTGCAGAAGGCGATGGTGTCTGGATGGGGTGGTGATGGAGAAAAGAGAGGACTTTGGGATGGACAGGAGGCAGAAGTGATAGCCTTGCTGTGCTGGGAAGAAGGGGAAGGTGGAAACGACCGCCAGGTGTCTGGCCTGAGTGCTGGCGCTGCTAGGAGACCAGGGGCACTTGCGTGGAGAACAACAGTCAGCCTCATTTGGATGTGTTTGAGCACCTCCAGAGCTTGGCGAGGTTGGGGATCCTGGAGTTCAGGAGGGTCTGGGCTGAAAGTGAAACCTAAGAGTCGAGAGGTAGCACGTAAAGCCCGGACTAGGGAGGAGAGGGTTCAGCAGGCCTTTGGTGGGGAAGTTTGAGAGGCCCTGGGTACAGGGCTGGGGTGGCTGTCCCTTGAAGGTCCCTGCCAGGGTGCCCAGGTGGGCAGGATTGTGGTGGCTGAGCTGCTGTTTTCACAACAGCCCCAGAAGCTTTGGATTATGTCTGTGGCTGTGTTGGGTAAACAGGCACAGTGGAGTAGCCAGTCGCCAAGGCCTGAGGCTGGAGCAGGTGTCCGCTTGCTGTGGGCTGGGGCTGGGAGGAGGTAGGAGGAGAACTGTAGGGTCGTTCCTCAGAGCTGGAGGAAGCTGAGAGGTCTCCATTGTCAACGTAGGGAGACTGAGGTCCTGAGAGAGACAGTAGCTGGCCAGGTGTCTGCCAGTGGACTCAGCTGTCTTTGCCCAGCTTGTTCTCTTTCCAGAGCAGCAGACCAGAGCAGGACACCACAGGGCTGGGTGGCTGGATCAGTGGCTTACCCACTGATTCAAGGAAGTTTGGATGCCCCTGTGGCTATCAGACAGCTGGAAATGGGCGGTGGGGCAGGTGGGGGGAGGGCCCAGCGTGAGGATGACAGTGCTGATAAGGATGACGGTACAGCTCCTACACTCAGCACCACCTCCTGGGCAGGGCAAGATCATCCCTTTCACAGATGACGCCAGAGGGCCTTAGCCAAGCTCGCAGGGCACCCAGGGTAGACCCCATTGAACTAGACCTGTCCAGCCCACAACCAGCCCCTGCTCTCCAGTTCCTGTGTTCATTGCCCGCCGTGAGATGGCACACCATGGTCCTGCCTCTCTCCAGCTTTCTCCTGATCCCTAAAGTGGGGAGGCATCATCTAGGCCCTACTCACCTTGTGGGCATGGATGGCAAAAGCCTTAGATGGCCGTCTCACCATCTCTCAAACACAAAGGCTGTTGTCAACAATCAGGAAAATCACAGGGACTCTAGAAGGAGGTGCACAGAGAGGGGCTGAGGAGTAGACTGCGGGCCCATCTCTGTGGGGGCTGGTGGAGGAGCCGTGCCCTCTGTCAAGCAGTGCCCTGTCCCGCGGGAGGCCAGACGGGCAGTTCTGGGGCTAGGACCGGAGAGTCCCTCTCCGCCACCGTGGGGTCTGCCCCGTTGGCTTTGTGGCTTTGGGTGAATTACCCGCCCTCTCTTTGTCAGGTTCTGCCCAGTGAGTCCGGAGCTCCATGGAGGTGCTGTGTGGGGTGCCCGCATGGCTACTCTACCTGCACAGGTGCACCCGCCCCTCCTCCTGTGCACCAGGCCTGTGACTGCACCTGTGGCCCCCAGCCTCGTCCCCAACCTCCACTGACTTCCCCTCAGGCAGTGGGAGGCCACCCAGCGATGAGCCTGACTGGCCCACTCCTTCCCTTGTACACTTTGGACTTTGCCCCAGGCCAGGAGGAACTTTCTCCACCTCCCTCAGTGGGGAGGCCCAGCCTGCCTGATGTCCTGCTGCCCTTCCCTCCCCTGTCCCCAATTGTTGTGCCCCACGGGCTGCAGGAGAAAAAGCTACATTTGGACTTTCCGGTGGCAGACCGTAGTCAGGCACGTGTGGGTTCTTCCAGGCTTGTGAGTTGATCTCTGCCAGCCTGGAGTGTCTGTGTGCCTGTGTGCTCGCAGCTCCCTGTGTGCACACAGATCTCTCTGTGCTGGTGAATGCGTGAGGGTATGAATGTCCTGTGTGATCTGCGTGGGCTTGGATGTCTGTCAGCATGTGAGAGCCGGGGAGCAGGGTTGTCTTTCTCGGTGTGTGCGTTACTGAGTTGTCATAGGATTGTGGATGTGCCTATGGTTACAACTATGTGTGTATGTCCAACTGCAGTCAGGGCTCCCCACGTGTAACTGTGTTTGGTTTGGTGGGTGTGCCCGTGTGGGCACACAGGTGTGGTTATTCTGAGAAAGGCCCTGACATACCCCCTACCCTGGCTCCTCACAGAGCCCCCTTGTCTTCAGTCTTGCCATGAAGGGACTTTTGTTCCCCCCTCAGGGGTACCTGGAGCCCTCCCTCTGGCTGAGCCCAGGGCTTCCCCAGTCCTAGGGCCAGCTGAGTGGCTCAGACCTGTGCCTGCTGTGGACTGTGCCCCACACAGGTCCTACACCCGACACGGGCAGGGGTGAGTGTGAGCCAGTGACAGCCAGGGTCCCAAGACCTGTCCCCGTTACCCTTCCAGACCCTCTGGCCAGATGGGCTCATGGCACCGTGAGCATCTCTCAGATTGAAGCCCTTCCTAAGGCAAACCACCCTGCCCCCGCCCCGGCTGACAGGCCCCTCCGGCCCCCATTCTACCCCAGGCCTTCTCACTGCCTGAGCAGCAGTCATCTTCTCTGTAATTACACACTTATGTGGCTGTCCCCTGTGGGGCTATGAGTTCCATGGGCCTGGTGTGTCTTGTCACTGTGATGCCCGCTGGCTGGGGGTCACCTGGGACCAGGCTAGGCCTTCGAGACCTACAGTCCCCACACTGTCATGTGCAGAATCTTGTTGCCACAGGCATGGGTTTTCCTGAGGGAAAAGCCAGGTGTTTCACTGGTTCTGAGGGAAGGACAGTTGCAAAAGGTTCAGTTGTGCTGCCCAGGCCTCACCTCTGATTCCCATCAGTGGGCCGGGTCATCCGGCAGTGGAGGTTTTGAATGTCCCCAGGACGGTCAGATGTGTGGCCGAGCTACAGGCAGACACCCAGGTCCTCTGCTGAGTGTGATCCCAGACACATGCACAGGGGACCTGCTGGGGCACGTGAGATAGAGGAGCAGCTGGCTTCCTGGCAAGTGGGGAAGGAAGGGCTGGACTTCAGAGCAATCTGTAAGGATATGGAGGAATTCAGGGAGACATTCTGGCTGAGGGAGCAGCCTGTGCAAAAGCTGGAAAGTGAGGCATGTGTTCACAGAGTAGCCAGGGGTGAGATTTGAGGTGACGGGGAGGCCAGGGCCAGGCTGAGGTTGGGGCCTTCTCCAAGGGCAGTGGGAGTCCAGGAGGTTCTGAGCTGTGAGAAGAATGGATTGGGGAGAGACCGGGAGTGGTGACAGGTAGTAGGGGAGGTCACTGGGCAAGGGGAGGAGAGTCCACGGCAGTGGGTGGTCTGTGTGGGGCGAGGGAGGGGCTGAGAAGGAGTCTGGCTGGGGGATAAGGTGCTAGTCCTGGGGGAGAGCAGGGGTGGGGAACATCCCCTGCTGTGGGACTTGGCCATGACCTGAGACCATGGCTGGTCCCTCTCCCAGTACATGGGGGCTGGGGCACAGGCCCTGGGGGAAGGGCCTTGGAGGGGTCTTGCTAGCCCTTCCCCTCCCCCACCTCCTGTTCTTCTTGCTGAGCCCATTTCCTGGGTTGTGAAACCCCTGTGGCCTCCTAAACTTGCTTCTGTCTGGAAAGGCCATCTGGGGAAGCCAGTCTCCCAGCTGAGCTGCTACGCGCCTGCCTGCCCTGCCCGGCAGCTTCTGCCACGCCCAGCCCGCTTGCCCTGTTGCAACCCTGCCAGGGCCAGCCCTGCTCCCTCCTGCAATCACACTGCCTCTCACTCTCCTTCCCTCCCACTGCCTGGGCTTCCTGTGTCCTCCTTCTTCCGTTCATCCCTCAAGACTGATGTGGGCCGGACCTTGAGCTCCCCCCAGGCAGGGTCTGTGTCCCTAGAGGGCCTAGGCCGACACTGCCCCACTTTGCTTTGCCGCCACCACCAGCCTTGACCAGCAGCGGGTGGTGGCCTTCCGTGGGCAGGTGGCAGGGGCTGCCCCAGGCTGGGCGGGTGTGTGTGGGGAGGGTTGCATCGGAGGGGTGTATCCCCCTCTCCTCAGGGGTCTGTTCAAGGGAGCCAGACCCTAGACCCTCTAGGGGCCTCAGCTGGTCCTACTCACCCCTGCTTTGCTTGACCTCAGCCTGCCTCCTCTTGTTCCCTGGGCAGACTTTGTGAGGGAGCCCCCCTCTACTTTCTCACACTCTCCTCAAGAGCTTGCCCAAGGCCTCTCTTCTCGGGCCCTGCTTTGCTCCTCTGTCCAGCAGGCATCACCCTGTGGCCTGTGAGGCAGAATCAAATGTCAGGGAAGGACTAGGTTGGAGGGGACCCGGCCCTATCTGGGGGCCAGGGGACCCTCATTGCAGGACCTGGTCCTCAGTTCCCCTGCACTCTGTACAAAAAGGAGCTGGACATGTCAGTTTCTGAAGGCTGATCTATTGGGAGATATTTTTGGCTTGATGGGTTTTATTTTTTACCTCTAAAAAAATTGTTAGGGCTTCCCTGGTAGCGCTGTGGTTGAGAGTCGGCCTGCCGATGCAGGGGACACGGGTTCGTGCCCTGGTCCAGGAAGATCCCACATGCCGCGGAGCGGCTGGGCCCGTGAGCCGTGGCCTCTGAGCCTGCGCGTCCGGAGCCTGTGCTCCGCAATGGGAGAGGCCGCAACAGTGAGGGGCCCGCGTACCGCAAAAAAAAAAAAAAAAAATTGTTATCCAACTAGTTATATGTGATTGTTGTAGAAAATGCGTTTTTGTTCCTGATAGTGCCCCTCAGGCCATGCACCCCCCCCCGCCCCCTTTACTGGAACACACTCATGCACACACACGTGGATGTGTAATGTGCATACTTGTCCTCCACGCCCCAGGAGCTTCAACTGGCACAGTCACTCTGGTCACCTCGAGGTTGGCCTTGCCCACTGCCCCTGACTGGTTGGGAGAATGTTTCTGCTGCCCTGGCGGAAGCAGGCCGCCTGTTCTGGTCCGGCCCGGCCCTGCCTTTCCGTACCTCTGGGCTGTTGGTCTAGGGCAGGGTGGGGAGCCGGGCCAGCAAGCCCTCATATCCTGGGGCTGGGATGCAGCCAGACCTTCCCCAGGTTTTAAGAACTGGAGTCTGTCCCAAACAGCTGGGTCAGGAGAAAAAGTAGGAGTTCAGGGGTCTGTACCACCCTCTTTGTACAGTAGCGGGGGGTCCCCAAGGTCAGACCTAGGACCAGCCTGGAGGGGGTTGGGTGGTCAAGCACAGGGGACCTGTCTCCTGGTCCCCTCACCCCTCTTCTTGTTTACTTTGTCCTCATGGGTGTGTTTGTGTGTATTGCTCCCTGCACATTTATCTATCTCTGCCTCTGCCCCCTCTTGCCCTTCATCTCCTCTTCCTGACATGGCATACCAGAAGAATGTGGGCTGCAACGTCAGGCAGGCCTGGATTCAGATCCTCCTTCTACCACTTACTGGCTCTGTGATCTTGGGCAAGTCACTTAGCCTCTCTGAGCCTGTTTCTTCATCAGTAAAATATCCACCTCCGGGACCTGCACAGGGATAAAGTGAGCTAATGCCATTACAAGGTTGGTCTGGTGTATGTTGGCCTCAGAGAAGGATGATCTTTCTTATAAGTGAGGGTACTGATTCACACCCAGGCCCTTTGACTCCCAAGTCCGGAGCTCTCTGCTTCACAGGGCTGCCTCTGCTGTGGGCTAGAGAAGCAGGAGAGTAGAGACTCGAAGCCCACAGGCAGTTGGGAAAGGCCTGGCTGGCCTCAGCTGGCTCCAAGGAGCTGGTCCCCATGGAGGCCTGTGTGGAGTCCAACCCCTGCCGCCTCCGTGGCCCTGCAGAGTGGGGATGAGGTTGAGCCAATGGCCTTCCTTTGGGGCCTGTGGGCCTGAGCCAATTTGCATGGGGGCTATAAATAGTTGGCCCACCTTGCTTTTGTGCTGTCACTTTACCCCCTGGCCTTCCCACCAGTGTTCAGATGCTCTGCAAGGTAGGTGGACAACTCTGGCTCTGCTGTGCAGGGGGTCCTGGTGTGCAGGGGCCCAAGACCTCTTTCAGGGTCACATGGCCATCAGTGGAAGAATATGCCAGCTCATGGTGCCTGTCTTCCTCTGGGGGTCCAGGCGGTGCAGTTGAGGTGGAGGAGGTGATAGAACCTGGCCGGGGCCTGTGCTCCAGGTTTAGTCCTAGGTAGTTGGGGCTAGGTGACCTAACCCTAGGGTTAGTGCCAAGTAGCCCCAAGGGCAGCCCGTGGGTCTTCCCTCTCACGGCGCTGCGGCCTGGCTGTGCAGGTTTGGGGCCAGGACTGGGGCCTGCTGTGGTTGTGGTTTTCCCTCTGGTGGCTTCTAACTGACTGCGAACAGCAACTGCTCCGAGTGTGCTGCAGAGCTGGAGGGCAGGCTGATGATCCTGTCTCTGCCTCACAGCCCTGGGTGGTCCATGGACGGCTCCTGCTGGGTGACCCGGAGCCCATGGGCCACCTGGACTGGGCCCCGAGGGGAGGTGGGGGAAGGGCCGAGGAGGAGCTGGCCAGTAGGTGTTGGGCCCACCTGCTACTCCAGGATGAGCAGCTCTGTTCCTGGAGACTTGGTTTCCCCGAGAGGCAGAGTCAGTTATCACGACCATTTTCCCAGGCTCCGGGGGTGGCGTGGAGTGGATGTGGTGGGGATGTGAGTGTACTTTGTAAGCAGTGAAGGAAGGTACACAGATGAAAGAGGGGTGCTATTAGCAAGAAGGGGTTGTAGTGGTAAGAGGCCCCCGCCCTGAGGCTGTGGGGTTGGTGTTGGCTCTCGTCCTATACAAGTTCTCATCATCGTGACAACCCTGCAGCGAGGGGACTGTTCCTCATCTGTAGGATGGGGATGACTGAGACTCAGGCCAAGTGACCCACAGAGTCCCACAGCCAAGGCAGTGTGGGTGATAGGATCTTATACCCAGGCAGCTTGACCGTCATTTTGCCACCCAGGGCTGCCCTGACCCCCTCTCCCATATGAGCCCAGCCCCCTGCAGCACAACTGCTCCTCCTTTGTCCCTGCCCACCTGTCCCCTCATCCTCTGAGACACTCAGGAAGTTCATCACGGCCCCACCTGGGTCTCGAGGTTATCCTATTGGGAAGCATGAGGCTGAGCCATGTCTGCCGGGGGTCAGGCCCTGGAACGCAGATGCAGACACATGGCAAGTGTGTGCTGTGCAGGGGCCCTGCTGATCATTCTGGACCCCCAGACCACACAGGGTGGCAGGAGGGGCACGATGTCCTTTTGCCTAGAAGTTTGAGACACTCACCCAGGCTCCTACGCACGCTCCCAGCCAGGCCCACACAGCTCGCTCTCCACTTCAACATTGGCTGAGTGCACACTACCTGCCACCCACTCACACGTCCTCGCAGGCACACACATCTCCACGGCTGTGCAGTCACACCCACACATACCGCCCCCCTCCCCCCAACACCAGCTTGCACGCTCATGCCTGCTTCGGCCCCAGGAGAAAGCAGCAGCCGCCCACAGCGGGCTTTCCCTCCCTGCCTGCCTGCTGAGGGGTCACTGTGGCTGGCCTGTCTGGTCTCAGACGTGAGCTCACACACCCACTCTCGCTCCCTCTGAGTAGGAGCCTGGCCCGGGCAGGGGACGTGGTGGAGTCTGCCCCGCATGGTCCCTCCCCTCTTCTCTGGCTGCATGCTTCAGAGGACTGGCCGGGCCATTGGGCTGGGCTGTAGGCTGAGGTCAAGTGTTTCCTGTGAGTTCATCTGGGCTTGGAGCTGCCAGCAGGCCTGGCTGGTGCTCTGCGGCCATGTAGAGGAGCTGGGGGAGCTGTCCCAGGGCCAGGGTGGCTGTTGCCTGTGCACACAGGCCCATGTGTGGGTAGGGGTGCGTGTCTCAGTCTGCCTCCGTGCCGGCTTATGTTCAGGATGGAGCAAATACGTATATACAGGGATGAATGTTAGCGTTCCTGCAGCCTCAGCTGTGGAGCTCCCTCCTGTGGGGCCTAGGCCCGGAGCCAGTGTCTGTGCAGGTGTACGAGTGTACACCTGTGGGCTTGCACAGCTGAGCATCCTCCACGAGGACAAGCCGAAAGACCTTCAGGGCCACCCGTCGTGATCCTCGATTTGAGGAACTGTGAGGAATGGGGGCGTGTGGGGCCAACCTGTGTGGTGTAAGAAGCAAAGTCAGCGTTACATTCGACATTAAAGTAGTTTTATAGCTGGAAAAACTTAGTCTGAAAGTGCGGACAAACTTCCAGGTAGGCGAGAGCGCCTGACCCCAAGGGGCTCAGGTTCAGAAGTGTCAAGCACGCTGATGTGGGTGGGACCTTTCACTACCCTGATCCCAGACAAAGTGGGTGCTTAATTAGGAGAATCCAGCTTTGGGTTCTGGTTCAACCTCAGGATTTCAGTTTCCCATCTGAAAAGTGGGGGTGATCATCTTGGCCCTGCTCCTTGTCTTGGCCCTGCTTGTCTGCCTGGGTAGTTATGAGCAAAAACCAAACTTTGAAAACCAAGGAGGGCTGCATGGGGCAGGGTACAGGGAGGAAGGGGTGCTGTCCTGCCCATCTTGGCTGGCACCAAGATGCTATGGCCAGCACATACTAGGTAACAGCCATTGGGTATTAAAGGATGCATTGAATGACTGACTCCCCAAATGAATGACATGGGAATCACAGGCTCACACGCCTCCAGGGCCGAGATAGGATTCGGAGAGAAGTGGAAGGGGGCCTCTGAACTGGAGTCAACTGGCAGGGGTGCCCAACAAAGGGGGCAGTGCCAGCCAGATATTGCCCAGTAGGCCTGATGTCGCACCTTCCAATTTCACCAGGGAGGCCACCAATCTAGTCTTACATAAAACTTCTCAATTTTAATGGTGGCAACTAGGACTAGTGCATTTTAAGCACCATGTGGGCCAAATTCAGTGCTGTGGGAGCCCTCGGGGGGAGCAGATACCTGACCACCTCCCAGGGCTGTCCCTGCTGCCCGCCTCACACCTTCTGTCTCCACAGCCCTGCTGCAAGCCCCAACATGGCACCGTTCCTGCGCATCTCCTTCAACTCCTACGAGCTGGGCTCCCTGCAGGCCGCGGATGAGGCAAGCCAGCCCTTCTGTGCTGTGAGGATGAAGGAGGCACTCAGCACAGGTAGGGCTGCAGGCTGGACCCTACCTGTGCTGCAGGCAATGGCAGCAGCCGGTGGGGCGGGGAAGCCAGGGCCAGGAGGAAGCAATGGAAGGGACTGTGCCTTGTTCTCCTAGAGCCTCTGAGGGATCCTTCTCTTCCTTGTCCTCGTCTCCCTGCCCAGCTCAGCTTGCAATGCAGGACAACAGAGGCGACTCACTGCCTGTAGAACCACCTGCACTGGCTACATGGAACCTTCTGTGGAGCTCAGGGCTTCTGGCTCCTCCCCTACTGGTTGTTTCACCCAAGAACAGGCTCCCTCCAGGAGCTCCACATGTCCATCTGTGCCAGGCCCTGTGCTGGGTACTGAGAACACTGCCATGCTCCAGGGCTGACCAGGCCCTGCCCTCATGGGGCTCACAGTCTGGTGGAGGAGGCAGACAGTGATCCTGTGATAGGGAAGTCCAGATGAGGAACCATCCCAGGCTGCAGTCAGGGAGGTCATCCTGGAAGAAGCAAACATCTCACGCCATTCCTTCTTGCTTCTGCCCTCACCTGGTGAACCCCTGGCTCATCCCTTAGGTCTCAGCTGAGCTGTCCCTTCCTCTAGGAAGCCTTCCCTGACCCTTAGGTTGGGGCAGGCCACCTGACCATGGGCGGGTCTAGAACCAGTGACCTTGCCCTCTTCAGTCTCATGACAGCTGTGATTTAATGTTCACTTGAGGGGTGAACTGATTCATGTCTCTGACCAGGACTGGGACTCTAGGAGGACAGGTACCGTGTTCCTTGCCTCCAACACCATGGCTGGCATGTGGGAGCCTGTGGCAGTGTCACTGAGTAAATGTCTAAGGGAAGGTGACATCTAAGAGGGGCTGGAGGAAGTGGGTCACAGGAAGAAGGGACAGCAGGAGCAGAGGCCCGGGGTGGAACCTAGCAGGGCACCCTGGGGAAACTGCCGGCGTTTCTGTGCTCTCATGCAGATTGTGAGTGAGATGGGGCTGGTGAGGCGAGCAGAGCATGGTCATGAGGGCTGAGGAGTGGAGACTTGGGCCCTGGGGGAGAGAGCAGGCAGATTCCATAGGATGGAAGGCTGTGGGAAGGCCCGGGATTTGAGGCACAGAGGTTCCCTAGCCTGACCTTGCCTTCCTGGCCCGTTGCAGAGCGTGGGAAGACGCTGGTGCAGAAGAAGCCCACCATGTACCCCGAGTGGAAGTCCTCGTTTGATGCCCACATCTACGAAGGTCGCGTCATCCAGATTGTGCTGATGCGAGCCGCGGAGGAGCCAGTGTCCGAGGTGACAGTGGGTGTGTCGGTGCTGGCCGAGCGCTGCAAGAAGAACAATGGCAAGGCCGAGTTCTGGGTGAGGGGCACAGCCACAGTCACGCATGTGTGTGGGCAAAGTGAGCGGGTACGGCCGAGGGCACCTGGCCGCTCCGGCCACTGGGGCAGCTCTGTAGCCAACAGCTTGTGTTCAAATCCTGGTCCTGCGATTCATCAGACCCTTCGCCTCTCTGAGTCTGCTTCTGAGTCTGTAAAAGGAGAAACTACTAAAAGACCTATGGTGGGGTCAGTTCTGATGAAATGAGCAACTGGATGCAAAGGGCTTACTGCAGAACCTGGCACATAGGCGGTGCTAACGAGAGCCCTCCTTGGTATTACAGCTGCTTCTTTCCCTTTTAATTTTGCAAAGGCAGGATGTGCACATAGTAAAACATATCAAGCTGTATGAAAGGGTGGCTCCTAGCCCCAACACCAGGTCCCCTTTCTCAGAGAACCCCATTGTTCCCAGTTCTTTTTGGAATCTTCACAGATATTCCAAACCCAGGCAGGCATAACTGGTGGGGAACACCAGTTATGATCTTCCACAGCAGTGGGGGTCGGGGTGGAGAAGGCTCATGGCCCACCACTCACCTGCTGAAACCTGGACTCTGCATGCACACGTGGCCATATGTCCCTTGTGGCCACAGGATGTCAGCGCTGGCAGGGCATCCCTGCCCCCTGCGGTTACATGTGGGCTCCTGCAGCCGAGATGTCCCCGCCAGGAAAGACCTGTGACCATGGAGACTCTACTCAGCCTCCAGTGAGGGGTGAAGGAACTAGGCCGAGAGAGGTTGACCCAGGGCTGCACCCACCCTTGAAGAATCAGGCAGAGGCTCCTGTTGTGCTCTCTGTCCACTACCCCAAAGGACACTGTCAGTCACCAGGCCCTGGGGGAGCTGAGGGTCTTGCCCTTAGGACGAGCCAGTCTGTGTGAGGAGACTGGACAGACAGAGCCCCCTACAGAGAGAGAGAGAGAGAGAGAGAGAGAACCAGCACGCTGTGTCAGTATGCGTGTGTCTGTGTGTCTGCATGTGTGGGGGGATGCGGTGCCTCCATTCTAAGATCCTTGTGAAGCGGGCAGCTGGGGTTGGGGGCGGGGAGTTTCCCTTACCCACTCTGTTCCCGGGGCCATGTGGCCAAGCTGGGTGTGGGCTGGATCCTTTTACTTCCCCAAATGTAATAATACTCCTGGGTAAGGGCTGGGGGCGGGGCTCACAGGTGGGGCCCTGCCCACTCTGGGCAAACAGGTGTCTGGCTAGGTGCTGGGACTCCCTGGCCCTTCAGGGACCAACCATGGGGGCGGGTTCTGAGTCTGGCTTGGCCCAGGCCCGCCCTCATTGACTCCCCCACCCTCACTCCTGCAGCTGGACCTGCAACCCCAGGCCAAGGTGTTGATGTCTGTGCAGTATTTCCTGGAAGACATAGGTAAGCCCCTCCCTACCTGGGCTGGGGACGGAGGTTCAGAGACCGGAGCCAGAATGGAGGTTTAGGGAAGCAGCCTCCGTTGGCGCTCTGTCCAGGACTGCCCTGGGAGGGACTGAAGGGGTGTGGCCCCTCCCGTGGGCTGGGGCTGACTTCACTCCTACCCGGTCCCCAGATTGCAAGCAGTCAATGCGGGGTGAAGACGGGGCCAAGTTCCCAACGATGAACCGCCGTGGAGCCATCAAACAGGCCAAAATTCACTACATCAAGAACCATGAGTTTATCGCCACCTTCTTTGGACAGCCCACTTTCTGCTCTGTGTGCAGAGACTTTGTTTGGTGAGACTGGCTGTGTCCGCTGGGGTGGGGTGGGGTGTGTGAGGGAGGGCCCCCATCCCCGGTACTTCCTCTCACTCACCCTGCCTGGGCACTTGCCTTTCAGGGGTCTCAACAAGCAAGGCTACAAGTGCAGGCGTAAGTGTCTCCACAGCCCAGTCTGTATGCACATGTGTGTGCACGCATGTGCCTGCGTGCCTTCACAGAGAAGCCTGTGTCCCTGTGCTGGGACGGTGTGTCTGGATGAAGCCTGTGCTTGAGTGTGTGCACGTGAGGCTTTCCATGTGGTAGTGTGTGTGTGGACGGCGGCTGCGTCAGTGGGTGCTGGAGCCGGCGTATCTCTTCCCAGTGCTTCCCGTTCAGTGACATCACGTTGGCGGCCTGAAATAGGCCCCAGTGGAGTATGTACACAGAATCTGCCAGTGCTGCACATCGGGGCTCTTTCCCCGCAGAGAGGCTGTTAGACCTTTGCCAGCACATCCCTGGCTGCATGTGTGCTTCTTTTGAGAGTTGTGTGCATCTGGTACACACGTATGAGCACACCCTTCCTCTACGGCCATCGGTGCATGCATGAGGCAGTGTGGACCGGTGGTGGTGAGCACAGGCTCTGGAGCCAGCCTGCCTGGGTCTGAATCCCAGCTCTACCACTTCCTAGCTGTAGGACCTTAGACAAAGTTACTTAACCTATCTGTGCCTCAATTACCTCATCTGTAAAATAGGGACAATAGAGTCATTGTGAAGATCAAATGGGATAAAATATGTAAAGCTGTATTTTAAGTCTGGCTGGTGCCCGGTAAGCATTCTATGTAAGAAGGTTTGTCATTATACATGCTGTGTACGTGTACCTGAGTGCCTTTGTGTTGGGGTGCATCTGTCAGTGTGTGTGTGTGTGTGTGTGTGTGTGTGTGTGTGTGTGTGTGTGTGTGTGTGTGTGTGGCGGGGGGGGTGCGGTGAGAGAGCTTAAGAGCTGTTTGCTGTCCTGAGCCACAAAGAGGGCTCCCCTGCCTCTAGTTCTCTCACTGCCATGCCCCCCTCCCTGCCCACCGGGACTCCTTGAGCCTTTCCTAACCTCCGAGACCCCCCCAGATCGACCTGTCCTCCCCGCCCCATCCTTCCCAGACTCCTCCCACAGGGACTGACCGGAGGAGAGAAAAATCAAGCTCTAGGCCAAGGGCTCCATGTGGTGAGGGTGTGGGTGGTCGGGGAGCACGGGGACTTTGTGTGGAAGGCAGGACTGGGCCGGGGGGCGCCAGCTCACAGACTCTGCCCCTCCGGGGCCTTCCCGTCCCTCTCCCGGGCCTGGGCCTCCTCAAGAATGCAACGCTGCCATCCACAAGAAATGCATCGACAAGATCATCGGCCGGTGTACGGGCACTGCAGCCAACAGCCGGGATACCATAGTGAGGCCGGGCCCAGGGCAGGGCGGGAGGGATTCGAGCTCTCCCCACCCCTTCCCTGTGGGGTCACCCTTCCTCCCCGTTTTCCTTCTTCCTTCCTTCCCCTGGCTTGGCCCCTGGGATCCCTGGATTTCCCAGTCCCCACGGAGCCCTCTTGGGGATCTTGCCACGCATGGGGTTGGATCAGGGAGAGTTAGGGGGTGAGGAAGGGACTGGTGCTGGCATGTGACCCTTGACCTGTGACACCCCACACCCCTAGTTCCAGAAAGAACGTTTCAACATTGACATGCCACACCGGTTCAAGGTTTATAACTACATGAGCCCCACCTTCTGCGACCACTGCGGCAGCCTGCTCTGGGGGCTGGTGAAGCAGGGATTAAAGTGTGAAGGTGCGTGCCGGCTAGGGCGGGGGCTGCGGCGGAAGTGGGAGGGGGGCCCACCCGGACCCCAGAAGCTGAGACCAGCTGAGGCTGCCTTTGCCCCCTCGCTCGGGGACTCTCACGTGGATGAGGCCTCCTGGCCCCTCCCCACTGGCTCGACTGACTCTGCCATTTACTGCTGTGTGACCATCAGAAGGTGGCCCCACTGCTGAGAGCTCCATGTCCTCAAGTATAAAACAGGTGTTAGAGTCGAGTCGGCCCCAGAGAGTCACCGAGGGGAAAGCAGGCGGAAGGTGCTCCCCGGCCAGGGCCCCTCTCACACCAGCTCAGCTTGTGCTCCTTGCAGGCCCTCCCCCACCTCAGGCTTCACTGAAACGAGAGACGTCTGGAGGAAAAGTGACTTGTCTAGCTTGTCCCAGACATTTGTTTTTTCTTTTTCTTCTTTAAATAATGAAAGATTTGAGGTGCTCGTGATGGCTTCAGATACATCTTTTTCTAAATGCAGGAAACCCAGCAAACCCTGCCAAAAGCCCTCCTCTCTCCTGCTCTCTCCTCCATCCCTCCCTGCCCTTGGCTGGGCCTGGGACAAGGGGACAGTTTTTTTGGAGCCTGCTGGCTGCCTGCCTGGGCGGGGGCCCTGATGGCTCTGCTTCTCTCCCACCCCAGATTGTGGCATGAACGTGCACCATAAGTGCCAGACGAAGGTGGCCAACCTCTGTGGCATCAACCAGAAGCTCTTGGCCGAGGCCTTGAACCAAGTCACCCAGGTGGGCAGGCACTGTGGGAACCCTGGACAGAGGGTGACAGGGTTGGGGACGAGTCAGGGCTCATGCCCACTCCTGGGGAACTGCAGTGAGGGACGTTTATACATAAGACCCTACTTCTGGAAGATCCAGTTCAAGGATTGGACATTAGAGGGTGGTGGGCTTGTTCTCCTAAGAAATTAGTTATTCAAGCAGTGCTTTTCCTGAGGGTGAACCTGGGTGACTGCAAGGTTGGAACACTTGGAACTAAAGCCTTTATGTGTATATGGTTTTTAAAAAAAAAAAAGAGTTTAGGGCTTCCCTGGTGGCGCAGTTGTTGAGAGTCCGCCTGCCGATGCAGGGGACACGGGTTCATGCCCCGGTCCGGGAAGATCCCACATACCGCTCCCACGGAGCGGCTAGGCCCGTGAGCTATGGCCGCTGAGCCTGCGCGTCCGGAGCCTGTGCTCCGCAACAGGAGAGGCCACAACAGTGAGAGGCCCGCGTACTGCCAAAAAAAAAAAAGTTTACCTAAAATCTCTTTTTGCTCCTTTACTTTTTTTTTTTAATTAATTAATTTATTTTTGGCTGTGTTGGGTCTTTGTTGCAGCATGCGGGCTTTCTCTAGTTGTGGCGAGCGGGGGCTACTCTTCGTTGTGCAGCACGGGCTCTAGGTGCGCAGGCTTCAGTAATTGTGGCTTGCGGGCTCTAGAGCACAGGCTCAGTAGTTGTGGCACATGGGCTTAGATGCTCCGTGTCATGTGACATCTTCCTGGACCAGGGTTCGAACCCGTGTGCCCTGGATTGGAACGTGGATTCTTAACCACTGCGCCACCAGGGAAGTCCAGTGTGTACATGTTTTTTGTGTGTGTGTATTTGGGTATGGGTGGAGCTTGAAGGAGGCCACAGAACTTTAAGATTCTAGAATCTATCACAAGTGAGGAAAAAAAAAAACAAGTGAAGGCAACACAAATAAAAATCTATTGAGTAAGTGGCTGGGAAGTTAGGGTTCAATTTCCAGAACTCTTGTTTGTAATCAGTGCCTTCCAGACCACCGAGGCGTCTCTGTGCCGGAAGTGTGTGTGCGTGTGTGCGCGCACTTGTTCACACATGTGTACATGCACATGCACCGCCTGGGGTCCTGGGCTCTGCCCCTGCTGTCCCCCATTGGTATTGAGGGTGGAGTTATGGATGGTTGGGGTCCTCCCTCTGGTTTGGGAGTTCTGACCATGGTATGACCTCTGGCCCCCCAACCCCTACCCCCTCCAGAGACCTGCCCGGAGGTCGGACTCCGAGACTGCAGAGACTGTTGGGATCTACCAGAATTTTGAGAAGAAGCCAGGAGTCTCTGGAGATGATGTCCCAGGTGAAGCTGTGCCCATTCCTTCCAGGAAAGCCCCTACCCCCGCACACCAGCATGGGACCCAGCCTCTCCACACAGTTGAGTGCAACTGGAGAGGAGGCACCTCTGTGGGGAGGGACCCAGCAGGGGAGGACCACCCTCTGGACGTGAGACATGAGTCTGAAGCAGCTGTCTCTTGGGCAGGAACTGGGACCTACGGCAAGATCTGGGAGAGCAGCACCAAGTGCAGCATTGAGAACTTCACCTTCATCAAGATCCTGGGCAAAGGCAGCTTCGGGAAGGTGAGGGCCCCATGGCCCTGGGGCAGGCAGCCCGAGGGACCTGGGCTTGGTAGCCAAGGGGCACCTGCTTCCCACCCTCCCTGGGTGCTTCCGGGTTGGGTTGGGCCGTGTGCCCTGACCTTTGGTCCGAACCTCCCCTGCTCAGCACCCCTGCCCATCTGTCAGGTGCTGCTCGCAGAGCTGAAGGGCAAAAAGGAATTCTTCGCCATCAAGGCCCTCAAGAAGGACGTGGTTCTGATCGATGATGACGTGGAGTGCACGATGGTGGAGAAGCGGGTGCTGGCGCTCTCCGGGGAGAATCCCTTTCTCACCCATCTCTTCTGCACCTTCCAGACCAAGGTGCCGGCCCGCCCACTATCAGTGCCCCTGGCCCACATCCCCCCTCAGTCGCTCAGGTCAAGGCCATGTCTCCCATTGAGATTCTCCAGGGCAGGGCCCAGTCTTCTTCCTCAGACCACTTAAGGCAAGGCTGAGTCCCCCTTCCTCAGACTCCTCAGGGCAGGGCCGTTCTTCCCCCCTCACAGCCACCAGGGCAGATGTCCCCTGCTTCCTGTTGGGGCTTGTCCCTAGTGGTCCTCAGTGAAGGAGCTGCCTGCCGCTTTCTGTGCCTCTGCTCACCACCCTCCCCCCACAGGACCACCTGTTCTTTGTGATGGAGTTCCTCAATGGGGGCGACCTGATGTATCACATCCAGGACAAAGGCCGCTTCGAGCTCTACCGTGCCACGTACGCGAGGCCCTGTTGGGGGAAGAGCCCTCTGCCCATCTGCCTTCCATTCCTTCTTCCCTCCCCCTGGTGAAGCCAGCCTGGGCTGGAGCTGGGGTTGGAGAGACTTGGGGTGGCCAGGGCCATCCCCCACCCCGTGTGGGAAGCTAGGGGTGAGGGGTGAGCTGTGGGTGGGAACACAACCTAGACATGCCAGGTCCTGTCCCCTCCCTGGGCCTCAGTGGGTGGGTGATCCTGCACAATGCAGGACCCAGGTGGGTGGCCACTAAACTAGCATGCACCCCCAGACTGTGTGTGTGTGCACACAGGCATATCTATATAAATGCATACACTCTTAGGACAGAGAATTGTCTCATTTGGAGCTTTTTACTTCACAATTTTCTTTTCTGCCTTGGCTACCAGCCCCTACTTGCCTGATACAAGATGTGCTTGATCAGGACCAGGTTGTCTGTGGAGTTATTTTCAGCATTTCCTGTCCTTGGGGGTGGGGATGAAGACCCAGGGAGAAGCAGGGGCTGCTTACAGAAATCTCAGGACACTTTGTGTGTGTGTGTGTCTCATACAGGTTTTATGCGGCTGAGATAGTCTGTGGACTACAGTTTCTACACCAGAAAGGGATCATTTACAGGTGCGGGGATTGGAAGGTGGGGGGTGTTTAGGAGGGGAGGCCCCGACCCCATCATATCCTCTGAAATGCTCTGAGTGGATCCCGGTCCAGCTGTGGCCCCATCTCCTCTTGGAGTTGGTCTTTAGTTGGATATTTGCTTAAACCACCTACTCCATTGCTACAATTCCTTGTGGCCCCTTAGCTGAGGCTGGCACAGCTCCAGGGACTGGGAACTCCCTGCCCATACTCGACACCTTTGGTGGGAGCGCAGCACTGACTGGTATGGTGTCTCCCTCCCTTGGAGCCATCGGTCTCCCTCTGCAGCTGCATCTGAGCACTCTGAGCTTCCACCAATGGGGTCTGCTTTCATAAATTCTCACTCAATAAATGACAGTCCCATCCTGCCATGGATTAATATGTACTCATCCAAAAGGCTGAGGCCGTGCTGTGTGTACTATTGTGGGATGATCCCAAGGTGTGTTGTCAAGTGGAAAACCAATCCATGGGACAGTGCATATTGGATGTTAGGGACCAGGCTTTAAAAGGTGGCGTGAGATGCACATTGTAATGTGCTGTCTGTGCCTGGACTCAGTCTAGGGAGGGCCTGGCAAGCGAGGTTAGTGGAAGATGGGCCTTGTGCTGTTCTGCTTTTCTGGTGCTTGTTACCGTGTGCCTAAGTTATCTACTCAAGTACCTACATAAAATAGATGGGCTCCCTGCCCTTGTGGAGTCTGACAAACCTGAGTCCAGGCGCTTCCACAGCTGAGTAGCTGGGTGACCCTAGGCAAGTGATACCACCTCGTTGAGCCTCATTTTGGGCTTTGGGAAGTAGGTTGGTGGGTGTCCAGCACACAGCACGCAGTAGGCGGCTTGCAGGAAGCACCTGTGTTTAGTACCTCTTTCCCCTCCTCTTCCTCATTCCCTCGTCCCCTGGAGAGAGTCCTAGGCTTTCCGGACTGACAATGGGGACATGGGAGGGGACTACAGGGAGGAAGGGAATTGGACCCTAATGACTCCTCTTCCTGTCCCCTCCCCGCAGGGACCTTAAGCTGGACAACGTGATGCTGGACCGGGACGGCCACATCAAGATTGCTGACTTCGGCATGTGCAAGGAGAACATGTTTGGGGACAAACAGGCCAGCACCTTCTGCGGCACCCCTGACTACATCGCCCCCGAGGTGAGTGGCACCCTCCGGGCCCTGCCTCTGGCCAACACCTTGTCTCCACAGGGGGTGGGTGGCAATGTCCGAGTCACAGCCGAGAGGCTGAGGAGGGCTGGTCGGGGCTTGTGCTCCAGGGCCCCCTCAGCTCCGGCACCCCCTCTGCCCCAGATCCTGCAGGGCCTGAAGTACTCATTCTCCGTGGACTGGTGGTCCTTTGGAGTCCTTCTCTATGAGATGCTCATTGGTCAGTCCCCCTTCCACGGTGACGATGAGGACGAACTCTTCGAGTCCATCCGTGTGGACTCACCGTATTATCCCCGCTGGATCACCAGGGAGTCCAAGGACATCCTGGAGAAGGTAGGAGCCCCTGGGCTGGGCTGGCAGGGGCAGGAGCTGGTAGACACCAGGTCACGGGAATGCCAGAAGCCTCCTGTCTCAGGGATGGCAGCCTCACCAGTGCTCTGGTCCTAACACATTGGGGGGTCACTCTCCTGCCACGTTCTTGGGACCTCCTGTCTATGTTCCCTGTACTGAATCAGCCTGGCCTGGCAATGATGGGCTTGGGGTCAGAAGACAGATAGACCTTAGGCTAAACTCTGAGTCTATCTCCTTATCTACAAAATGAGGCCAGAAGAGAACCTTTCTCACAGAGTTTTTTGGGAAAAAAAACATAAGTGTATGATGCCAGGCAGATGGTAAACACCCAATAAGAGCTACTGCTTTTGCTCACAAGTCCCACCAGCTGAGAGTCCTGGCAGCCCCAGTCCACACCCTATTTCTCCACCGGACCTGGGACCAGAGGCCAGAGAGGACTTCTCAACCCCAGAGGCCCTGGGCTGTGATACCAGGCTGGGCAGGACCAGCCTGGGCACCCCTCGGCCTGCTTGGGGTTTTCTGAGGCTCCCATTTCCTACAGCCCTCGGGTGCTAACCAGGTTCCCTGCTGCATTGCAGCTGCTTGAACGGGATACAACCAGGAGGCTGGGAGTGACAGGGAACATCAAAATCCACCCCTTCTTCAAGACCATCAACTGGGCTCTGCTGGAGAAACGTGCAGTGGAGCCGCCCTTCAAGCCCAGAGTGGTACGTGATCCCGCTCCAGTGGGGGCTGCCCACTCAATGTTGTCTCTCACTGCCTTCCGGAGTGGACTCCTCCTGCTTTGCCCTGCCTCTCTCCTGCATCATTCACATGCTCTCCTCCTCTCCCTTCTTCTAGCAAATCTGCTTTCCCAACCTCCTTGGCACACTGAGCCACAGCCTCTACCCTCGTATCCTCACCATCTCTCCTCAGTCAGTCATTCAACAAACATTGGTGACAGTGGATCCAGCCACCCTTTAGCATACATTCTTTAAAACCCACTGTGTGCACGGGAGTATGCTTTGGGGATCAGAGTTAAGGCCCCCCTCCCTCCACCTACCCATCTATTCCAATCCATTTTCCAAAAACTATCGGAAATGCTGAGTGCCCTCTGGGTGCAGAGCACTGTGCTGGGCTGTATAGCGAAGTGGGAGGCCCAGTCCCAGAGCTAGAGGGGCCCCAGCTCCTCAGAGAGATAAGAAACTTGCACACTGATGGTCATTTATGATAAATGACAGCAGTACAAGACATGTCACAAGGCCACACACAGTCAGTTGCCATAGGGATGGTCTGTGGGCAGGTGCCCAAGATGCAGAGATCGGGGTGGGTCTGAGAGGAAATGGGATGTCTGCAGGGCTGGGGAAGCTCGACCAGGCCAAGGGCAGATGGGAGGTATTCCAGGTAGAGGAGGGATGGTTTGCATAAAGGCCCAGAATCTAGAGAAACCACCAAGGAGCCAGCAGGAGAGCAGAGGGAGGCTGGACTTCTCAGAAGTTGAACTCTGTGGCCCTTCTCTGTTCGCAGCTCTTCCCTCCCTTCCCCTTTCTCTCCTTTGCTTCCCCTCCTCTGTCAGGACACGCTGTTCCCACTGAGCAGCCTGCGTAATGTGCCCCCGTGTTTGTGTCTTGAAGCCGCAGAGCACTCCCCCATTCCAGGGATCTCAAACTCAGTGCCTCCTGCCCTGGGCACGTCACTATCAGGCCAGGCCAGCTGTAGGAAAATCACGCAGCCTGCTTTCAGTGTCTTGCTTTTGATAGAAAGAAGGATAGACTGATTTTAAATAACACCAGGCAGCTGATCAGCAGCCCCTGTCAGTGGGAAGTGGGGCCCGTGATGTACTGGCCAAGCGGATTTCAGCACCAAGAGTGGGCGGACGTGCCAGGAAATGGGCCCAGGGCTGCTCTGCTCTGTCAGTTCTCAAAGAAGCCAGAAACCAGGATTTTTATGTCAAATTGCCCTTTTTTTTGCAGTACGTGGGCCTCTCACTGTTGTGGCCTCTCCCGTTGCGGAGCGCAGGCTCCGGACGCGCAGGCTCAGGGGCCATGGCTCACGGGCCTAGCCGCTCCGCGGCATGCGGGATCTTCCCGGACCGGGGCACGAACCTGTGTCCCCTGCATCGGCAGGCGGACTCTCAACCACTGCGCCACCAAGGAAGCCCCAAATTGCCCAATTTTAAAATATTGGCTCAAATGCCGTTAAAACCCATGGCTAGTCAAAATGGTTGTACCTGCAGCTCAGTTTGGCCTGAGGGCCACCAGCTTAAGACCTCTTTCAATCACTCTTTCATTGTACCTTCAGAAGCAGAGAGTTGGCAAACTTTTCCTGTGAACAGCCTGAGAGTAAATATCTTAGGCTTTGCAGGCCAGATAGTCTCAAGGCGGCCATAGACGGTATGTCAGTGAGTGGGTGTGGTTGGGTACTAATAAAACTTTATTTATGGATGCCGAACTTTGAATTTCATTTAATTTTCACATGTCATGAAGTGTTATTCTCCTTTTGATTTTTTCCTAAACATTTAAAAATGCAAAAGCCAGCCTTAGCTTGTGGGACCTACAAAAACAGGTGGTGGCTGGGCTTTGGCCCAGGGCTGTGGTCTTCTAGAACCCTGCTTGGGTGGATGCCCACCTTTCCTCCTCCAGGCCCCCTGCTGGCTTCCCTCATTCCCTTGGTAACAGCATCTACCTTCCAGCAGAAAGACTCCCTTTTCTGTTCTAAATAAGGACAGCTCTGGCTTGTCCCAGCCCAACAGGGATTATGGCTCTGGGAATGGGTCCCTGGAACGTCGGGAACCCGTTGGAAGGTTGCCCTTTGGGTCCTGCTTACACACCCCTGCCTTCTGCTTGCAGAGGTCTGCTGGAGACTACAACAACTTCGACCAGGAGTTCCTGAACGAGAAGCCGCGCCTCTCCTACAGCGACAAGAACCTCATCGACTCCATGGACCAAACAGCATTTGCCGGCTTCTCCTTTGTGAACCCCAAATTCGAGAGGCTCCTGGAAAATTGAGGTTGCCAGACACGTGCCCCCAACCCACCCCAGCCAGGGAGCCTGGGTCAGCCAGCACGGCCTGCTGACCTGGCCCAGGCAGAGCAGGCAGGGCCCCCCACTTCATCAGCACCTGCCTGTCCCCCACGATAAGCAGCAGTGTGATTGTCATAATTTCTGCTGCTGCCTGTCTCCCTCGTCCCCCAGAGAGGCCTCAGCTCCTGTCTGGCTGGGCTTTCATGGTACTTCCTCTGTGAATTGTATGTGAATTTGCTTTTCCTCTGCCCTCAGAGGGAAATTGTAAATCCTGTGTTTCATTACTTGAATGTAGTTATCTATTGAAAAAAATATGTAATATATATATATATATATATATATATATATATATATATATATATGCACATATATATATATATATACGCATATATATATATATAGGCTGTATATATTGCTCAGTAGAGAAAAATGTGGGGGACTGGTAATATGATCTTTTAAAATATATATATATTATATATATGACGCACACCCTCCCCACCCCCCACCACCCCCCCACCCAAAAAAAAAAAAGGAGCACAAGCTGTTTGAACCGCCAGGTTCTTTTATTTGTGTGTCTAAATAAACACCAACTGATACTGACCTGGCTATCAGGACACGTTTCTCCCAGGAAGCTGGTGGCTGCTGCTCCCACTTCTGGCAGCTCTGTCTTGGAAGTTAAACCGAGCTGTTAGCTGCAGATGCAGACCCCTGGGCTTTCATGCAAATGTGTTTGTATTTATGGGTTTCCTCTGGCTCCAGGGCCGTGGGCCAAAAGCAGAAAATTTTCTGGGTGGCTGAGGGAGCCCCAGGTGTCTCTGTGGGGTGATGGGAGGAGGAGGGACCAGCTGCAGAGAGTCTATCTCAGAAGAGTGAGGGGCGAGCGCTGAAAAGCAGGATAGTGCAAGGTCTGGCCGGGAGACGTGAGCAAAGTCGTCGAGGCCAGCCCAGACTGGGGAGGAGGACAGGGGAGAGAAAGGAAATACAGCTCAGGCTTCAGACAGCTCTGGATTCAAATCGCAGAGTAGCCAAAAGATACAGCTTTTAAGATGTCACTTAATCATTTGAAACCTCCGTTTCCTCATCTGTAAAATGGGGACAAAGCAAGGCGGTACTTGGTGTAACTCCTCATCTCATGTTTGTCCCCGCCCTTGCCACAGAGGAGTCTGTGTCTGAGTTCTAGAATCTGTATCTCAGGAGCTCTTTCCTACCTGGGGACAGGGAGGGGAGCAGGGTAGGAGAAAAAAGTGAGAAAATGCCAAGAGGCCGGGTTGAGGTTGAGAGACTTGCTCAGTGTGCCCGTGTGCAGCGAGGAAACTGGTGGCAGCCGGTGTCCCCCTGAGCGTGCAGCTGTCTGTCCCCACCACTTCAACACCTGTTCACGGCTTCCTGTTTCTTCCTCTCCACCTCTCTCTGGGCACAGGCCTCAGGCAGGGCCCTCCCTGCAGCCCCTCTGGTCCAGCCCCTGGCCCTCGTCCCTGGTGGTGAACGAGGTGCCCCCAGCGCCAGATTGGCTTGCCCTGGCATCCAAGTAGCTGATTTCCAGCAAGTTCATTTTTCTGGGCTGAGGTACAAGTTTCTACAGCTGGAGAGGAGCCGGATGGGGGGGCTGATGCTGCGGGGATTGGGGGCCAAACTCTCCCCAGAGAGACCTAAGTGTCCCCCTGTCCTCTCTACCTGCCATCCTCTTGGGAAACACTTGAATCCCTGCTCTGCGTCCAGCAGTGAAAGCCCCAGAAGTGGGGCTTTTTCCCCTTGGGCTCACAGTCGGGGGGGGAGACACAGCGTGACATGGGCTGTGCTGGGGAATGCTGGGGCTGTGAGAGCCCAGAGGAGGAGCCTGGGGACCCCTGTTCCCTACTTCTGTTGCACAGGCCCCAGAAGCCCTCGGGGTGGTCCAGAGTGTGTTTAGAACAGAACTACAGTTGGTGAGTGAATTCAGAGCCTCTCCCGTTGTCCTGCAGCTCCAAGGCAGAGCCATGCAGCCAGAGCCCATTTCCTCCTGCGTGGGCTGGGAGATTAAGTCGTTTTTCAGCCAGAGGCTGTGGAGGGTGGCAGGAAGAACGGAAGTGTGAGTTCTACTCCGCTACCCACACACTGTAACCACCACGAGTTTCTTCCTTAGGCCTCAGTTCCTCATCTGTAAAACGGGACCATTACTCCTTACTGGCTCTTGGAGCTCCCAGCTCTGGGGAACCCCTCAGAGACTGATGCTAGGTACCCCATGGGGCTGGGCAAAGCCTGGGGGATGGGGAAGCAGCTGCCAGGGATTCTGCCAAACTGCCTGGGAAGCTGTGCGGCTCGAGGCCTGTTCCCAGAGTTGCATAGGCACCAGGCCTGATGGATGGCCCAGGAAATGCCTCTCGTGGCTGGGCCCGGAGCCACGCTTTCACTGGGAACTGGGGGTCTGGAAGACGGCCCTCCACCTGCCAGGTAGGTGTGTAGGCAGAGCAGCGAGCTTGGCCTCCACCTGAATTGTGTACCAGGCCTCACACTCAGAGCCAAGCAAACACAGATGCAGGAGGGCCTGGGGGCAGGAGCAGGGCTCTGCTGTCAGATACCCCTGGTTTCAAACCCTGCATGTCCCTAGTTGTGTGACCTCAGTGAGTGACAACCTCCCGGAGGTCCGGTTTCCTTTACTGTAAAATGGGGATGCAGGCAGACTTCATTTTACTGCACTTCGCTGTACTACACTTTGCAGACATCACGTTCTTTACAAATGGAAGGTTCGTGGCAACCCTGCATGGAGCAAGTCGATCGGCACCATTTCTCCAACGGCATTTGCTCACTTCGTGCTTCTGTGTCACATTTTGGTAATTCAATATTTCAAACTTTAAATTATTATATTTGTTATGGTGATCAGTGATGTCTGATGTTACTACTGTAATTGTTTTGCAGCACCACCAACTGTGCCCATATAAGAACTTAATCCGAACTTCCCTGGTAGTCCAGTGGTTAGGACTCCATGCTTCCACTGCAAGGCACATGAGTTCAATCCCTGGTTGGGGAACTGAGATTCCACTTGCTGCACAGCGCAGCCAAGAAAAACGCAAAAAGATGAGAATCCACCTGCCAATGCAGGGGACACAGGTTCGAGTCCTGGTCTGGGAAGATCCCACATGCCACGGAGCAACTAAGTCTGTGGGCCACAACTACTGAGCCCGCGCTCTAGAGGCTGCAAGCTACAACTGCTCTAGAGCCCATGTGCCACAACTACTGAAGCCCACGCGCCTAGAGCCGGTGCTCCACAACAAGAGAAACCACTGCAATGAGAAGCTTGCACACCGCAACAAAGAGTAGCTCCTACTCGCTGTAACTAGAGAAAGCCTGCGTGCAGCAATGAAGACCCAACACAACCAAGATAAATAAATAAATTTATTTTTTATAAAGGGAAATACATTTCACAAGGCTATAGCTGCCACACATAGTGATTCCTCTGATGGATCTGAAAACTGAAAACCTTTTGGAAAAGGTTTACCATCCTAGATGTCATTAAGACATTTGTGATCCATAGAAAGAGGTCAAAATAACATTAAGAAGAGTTTGGAAGAAGTTGATTCCAACCCTCGTGGATGACTTTGAGGGGTTCAGGACTTCAGTGGAGGAAGTCACTGCAGATGTGATGGAAATAGCAGAAGAACCAGAGTTAGAAGTAGAGCCTGAAGATGTAACTGAATTGCTGCAATCTCATGATAAAACTTTTAACGAACGAGGAATTGCTTCTTATGAATGAACAAAGAAGGTGGTTTCTTGGGATGGAATCCGCTCCTGGTGAAGATGCTTTGAAGATTATTGAAATGACAATAAAGGGTTTAGAATATTACATAAACATAGTTGATAAAGCAGTGGCAGGGCTTGAGAGGATTGACTCCAATTCTGGAAGAACTTCTACTGTGAGTAAAATGCTACCAAACAGCACTGTGTACTATAGAGAAATCATTCATGAAAGGAAGAGTCATTTGATATGGCAAACTTCATTTTTGTTTTATTTTAAGAAATTGTCACAGCTTCCTCAATCTTCAAGCAACCACCACCTTGATCAGTCAGCAGCCATCAACATCGAGGCGAAACCTTCCACCAGCAAAAAGATTACAACTTGCTGAAGGCTCAGATGATGGTTGGCATTTTTTTAGCAATAAAGTACTTTTTAATTAAGGTATGTACATTGCTTTTTAAGACCTAATGTTATTGCACTTAATAGATTACAGTATAGTGTAAACATAACTTATATGTACTAGGAAACCCAAAATTTTTTGTGACTCGTGCTTTATTTCGGTGCTCTGGAACCGAACTCATAATATTTCTGAGGTACGCGTGTAGCTATGCTGATGCTTGTGGACTAGGATGATTTCTGTAAGTGCATCCCACGGTCTCAGGACACAGTAGATGCTCAGTAAACAGCAGCCACTGTGACCCCATCCCCTCAAGGGGATGAAACATGCTCAGGATAACGGGCCTGTCAGCTGCACATCAGACCCCGTGGGCCTTTTGACCAGACTGCAGGAGGGCACCTTGGCAGTTTCAATTAAAACCTAAAATGTGGGAATTCCCTGACAGTCCAGTGATTAGGACTCTGCGCTTCTACTGCAGGGGGCACAGGTTCAATCCCTGGTCTGGGAACTAAGACCCTGCAAGCCATGTGGCGTGGAATGAATGAATGAATGAATGAATCCTAAAATGCACCCACCCCATGATCCAGCAATCCCCCTTCCCAAGCAGAGCTACCCAGAGGAGTCTCACCCACAGGCCCCAGGAGGCTGGCCCAGGATGCCCACCACCTCGTGGACTAATTGGGAAAAACTGGAAGCAAGCAGAACACCCAGCACCTGGGGAGGTGGTTAAATACTTTCCTGATGTGGAAAGTGATGCAGGGCCAAGGGATCAAGATGAGCAAGTTAGAGAACCAAAACTTTAGAGCGATTCCACCCTATGGTTCCACGTGCCAGCTCGTGAGGGCACCCAAAGGTGGAATGAAGGATGAACGAGTGAATGAGTGAATGAATGCGTGGGCTGTGCAGACCACAATCCCTTTAAGGCAGTGGCTCTCACAGCGTGCAAAGCATACTGATAAGACACATCCTTTATGCCAAGTTCTAGCCAGCAGGTCTCAGCCCTGACTATACATAGGAATCCGATGCCCAGGCTGCCCCGCGTCTAGTTCTAGGTGATCTCTGGAAGGGACCCCACGTTAGTATTGCTAAAGTGCCCCGCAGTCCAACGGGCACCGGGATTGAGAGCCAGTTGGTTGAGATCTGGGAATCTGCATTTCACCCAGTCGTCCTGGTGGAGCAAGGAGATGCGGCTGTGAGCGGGCCACACCCTGGAAGGCGAAGTCGCCAGCCCGTACCGCCCAGCCCCTGTGTGTGGAAGGCTCCACCGCTGGACCTTGGGACCCCTGCGTGAGCGCGCATCACAGGCCGAAGATCGGTGGGCCTTAAGGGAGGGAGCCTGCGGCGGCTCCGGGAAGCTACAGCGCCCTCTGGTGGCCGGCGGGCTTGCAGGCCCAGGGAGGACCGTTTTGTGCCAGGTACAGTGCTCGGTTCCTAACCCACCTCCTGTCATTAGTCCCTGGGGAAATATTCCAGCAAGGAGGTGCCCGAGGGCCATTTTGAAGAGATTCAGAGATGTGGAGGTTACACATCTAGACAGCTCCCCTGGCATTAAGAGGGTCTCTGGTCTGCCCCAAATCTCAACCCCATTCCTTAGCATCCATCACACAATTAGAATCCCATTTCCCCAATTTCTTCCTTACTAAGGTGTGAATGACTGATATGAGCTCCCCTCCCCCTGCTCTGGGGGCATGGGTAAGGAGTCGGTAAAACAAGGGTGGCTGCCAATCCTGCCTTGTGACATTAGAAGCGACAGGTGACCAAACCCCAGGAACTCAGAAGTCAATGTCCTCCAGCTGGCAGGTGGCACTAGGACATGGTTCAAGAGCAAGACAGCTGTGGCCAACCACAGACCTTTAGAAACCTGCCATCAATAGTATTGGCAAAACCTCTCTGAGCCACTTCCTGGATTTAAATCATGAGTTTCATTTTCATAGGAAAATGAAAAAGGAATGTCTCAAAAATTAAGCCAATTAGACCCACTTTGCATCAATGATAAGTTCAAAATAACTCATTTCACAAAATGCTTGCATTCCATTAAAAATGGATTTTGGGACTTCCCTGGTGGCACAGTGGTTAAGAATCCTCCTGCCAATGCAGGGAACATAGGTTCGAGCCCTGGTCCAGGAAGATCCCACATGCCGCGGAGCAATTAAGCCCACGTGCCACAACTACTGAAGCCCACATGCCTAGAGCCTGTGCTCCGCAACAAGAGAAGCCACCACAGTGAGAAGCCCACGCACCACAACGAAGAGTAGCCCCTGCTCACAGCAACTAGAGACAGCCTGCGTGCAGCAATGAAGACCTAATGCAGCCAAAGATAAATAAAATAAAATAAAATAAAGCTGAAAAGCCCAAAGAGAAGTCAAACCCAGGCCTTTAAAACTGTTGCCTCAGGGCTCTGCAAAACCACAGCAAGAGGCCGCAGAATATAAAACAAAACTGCTGCTGAAAGCATTTCTACGTGAAAACACACCCTCTGCAAAAAAAAAGAAAAAGAAAAGGATCTTGTTAACTTAATTGTTCTTGAGCGCTCTGTTTGGAAACAAGGTATGTTTAAAAAAAGAAAGAAAGATTGTCTTTAAACCCTGGCTCAGGTTTGCAGTAGCTGGATATCAAATGCTCCTTTTTATATTGGACCCATACTCAGACTCACCTAGCGTGGGCCAGGAAGTGGCAGCGCTGATGACAAACTATGGGATGCAGACTTGGAGTCAGATCTGGGTCTACACCTGCCTGTCCCATCCCTCCACTGTTACTTGCCCTCTCTGAGCCTCAGTTTCCTCCCCTATAGCTTGGGCATAATAATACCTGCTTTACAGTGTTGTTATGAGGCTGAAGCTTGGAAAACTCTTCGTGCAGCCTGGCACACAGTGAGTACTCAGGAAATCTAAGACTATTGTTCTTATTCTTCACTCTGTGAACATCTTCCATGTCTCCAAGCATGTTTGCCTCACAGCAGTGCTGTAGGTACAAGGCATGGCTGGGCCCAGGCTAGTGTCCGGGAATCTTGTAGAAAGGGGACACAATTTTCCTGGTTGGGAATGGAGTGAAGAGCCCTGGACTGCGAGTCAGAAGTAGGTTCCAGACCTAGCAGCAGAGTCCGTCTCCGCTTTCCTTACTGTGGGCTTTGGGCCATCAGCCAGCTCCACAGCAGGAAAATGAGAGTCTAAGGCTGATGTGAGTGGCAGGTGGGTCTCATGTGGTTTTAAATTATGAAAAAGAAAAGTTGAATGTCAAATGCCCCAATTCTTGCTAGGTGGGGTGACGTTCAAGCGTGGGGCGGAGACTCTGCTTAGGACCCGCCCAGAAGTGGAGAGGCAGCACGTCCAAAGGGCTGCCTCTGGAGTGTGGAGTTCCGGGGTTTGGAGAGTTCCTCCTCGTATCCCTGCCCCAACAAACTGCCAGGAAGAAAGAAGTATGAGTCATAGGAAAATGAAAAAGGAATGTCTCAAATCTTGTACGACTCATTATTGATTTCAGAACTTGAGTTGGATTGAAGAATGAGTACAAATAGAGGATTGGTTCAAGATGGCAGAGTAGAAGGACATGCTCTCACTCCCTCTTGCAAGAACACCAGAATCACAACTAACTGCTGAACAGTCATCGACAGGAAGACACTGGAACTCACCAAAAAAGATACCCCACAGAAGTCCACCCACTGGAGTGAAGGTTCTGAGCCCCACGTCCGGCTTCCCAACCTGGGGGTCCAGCAACGGGAGGAGGAATTCCTAGAGAATCAGACTTTGAAGGCTAGCGTGATTTGATTGCAGGACTTCTACAGGGCTGGGGGAAACAGAGACTCCACTCTTGGAGGGCACACACAAAATAGTGTGCACATCGGGACACAGGGGAAGGAGCAGTGACCCCATAGGAGACTGAACCAGACCTACCTGCTAGTGTTGGAGGGTCTCCTGCAGAGGCAGGGAGTGGCTGTGTCTCACCGTGAGGTCACGGACACTGGCAGCAGAAGTTCTGGGAAGTACTCCTTGGTGTGAGCCCTCCCAGAGTCGGCCATTAACCCCACCAAAGAGCCCGGGTAGGCTCCAGTGTTGGGTCGCCTCAGACCAAACAACGAACAGGGAGGGAACCCAGCCCCACCCATCAGCAGACAAGTGGATTAAAGTTTTACTGAGCTCTGCCCATCAGAGCAACAGCCAGCTCTACCCAGCACCAGTCCCTCCCATCAGGAAACTTGCAAAAGCCTCTTAGATAGCCTCATCCACCAGAGGGCAGACAGCAGAAGCAAGAACTACAATCCTGCAGCCTGTGGAACAAAAACTACACTCACAGAAAGATAAACAAGATGAAAAGGCAGAGGGCTATGTACCACATCAAGGAACAAGATAAAACCCCAGAAAGGCAACTAAATGAAGTGGAGCTAGGCAACCTTCCAGAAAAAGAATTCAGAATAATGATAGTGAAGATGATCCAGGACCTCGGAAAAAGAATGGAGGCAAAGATCGAGAAGATGCAAGAAATGTTTAACAAAGAGCTAGAAGAATTAAAGAACAAAGAAACAGAGATGAACAACACAATATCTGAAATGAAAAATACACTAGAAGGAATCAATAGCAGAATAACTGAGGCAGAAGAACAGATAAGTGACCTGGAAGGCAGAATGGTGGAATTCACTGCTGCAGAACCGAATAAAGAAAAAAGAATGAAAAGAAATGAAGACAGTCTAAGAGACCTCTGCGACATTAAACGCAACAACATTTGCATTATAGGGGTCCCAGAAGAAGAGAGAGAGAAAGGACCCGAGAAAAAATTTGAAGAGATTACAGTCGAAAACTTCCCTAACGTGGGAAAGGAAATAGTCACCCAAGTCCAGGAAACACAGAAAGTCCCATACAGGATAAACCCAAGGAGAAAAACTGAGACACATAGTAATCAAATTGGCAAAAATTAAAGACAAAGAAAAATTATTGAAAGCAACAAGGGGGAAACGACAAATAACATACAAGGGAACTCCCATAAGGTTAACAGCTGATTTCTCAGCAAAAATTCTACAAGCCAGAAGGGAGTGTCATGATATACTTAAAGTGATGAAAGGGAAGAACCTACAACCAAGATTACTCTCCCCAGCAAGGATCTCATTCAGATTCGATGGAGAAATCAAAAGCTTTACAGACAAGCAAAAGCTAAGAGAATTCAGCACCACGAAAGCAGCTCTACAACAAATGCTAAAGGAACTTCTCTAAGTGGGAAACACAAGAGAAGAAAAGGATCTACAAAAACAAACCCAAAACAATTAAGAAAATGGTAATAGGAACATACATATCGATAATTACCTTAAACATGAATGGATTAAATGCTCCAAACAAAAGACACAGGCTTGCTGAATGGATACAAAAGCAAGACCCATATATATGCTGTCTACAAGAGACCCACTTCAGACATAGGGGCACATTCAGACTGAAAGTGAGGGGATGGAAAAAGATATTCCATGCAAATGGAAATCAAAAGAAAGCTGGAGTAGCAATACTCATATCAGATAAAATAGACTTTAAAATAAAGAATGTTACAAGAGACAAGGAAGGACACTACATAATGATCAAGGGATCAATCCAAGAAGAAGATATAACAATTATAAATGTTATAAATTATTATAAATTATTAATATATATATGCACCCAACATAGGAGCACCTCAATACATAAGGCAACTGCTAACAGCTCTAAAAGAGGAAATCGATAGTAACACAATAATACTGGGGGACTTAAACACCTCACTTACACCAATGGACAGATCATCCAAACAGAAAATTTATAAGGAAACACAAGTTTTAAATGACACAACAGACTAGATAGATTTAATTGATATTTATAGGACATTCCATCCAAATACAGCAGATTACACTTTCTTCTCAAGTGTGCACAGAACATTCTCTAGGATAGATCACATCTTGTGTTACAAATCAAGCCTCAGTAAATTTAAGAAAATTGAAATCATATCAAGCATCTTTTCTGACCACAGAGCTATGAGATTAGAAATCAATTACAGGGAACTAGAGAAAGCCCGTGTGCAGCAACAAAGACCCAACACAACCAAAAATAAATAAACTAATTAAGTTTTTTAAAAAAGAAAAAGAAACAGAGGGGAGTACACCTTAAACTAACGCAGCATTGTAAATCAACTATACTCCAATAAAATTTTTTTAAAAATCAGTTACAGGGAAAAAAATGTAAAAAACACAAACACATGGAGGCTAAACAATACATTACTAAATAACCAAGAGATCACTGAAGAAATCAAAGAAGAAATCAAAAAATACAAATGATAATGAAAACACAATGATCCAAAACCTATGGGATGCAGCAAAAGCAGTTCTAAGAGGGAAGGTTATAGCTATATAAGCCTACCTCAAGAAACAGGAAATATCTCAAATAAACAATCTAACATTACACCTAAAGGAACTAGAGAAAGAAGAACAAACAAAACCCAAAGTTAACAGAAGGAAAGAAATCATAAAGATCAGAGCAGAAATAAATGAAATAGAAACAAAGAAAACAACAGCAAAGATCAATAAAACTAAAAGTTGATTCCTTGAGAAGATAAACAAAATTGACAAACCATTAGCCAGACTCATCAAGAGAAAGAGGGAGAGGACTCAAATCAATAAAATTAGAAATGAAAAAGGAAAAGTTACAACAGACACCGCAGAAATACAAAGTGTCTTAAGAGACTACTACAAGCAACTATATGCCAATAAAATGGACAACCTGGAAGAAATGGACAAATTCTTAGAAAGGTATAATCTTCCAAGACTGAACCAGGAAGAACTAGAAAATATGAACAGACCAATCACAAGTAATGAAATTGAAACTGTGATTAAAAATCTTCCAAGAAACAAAAGTCCAGGACCAGATGGCTTCACAGGTGAATTCTATCAAACATTAAGAGAAGAGTTAACACCCATCCTTCTCAAACTCTTCCCAAAAATGGCAGAGGAAGAAACACTCCCAAACTCATTCTGTGAGGCCATCACCACACTGATACCAAAACCAGACAAAGATACTACAAAAAAAGAAAACTAGAGACCAATATCACTGATGAATATAGATGCAAAAATCCTCAACAAAATACTAGCAAACAGAATCCAACAACACATTAAAAGGATCATACACCATGATCAAGTGGGATTTAACCCAGGGATGCAAGAATTCTTCAATATATGCAAATCAATGGATGTGATACACCATATAAACAAATTAAAGAATAAAAACCACATGATCATCTCAATACATGCAGAAAAAGCTTTTGACAAAATTCAACACCGATTTATGATAAAAACCTCTCCAGAAAGTGGTCATAGAGGGAACCTACCTCAACATAATAAAGGCTATATACGACAAACCCACAACAAACATCATTCTCAATGGTGAAAAACTGAAAGCATTTCCTCTAAGATCAGGAACAAGACAAGGATGTCCACTCTTGCCACTTTTATTCAACACAGTTTTGGAATTTCTAGCCACGGCAATCAGAGAAGAAATAAAAGGAATCCGAATTGGAAAAGAAGAAGTAAAACTGTCACTGTTTGCAGATGACATGATACTATACATAGAGAATCCTAAAGATGCCACCAGAAAACTACTAGAGCTCATCAATGAATTTGGTAAAGTTGCAGGATACAAAATTAATGCACAGAAATCTCTTGCATTCCTATACACTAATGATGAAAAATCTGAAAGAGAAATTAAGGAAACACTCCCATTTATCATTGCCACAAAAATAATAAAATACCTAGGAATAAACCTACCTAGGGAGACAAAAGACCTGTATGCAGAAAACTGTGAGACACTGTTGAAAGAAATTAGAGATGAAACCAACAGATGGAGAGACATACCATGTTCTTGGATTGGAAGAATCAATAGTGTGAAAATGACTATACTACCCAAAGCAATCTACAAATTCAATGCAATCCCTATCAAATTACCAATGGCATTTTTTACAGAACTAGAACAAAAAATCTTAAAATTTGCATGGAGACACAAAAGACCCCGAATAGCCAAAGCAGTCTTGAGGGAAAAAAACGGAGCTGGAGGAATCAGACTCTCTGACTTCAGACTATACGACAAAGCTACAGTAATCAAGACAATATGGTACTGGCACAAAAACAGAAATATAGATCAATGAAACAGGATAGAAAGCCCTGAGATAAACCCACGCACATATGGTCAACTAATCTATGACAAACGACGCAAGGATATACCATGGAGAGAAGACCGTCTCTTCAATAAGTGGTGCTGGGAAAACTGGACAGCTACATGTAAAAGAATGAAATTAGAACACTCCCTAACACCATACACAAAAATAAACTCAAAATGGATTAGAGACCTAAATGTAAGACCGGACACTATAAAACGCTTAGAGGAAAACACAGGAAGAACACTCTTTGACATAAATCACAGCAAGATCTTTTTTGATCCACCTCCTAGAGTAATGGAAATAAAAACAAAAATAAACAAATGGGACCTAATGAAACTTAAACGCTTTTCCCAAGCAAAGGAAACTACAAACAAGACGAAAAGACAACCCTCAGAATGGGGAAAAAGGTTTGCAGACGAATCAACGGACAAAGGATTAATCTCCAAAATATATAAACAGCTCATGCAGCTCAATATTAAAAAAACAAATAACCCAATCCAAAAATGGGCAGAAGACCTAAATAGACATTTCTCCAAAGAAGACATACAGATGGCCAAGAAGCACATGAAAAGCTGCTCAACATCACTAATAATTAGAGAAATGCAAATCAAAACTACAATGAGGTATCACCTCACACCAGTTAGAATGGGCATCATCAGAAAATCTACAAACAACAAATGCTGGAGAGGGTGTGGAGAAAAGGGAACCCTCTTGCACTATTGATAGGAATGTAAATTGATACAGCCACTGTAGAGAACAGTACGGAGGTTCCCTTAAAAGCTAAAAACAGGATTACCATATGACCCAACAATCCCACTACTGAGCATATACCCAGAGAAAACCGTAATTCAAAAAGACACATGCACCGCAATGTTCACTGGAGCACTATTTACAATAGGTAGGTCATGGAAGCAACCTAAATGCCCATTGACAGATGAATGGATAAAGAAGAGGTGGTACATATATACACTGGAATATAACTCAGCCATAAAAAGGAACAAAACTGGGTCATTTGTAGAGATGTGGATGAATCTAGAGACTGTCATACAGAGTGAAGTAAGTCAGAAAAGGAAAAACAAATATTGCATATTACCGCATATATGTGGAACCTAGAAAAATGGTACAGATGAACCGGTTTGGAGCGCAGATATAGAGACACAGAAGTAGAGGAAAAAATGTATGGACACCAAGGGGGGAAAGCGGCGGGGGAGTGAGGGTGGTGGTGTGATGAACTGGGAGATTGGGATTGACATGTATACACTGATGTGTATAAAATGGATGACTAATAAGAACCTGCTGTATTAAAAAATAAATAAAAGAAAATTCAAAAAAAAAAAAGCCCCAGTCCTTGGATAAAACTAAAATCAAATGACATGAAAGGTAGTAATTCCCACTGTCACAAAATTCCATTGCAAGTTGCCACAGCAGCAGAAGGAGCGACAGATGCCTGGAGGTCTCCCTTTCTCCACCCCCTCTTGTTTGGTCTTAGGGCCACACTAAAACCTCTCCCTCACTCCTCAGGACCTTGCCCAGCATGTTCCAGAGGCAGAGCTGGAGAGCCTCCTGGGAGCCCCCAAATCACATCCAGGATGCAGATACACAGGTTGGGCTGATGTTTCTTGAGCAGCTACTAAGGTCAGATCCTGCATTGGAGGCTTTTCTAGTGTATTTGTGGTCATGTCTCTGAAATGAAGGCTGGACTCGTCAGTTCACTCTGTGAGCATTTAGTAAGCACTGACTGCATGTCAGGGCTCTGCAGGATGGTGGGAAGCTGTGCAAATGAGGAACAGGCTTGTGGTCTCCTGGGGGAGGCAGGTCTGTAAGCAAATTACAGTACAAGGGAGGGTGGGGGTCAGGGTGTCCGCTGGGGCTGTGGGTGGACAGAGGAAGTACCGGCTCTTCCTGGGAGGGCAACAGGGACTGGAAAGGCCTCCTGGAAGAGGAGACATTTAATCCTGAGATCCAAAGAATGAGTAGGTCCCACTGTCGGACCTGCAACACTTTTAAAGTCTGCTAATACCAAGTTTTGCTGAGATGCAAAGCTGCAGGTCCCTGTTAGCAATCGTGGGAACGTAATTGGCCTCATTCCCCCAGAAGGCAACTTGGCACCCTTTGGGACTGCTGAAGACCCAGCCTTCTTGCTGGAGAAAGTCTTGGTCGCGACACTGCGAGCCACACAGGTAAGATTGTTCATTGCCACACTGTAAAGTGCAAAATTGGAAACAACCGAATGTCCACACAGGAGACTAAATGGAGAAGTGGAGGTGAGTTCGTGCAGTGGGTATGGAGCCTCTGCCTTCACAGTGGACAGGGCTGCCAGCTTCAACACCGACTGACTCTCAAACCCATGTTAAGAGGAAATGTGGAAGAATATGTGTGGGGTGATGAAATGGGGCAGCACAGAGCTGCACGAGCTCAGGGATGCAAGCTTCTGTGTGAAGCGCCCAGAACTCCAGGAGTCAGAGGGTGCAACCAGGACGCAGGATGCTGGGTCCTCTGAAGGGTAGGGGTTGGGGGAGACCTGGGCTCCAGAGACTACCGAAGGGCTTGGCTTCTGTCTGTAATGCTTTACCTCTTTCAAAAAAATTTTGAAGCATGTACAGAAAACCACCAGCGGTTCATAGAGCTCGGTGGAGGGTCTGCAGATGTTTATTTTATTCTCTGTGCTTTATGCTCAAAACGTTTCATAATTTTTAAAAGTATTTTTTTAAAGAACAGGTAGGTGTTCTGTCTCTTGACCTGACTGCCGGTTACCCAGGTGTCCCTTTCTAATGATTTGTTACACTGTACATTTGTGCTATGTGCTTTTCTTTACGGAGGTGACATTTCACAGTTTTTTAGAAATTAAAAAGAATGAGTAGGCAACAGGGTGGGGTCGGGGAAGCGGTCCCAGGCAGAGGAACTGGCAGAGCCAAGGCCTGGGCGCCGGGCAGGGCCCTGGAGTCCCTCCCTAAGGATGCGTGGTCCCCTGAGCACAGCCCTGCTCCCAGCCCCCACCCGTGGGTGGTCGGGCTCTCTGCACTGGGGGGCCAGGCTGGCAGAAAGTGAGCGCTCAGGCAGGGGCGCCAGCTGGAGTGAGAGGACAGGCTTGATGAACGGTTTAATCCCCGCCTGGTGTGTTAAGAGGTGGGCGTGCGGCCCACAGGTGTGGGTTATCATGAGCTTGACATTACTTGTTGGAGGCTGCGGGCGGGCTGCAGCTGAGCTAGTGCGGGAGCTCGTGGCGGGGGCGTGGCGGCCCGGCGAGGCTGCGGAGCGAGTGATGCGGACCGTGGGCGTGGGTGCGGAGGAGCAGCTACCCCGCTGGGCCCGCGAGGTTCCGGTGACTGCAGCCTGCACCAGCTCGGTAAGATTTTCTGGGGCTTTGGGAAGGTTGGGGGAGACGCAGCACGGGCAAGTGTGGTGGGATAGTTGCGCTTTCCCAAGGGAAGCAGAAAACAAGCTTCAAGGGTTGTTTTTTTAAACTCTCCGGCGTTCTTTCTGCATCAGAGATGGGAAGTCAGGGTCCGTGGGGCTGGCGTTCGCTGTGAGGTGCTCGGCCTGCGCAGGGATGGAGAGGCACTGACATCAGGCGAAATGTGGGTGATTTATCTGACAAGTAATCTTATTAAGAAAGCTCGTAAAGGGACTTCCCTGGTGGTCCAATGGGTGAGACTCCGTGCTTCCACTGCAGGGGGCCCGGTTGGATCCCTGGTTGGGGAGCTAAGATCCCCCACAAGCCCTGTGGCCCAACCAAAAAAAAAAAAAAAAAGAAACAAAGCTCTTAAAGAAAAGTGTAGAGATAAAATTGCCACCCTTTGTACCTCGCACCCTCATTTCCTCTGCATTCTTCCAGAGGGAACCAGCACCTGTTTTTAGTGTGTGGACCATTTCTCTGTACCATAGACAACCCTGAGCATAGTCTAGAGAATTTTTTTTTTTTTTTGCTTTAATTAGTTAATTTATTTTTGGCTGTGTTGGGTCTTTGTTGCTGCGTGTGGGCTTTCTGTAGTTGTGGCGAGTGGGGGCTGCTCTTCGTTGCAGTGCGCGGGCTTATTGCGGTGGCTTCTCTTGTTGCGGAGCACGGGCTTTAGGTGTGCAGGCTTCAGTAGTTGTGGCTCACGGTCTCTAGAGCGCAGACTCAGTGGTTGTGGCGCACGGGCTTAGTTGCTCCGCGGCATGTGGAATCTTCCCGGACCAGGGCTCGAACCCGTGTCCCCTGAATTGGCAGGCAGATTCTTAACCACTGTGCCACCAGGGAAGTCCCTAGAGAATTGTTTTGAATGTTTTTAAACTTAATTATAAACAGTGTCTGTGCACAGGAGGATCCTTCTGCCGCCTGACTGCCCACCCCGCCAACCCATGCATGTTTTTGAAATTGACCTTTACTAAGCCCTGTAGCTCAAGTGTATTTCCTTCCTTTTGTGAGAGCTTTGAGATATAATTCATATACCATTCACCCATTCAAAGTGTACAATTCAATGGTTTTCAGTATGTGCATAGAGTCGTACAATCATTACCGCAATCAACTTCAGAACAGTTTCATCACCCAGAAAAGAAACTCCATACCCTTTAGCCTTCAGCCTCCCACTTCCCCCATATCCCCAGCTCTTGGCAACCACTAATCTACTTTCTGACTGTATAGATTTGCCTATTCAGGATGTGTCATATAAATAGAATCATACAATATGTAATCTTTTGTGACTGGTTAAGGAATCCGCATCAGGGTTGTATGATATCCCATATTGACCACACGTTATCCAAATAAATGATGTAGAATCCTGCTTTTATCCTGCCAAATGGAGTAGAAGGGACTATATTTACCTTCCTGTCCTGCCTGAGGAAAAAAGAAAAAAAACAAAAGCAAAAACAAGATAAAATCAATGAAACAACAGTTCTCAAGATTCTGGACATGAGGTAACAAAGGGCAGTGTTCCCTGAGAGATGGGAAACATGGGAGGTGAACCCCATGTTTGCCCAACTTACTGCTTGGAGACAGTCTTCAGGCTGAGGCTTAGGGAGGGGAAACCAGGTGGTGCCCCGTGGACTCCCCAAGTTGAGAAGATGAAACTGGGAAATCAGGCATGCCAAGGGGGCTGGAATTCAGAATGTAGCCTATTGGAGATGAGAGAGAAAGGCCCAGAGGTCTGCAGAGAATCCTGGAGTACTTGGCTAAGCACTCATCAGGGCATGTGTGTGAGGAAATGCTCCAAGGTGAGAAAGTATTATCTGAGTGGATAAAAGGGAGCAATCCTTAGAACTCACAGGGTGTTGGGAACAGTGGCCATTCTCAGAAGCCATACTAGAAAACCTCATGATTCAGGGTCATTATGTAGAGTACCCAGAGTTCACCACATCCTAGAAAAAAGCCTATTTATGGGAATATAAAAAGTATCCAGCAACCAATCACATAAAATCCACAATGTCTGGTATCCAATCAAAAATTACCAGGCATGACTGCTGGTGGGAATGTGAATTGGTTCAGCCACTATGGAGAACAGTATGGAGGTTCCTTAAAAAAACTACAAATAGAATTACCATATGACCCAGCAATCCCACTACTGGGCATATACCCTGAGAAAACCAAAATTCAAAAAGAGTCATGTACCAAAATGTTCATTGCAGCTCTATTTACAATTGCCCGGAGATGGAAACAACCTAAGTGTCCATCATCAGATGAATGGATAAAGAAGATGTGGCACATATACACAATGGAATATTACTCAGCCTTAAAAAGAAATGAAATTGAGCTATTTGTAATGAGATGGATAGACCTAGAGTCTGTCATACAGAGTGAAGTAAGTCAGAAAGAAAAAGAGAAATACCGTATGCTAACACATATATATGGAATTTAAGGGGAAAAAAATGTCATGAAGAACCTAGGGGTAAGACAGGAATAAAGACACAGACCTACTGGAGAACGGACTTGAGGATATGGGGAGGGGGAAGGGTGAGTTTTGACAGGGCGAGAGAGAGTCATGGACATATACACACTAACAAACGTAGTAAGGTAGATAGCTAGGGGGAAGCAGCCGCAAGGCACAGGGATATTAGCTCGGTGCTTTGTGACAGCCTGGAGGGGTGGGATGGGGAGAGTGGGAGGGAGGGAGACGCAAGAGGGAAGACATATGGGAACATATGTATATGTATAGCTGATTCACTTTGTTATAAAGCAGAAACTAACACACCATTGTAAAGCAATTATACCCCAATAAAGATGTTTAAAAAAAAAAAAAAATTACCAGGCATGGAGACTTGCCTGGTGGTGCAGTGGTTAAGAATCCGCCTGTCAATGCAGGGGACATGGGTTCAAGCCCTGGTCCGGGAAGATCCCACATGCCGTGGAGCCACTAAGCCTGGTGCCACAACTACTAAGCCTGCGCTCTAGACCCCTCAAGCCACAACTACTGAGCCCACGTGCCATAACTACTGAAGCCCGTGTGCCTAAAGCCCATACTCTGCAATAAGAGAAGCCACTGCAATGAGAAGCCCGCACACTGCAACGAAGAATAACCCCCACCCACCGCAACTAGAGAAAGCCTGCGCACAGCAACGAAGACCCAATGCAGCCAAAAATAAATTAATTAATTAAAAAAAATTACCTGGCATGAAAAGAAACAGGAAAAATACCAATTGAAACTGACCCAGAACCAACACACATATTAGGATTTGCAGACAAGGACATTAAAACTAGTTATTAACTAAATAATTATTATAACTATTCCATATTTCAAAATGTTAAGTAAAGGATGAATAGGCAGAGCACAACAAATGTTTAGGGCAGTAAGTAAAACTATTCTGTATGTTAATGTATTGATACATGTCATTATACACTTGTCCAAACTCATAGAATGTATAACGCCAAGAGTGAACCCTAATGTGAATGTGGGCTTTGGGTGATAATAATGTGTCAATATAGGTTCATATCAATTGTAACAGTTGTACCACTCTGGTGGGGGATGTCAATAGCTGGGGAGGCTATGCATGTGTTGGGGTAGGGAGTATATGGGGGCTCTACCTTCCACTCAGTTTTGCTTGTGAACCTAAAACTGCTTTTAAAAATGAAAACTATTTAAAAAAAATAAACAGAAATATAGAAGATACAAAAAAAGACCCCAATTGCACAATAATGTCTGAGATTTTAAAATATGCTGACTGGGATTCACAGCAGATTAGACATAGCAGATAAAAATTTAAAGACATAGCAACAGAAAGTATCCACAATGAAACCCAGAGTGGGGGAAAAATTAACAGCACCAGTAAGTCATGGTACAACCTCAAGCAATCTAATCTATATCGAAGTGGAATCTCTGAAGGATAAGGGGATGATGGTACAGGAAAAATATTGGAAGAAGTAATGGCAGACAATTTTCTAGACTTGATGAAAACTATAAATCCATAGCTCCAAGAAGCTCAATGAATCCCAAGCACAACAGACACAAGGAAAATACACCAAAGCACATCATAATTAAATTGCTAAAAAGCAGTGATAAAGAGAAAATCTTAAATATATCCAAAGAAAAAAGTCATGTTACAGGCAGAGGAACAAAAAAAAATAAGGATGACAACAGATTTCTCTTTGGAAACAAGGCAAGTGAGGAGACAAGGGGGCAAGCCTTTAAAATACTGAAAGACACACACACACACTCAGAATTCTGTGGCCAGCAAGGGTGTCAAGAGTTTTTCAGACATCCAAAGCTAAAATAATTCATCTCCAGCATTTACAGAAAATGTTAAAAGAGGTCCATCAAGCAGAAGGAAAATTATTCCAGCTGGAAACAGGGATCTACACAAAGGAACAAAGCATACCAGAAATACGAACAGTATGGATGACTTGGTATAGTAATGAAGCTTTGGTGAACTGTTTTCTGGAATTGCACATGCAGGGCAATTCGTTCCAGAGGTGACATGATTTAACATTTCTTTATAAAAATGTCCTTATTCCTCTAGGGGTGGACGCAAGGCAGGAAAACTGTTTCTACAGATAATGAAGGGCAGGAAATGAGCAGTGCATCTGCATACGCCTTTCCCAACCACCACAGTGAAGTTTTTCTCAGGTTAATTGTACTCTTTTGCTACTCATTTCTCATTTACCCACTTTGTTGGACAGCTATTCATGTGCCGTCTGCCCCATGCACAACACTGCAACTGGCTATGTGGAGAAAAAGAACCAGAAAATTACCCAGGTTTTAAGGATTTCACAGTCTAGAACCAATTGCCATAATAGCAAGTAATAAATACAACTGCCTGATGAGAGGAAGAAATATAGAAGAGGCAGGGAGGGATTCCTCCCAACCAGAGATCTAAGGAAGGCCACTTCCTAGGTAACCCTCCAAAGCGTGAGAATTTAGAAATATTTAGTTAAGAAAGGCTGCAGCTTATCTGTCAAGTGTTGGCAGCTTCTGATGAAAGTATTAAATTTCTGGTTAAAATATAAAATTTCTCCTCCTGCTTCATGCCCCTGCCTTCTGTTACTCTACTGTGTTTGAAACTGGAGGAGCGTGGAGGGGGAGGGGGAGGGGGAGAGACACAGAATGGATGGTGAAGCAGCAAAGTGGAGGAAGATAGTTTTCACCACCGGAATATCTTGATGATCTCCAAAGGCCGCTGGTAGCAGGGTGAGTGGCCTTGGAAATTACGACTCTAATTTGGGCTTGCTTGCAGATTTCTCAGGTGTGTAGGGGGTGTGAACAGAAAGACGACCTTTTGGTTTGGGAGCTTTGGAATCTGTGGAGAAGTGTGATTAATTTTTCAAGCACTCTATGCGTTGATATCCTTTTTGTTTTCTCTTGGTTTAGTGGACCCTTTCTTGAGAATTTCAGCCCATCTTGTCTTTGCTAAGGAAAGCCACAGAAAGGTGACATTCTGGGCCTGGGACTTGACGTGTGTGTGGGAATCTCCCATTCTGTTCATTAGCCAGGTTTGGGGAATCACTGGCCCAGAGGACATGAATTAGGGCTGGTCCAGCTTTGGATTCCTCTTTTCACAGGACCCGGGCCATGGAAAACATTCAATAAAATATTGGTTGGAGAAGGGAAAAAAAAGAAGTTCCTCTTCCTGTGAAAGTAAAATTGGAAGTCTTTTCAGGCATAGTTGAGATCCAGATTACTGACATTAGCATTCAAGGCTGCTTTCTTCCTCCCGCAGCCCCCCACCGTGTGTGCCCTCTAGTTACACTAGGCATGGGCTGTCACCCAGATAGGCTGTGCCTTCCTTCTGAGAGGCCTCTGCCCCCCAACCCAAGCTTTCTCTTCCTCCTCCTCAGTCCCCCTGTTTTCTTCCTGTTGTCAAACTGCCTTGTGTTTTTCTCAGCACTAAGTGATCGGCACCATCGCAGCCTGGGGAGGGGGTGGGAGGGAGAAGAGGAAGTGGGAGAGACCATGGAGGAAGTGACAGAAGCCCGGGAAAGGAGCATTTGGTCCCTGGCTGCAGTGAGACACCTCACATTCTGCCCACCCTGTCCTTACCACAGAAAGGACAAGAAGTGAAGGCCTTCAAGTCCTATGAAAAAGACAGGAACTGGTGAAATCTGAGTAGGGTTTGTGGTCACCTGAGACGTTGTACAAACGTGCATGTCCTGGTCTTGGTGATGCACAATAGTTATGTAAGATGCCACCACTGGAGAAAGCTGGTTGAGGTCATGAGACATCTTCTTTTTTAGCAACTTCTTGTGAATCCACAATTATCTCAACAAAAAAGATTTTAAAAAATGGCAGACCCACAGAACAGGAGAAAATATTTTCAAATCATAATTCTGATAAGGGACTTGTATCTGGACTACATAAATAAAGAACTCTTACAATTTGTCTCAGTTTGGGCTACTGTTATAAATTACCATGGACTGGGTGGTTTAGCCAACAATTATTTATTTCTCATAGTTCTGGAAAGTCCAAGATCAAGGTGCCCTCAGATTTGGTGTCTGAAAGCCCTCTTCCTGGTATGCAGATGGCTTTTTAGTTATGTCCTCACGTAACATAAGACAGATCTTATTTGCTTCCTCTTTTTTTTTGGCTGTGTTGGGTCTTCGTTTTTGTGCGAGGGCTTTCTCTAGTTGTGGCAAGCGGGGGCCACTCTTCATCGTGGTGCGCGGGCCTCTCACTATTGCAGCCTCTCTTGTTGCGGAGCACAGGCTCCAGACGCGCAGGCTCAGTAGTTGTGGCTCACAGGCCTAGTTGCTCTGCAACATGTGGGATCTTCCCAGACCAGGGCTCGAACCCGTGTCCCCTGCATTGGCAGGCAGATTCTCAAACACTGCGCCACCAGGGAAGCCCCTTTTGTTTCCTCTTTTAAAGGGGCATTAATTCCATTGTAAGAGCTCCACCCTCATGACCTTATCCAACCCTAATTATCTTCCAAAGGCCCCACCTCCAAATTTCATCACACTGGGGATGAGAATGTCCACATATGGACTTTGAGGGGATACAAACATTCAGTCCATACAATTCAATAAGAAGAAGAAAAATAACCCAATTTTAAAAATAGGCAAAGAATCCATATAGATATTTCTCCAAAGAAGGTGTGCAAATGGTCAATAAGCATATAAAAAGATGTTCCACACCATTATCCATCGTGAGAATGCAGATCAAAACCATGAGATACCACCTCACCTGTAATAAAAAAGATAATTACAAGTGTTGGCAAGGGTGAAGAGAAATTGGATCTGTTATGCATTGCTGGTGGGAATGTAAAATGGCACAGCCATCAGCCTTGCAGTTCCTCAGAAAGTTAAACATAGATAGTTACCAGCAATTCCAATCCTAGGTATACACCCAAGAGAAATGAGAACATATGTCCCCCCAGACCACAAATGTTTATAGAAGCATTACTTATAGTAGACAAAAAGGAGAAATAACTGATGAATGGAAAAATAAAATGCGGTATAACCATACAATAATATATATTATTTGGCAATAAAAAGAAATGAAATTCTGATACATGGGTGAACCTTAAAAACATATGGTAAGTAGAAGAAGGCAGAAAAGACCTGTATTATTTTGTCAGGCTCACCTAGCTCAGCCTCGCCTGAGAACCGAGAAGTCCCCAGGGCACCCCTCACCCCTGTAGCCATGTCACATGCACGGCTGTGGGGTGGTGCAAAGAAAAGTGGTCCCTGGCCTCCCCTCCCTGCCAGCTGGGCTGGGAGGCCCTTCACTGGTGCCAGGAGTTTGTCCTGAGGCTGTTGTGGGGCCCTGTAGCTGACCCTCCCCAGGCCATACTGACCTCCCACTCAGCTGCCTAAGCCATGAGACTTGGCCAGGCCTTTCTGGCTGGGAGGTCAGGCCAAGGAGAGCCTTGGGCACTGTGTCCTGGCTTCTCATCCTCCCTGGCCAGGGGCTGAGGAGGAAATAACAGGTTCCTCGGACTCTCACGAGGGCCCAGCTGACTGGGCTTCCTGCACATGCTTGGCCACACCGCACAGCATGTGGGGTCTTAGTTCCCTGACCAGGGATCGAACCCGCCATCCCTGCAGTGGAAGCACGGAGTCTTAATCGCTGGACCTGTAGGGAAGTCCCTACCAAGCATGTTTTATACTATGTCTTCTCAGCCAAAGAGAGGAAGCAGGGTTTCAAAGGCTCATCATGGGCTCTGGGTCCATAAGTGTCCCAGTTTCCTGTGTCCCTGATGTCTTAGGACTAGGTCTGGGGCCTTGGGAGTATTGTCACTTCCTTCATATCCTGCCTAAGCCCCAAGGGCCTGCCCGCCCAGGCCTTTGTCTTTTCCCTCACAAGCTGTGTGGGTTTTGAGAGGCTTAGCAGGCTGGGGTGTTGGGGGAGCTGCCTGTCCTGTCCCTCTGCTTGGATTATCCAGGGCTGCCCAGGTCCTTGGGGCCATGGCTGATGCATATAGATGGGCCCAGCAGGTCTACCCCAGCCTCCCTGCAGGCCTGGGCCTGTGTCCATGGCTCAGGTGCCCTTTTCCCACCATTTGCTTCTAGAAACTTACGTGCATGGGCCTTAGGCCCCAAGGACCACAGGTGGCTTTGCTGACAGCTGTACAGAATCTGAGCTCCAGCGTGCTCTGTCCACGCTCCCCATGGCCATGGTCCTGCAGGACCCAAGGCCCTTCTCCAGGTGCCCGCTGCACAACCCCTTCTCCAGGGGGCTGAGGGTGCAGAGGCTGAGGTCTGGGAGTGAGAGAGAACCGGGTTCCAATCCCAGCTCTGCCTTTTACTACTGTGCTGGAGTAACTGGTGTCTCATCTGAGCCTCAGTTCTACCTCATCTGAAAGATGGGGATGATCCAGGTGGAAGGGCTAAATAGATGTATACACATAAAGCGCTGGCTTGCAGGAGGTGTTCAGCAATGTCACCTTCACCTCCCACTCCTCTGGTCCTGGCTGGCTGCAGCCCAGTCCTGGGACAACAGCCGCCGTCCCACTCCTCGTCTCAGCCCCACCTTGGGGATCCATTCCAGGCATCACAGTACCAGGGATGACCACCAGGTGGCACCCACCCCAGCTCCCTGTCCCCAGGCTGCTGCTTTGCAGACCTCCATGGATTTCCTTACTCTTTTTTTCTGGTTTACTGTAGTTTATTTTGGATTATACAAGAAGGGGCATCAGAGTTGTGTCAGGACCCAGAGCTCTGGCTGAGAACTATCCTCTTCCCCCCATCCCACTGGTCCCAGGCGGGAAGAGAGGGCTTGCCTGCTCCCCTCCTCCCCCTACCCATGTGGGCTTCCTGCAGTGCCTGGTGCCAGCCTCCCTGGTGTTTGCCCTGATGTCCGCTTCTGGTGCTTAAGTTGCCTCCAGTTGGTGCCAGGAGGCTGATAAGCCCTGGCTCAGGACTCCTCCCCGCCCCTGCTCTTCCTGGCACCCTTTGGAATTGGTGTTAAACACAGGCACACAGCCTCTGGTCCAGCCAAGCTGGCTGAGTAGCCTTGTGAGCTGACTGTGGGTGTAACTGCTTCATACTGTCCAGGTTGTTGGGCAGACAAATAGACATGTCTGTGAGTGTCTCATCTCCCCAAGGGCTCCGGATTTCCTGGGAACCCCACCAGTGGCTGGGAACACCCAGCTCTCTTTCCCTGGCATCAGTTTGTCCTAGGTCGGGATAAGGTTCGATGCATTTGGCTACAGGCAAGGCCTACCGTAGCTGAGCCCAGGGAGCAAGGGAGAAATAAGCTGTGGTCACGGGGGTGAGGGAACCAGCCCCACGTAGAGGCTGGAGCTCGGGCCTGGACAGCTTTCTAAGTGTGAGCAGAAGCTCCTGGACCAGCTGTCAAATACAGAGTCCGGCCCCAGAGGCAAGGCCCAGGAAACTGCATTTTCACAAGTCGTGGGGAGGCAGTTCTGCACACTTGGAATTGAGGACTGCTGGGTCTGTGGTGCTGGGTGGGAGATTCTTGTTTTTCTTGCTGCCTGCAGCTCTGATGCCGACCTGAGAGCTTCATTCTTTCTCAGGATGGGGCTACCTGTTTGCCTCTGCTTCTCTGAGGCTGCTGGTTAAGAGGGCATGGGAAGGAACTGGAGCAATAAGCGAGTGCCCTCCCTACCCCAGGAGACCTCGGACCACAGGGGTCAGACTATGAGGCAGCTCCCTAGACCCCTGGGGCCGGGCCAGCTGAGGGTGAGAGCTTCCGCCTCTGGGCTGGAAGGCAGGTTGCAGGCGAACCTGGTGGTGCTTGGGAAGCAGCAGCAGCAGCTCAGAACCGACTGCGCCAACCTCCCTCCTTCTCCCTCCACCCTTCTTCCTCTGAACCAGCACTGGCTGTATTCACATCAAAGAAAAAACATTTCAGGAGCCAATTCATTTTTCTCAAAACATATATTTATGACTCCTCTCGGCACATCTTTGAGCACCTCTGCCAGGATCTCAGGAATGTGTAGAACTCACTCCCACGCTGTACCCCACACCCCCCCACTAGGCCTTGGTGACCAGGCCCCGCACGGCTTGCGCGATGGCGTCCTTGTCAATGCCGAACATCTTGAGCAGTTCTGTTGGTTTCCCGCTTCTTGGCACATGGCTGACAGCCAGGCGAGTGACAGTGACACCAGGCTCGCCCATTACTGCAGAGGCCACTGCCTCACCTATGCCACCTGGACAAAGGAAAGGAGGTGAGTCAGGTGATGCAGCCTCAGGTGAGCAGTGGGCGGGTCCCCAGAGCCCCTAGCTGCCCCCCCAGGCCCTGAATCAGTTGGAGTTTATTCCCTTTCCCAAGGGTGGGGGGATGGCATATATACCAACCACCGTGCCCTACGCCTGTAGCCAGAGCAGACATCACCAATCACAGTACTTATTTTTTTCATAAGCCCAAATATGGCCTCTGAATCACATTTAACACCATCCTCTGGGCAGCTGTCATCAACCGACATCTGCACTTGACCTCAGGGTCTAAGCCCGTCTATTCCCCTGGGGCCTGCTTTGGAGGAAAGAGTAGTGTGTATTTGTAGAGGATGGCTTTGTGAAAAACTCATTAAAGCCAGAAATTGTGTCGCTTTGCCGGTTTGATTCTGCACAACAGCCTTAACGTTCAGGTACTTCAGGGACATGACCACTGTATGCTCTTAGCACGGCTGGAACCCTCTCGGGCTTCCTGGGTCAGGCGGGGATCCAAGGAGCCATTCCAGCCATTGAGTTCAAGGGTCCCCAGGCCAAGCCTGAGGTCTGTTAAGAGGCCAAGTCCCAGCTGCTCTGGGTTTCCTGGGCCGCAGCTACCTTCCTGGGGCTGGGATAAAGGAGGACGTCCAGCCCTATGCCCCCAGCCCTCCCAACCTGTGTGTCCCTGGCTCTCTCACCTTCATAGTAGTGGTCCTCCACGGTGACGATCCTGCCCTTGGTAGCACGGGCACTGTCGAGAATGAGCTTCTTGTCCAGGGGCTTGATGGTGAAAGGGTCCAACACACGAATGTTGATCTTCTCTGTGAGGGGAGGAGAAGTGGGGCGGGCTGAGGGGAAGGAGCTGGGCACCATGGGTCTGCCCTTTGGGGGCCTTTGATGGGCACCCTGCGAGGGGGCCTGTCACACAGCTGCCCACCCCCAATGGCTCGGCCACCTCCTCTGTTGATCTGTGATGCCCGTGTCCTCCACACCCACCCCTCCACCTCGGAGCCTCCCTGGCCTGACAGGAGCAGCAGGTCTCATGCAGGAAGAGGAGCGCCTCCTCTCTCCCCTCACGCCCTGGGCTGCAGTATCTTGGCCTTTGGACCGACTGTCAGGGAAAGCCAGAGGGACGGCCGCCTCCAGGGGTCTGCCCTGAGGTAAAGTGAGGGCATGTGGGGTGGTGGGGAGGGGAGCTGTGGCTGCAGGCAGGACAGTGTCAGGTCAGGAGGATGGGTCAACCCTCCCCCTGGATCTCCAGCCCGTCTCGCTCCTGCTCTGGCCCTCCCCCCAGTTCCTCAGAGCTCTGTTCCTTCTGCCTGGGCCTCTTCGATACCCTCTTTGCGTATCAGTTCCTACTCACATCTGAGGTCATTTTCTTTTCTTTTTTTAAATTTATTTATTTTTGGCTGCATTGGGTCTTCGTTGCTGCGCGCGGGCTTTCTCTAGTCGCCGTGGCTTGTCTTGTTGCAGAGCACGGGCTCTAGGCGCGTGGGCTCAGTAGTTGTGACTCCCAGGCTCTAGAGCGCAGGCTCGGTAGTTGTGGCGCGTGGGCTTAGTTGCTCCGCGGCAGGTGGGATCTTCCTGCACCAGGGCCTGAACCATGTCCCCTGCACTGGCAGGTGGATTCTTAACCACTGTGCCACCAGGGAAGCCCTGAGGTCATTTTCCTAAGGACACTCATGTCCACCCTCTCCTGGGTGCTCAGCACGGCTGAAATCTGTTGTGATTCTACTGCAGGGGAGGCTAATGCCTGTCTTCCCTACAGCTAACACTTGTGAGCTCACAATGATAATAATAATGCCAGGTCACGTTTATTAAATCCTCAGGACAGCCCCGTGGGGAAGGTGATAGTACCTCCATCATGGATGGGGAAACGAGGCACAACGATGCTGAATAACAGACTTAATTAGCAGCCAGCTAAGTAGATTCAGGCTCCAGGGCCTCTGATCTGGCCACCATGCTGGGCACACAGTGAGTGTTCCAAGCCTGGCTTTTAGTAATATTCTCATCATTTAATTAGACGAGATTTTTCTTCACCCAAGACTGGGTCTGCAGTTAGCACCCCATCTAAAACTTTGTGGGTCCCACCCTCCTTACCTTTCTTTAGCAGGTCAGCAGCAGCCAAGGCCTCATGCAGGGTCACCCCAGCCCCGATCACAGTCACCTGGTCGTCCCTGCTCTTCAGGACCACCTGGGGGCAACATGGGGGCCAGTGAGGCTCAGAGTCTGATAGACCTGGGTGGGTCCCGACCTCAGGCTCTCTCTGTGGGGTCTCATTGGGGCATAAACCACACTGACCTTGGCCTGTCCGATTTGGAAATCCTCATTGTTGTTGTAGATGATGGCGTTTTCTGGGCGGCTGGTCCGGATGAAGCAGATGCCCTGGAATGAAACAGAATAACTGAGGATTTCAGGATGCAGGACTTCCAACCTTGAGGACTGGAGTCTTTCCTCTGCAGCACGTGCCTCTCCAAATACTCCTCCTGCGTGACAGCCAGCCCCAAGCCCCAGATGGAAGATAACTTCTCCATCAGGTAGACTGGCCTCCAAGGACTGCACCCCCCCGCCCCCCACCCCAGAGTGCTGTGGCTCACCCCCTGCCCTCAGAGGGACGAGAGCCATGTGAGACATTCCAGTCAATGGCAGCGTGGCTCCTGTTCAGGACTCAGTTCATTCCGTCTTGGAGAATTCAACTCAGGGAGGGCAGACAGGCAGCAACTGCTGGATCGGCAGGGGCTGCCAGGATGCTCAGTGGTGAAAGAGAGCGGTGATCAATTAGCAATGTCTGCCACGCAGCAGGAAGGGTGGTGTGTATTTCATTTTTCCTGGTCTAACTCCTCCAAAGCCACAACACCAGTGCAAGGTCAGGAGACACCACTCTGGGGCAGCAAATTATCAGCTCTGGGCCTGCATACTGGCCTCCCTTCCCGTCCCTTTAGGGAAGCGCTAGCTGCCAGCTGAAGAAAGAACAGTTAAGTGACCTACCTTTTTATTGGCTGCTAATTCCACTGCCTTCTCCGTAGACACCCCATCACTTGGGTAAAAGACGGTTGACATGGGGACAGACCGAAACATAGCCAGATCTTCCAGGGCCATCTGGGAGGGCCCATCTTCCCCTGGGGTGTGGGAAAGGATATGCTGAAGTAAGACCTCATGCGTGGAATGGAATCCTGGCCCCAAACCCTGTTTCAGAAGTCCGGGGACAGAATTTCGCGCCAAGCTGGCGGGCTATCCCCGGCAGTGTGACGTGCTAGCTCGGAAGTGTTTTCTGCCACCGTCATGGTTCGTCTGCTAAACCGCATTGTCGCTGTGTCCCAGAACATGGGCATCGGCAAGAATGGGGACCTGCCTGGGGCCCCTGCTCAGGTAAACAGAATTTGGTGATTATGGGTGGGAAAACCTGGTTCTCCATTCCAGAGAAGAATCGACCTTTAAAAGGACAGAATTAATATAGTTCTCAGTAGAGAACTCACGGAACCTCCACAGGGAGCTCGTTTTCTTGCTAAAAGTCTGGATGATGCCTTAAAACTTATTGAGCAACCAGAATTAACAAATAAAGTAGACGTGGTTTGGATAGTGGGAGGCAGTTCCGTTTATAAGATATCCAGGTGTTCCTTCTGATGTCCAGGAGGAGAAAGGCATTAAGTACAAATTTGAAGTATATAAAAAGAACAATTAATGTGAAAGTGATTTCTGATCTAAAGCCTCCCCCCCCCCCAAAATTATGTATTTTTTGTTGTGGAGAGTGTTGTTGACTTTAGATCTATGGTTAATTATTTCTAAGCTAAGTACTTTTTTTTTAAGCAAAGTACTTTTATTCCCCATTAATCTTAACTAGACTGTATCAGATACCATTTGTGAAACATTTCTTGCTGTAACTGCCTGAATGCCCATCAAGAGTCAAGAATAGGTGACCAGCACGTGCCTAGGGTAGAACATCTACCAAGACAGCCCGAAGTGGCAGAGTCCCCTGGTAGCATGAGCTGAAACCAGAGCCTATAGAGCTAGGAGCTAGGCAGATGGGTCCAAAGGTCAGAAATGGATTATAAACAGAAGAGTTAGCATTCAGTTACTAAAACTAGATGAAAAAAGGGACTGTGAATTACTGTATATCACACTTTTGAAAAACATTCTGTTCACTTAGACTAGGAGTCAATAAGTTGAAAACTCCAGGATACTCCACAGAGATAGTAAAGAGGCAGGTACGAGACTACCTTTTTGGTGGTTAAAGGAGAAGGTCTGAGACCTTAAAAAACTTTGTTTCTGATCTTCAATGAGATTGCATGGGATGTTACAATGATAGAATAAGAATTGGCTGCTCTTTACAAAAAAGAATAACCTAATATCAAGCATAATGGCTAAAATTAAAAATTCAAAGAGGTGAAAATTGAGAATGAATATTGCTAGAAACCAAAATTAGTAAGTTAGAAACTAAACACAGAATTAAAAAATGAAAATTAAAACATGTTTTACCCATCACTTTAGCAAAGATTTAGATTAAGTATCAAAAAAAAAATTAGCATTTTCTGCCTTATAAATTGGTACAACCTTTTTAGAGTGTAAGTTAGCAATATCAATTAAAATTCAAAGTATTCTGGGTTTGGACCCAGAACTTCCACTTCTAGAAATTAATCCTGAACAAAGAAATGGACCCAAGAGTATTTCTTGCAACTTTCTTTTTCAAACTTGGAAACAGCCCAAATGTTGATTAAAAAGAAATAACTAACCAATATGTCTATAGAATATAACATCTGCAGCAGTTAAAGAGAATGAAGTACTGACAGAAAAATGACAAAAATTGCTACGTAAAAGAAGCAAATTGTGTATAATACTCAAAATGTTTAATAAATGTTCATGTGTGGGAAAAAGCAAAAAAATAAAATAAAATAAAAAGAACTCTGGGGACGTCACAGGTGTGAGCACCCGGCCACAGCTCCTTACCGATGGACACGCCGCAGTGGGAGCCGCAGAGGTTGATGTTGCTCTCGGAGATGGCTGCCATGCGAATCTGGTCAAAGGCCCGCGTAAAGAAGGCTGCAAAGGTGCTGCAGAAGGGCACCGTCCTGTCACGTGTGGCACAGCCCACGGCGATGCTCACCTGGGGGCAGAGTGGGTGGTGTCAGCCCAGAGGAGGGGAGAGGGTGGCCAGGGGGCCCAGGACCCCCAGGGCCACCTCTTGGGAGGTGAGGGGTCCGTCATCCTAGTAACTGTTAATTCTCCTCCTCCCATGCAAGTGATCCTGTGCGCTCACGGACTCCACAGTCTGTTTCCAAACTCCTTCAACTTGAAATCGTAATTTCACAAGTTCTCTTAAAATCACCCTCCTGGGGGACACTTTTCTAGCAAGAAAAGCCTTTCACAGAGCAGGCCAGTAAGCTTGAGCATGGATGGTCCATCCTTCCCAGGCCTCTGCAAGTCTCCTTCACCATCTCCCTGCCACCCCAAGGCCTCTGCAGAGACCAGCCCTCGCAACCCCTCTGTATGCCCAGAGGCCCCAGGCCCCAAATGCTGGCCCAGAAGCACTGAGTGCAGGCATACTGGTTCTAAATTGGCATCACCTCCACAGCTCTGAAACCCACCAGCTGACAGGAGCCCTCCTTCCCCAGCCCCCCACCCCCCGGCCCTGGCCCCTCCAGCTGCCAAGGCTGGAAGCCAGAGACAACTTCAGGTTCAGGTGGAGGAAGAACTCTGGATGCAGCAGAGTCAGGCGGTCTCCAGCGGGAGGAAGCTCCCAGTTCCTAGAAGCCTGCAGGCCAGGCTGGGCTCCTCGGCCAGGATATTTTGAAAAACAGGACAAAACACTGTTCCTTATGTAACAACCATAGATCCTGACAAGGAGCTGTTAACCCAACTGTGTGCATGACAGGGGTCCACAAAGTCCTCTCATCTCTGTATTCCACAGGGTGGCAAGGGCCAAAGCCTTGTGCATAAAAGGGCCCAGCAGACTTTGGCTGCTAGTTCCAGCCTCCTGGCTGTGCCTGCCCTTCCACCTGGAGGGCCCTTTACCCCCAGAGAAAGCCCATCCACCACAACGACTGGCCTGCGTGCAGCATCCCCTGCTCAGCTCCCCGGTGTGCACTCACCCAGCCCTTGGGTGTCACAACACCCCTCCCCCACCAGTTACTTGAGGTCAAGGGTCAATGCTGGGTCCTAGCTGTTTCTAGGGCCTAGCAGGCACCTGGCACTGCCAAACACAGATGCTCAAGGGAACAGGAGGGGTTCAGCCCTGCCCCTGCACCCCTCAGAGCCCAGCCGCACTCACCATGTTCTGCTCAGCAATGTAGCACTCGATGAACTGGTCTGGATGCTCCTTTTTGAAGAGCTCAGAGAAGGTGGAATTCTTGGTGTCCCCATCCAGGGCGATGATGCGGTCGCTGGCGTGGCCCAGCTTGGCCAGGGCCTGCCCATAGGCCTTGCGGGTGGCTATCTGTAGGGAGGAGAGTGGGAAGGCTGAGCACCTCGGGGGGCATGTGGCCTGGAGCCCAGCTCAGCCTCTGGGCCATAGCTTCCACCAGGGAGGAAAAGGGTAAAACAGCAGAAGAAGGAAGCCCAGCAGCATACGGCCCTATGGAAACTTCTGTAAGGGTGCCAATAAGAACTTAAAACGATGAATGTCTTGGGTGCAGCCTCTCGTCTCCAGCCCGGCTATGAACCATCTGAGCTGGAAAAGATGTCCTAACACCCCCATTTCCCCAGCCCTGTGAAAGAGGCCTGTGAACGCGCTCCACTCTGCACGAGAATACACTGAGGGCCTGGGAGTCAGAAAGCCTGACTCAGGTGGCACTGATGGGTCCACAAGGGGGAGTGCCCAGAGCCGGGCAGGCCTGCCCTTTGCCTTTGCCTGGCCAGAAGTGGGGGAGTCCTGAGCGCAGGCCAAGGCCACGATGGACCGGGGCTGGGGTGGGGGTGGGGGACTCAGAAGCTGTCAGCTTTGATCCCAGTAGCTTGCTGTGTGACTATGGGCAAATCCCTTGCCCTCTCTGAGCCTCTCTGCATGTAAATAATTCCAGAGCTGGCTGGCCCCATGAAAGAACTGGCAGGAGCAACATCTCAGGGTTCTTCCTCACCCAGAACTAATCTAATCTCTCTTCTCTTTCCCAGCCCCAGCCCTGGGGAACCAGAGAACCGCTGCCACCCTAGCCCAACCAGTCCAGAAAAGTGAGGCCCAACTGGGTACCTTGTCCCCAACTTTGTAGCTGGGTGGGGTGGGCATTCTGATGTTGGTAATGTCCACCGAGGGGGTGTCCTCCTGCGGGGGTTTCGCCAGGATCTTCTTTTTGCTCTGGATCTGGCTGTAGATTTCCTGGATGATCTGATCAGCCATGTTTTTGGGGAGGGGCTTCCCATGCCAAGACTCCTTATCTTCTATCCCTATGGGTACAACGTAGGAGGGCAGAGGGACAGGTAAGGTGAAAGCTCCCAGAGGGCCAGGAAGCTGCTCGAGGGGGCCTAACCCTCCACACGTCAAGGGCAGGCCACTATGGGGGTCAGGGAAGGAGGACCATGGTGACCAGCACTCAACTGCAGGCCCCTGTTGAGTAGCAGCCCAGTCCCCCAGGAGCTCCCAGTGGGGAGGGGGCATGTGTGGTAGATGAATGTTGCTGGCATGCCACCCCATCCCATTCCCCTTGCATCACCTCCCCACCCCAAGCCTGCACAGCGTGGGGTCTGCTGTAGAAATCACACTCAGTTTGTTGCATAGGTTGGGAGAGGAAGCTGAGGCCTAGGGCAGGGGGAGCACTGCCAAGGTCACCTATGCATCAGTGAGCAGCAGACGGGGCTCTGTAAGCCCCCAGGTGCAACCCCCGTGTGGCGGGGCATCTTGCCGTGTGGGGACCAGTGAGACTTAATAACCTTCTCCTCTAAGGTCACCTCAGATGTCACCACAGCCTGGAGAAAGCCAAGGGCTAACCCTCCCAAGCAGCCCCCAGGAGCTGAGGTTTCCAGATCCCACGTGGTGGTAACACCTGAGGAGTCAGCATCAGCGGCACTGAGGCCATGACTGTATCCCAGAGTCCTCTCCCAGAAGGTTCCAGAGCTGTGTACTTCTTCCCAGATACCAGTGAATATCCTCATTTACCTCAAGTCCACACAGGCAGAGGGGGACGTGACCCCTGGTGGGCAGGGGCAGAGCTGGACACATGGCACAGTGAAGCCAGCCCAGAGCCTGCAGTTAGCCCTTTTAGTGCCAGACTCCCTGTATCCCTGGGCAAGTCCCTGGCCACTTCTAGCCCCATCTTCCCATCGTTACAATGGGCAAGGGCCATCCCAGCCCCAAGCAAGGGTCTGGAGCCCGTGCCTAGGTGCTAGGGAGGGGCTTATGTCTGCATGGCTCTCAGGCCAGGCACAGGAACCATCTTCCAGACGCTCCTGGGCTGCCCACCTGCACAGGCCTCTGGAATCACTTTTCCATTGCATGAGGGGTACCCCGCTTGCCTCCTAGGGAAGAATCTAGGTCTCCCCAGGCTTTCCTGGGGCTCCCGGCATCAGCCCTTCGGCTCAGGGCAGACAGCTGGAGCCGTCAAGGTCGCTCTGCAGATGCCAGGCAGGGAGTGTCTTCTCTCCTTACCCACAGTCCTTCCCAAGTCCTCCCTCTCCTCCTGCCTACACATGACCCCCAGTCGAGACCAGCCAAACCAGGCTCTAAATCCCAGCTCAGCCACGCTGCCCAGCAAGTCTCCTGCTCCCCCTTCCCTGGACTGGGTGCACTCCGCTGAGGAAGCAAGCGGCTGGCTCAACCCCAGGCACGGGCTCTCAGAGGCATATGCCTCCTAAACCACCCCCTCTTCAGTCAGCCGCAGGGCCCGGTCCCGGGGTGGTGGGTGGGAGGAGACTCGAGCATACAGACCTGTGATGCCTCGACCCTTGAAGGTCTTGGCAATGATGACCGTTGGCTGGTTCTTGACCTGCCCAAAAGCTTTGCACAGCTCCTCCACGCTGTGTCCATCTACGATGATAGCGTGCCAGCTGGGGACAGAAAGAGGGCGTGAGGGGTGAGGGCCCTGAGAAGGGTCCTGGGGAAAGGCCCTGCCCTCGCTGCACTGCACGGCTGCGATCTGGAAAAGAGCTGGAGGAGCTGGGGCGCCTCAAACCTGCCGGATTCCGATTTGCGTTTAATTTTCACATTGTTTTACTTCCTCTTGTTTGCCTTTGAACAGATTTCCCTCCTCTCCTAAGTAATGCAAAGCCTAGTTACTTATTGTCTTTCATTCCTGAGCTATTCATTTCCTACTGAAAGCTGCTTTTAGGACAATGCAGTGGGTTTGGAATCTACTGCTAGATTTTTGATGAATTTTTATTTAAGGGACACATCCGATCACTCTGTAGATGGTGGACGTGGTGCCGGAAACTTGTATGTCCGCCCGCCTGCAGGGGACACGGGTTTGCGCCCCGGTCCGGGAAGATCCCACATGCCGCGGAGCAGCTAAGCCCATGTGCCACAACTGCTGAGCCTGCGAGCCACAACTACTGAAGCCCACGTGCCTAGAGCCTGTGCTCCCAACAGGAGAAGCCACCGCAATGAGAAGCCTGCGCACCGCAACAAAGAGTAGCCCCCGCTTGATGCAACTAGAGAAAACCCATGCGCAGCAACGAACACCCAACGTAGCCAAACATAAATAAATAAAATAAATTAAAAAAAAAAGAATAAAAGCAAATTATTAAAAACAAACAAAAACCTGTTGTTGTCCCCATTTTATAGACATGTAAACTGACATACTGAAGGTGGAGTAATCTGCCCAAGGCCGCAAAGCAAGTTAAGTGATGAAGCCAGGACTTAAGGAATCTGGCTTCGTAGCCACAAGGTTATGGACACAGACCCAAGGATGCTGCCGGGGTTATACTCCAAGTCCCCAGCCCGATGTGGCCTTGAGGAGGTCTGTCCCTGAGGCATGTTGTGGCTGTTTCTTCCCCTGTCCAACAGAGAATCTTTCTTCTCTTCATTTTCTCCCTCTGTAAGGTCACTCAGGTAACAGCCCTGTGTCTGCTGTGTGATCAGGTACTGCAACTCCAACTCAACTTTCCCTGGTCATCGGCTCATCTATGAAGGGTGGCCTTGAAGGCCCTGGGCCCTCAGAGCCCAAGTGCAGAACTTGTATTTGGGGTAGGGGAGGGACATCAAGGTGAGGCCCTCTCTGGCTGACACCCGCCCAGATGGACCTCCCTGCTTTGTAACACGTGACTGAATTCACAACCATCCAAGGCCCATGGGGGAAATCTGGAAATCCTGTCTCCCATTTCCCTATGAGAGGCCTGTTCCTCCTCCTGTCACAGGAGGTAACCAGTGGCCTGACGTACTGAGCGAGCCTGGTCCACACCGTGCACCTCCTGCCTCCTCACCCAAGAACAAGGTGAGGATGTGTGAGATCACGTTATGTGGAAGCTCTGAGAGCCATCACACCACCCAACGTGCAAATAAAGGAACTTGCTCAGAGCTGGGCCTCAGCCCACAGATCCATGGCACTGGCCAGGGCGGCCAAATGCCCTGTGAGTCAGACCCTGAAGGGAGACCTTCTTCTGATGGGGCTTAACCTCTGGCTTCAGCCCCTGCGTCTGCAAAGCTTTTGGTACAGAGGTATCCTTTGCTATGAGGGTGCTCAGGCCACAGTTTCGTACGTACCCGAAGGACTCGCAGCGCTTCTGGTAGACGTCCATCTGATGCTGCAGCGGGGTGGGGTCGCTCTGGCCCAGGCGGTTGATGTCAAGAATGGCGACGAGGTTGTCCAGCTTGTAGATGGCCGCAAAGGCCATGGCCTCCCACACGGAGCCCTCTGACAGCTCCCCGTCTCCCAGCAGGCAGTAGACACGGTAGCTGTGGGGGGGGAGGTGGGGGGGGGTTAGAGACCGGCCCCCCTGCCTGGCCCACGTGCCCCTGGCCTTTCCCTCTGGGACGTGCAACAGCTGTGCCTACCCCAAGTCCACACCCAGTGAGGAAGGGGCTGTGAAGGAAGCTGTCAGGAGCTCCAGAAAGTAGTACCAGCTGCCAAGAAACAGCTCCAGACAGCAGCGTGGAGTGGTTAGGGCATGAAGAAAATGGTGAGGTTCACAGGGGCTAACTACTCACGCTGGGCGGGAGGGCCCTGAGCCGCCCGCTGCCGGGGCACACCCACTTCTCTCCACCCCACCGTGAACCAGGACTGCTGGGGGAGCCCTGGGACTCGCTAAGTGGGCCAGAGAGACAGAGCACCTTTCTGCTCAGAGGAACTGGGCCAGGGAGGCCATCTGTGATGCACCCTAGAGGGAGGCTTCAGGTGAAGATGAGCACGCACGAGGGGCCTGAAGGCCGGGATCACGGTGTGGGCAGGTGCCTCAAAGGACGGTCTCCTCCCAAACTTCTGGGGCTGGTTCTTACCCAAGACTAGAGCTGGGCCTAGGCTTTCTCCACCCCAGGGTCTATCTCTTGCCATCAAAACAGGCAGCCATGATTGTTCCAAAGGCAGTGTGACACGGTAAAAAAGAGCAATAAAGTTGGGATAAATTACCCAGAAACAGAACCTTCCCTGGCTGGGGAGGGTGGAGCCATGGGGTGAGGCTGGAGGCAGGGGGACCAGTTCAGGGACCTTGACCCCAACCCCCAACCCCCCAACTCTGCTTATCACTGAGTAACCCTCTCAAAGAAGGTAAGTGCAGTTGTTATTCCCAAGAAAACACACAGACAAGGAAACAGGCTCAAAGGTCAAGGCACCTGCCTGAAGATCACGCAGTTGGGGAGCAGCTGAGCGAGCATTCAGACACAGGCCTGACTGCCCGGCCCAGGCTGTCCACTCCTTGCTGACTAGGATCGCACACAGGGGTAGGGGCAGCAGGATGCCGAGACCCCCTTTCCCCCGCCCAGCGCCCAGATGCGTGACCCCAGGGAGCGAGGCTGGTGCCTGGATGGCTCGGAGGGACGCAGCCGCCCTGTTGCTGAGTGGGTTGGGCCTCCAGGCCTCCCTGCTGCAGGGCCAAGGCAGGGGGAGCTGAAGAGAGGTGGGGACGGCTGTGGTGCTGCCAGCATGACTCAGCACCCCTGCAGGCCTCCAGGTCAGGGAGGGCTCCTGCATCCTCCCCTTGCCACGCCAGGCCCGTACCTTCGCTTCTGCGGCCTCCAGCAGGCCAGGCCACTGGTTCCCCCACAAGGAGCAGAAGGTCCCACTCACAGAGGCTTATCTGAAGCTGGGTCTTGCATGCTGCAAGGGGGGGCCCAAAGACACTGCAGGGGTGGGGTCTGGCACAGCAGCTCCCGAAAATGACCAGCCTGATGGGGCTAAGCCAGAGAAACCTGTAGGGAACTCGACTTCCCCAAAAAGGGATTCCAGGGAAGCAGATTGGCTGCCTTCCCAACCCCACACCCACTTCCAAGGAACCTGAACTGGGGCCAAGCGTGGAGTTCCAGCATAGCCTCAGACTCAAGTCAGGAGGGCGGTGTGGGGAGACACTGGGGGTGCTTGTGAACAGGAAAGGGGGCCCTGCAGAAGCCAGGGCCAACCCTGAGGCCGCATATTTCCTGAAGCTGTTAGATTCAGGGTAGGGCTACAAATGCCCACAGTCCTGAATTACCATAAAGAGAAGAGACCCTAACGAGAGGGCCAACATTTGCTGCAGGAGTTGGGGAACCACCTCAAATATCCAACAACAGATGACGGTCTAAACGTGTTACAGCATCCCCATAAAACAGAACAGTATCAGTCATTAAACCTAGCTCTTGGACTTCCCTGGTGGCACAGTGGTTAAGAATCCGCCTGCCAATGCAGGGGACACGGGTTCCAGCCCTGGTCCGGGAAGATCCCACATGCCGCGGAGCAACTAAGCCCGTGTGCCACAACTATTGAGCCTGCGCTCTAGAGCCGGGAAGCCACAACTACTGAGCCCGAGTGCCACAACTACTGAAGCCCGCGCACCTAGAGCGCGTGCTCTGCAACGAGAAGCCACCGCAATGAGAAGCCTGTGCTCCGCAACAAAGAGTAGTTCCCACTTGCCGCAACTAGAGAAAAGCCCACGCACAGCAATGAAGACCCAACACAGCCAAAAATAAAAATAAAATATACAAACACTAGCTCTTGACAGGGTGTGAGAAAGTGTTCAGATTTTTCTAAAAAGCATGTAAAATTGTATAAATACTAGGATTATAAATCCATTAAGTTTTTTCTCACAATAACATGGAGGAAATAGGATACACTGTTAAGTGAGACTGAAATGGGGGAGAGGTGGTTAAGAATAAGGAAGAAGTTTCTTTTTTTTTTTTTTTTTGGCCACACCTCTCAGTATGCAGGATCTTCATTCCCCGACCAGAGAGTGAACCCATGCCCCCTGCAGTGGAAGCTCAGTCTTAACTACTGGACCGTCAGGGAAGTCCCTCGTTTCTTTTTAATGCATTCCTGTATTTTAGATTAGTATGTATTTTATAATAAAAAAATTATTTAAAAGAGAAATGGGGAATTCCCTGGAGGTCCAGTGGTTAGGACTCAGTGCTCTCGCTGCCAGGGCCCCAGGTTCGATCCCTGGTTGGGGAAGTAAGATCCCATAAGCCATGTAGTGCAACCAAAAAAAAAAGAAGAGAAATGGAAGAGACCCAATTGGATGTGTGCTCCCTGGTTGATGGCTGGACAGACCTGACTGGAGGCTGGATCCAGGACCTCTGGCAGCTGGTGCAGCCTGGTAATTCCCTTAACCCCTCAGCCTTAGCCAACCCTGGCCACTGAGAACCCAGCTAAACGCTATCTCCCTACACTGGCTTTTCCCATTATGTTAAGGTCAGGAAACGACCCTTCACGAGGAATTATTTCAAGCAACTGTAGAGAATAATTAACTCACAGCTCTGGTTCTGTGCCAAATAAAATACTCTTAAACACACATCCCATTCTTTGTGACTTTCTTCACTGCAAAGTGAGTCACTTCTGGGTGTAGCTGAGCCTGGCCCCAGAGCCCAGCCTGGGAGGCTATGCCGTCAGGTAACACTGGCCTGAGTCTGGAAGGCCTCGCAGCCCCAGCCCACCTCCTGGAGAGCTGTCTCATGAGCTTGCCCTGCACATAGTAGGTGCTCACTGGGGTGGAGCATCCAGTCAGGCTCCCTGTAGCCACCTGCCGCCTGCAGGCCAGACTCCCTTGGCCTCTCCTCTGGGAAGCTTCCCGCCCACAGAGCTCCCCGAGCCTGCTGTGCTTCCCTCAGGCCCCTCAGAGCAGCCTGGGGACCCTGAATATGGACTCCAGATGCACACCCTGGGTTCACATCCTGCCTCCACCATAAGGCAAACACCTTACCTCAGTTTCCCCACCTGTGAGAGGGGCAGCTGTACGCACCTTATCACCTCATCAAGGTGAAACCCTATAAAGCACAGAGCACAGGGCCCTAAACGGTAAAGGAGTGAAGAAACCACTCGGACGGTAAAGGAGTGAAGAAACCACTCGGACAGCCTGCAGCCGACACCCCTCCCCTCCGCAACAGACACCTGTCTGCAGGCCACGGCGGATGGCCTTGCAGCTGAAACCTGCCTCGAGGAGCTTCTCTCCCAAGCTGCCTGGTGCTGCAGCAGCAAACCTCTCTGACCAGGCTGCTCACCCTCCACAGGCCACTCTCTCCAGGGTTCATCTCTTCCCTGGCTGCCACGTGGGGGTCAGGGAGGCCCAGAAACACCCCCGGAACACCCCATTTTCTCCTTTCCCGAGGTAAAGGCGAGTGGCTCGGGCCTGGGTTCTCGGCACCTAGTCAGGCATTGAGAGGTGGGCCCACCTAAGACTTCCGGGGTCCAGGTGCCAGGCTTGGGGGGAACACGGGAACTCATGAGCCAAAGCGCTCTGGCCAAAGAGCATGTGACTCTGGACGCAAGGCTGGCCCTACCAGTCGCTATCCAGGGACTCTGGGCAGGTCCCTTCACTCCTCTGAGCCTATTTCCTCATCTGAAAAGGGAGCTGGTCCTGGTACCAGCCTCATGCCACACATGCATGGTTAGTTACTCAGCTCCTACTCCGCCCTGGGCAGGCCAGGAGGTGCTTGGAGCCAGCGAGTAAAGCCGGGCCACCAGGACCCCTCCCAAAACCATCGTGGGTGGGGATGGGGAGTGGGAGTGTTACCTGGCTTTGTCCAAGTATTTGCCGGTGTAGGCCATCCCGCAAGCGGCCCCGAGGCCTTGGCCCAGGGAGCCCGTGGCCACGTCGGTGAAAGCTTGTTTCTGTCATGACAGGGGGCTACAGTTACCACAGGCAATGTTTCCCAGAAGTGCCTCCCAGGATTCTAGCCCTGTGGCCTTGGGAGCCTCGAAGCCACACCCCACCCATACCCGGGGTGCAGGCAGGTCTGCAGAAGGCAGTGTGTGACTTCTCATTATTCCCCTACAGCAGTAATTGTGGGTGTGGTTCAAATACCAGCTCGGCCCATGGGGAGCTGTGTGACCTCAGGCCACGGACTGAATCTCTTTGGGCCTTGGTTCCTTCACCTGTAAACAGAGCCCACATTATTCACCTCACACAGTGGTTGGGAGAATTCATGACAAAACTGAAGTATTTGGCCTTAGTGGGTGCCCAGATGGGGCGTCACAGTTTCCATGGTAACCCCATGAACTCCAAACGTTTGCAGCGGCCCGAGGAGCACACCGGGCCCCTTCCGTGGGTGTCACCAGCATCCTGCTGTGACCCCCTTAGAGAATCCCTGGTGAACCTCTTCGCCCAAGCTGTGTCTAAGTGGCCAGGGAGGCCCAGCAGGGAAGGGAAGCCGGTGTTCGGTGCCTGGGGAGAGGCCCTCCCTGCAGTTGACCCAGAGTGCCCTGGGCTGGGGCCTTAAAAGTCTCACCTTTCAGCACAAGCTTGGGGTAAACAGCGTGTCCCCAAACCCCTGCTTCTTCCTCCCTTTAATGCCCTCCTCTGCCCTCCAACACCCTCAGCTCCTCAGTGGGTGCCCTGCCCCCTTCCCGCATGCCTTGAGAAACAGGAAGTGGAAGCAGAGGCCTGGAGAGGCTCCTGGTGGGGTGCACTTACCGGGACAGGGTGCCCGTCCAAGTCAGAGCTGATCTTCCTCAGGTTCAGCAGCTCTGCCTCGGGCAGGAAGCCGGCTTCAGCCCAGACGGCATACAGGATGGGCGCTGCGTGGCCCTGCAGGGGATGGACGGTGGGGGGATGGGTCAGATGAGGAGCTGTTCCCACCACGCCCCGAAACCCAGGGCCTGGCCAAACCGAACCTACCGGCCTGGGTATCCCTTTCAGGAAAGGAAGCAAGTGAAGGCTACCTTCCCTCCTTTCATCCCTCTCCAGCCCAAGGCTCCCACAGCCAAGGCGGAGCAGGCCCTAGGACAGGTGCAGGGGGAGCGCAGCTGTGAGGACTGAGGCCAAAACCCCAGCAGGCAGCCGGCCGCCCTAATCCCTGGGTTCTGGCACGTGAGTGGACTTGGACAGACTTCTAGCTCTCATGCCTACCCCGAGAGACCAGAGGCCATGGAGCCAGGCCTGGGTACAGGTGGATTTCGGGGTTTCATGGCAGTTTGTGGCTATGGTTCTCAAGCGGGGCGGCGGGGGGAGGTGGTCAGTGAGCCCCATCCCAAACCCTACTGCAGGGCATCACCACTCTTGAAGGAGCGAGCATGGCCTGGGTACTGGCACAGCAGAGACGCGTGTAGAAAGCCACAAAGCTATATCCCCGACCTGGACTCCAGTCCTGCCTGTCAACACCAAACATGGGTGGAACACCCAGAACCATTTCCATTATCCCCTCTACTAATTTGGTTGTTTATTCCTTAGCTTGGGGTTAAGCTTACCAGCTGGGTCAGCACAGAGCAAGACACTGAGGGAGGGGCCGGGCGGAGCAGCTGGAGAAGAGTGGTGAGGGGCTGGGTTCACACCAGGGAGGTAGGTCCCCTTCTTACCGTTTCAGGGCCCGCCCAGCCCCAGGTGAAGGACAGAGGGCTGGCCTCCTACCTTGGAGAGCACAAAGCGGTCGTTGTGAGGGCTCTGGGGGTCCGTGGCCTTGTAGCGCATGGTGTGGAAGAAGAGGACAGCCATGATCTCGGCGGCGCTGCAGCATGACGTGGGGTGGCTGCGGCCCAGGAGAAAGACAAACGCATACGTCACAGCCCTGCACCCCTGATCTACGGGGCTTACCTCACGCCCACAGACAGGGACCTGGAGGTGCAGGTCCCAAGGAGCCACGGGCTCCTCCCTCCTGGGAGGGTTACATGGGGGTCTCAAGGAGGCACTGCTGGCAGCATGGGGGTTGCACCCTCCCAGGGGCCAACAGTCTGGACCCTCAGAGTCACGGTAATTGAAGAATCCTGGGGCTGGACTAGAGTCAGAAAGGAGGAGGGGTCCAGGAGACTGCGGTGGCCCCTCTATGAACAGTTAGCTAAGTCCCCGTGGGACTGCCCAGGACTCTGCCCACTTGTCGGGGCAACTTGGCGTCCCAGGCCCCCAGGGGTGCTGGGCCTCCTACGGCCCTGGGCACGGGCTAACGGACGAAGGCTCCCAGCAGCCTCCACCCGCAGGGTTGCTAGTCTGAAAACTGGGCCTTCGGGCTCTCCAAGAGCGTCACTGGGCAGCTCAGCAGGCTTTTAATGGGCATTCTGAGGGCTGGTATCGCCACCAGAAACCATGTTTCTGCACAGAATTTAACAGGCAAAGCAATCTCTTATCTTCTACAAAGGCTACAATCCTAGAAAAGATAAAAACTCCTTCTGCCTGAGACAGGGCTGGGCTGGCGCTGACAGCAGCAAGCGCAGGCTCAACGGTCTCCCTTTTTCAGGCTCTTGTTCTATTGGCTGCACAGTTATTTGAATGGCTACTGGGCAAAGGACTTAACCGGAGAACGTACAAGGATTATGTCTTAAGAAATGCGACATATTCAGGTTTCTTAGGACCCACTTGATTGATTCAGCCCCAGCGCCCAGGAGTGGAGACTGGAGTTCCTGGCAGGACAGCTGTGATTCCTGAAGCCCTCTGGTCCGCAGTTTGATTACAATGTCAGCCTCAGGGCACGTGCCTCCCAGCCGCTCCCTCCATGCAGCTCAGCCAGCTCAGCGCAGCCTTCTGCCGCTGCTCTGAGGCCCTTCACACTAAAACATGCCCACTGCCAAACCCAAGGGCACATGCACCACCTGGAGTTCAGTGGGCCTCCCTCCTCCCTGCCAGCCGGCTCCCACCATGGGTTAGGGGTGAGTCACTCCCAGAGCAGACACATTAGTAGAGAAATCCGGAACTGTCCATGCTGGTTTAGTACCCACATCCCCAGCACACAATCGTCTTATACTTAACCATTTCTACGAACTCCTGGTCATGGGGAAAGACACTAGACCTGAAAGAGGGAGGTGAGGAAATGTGAACGAGAAACCTTTCCCCGCCTGGCAGGAACCCAACTCCCTTGTCGCTAGCACAGAATTCAGCTGGAGGACACCCCCGTCAACACCAGCCAGGCTGACCTCCTGCCCTTCCCCTCCTAGGGCAGCCCCATCCCTGAGGAACCCCTCTTTCAAAAGTCATGACCCTGTTAGGAGAACAGTGGGGGAAGGATGTGGGTGGAGAGCAGGCCAAACTGCTCCAAGAGAAAGAACGCAGACAGGGACGGGAGCCTGGCCTGCCCTGCGCACCTGGCGGTTCCCAGGAAGGGGCTTCCGGGAGAAAGGGCTGTGACACAAGCACTTTTTGCACATGGTGGAGGTGTGCCTGGCCCCGGCAAAGCTGACGTGGTGGGAGGGAGGTCACCCACGAAGAGACACCAGAAGTTGAAAAGTAGTCGATTTGAACCCTTCCTTGTGAGACCCATGGGGGTTGAGCCTGTATTTCCTCCAAAGCCTGCATCCTGGACACACTACTAGCCCTACCTTCATACCTGCTAAATAAAAACATACAGAATAAGGGATCCTTGGGGGCCAGGTGTCTGCTCCACCGCACCCCAGAGCTTCCAGGGAACTCCCTCTGAGAGGTGTCCCAGGTGGGGAATATGGGCCACTCAGGCTGTGACTTCAGCACATGCGTCACCTCCCTGAGGCTCAGCTTCCTCACTGGTAAACGGGGTGCTGTGTGGGGATGGCGGGGGGTCCCTAAGACAATGAACTCAAAGTGCCCAGGTGACCATCGGCCACCACCACCTGCTGGAAGACCAGATGCCACACTTCTCAGGGCCTCCAACTCCTCATCTGCAGGCTGGGACCGCGACCCTCTGCGGACCACGGGGCAGGCAGGAGGGAAGAAGTGAGCCGAGAATTGAGATGACGCTCTGCAAACCGTAAACTGCTCGACACACAGGAGACAGTTACTCTCAGGTGCAGCTTACGAGAGGAACTTCAGTGTAGAGTCTGTGGTCTGAGGGCCTGAGATTCTCCTGTAACCCCAGCCTGCCCTGGGGGGACAACTGTGGGCGGGGGCCCACCCCAAGGGGCTGTACAGGACAAACCCATGAATGTAAACTGGCAAGAGGCAGGGAGGGGTGTGGGCAAGGTGGGAGGCTGCAGGGAATTTTATCCACCACGCAGCTCTTTGTGACGCATGGGGGTTATAAGTTTGTTCCGAAACCTGTCCACTTACTCCTAATTAGTTCAATCTATGAAGGTGGTGCTGAGGCCTTACAGCTGGGCCTAGGTAAGGCTCCCAAAGGCCCCCCACCTCTGGGAGGACATTCTTCCAGATGTCCCCACCACCACCCTTCCCTTCAGCATTCACTCTGCTTGCTCACAGGTTTCCCTGCAGAAAAAGTGCAGAGAAGATCCCTCACCCCCTGGCTGGGCTCCTCTCCATTATCAGCAGATAATGCTGCCAGCTGCTGGAAGATGGCCCTTCTCCCACCCTACACATGCCATACACATGCCTCAAGGCCTCAGAAAGTGAACCAGGGAGGTAAGCACTACCAACAGCCTCTCCCATGCTTAAAAATACAAAGAAAAATAATCTGTTATGAAGAAGAAATAAGTCCCCGAAGGAAAAAGTAAGAAATATGAGTTGAAAACCAACAGTTAAGGTCCAACCTAAAACGTTAAAAAATACAGTGAGCTCAAAGACACTAGAAAGATAAAAAATGGAAATTTATGAAATAGGAAGCAAATGTACAATTTTTAAAAATCGAAGTCAAGAGTTAGCTCTTCAAAAAAGAAAAAAAAGGGACTTCCCTGGTGGTGCAATGGTTAAGAATCTGCCTGCCAATGCAGGGGACACGGGTTCGAGCCCTGGTCCGGGAAGATCCCACATGCCACAGAGCAGCTACGCCTGTGCACCACAACTGCTGAGCCTGCGCTCAAGAGCCCACGAGCCACAACTACTGAGCCCATGCACCCCAGAGCCCGTGCTCCGCAACAAGAGAAGCCACCGCAATGAGAAGCCCACGTACCGCAACGAAGAGTATCCCCCGCTCGCCTCAACAAGAGAAAGCCCGCGCACAGCAACGAAGACCCAACACAGCCAAAAAGAAATAAAGAGGATATTTAATGACAATATATTCCTATAATGGAATACTATGCAACAACCTCAACAAGATCTCACAAATACAACACGTGAACAAAGCACACTGCTGACAGATCTCTACAGCAGGGAAGACCACACTCTTTATGAATTTATACAAACGTCTTAAGACTATAATAAAACAATAAAATGCAAAACTCAGTGTACAGTTCTTTCTGGGGGAAATCCTCCTTCTGTGAGGAGGGAGAGACACCCAGCAGGTTCTAAGGCACTATAACGTCCTAGTTCTTAAGCCTGGAGGTAGGTACACCCAGGATAGTTATTTATAACATGTACATCATTTATATTCTTTTTTAGGTATATATTAAAAAAAAATACTCAGGGGACTTCCCTAGTGGCATTCTTAACTAGTGGTTAAGAATCCGCCTGCCAATGCCGGGGACACGGGTTCGATCCCTGGTCTGGGAAGATCCCCCATACTGTGGAGCGACTAAGCCTGTGCGCCACAACTACTGAGCCTGTGCTCTGGAGCCTTCGAGCCACAGCTACTGAAGCCCGCGCGCCTAGAGCCCGTTCTCTGCAACAAGAGAAGCCACCACAGTGAGAAGCCCACGCACCACAACAAAGAGTAGCCCCCACTCACCGCAACCAGAGAAAGCCCGCGCACGGCAATGAAGACCCAACGCAGCCAAAAATAAATAAAATAAATAAATTTATATATTAAAAAAAAAATTTAAGAAAGAAAATACTCAGGCAAGAGAATCTCAGGATGCCAGGACACAAGCCATCCTTGTTCTTCCTGTTCCTAGAACCACTTGGGCTGGCTCCTGCCTGGAAGGACTGCCTCCACACCTCAGACTGTGAAGAAACAGAGCTATGCCCCACACCACTCTCTCCGAGAAGCCCTCCCTGACCACACTATCTAAAATACCTTCTTCAAGACTTCCCTGGTGGTCCACCGGTTAAGACTCTGCGCTTCCACTGCAGTGGGCTTGTGTTTAATCCTTGGTCGGGGAACTAAGATCCTGCATACTGCGTTAAAAAAACAAACAAAAAAAAACCTTTTTCCCCTTACTCATACTTGCCGCCAACTGACATTATGTGGCTATTTGTTGCCTGTCTATCCTAGGTGCAACTCCAGCTCCAGGAGGGCAGGGAGTTTGAGCCTTTTCACTGTTGTAGCCTCCGGCCTAAAGAGCAGCTGGAACAAAGAGTGCACAAATAAATGATGTATCCTGGCTCCAAGACTCTAGGGACGTGACCTCTCTGAGCCTCAGTTTCCTCAATGGAAAATGGAGACAGTAGCAGAATCTGACTGAATGAGGTAGTATTTGTGTGTCAAGAGCTTGACACAGTGCATAGGAAAACGGCAATTGCTCAGTAAATATCAGCTCTAAAAATACCAGATACAAAGTCGAACCTCCTTCTCATTTTGAGGACGGGACCACCAAGGTCCACGGAAGGGGGAAGTACCTTGCCCAAGGTCACACAGTCTACCATCAGAAGAGCTAGGAGAAAAGCAAAATGCTAAGAGAAAGTGAAGAATGGATAAACAAAATGTAGTATATCCAAACAATGGACTATTCAGCAACAAAAAGAAATGAAGTACTAATTCATGCTACAACATGATGACCTTCCAAATATTGTGCTAAGTGAAAAAAGCCAGACCCCCAAAGACCTCATTCTGTAGGATTCCATTTATATGAAATATCCATTAGAGTTAAAATGGGAAGTGGTAAATTCACTAAAACTTACTGTAAATCACTGTCGATATACTAAATTTACTAAAAGCCACTGGACCATACACTAAGAATGTTATGATATGAAAATTATACCTCACTAGAGCTATAAAAGGATGATCTTTAAAAGGAAGAAGGTGCTCAGAGCCCAGCAGAGGAAATACTTGAGCAGCCACACTCCCTTACCCAGTTGTGCAGCCCTCAGAGATTACAGCCAGGCCATGGGGGAGACTGACTTCTGAGCAAGAAGGCCAAACAGTGCAGGCCCCCGCCAGCTAGACCCACATGCTGGGGCAATCGCCCGCTCCCACCAGCCCACCCCACGGAGTGGACTTCACCTCACTGTTCAGGGCAGGAGCACAGAGTCTGCCTAAGGACCCAGCGTCCAGGGCTGGTAGCTGTGGTCTGTGGCAATAAGGGAGTTCCTGATTTTGTGAGACTGGGCTCTAGTGACAACAGGCCTCTGCCTAAAGAGGCAAAGTGAAGGGGAGTAAGAGCTGATGGTCCAGGGGCCACAGTGTGGTCAGCTAGCTCACGGGAAGACAGGAGAACACCTCAGACCCTAGCCAGGTGGCTGCACCAGGTTCCCAGCTTCAGGAAGCACTGCCCGTCAGCCCTGCTGAGTTCGGAGGCAAAGAACAGGGTCATCGCGGGACAGCCGGGTGTCCACACACAGAGTGGGGAAATGCTGCTGCTGGGGTAACCTCAACGGGCTTGCTCTTGCCTCACTCAGGGCCAGGCTGGGGTGAAGAAAGCAGGCCCAGACGGCAGTTATCTGCCCAGAGACAGCACTCAAAGCCTCTCAGAGTACCAGAGCTGGGTAGCAGGGAGGGATGTACTTCCAGCCACTTCAAGGTCACGTGAATCCCCCAGGACATGAAACCCACAACAGGAGGTGGCAGGACCCCAGAGCTGGCTCATTCTGGTCCCCCAGCCCCACCCTGGAGAAACCCAGTTCAAAAACCACCTATCTGTGAACTTCTCCTTTAGAGATGGGGAAACTGAGGCCCTGGGATGGGAAGGGTCTTTCTGACAAGGGCACAGCCAGTCGGAACACAGCCAGGGTTAGATTCGTCTCCCTGTGCCCACCAGCCAGGCCTGGCCAGACCTTACGTTCCTGAGTATCCACCCCAACACTGTGGGTCAGAGTCCCGGGGACTTCTAGGCACAGCCTGCACCTCCAGACCCGGGCCTGACTCTGATGGCGTCCTCAGATGACACTCAGCACTGTTTGGATAATGCCAGTCTAGCCCACTTGGTGAGAACTCAGAAATCTCCACCATGAGCCTCAGCAGTAAGGGCCCCTCTGACAAGGCCATCAAGTCTTATCTTTTAAAGCCTGGATGAGCTGAACCCTTGCCACGGCTGCCACAGCTCCCCCAGCACGCGGAGGGAGGGGCAGGTGACCTGGAGAAGCTGTGGGTGTTGCCACAAGGAGCCCTCTGTGCAGGCTCTGTCCCTCAGCTCCTCGGACACAGAGGCCAGTGTCCTCACTTCCCGGGCCTGGTGACGTCCACTGTCACTTGGTCAGTGATGGCACAGGAAGGGGAAAGCTACCGAGATATCAGGACTTCACCGAATCCTGAACACCACGGCCTGGTCCTCACTGATCCAATGTCAGTCCAGCCTCTGCGGTGACCATGAGAAGACTTTGGCCTAAGTGCTGTTTCACCACCGGGGCGTAAGCTCCCCCAGAAAGGAGACAACCTGACAGGATGGTCACTTTGGCCGCGACTGCGCAGAGCTGGGGCCTCTAAGCTGAGCCTTCACTCGATGGACCGCACCCATTGCTGTGAGGGAGTAGCCGGCCTCAAAACCAACATCTGGAGACCTGTTCAAGTCTTCCTTCACTGTTTGTTTGTGTGTTGTGTGCACACAGAGCTCTTGGCACATGCCTTTCAAAATCCCTTGTGAAAGAGGTAGTAATCGTAATGTTACTTCCTTCTGGAAAATTAAGTTTTTTCTAAGTATTTCTTTTTTTTTTTTTGGGCCTTGCAGCATGTTTTTTCCTAAGTATTTCTTTCCTGCACTTTTTACGCATGCTTAAAACGAACAGGAATCACTGTATCTTGTACTTTTTCTTTTTGTAAATGGACACTTTGAGTTCAGTGAGTTCCTCCCTAAGGCATTACAGTGTAAACCTGGGTGTAACTTAGTTGCCAATCCAGTATCTTGTCCCCATAGAAATCAGAGTTTAACTATCTAACAAAGACCCAGGAGACCCGTTGGACACCCTCTCCCTTTGGGAGCCCCCCTCCCCCAGCTGTAAATGTTATTTCATTTCTTTCCAAGTGCCTTCAAACTGACTGAGATCCCTCATCACTGTGCCTTATCTTCCCCTTTCAGGTTTCTCTCCGTATTCTGGCCTGGTGCTTGCTGCCTGCCTGCCCAAGAAGTCTTCTTGGTTAATGGGAGCCCCTCACTGGACAGCATGGAACAGCTACCAATGACCAGCTTGGGCAAGTCACTCAACACACTGGCCTCACTCTCCTCATCTATGAAATGTGGTATGACAGCATCTGTCTCATAGGGTTATTCTCAGAAGCCATAAGATTATATTAGCAATAGAGGATGCTCTGTGCCACACCAGGGATACTTATCGACCACTCAGGATCCCTGTAATTGTCTACAGGTTTTATCTAGACCTGTAAGATGCTCAGAAGTGTAACACTGTTTTGTGTCCCTCCAGCTAGATCGTCAGGAATCTAGCTAGAGAGCTCCTAGCATACAGCAGGGCTCAACAAGGTTCTGCAGGGCAAATGATCCCCTGAAGTGGTCAAGGGAAGGGGATCCAGTAGTACTTACCAAGCGATATAGGTGTGCAGACCTACTGTGTGCCAGGCAGGGGAGAGGGCACCAAGAGTAAGCCAGATCCCTGCCTGGCCAAGGGGTACCCCACATAATCGGGTATCAGCCAGAAGCAAGAAGACTTGGCTAGGAAGGTTTCTGGAAACCATCCCCCACCCACACTTCAATATCATTTCATGAACCCATCACATGCTGTCTGGGCAGCCTCATGCCCCGCCCCAAAGGGCTGGAATCCTGAAAACCACTCAGTGTGTAGGCCCTACTACTGTTCCCATTTTACAGAGCGGGGAAACAGGCTCTGAAGCGACTCACTAGCTGACCCTCTCAACTACCCCACCTGATGCCTCCAGCTGCACAGTGGCCAGTTATCATTACTGTCCCTTGCAACTGGCCATCTTCAGAGAAGGCTCCTTGGGATGGGCAACAGCCTTTCTCCATCTTCTGAGCCATTAGGGCTGACGGGAAAGAACGCTGGGGGATGGGCCTCTGACTTGAGGAAAGTGCACCTGGAGGCTGGCCCTGTATGTTCACCCCAAGGCCCTGGGGCTTGGTTCTTGGTTCTCTTAACCTTCCAAGTCTCCCCTCTTCCACCCCATCCCCTCCTCCTGCCCCCACCCCAGAGGAGATCTTAGACCTTCCCTTCACAAGGGATGCCAGGGTTCTGCATCCACGTGGCCACCTTCCTCCTCACTCTCCACTCCTGGAGTCTCAGCACCCCTGCTCCAAAGCCAAGAGTGGCAGGAATGTGACTCTGAACAGGAATGTGAGGTGGAGAAGGGGACGGGCAGTTTGAGGTAGGGACAAGGCCGGGGCCCCCAGGCTCCTCTGCAAGATGAGGGGTTAAAACAGGTGCTCTCGAGTTGGGCAGCACGGGTTCAAATTCCAGATCTCGCCGCGTGCGACCTCGTGCGAACGTTACCAATTACCAGGGAGGAAAGGGTCCTGGGGCCGCGCGTGCTGAGGGCACGGTACAGGGCTTGTCTCTCGGCGAGTGGGCACTAATGGTGGCCTTCCCGGCACGGCCGGCGAGGGGCCTCCGCAGTGCGTAGCCGCGCGTCCCCTGCGCCTTTGAGCAGCGGGGAATGAGGGGCCGAGCCGGCCTGAGGCCTGCTGGGAGCCGGGCCCCAGCGGGCGGAAGCCGGGCCGAGCGCGGGCGCGGCGGAAGGCTCCTCCGGCGCTGACCTGCGAGGCGCGCGCTCCGCCATGTGACCGCGCCCCCGGCCGCCTCCCTCGTGGTGGCACCGTGCAGCGCGACACGGAGCCGGCGTGCCCGCGGCCCCGGCGCCCTCGCCCTGCGCCCCCACTCACCCCGAGCCGGCCGCCGTGGTGGCCTGGATGGAACTGATGCGCAGGCGGTTGGCTGTGTCCTTCAGGGCCTGCAGCTTCTGCTGGTCTGGCTTATGGTAGGCCTCCATGGCGCGGCCGGGCGAACGGGCGGGTGGGGAGGCCGAGGACGCGGAGACGCAGCGCAGCGCAGCTGCCGGCAACTTGCTAAGGCTGGCGTTAAGAGTGCCGGGAGCCGCCCGCAGGGGCGGGGCGCCGGCATCACCCCAGGTTGCCCCGCCCCGCCCCGCCCCCGGACCCGCGGAGGCAGCCCCGCCCCAGCCCTCCGGCGCTGTTAGGGAACCGAGACCGTCGGGAGCCTGGGAGTCTCTGGACCCAGCCCGATGCTGTCCACCCGCCTAACCTCTCCGTCCCTCTTTCCTTCCCTGCGGGGCAGCTGCGGGCTGCCAGGCTCCTGTGAGTCAGGCTGCACTGCCATGCCGGGATTAACCACAGACACAAATAATGTGATAATAACTGCAGGTTCTAGGCCCGGCTCAGGGTTCTTCTGTTGAATCGCATCTTCACTGCAGACCGCTCTCCTTCCTCCACAAAGCCCTGGAGTGAAACTGAGAGGGGAGGCTTCATTGATTGTACCTTAGTAAAAATGAGCAAACTGAAACTGGCAAGGTCAATTAAGGTCACAGGGCTGGTGCGTGCAGGGGGCTCTGCCCTAGCAAACACGCCCTATCCTCAAGCCCCAGCCCCAGAGAGGGACCCCAGGGCTTGAGGAGCCTGTAGGAGGATGAGGATTATGAAAATGAGAATACATATTAGTAGTAATGATAATATCAGTTAATGTTAACTGAGAAATTACTAGAGGCAAACCCTTCATAAGTTATTAGGGCCTAATAACACTGTTGACTCTTAGGGAGATCACTAGATTTGGTTTCCAGGCCTGTAAGGACAGGAGAACCCACCTCTGCTCTTACCAGGTCCCCTGGCCCCCAGGGGGACAAAGGTCCCCCGAGTGGGAGTAGGGAGGGGACCGTCATCACAGATGTTGTCGGTGGAGTTCACCCACCCCACATGCCCCAGGAGGCTGATACCCTTTACCACGTCTTATACAGGAAGAAGCTCCATTTTACAGAGGACAGAGAAAGGTATCCCCTCAAATCAGTGGCTGAGGAGGGGGCTGCATGAGATCTGTCTGATGCTGAGCCCCTGAGCAAGCTGAGGGAGGCAAGCAGCCAGGCCTTCCTTGCCTGTGTCCCCTCTGTGTCTTTTGCCAACACTCAGAGCTCTGGGTCATGAGGGACAATGGACTGAATGTGACTGAGTCCCCCACCCCACTTCTGGGTGCTCCTTGGCTGTTCCTCTGCTGGCCTGGCTCCCAGATGCCCAGCCAGACCCTAAGCCAAGTGCATCTCATAGCACTTGGGTCCTGCTGGCCCAGCCCACGGAGGCCTGCCCACCCAAGGTTGGGTCCAAAGCTGGCAAGGGCTGAAGGCTGGAATGGAGTGAGACAGCCCCAGGGGTATGCCATGTCAGAGACCTGACATGTGCCTCTGCCCTCAGTCTGATAAGAAAGGACATACCTTTGAAACCCTTTGGAAGCTCTGTGCCTTCCAACTCTGGCCTTTAGAGCAGTGTTTTCCTGTTCCAAACCTCAATTTCTCCCTCTGCCCAATGGGACTAATCCTTGCCATTCTGCACCCACCCTGGTCTCTAATGGTGACACAGTTCTCTCCATGGCTCTGGGGATCCAGCAGTGATGGAATAAAATGCCCCTCCACCTGCCCCACTGTGGGGCTCTAGGGACCCCTGGGGCAGCTTCTTGTCATCCCAGGATTCCAGGTGAATAAGACCCAGTTTGGCATCACCACAGCCTTCTCCTCCTGCCCCGCTCCCCGACCCCCCTGGCCTACAAGGTCTGGGCGCCTTAGCTAAGGCACACTGCAGAGCCAAGGTCTAGCTCCTCCTGCTGCTCAGACCTGGGCACCCAACTAGACCCTTGGACATGAAGACCTCCACAGTGCTCGTGCCCTTCCACTAGGAACTCTGTGCCTGGGAGATGATGTTGAGGGAAGTTCCATGGGCAAGCATGTCTGCAATGGCAGCAGGCACGGGCTGGTGGGGCCCTACGTGGTCATTTCACCCAATCGGTGTGAAGACCAAGCCTCCTGAGAAATGGGGATACTCTAAAGTATCCCCATTTCTGACTTGCGGACAGAAATTGGAAGGGCCCGTGGGGAACTGTAGCTCCTAAGGGTCCCAATCACCAGACATGACAGTCCCCTAGTTGGCTGAGTCATAAGAATTGCCTGAAACAGTTATTCTACACACGAATCCCTGGTCACCACATCTAACCTTCTGAATCAGAATCCCTAGGGTGGGGCCTGGGACTCTGCATTTCTAAGAAGACACTCAGGCAATTCTGTTTTGGGGCTCCGAGAACTCTCCATAGAAAAACATCAGGGAGACCTGGACAGACCTGAGTTCAACGCCTCGCTGGTTACGCCATGGGGCTAAGTGAAGCACTGAAAGTCCAGCTGTGGTGGGGAGATGTCTGTGACATGTAAACAGAGTAAAGCAAGGTATAGAATAGCAGGTGGAGCGTGATCCTATTTCTGTCAAAAATAAATTAAAGTGTGCACACGCATGTGTGTGTGTGTGCATGCATGTGTACCCATGCATGTGTGTGTTCGTAAGTGTGTCTGGGCAGAACAGAGGCTGCAAGGACAGACTTCAAGCCATGGGGGACTTTGGAGGGTTGGACTGAGGGAGACTTTGGGTTTCTACTTTACGAATATCTCTTTGGCTGGAATTTAGTGCTAGTGAACACTGTTGACTTTTATAATCCAAAAAAAAAGCAAAACAAAATTCCGTCTTGAAAAAAGCACTGTTGAGATTGTGAGATGCATTTTTTTAATTTTAATTTTTAAAATTAATTAATTAATGGCCGCTTTGGGTCTTCATTGCTGCGCGTGGGCTTTCTCTAGTTGTGGCGAGCATGGGGTACTCTTCGTTGCGGTGCGCGGGCTTCTCATTGCGGTGGCTTCTCTTCACGTGGAGCACGGGCTCTAGGTGCACCTGCTTCAGTAGTTGTGGCTCGCGAGCTCTAGAGCACAGGTTCAATAGTTGTGGCGCTCGGGCTTAGTTGCTCCGTGGCATGTGGGATCTTCCTGGACCAGGGCTCAAACCCACGTCCCCTGCATTGGCAGGTGGATTCTTAACCACTGTGCCACCAGGGAAGCCCTGGAGATGCATTTTTATGAATGCGCTTTTTCTTGTAATTCTTCATGATTATGTAAAGTTGCCTCTGTGTTTCATAAGCCAGGCTGTTTCCTTGGATGTTTTTGAGTTGGGAGCAAACCTCCAGGCGGTGGGTGCTCACCAGTGGGAGGTCCCTCCTGCCCTTGCTCTGCTATCTACATGAAATTCAGGGCAGAGCTATCCTGATGTGCTTCTGCACATCCCCTGAGTGGACACCAATGAGGCGTGAACAGGTCCCGAGCAGCTGTGTTCCTGAATGACAGCACTGGGCATCACTTTGGCAGGTCTGGCCCACGTGCGGCTCCTGGGTCAGGCCTGGGCTAGTGCTGGGGGCCCTAAGTCAGCACTGGGCTTGCAGTGGAGGTAACACCCCAGTCTGGGTCTTCAGAACACTGTCTTTGACTCATATCCGGGGCTCAAAGCCTGTGGGGGCCTGGGATGGGTCCTTGTGTGAGGATGTGTCCAGCCTCGTGTCCACCAATGCGTAGCAGAGGGCCCACCCTTGGACACTCTCTAACGGGCTTGTAGGTTGATGAAGCATTCAGTTTTAATAAATCCATCTCTCCTCTCAATGCCGGCAATTTCCTTCCAGAGGCATTTTTGGGGTAAAGTTTCTTTTGATAATGTTGCCCCCAGGGACGTGAGATGACACACAGTTCAACTCACAGAACCTCTGATTTTTCTGATTTAACTTTTGTTTTTGTTCTTGGTTTTTAAAAACACTGCCCCCCCTCCAAAGGTAAAAGTAAAGTACACTCATTGTAAAAACCTGGAAGGTATAGAAAATTTAGAAGTAAACTAAAATTGTATGTAATGCCACCCAAAGAGGACCACTGTTAAAGTCATTTGTTCGTTTGACAAATTTTTTTTTTTTTTTTGGCTGCACCACGCTGCATGCAGAATCTTAGCTCCCTGCCAGAGATTGAACCTGTGACCCTTCCAGAGGAAGCTCGGAGTCCTAACCACTGGACCGCCAGGGAATTCCCTCATTTGACAAATATTGATTTATTACAATTGTTTGAAGAAAATAAAACAGGGTCAAGGGTCAGGGAGAGGGGCTGGAGAGTAGAAGTGGGGGTCCCTTCAATAGGTGTTTGCTACTATAGTTTCTTTTGTTTTCTTATTGTCAGGATCACATAAAATTTTTCATTTACATTTTCCCATTAGCATTCCCAAATTCTTCAAAGACATCGTTTTTACTAGCTGTGTATTGTCCCATCATGGAGCTATGTCCTCATTATTAACCATCCCTCAGTGATGAGTATTTGGAGTGCTTCCAGGTTTTCACCAAGATGTATTACCCTGCAGTTAGGTACCCTGTGGTACCTAAATCCTTGTCCTCCTGGCAGCTTAGCTGGGAGTTTTCCCAGAGTTTTCAATGGGAAACTGCTAGGTCAGAGGGTGGCAACCCTTCTAAAGCCCTTGATACACATTTGGCAATCAGCTCTCCAGGAAGTCTGGTTGTGACTCAGTCACCTCTGCCTCTCAGCCATGTGCTTGGGGGAGAGGGCAGAGGGAGGGAATCCAAGACCTGCATGGCCTTGAGTGGATCCCTGCATGTTTCTGGGCCTCTGTTTCCTTACATTTGTAAAATGGGCTCATTCTCACAACAAACAGAGGTTTCTTCTTGTTTTCCCTTTCTCTGCCTGGGGAAAGCAAATTCAAGGTGGGGAGGCTACCCTCATTTTCACAGCTGTAAGCTCTTCCTGGCAGTGGTATGTAGGCAGCAGGAGGTATTAGACCCCCTTGGCCAGTGAGCAAAGGGAAAATCAATGAGAAGAGACAATTCTGAGATGAGTTTTATAGATGGTTTTCTCTAGGACACCTGCAGACTCTGGGACCGTGGGCACTGGGCAAGAGCCCCATGACAGGGAGGCAGCGGTGGGGAAAGGGAACCTGGACACAGGGGATAACTCACCAGCTCCTCGACTTTGCTAGAAGTCAGCTCTAACCCAGGTGCACATGGCTCTCTCTCCTTCCTTTCTCATTTTATTGCTTTTTAAAAAAATCACAACTTGGGAATTCCCTGGTGGTCCAGTGGTTAGGACTCAGTGCTTTCACTGCTGGGGGACTGGGTTCATTCCCTGGTCGGGAAACTAAGATCCCATAAGCCGCGTGGTACTGAAACTGTGCACCTCAGATTGGGACTTGAATCCACATGCCGGGACTCGAACCCAGCTTAAACCCAGATTGGGACTTGAACCTACGCGCTGGGACTCGAACCAGTCAGGGTTTGCTTCTTTACTCCCAAATCTTCTCTCTGGATTCACTTTTCTTCTTGCAGAAATGTATCTTTTAATAATTTTTTAAAATAAATTTATTTTTATTTTTGGCTCCATTGGGTCTTTGTTGCTGCACGCAGGCTTTCTCGAGTTGTAGTGAGCAGGGGCTACTCTTTGTTGTGGTGCACGGGCTTCTCATAGCGGTGGCTTCTCTTGTTGCAGAGCACGGGCTTCGGTAGTTGTGGCACGCAGGCTCGGTAGTTGTGACGCCCGGGCTCGGTAGTTGTGGCGCACGGGCTCGGTAGTTGTGGCGCACGGGCTTAGTTGCTCCACGGCATGTGGGATCGTCCCAGACCAGGGCTTGAACCCATGTCTCCTGCATTGGCAGGCAGATTCTTAACCACTGTGCCACCAGGGAAGCCCATCCTCTTGTCTTTTTTATTTTAACTAGCCTTGTAGGTGCAAAGTGGTATCTCATGGTGGTTTTGTCACTTACTGCTTAAAAAAAAATTATACAAATAACAACACATGTTCTTTGTAGAAAATTTCAGAATATAGCAAAATACTGTGATAGTCTGTTTTATATGTCATTCTGAAACTGTGCACCCCAAATTGGGACTTGAACTCACATGCCGGGACTCAAACCCAGCCAAAACCCAGACTGGGACTTGAACCCACATGGCCGGGACTAGAACCCGGACCAAACTTCCAGTCTTCCAACTGAGATGGCACACCTGGTTTCAGGACTTAATGAAGCTCAGGTTTTTGATGTCTCATTGCAGAAAGGATTCAGTGAGACAAAGTAATAGGTAAGAAGTGAGAAACACTCCACAGACAGAGTGTGGGCCATCTCAGAAGGTGAGAAAGGCACCAAGGTATGGGATTGTCAGTTTTTATAATGGTGGGTAATTTCATAGGCTAATGAGTGGGAGGAGTATTCCAGCTATTCCGGGAAGGGGCGGGGATTTCCATGAACTGGGCCACTGCCCACTTTTTCATCCTTATGGTTGGCCTTGGAACTGTCATGGCACCTGTGGGTTTGTCATTTAGCTTACTGATGTGTTACAATGAGCGTATACTGAGGCTCAAGATCTAGTGGAAGTCCACTTGTCCACCATCTTGGACCCATTTGGTTCTAATCCATTTATGTCATGTCCTCGGGCTATGTCATTCTTTTAAAGGTTGTGCCCTGCCTCCCTTCCCTCCTGTTTCAATTCAGCTAGGCTGTGTCCCCAATTATTCAATCAAACACTAACCTAGGTGTTGCTGTGAAGGTATCTTGTAGATGTGATTAAATCCCATAATCAGTTGATTTTAAGTAAAAGAGATTATTCTAGATAGCTGGGTGGATCTGATTCAGTTGGTTGAAAGGTTGAAGAAGAAAAGTGACTTCTTCTGTGGCAGCTCCAGCCTCCTCTGCAGTTTGTGACTTACCTATCAGTCCCCTCGGCCCACCACCTTGGAGCAATCCAATTCTTTGCCACAAATCTTTAATATAGACCTACAGGTTCTGCTTCTCTGCTTGTATCCTGCCTGATACACAAAGAGGAAAACTTCATCCCCCATAATCCACCATCCAGAGGTCACAAAGGACAACATTTTGGTTATTTCCTTCCAGCCTTTTTTTTTCTTTTTCATCCATGAACATGAATATTTTAAGTAAGGTCATGATCCCTCTGGTTTATATCACCGTGCATCTTAAATGCTTTCCCGCAGAGTCCACATGCTTTTCTCCCCCAGAATTATTACTGGCGCAGAGGAAGGTCATCCACTGTCCCCACTTGGTTGGACGTTTACGTTGCTTCTGCGTTTATACTGTGTCAAACAATACTTGTGCTTTCACTATAGCTAGCACTTGCTTCTGGGAGAGAGGGCTTCTTTTCTGGTCATCACTGTGTGTCCTTGGCCAATCCCAGGACCAGATTGGGTGGTCGACCCTCTGAGTCACCCCCAAAGGCCGGGGCTGCAGGCACCTGGCACTCCTGAAAGGTGAGCACCAGCATGGAGCCCAGCGCAGCCCTGCCAGGCCTACTTTCTTTGCACACAAAGGAAAAGTGCCTAGTCATTGCAGCTTGCGGTTTGAGTAGCAGAGCCTGGGCACCTCCCTGGGTGGGGAGTAGGGAGCTGCCTCAACAGCCCCCATCAGTTCCTGTCTGGGTGTGCCATGCCAGGCGGGGCTTGGGCAGTGCTATTGACAGTCAGGGCACTTCTAAGGGCAGCCGGGCCCGCCTGCATGGCCTGCGGCACAGAGTGGGGAGAGATTGTCACCCTGTTCCCTCTTCTGGTATCTCCTGGTTTCCTTGAGCAAGCTGGGTGGTAGAGGTGGCTTTTGTTCCTGTGGATATTAAAGATGAACATTTTTGTTTTGTTGTGGGGAGATTAAGTGGATTTTCTCCTGGGCAGTTGTTGAATAGCTGAAGTGGTGGTTATTTAGGGTAGGGCTGCAGCAGTCTGGAGAAAGGCATGGAGAGGGATCCTTTCCCTGTTTAGAGCCACACGGCTCCTCCTGGGAAACATGAAGCCGTAACAGTGTTTGGCTGGGAGGAACAGTCAGCAGCCACAGGAAGTCCCAAACCCAGGTTGGTTGCCCTCCAAACACAATGGCTTTTTCTCCCCACCCCACCCCTAGAATTAGCAATGACATCTAGTCAGCCTTCCTTCTGGTGACTTTGATGAGGCCTCAATTGACCCTTTGATTCTCTCATGAATTCACTCCTTTGTTGCATTTACCAAGGCCTGTGTGCCAGCACTGTGCTAGATGTTTGGGGAAGAAGATGATCCTGTCTTGGTTCTCAGATCACAGGTCACAGGTCGGCAGGGGCCACATGGCCCTGTCCTGTGATCTGTATAAGGAATTGCCTGCTGAGACTGCAGATCAGGGAAGGCTCCAAGGAGGAAGTGACAACCGACAGCAAATTTTGAAATAACAGTATTCCCTGCCACCAAACTGTACCTGTGTCATGCTGGCATGGGTGATGGGAATTGAGACTATAAACGCATTTCAGATCTGGACCTCGGCTTCCCAGCTCGGCCAGTATCCTGGCAGGATGCCTCTGAGCCACTCCCATGCACCCCCCACCCCCCCACCCCCGGCCTAGGGCTGAGAAAGCCCTCTGAAGAGCCATACCTGGGTGGAAGGGATAACAACAGGTGACTGGCAGCAACGCCACTGTCATTTCCAAACGTGCTTCAAAATTCTCCAGGGACCCGAGAGCTTTTTCCACGTTCCACAAACCCAGAGGGAGGTTTGAACGGAACACTTCCAGGTCAACTCTTGCCTCTGCTGCCCCCTAGCTGGGTGAACTTGGATGGATGGCCTTCGGCAAATCACTCAGTTGTCAGTTCCTTCACCTGGAAAACGAGGCAATGACATGTGTCCCCCAGGTGGTCAGGACGGTCAAAGTCACTCTATTCCACAGAGTGACGTGCATCCCTGCTCCCGAAATCGCAGTTTACCACGGAGCCCAGGCTAAGGGGACAGGGTAGGCGTGTGTGGGGCTGTGCCCATAGTGTCCAGCACTGAGTCTGGGACAGAATAGCTGCTACCCCCAGCCCCAAGGGTCAGATGGGGATCAACAAATAGGGTGTGTGTGTGTGTCTCTCTCTCTCCCACCTTCCCTCCTACCTTTCTCTGAGGTTGACGCACTGGCCCATCAGTTAAGGGCTCCAAAGTCCTTGGGAAATGTTAATTAATAACCTTGCCATCTTGGGCTGGAGCGCAAACAGCTCCTCAGTCTCCTTTTGGGCAGGAGCCCAGTGAGTCAGGGCAGGCGATGGAGCGGGGCGGGAGCTGGCTCCCAGGTGTGTCAGCCCTGGACGGGCCCTTTGTGGGAGAGCGGTCGTCTTCTGGGTGAAGGGGAGCTGTGTCAGAGTGAAGACCAGGGCTCCTATTTACGGGGGCATTCTGAGAATTTGTGTAGTCATGCCCAAGCATTTCCATATTTAATATGGAACATCTGATTATAAATTACTTTAAAACTTCTCCTTTAGATCACAGTTAAGGTCTTATTTAAAAATTATGTAGGCATAGGTTACATTCTCTATGAATTCTAGGTCAAAATGGTAAAGGTGAAATGACAAAATATTTGTTTAAAAGGGGGTGAGGTGCCTGCTAGGGTGGAGACCACACAGGAAATGGGGGTGTTGGCCGGCAACATTGCTAGCGTCCCCTTTCCCATCAGGGGGCCTGTCGGGGTAAGGGTCAAACACGGTGCCAGCAGGACGGGAGAGGATGTCAGCCCTTCTGTCCAGGGGAAAGACCCCTGCCTGGGAGAGGCTGGGAGGGGCAGTCTGTGGGGGCAGGAACGTGTCAGATATAGAAACAACAAAACGGGGCTTCGTTAGCAAAATGTGTAGGGGTCCAGATTTTTGTACATGCTTCAGAAGCCAGGGCGCTATTGCCAACACTGAGAAATTCCACAGAACATGGCGGGCGGTTTGCTGGGGGTGCCTCTAGAGCTTTGCCAGGGCTCAGGCAGTACCAGACCCATCTTTCTGGAGGGGCAGGAACGTAGTAAGCAAGCAGCAGTTCCTGTGGACTGTGGCCACCTTCTCAGCTCCAAATTCTGGGGCCCTTTTTAGACTGATGGGCTGACGTCAGTCTAACCACAGCCAGGGCCTCTGCCCCTTCCCAGGATGACAGGAAGCTGGTGTCGTGAGTGGCCCTTTCCCAAGGCTGCACTTTGAATGGCCTCCACCTCCGAGGGATGTGGGGAGGGTTAAAGAATACACATAGAGCACACAGCACACAACAAACGTCGGTTATGATTACTTGTGGGACTGTACTTCAAATATATTCCAACTTACGTGAAAGAAGTGCCTGTGAAACATGATGTGACTGTCATGCGGCCGTTGTATCACCTACTTCCGAGCCATTCTACCGCCGGGCATAAGAGATCTCTTAGTAGCTTTACTTTTAGCTAATTTGCCTGGTGAACCTGAAGAGATATATGTAAGCCCCATCCGCCCGCCCGCCCTGCCATGGGTTCCGTCTGCATGAGCGTGGCAGCAAACTTAGACAGGTGGAGAATCTTGAATTGATCTAAGCCCTTTAGAAACCTGTTGGTGTCTTCCCATTACATTTGGGGGTAACAGAGACCCCAAAAGACACGGCCTGAAGGAGAGAATGCAGGCTGGGCTCCAGCGTTTGCTTGGTTTAGTGACTGTTTCGCTGCTCTTCCCTTCAGCTTTCCAAGAACCTGGCTTCATCTTTAGAGGAAGCCCCATGGCCGGATTTCTAGCTGCTCATCCAGGAGAGACAAGCTGGTTCTTGTAGCTCTGACAAACACAGAAGCCTCAGCAATTTCTAACTCATACACGTACTCAAAGACCAGGTATTTTTTTAAATTAATCACTTAATTAATTAATATTTACTTATTTTATTTTTGGCTGCATTGGGTCTTTGTTGCTGCATGCGGGCTTTCTTCAGTTGCGGAGAGGGGGGGCTACTCTTTGTTGCGGTACGTGGGCTTCTCATTGTGGTGGCTTCTCTTGTTGCGGAGCATGGGCTCTAGGCACGCGGGGATCAGTAGTTGTGGCTCACGGGCTCTAGAGCGCAGGCTCAGGAGCTGTGGCGCACGGGCTCTGTTGCTCCGCGGCATGTGGGATCTTCCCGGACCAGGGCTCGAACCCGTGTCCCCTGCACTGGCAGGCGGATTCTTAACCACTGCGCCACCAGGGAAGCCTAAGACGAGGTATCTTTTAGCAACAGCATGAACCAGGATCCATAAACGGTGAGTGAAAACATCATTAGAAACAACCAGGAAGCCTAAAATCCCAAACCCTATGGCTCTTGTTCACGATCCAGTGGCCTTAGTTTTTCACGAAATTCCAATGAACCTGGTTACCTGGTTTCCTAGGTCATGACAGCTGAAAAGCAGCACGTGAGTAGGTCACACTAGCTTTTACTAAACAGTGGTAATGTGTGACCTAAGGAATTATAGAAAGCAAGCTAGAATAATTTATCTTGGAGGCGATGGAGTCAAGAAAGAAGTTCTAGACCAGCCCTCTGGTCTGCTTGGCTTCAGGTCCCTAACTCAGTACTGGCTTAATAAGCAGCAGGCCCTGTCACTCTCGGCTTCAACTCCCTTCTCCCTAAAATGGGTTATTGCGAAGATCAGGAAAATAATGGACAGCAATGCTTAAGTGCTGGATGAACATGCATTAATGATGACTGGGGTGTGTGTACAGAAGTCATAAAGCAAGGGTTAAGCATATGCTCTGCTCTAAAAAAGCAGGCAGGTATAACAAACATTTTAGAGAGAATTTCATTTGGAAACACACTTAATGTGAACAATTACTAGGGAGATATATGATTAACACTTTTTTCCTTTTCCCTATGTCCCATAATGATGACATTTTTCTTTCTTCCCTCCCTCTTTCCTTCCTTATCATCCTAGATGCCTGGCACATATGACAACTCAACACACATAAACTGAGTGAATTTGGGAAGTGACCTGGAAGGTTAAGTCCCCTGTAAAACAGTGTTTTTGGTCATGATTAAACCTGTACCCTCCATCTGGGGAAAACTCAGAGGAATAAATGGAGTTGTTTTGTTCTCTCACCTCACTCCCTCTCAGCAGTAGGAGACTCTGGAAAAGTGTAGCAACTCATTCAAAAGTTCCTATTTCTGTAAATTCAATAAAAACACAATTAAAATTTAGTAGGTGCTAAAACTTGGTTTTGAACTTTTATTAAAAAAATATATTTGCAAACATATAAAATTTAGGATGAAAAATGCTCATCTGAAAACAGGTAATAACTTAATATTTGCAAACATACACGGATGGTATAAAATCCATACCATTAAAAATGTTAATGATGCTGTATTGCGCTCATGGAACAAAAATCTTGCTGTAACCCCAGAGCTTCTCATGCTCACATTTCAGGGTGCTGAGACTCTGGTACACTGAAGGTCATGAGAGCCACATGGCCAAAGCAGGAATACAGAATAAAAAACCATTTAGAACACATACTGTTAAAAACACGTTTCTTAAGGAATCACACAGATAAAAGGGAAACACAATTTTGCATTTTCCCCATTCAAAGTGAACGATATTGCATCATAGCATTTCAAATGAAGATGTCAAACACAAAACTGAGTGAAACATTGCACACATCTCTCCTGCTGAATTTGCTGAAAAACAGGCTCCTTGAGGCCCCGGCCCACTCAGGGAAATGTTCTCAAGCACAGCTTTAAAAAGCTCAGTGTAAGTTGCTTTACTTGTTTCAGATCTTAACGTTTTAGACACCTGAAAACACAGGGCACTATTGGTTCCAGAAGGCCCTTTGAATACAACTGAAGAAAACCAAAGACAAGTAAGAAAGAAACACGTGCTCAGCAGCAAACGCGCAGCGAGAATGCAGGACACACGTCCCTGTGATTCCTCGTCTTCACTCACGTGGACTGAGCCCACTCGTGCCTGTGCTGCCTCTCATTCCTCTGTGTTTCATTTTCCCCAGAGTTACAGTATGATGGCTAATTTTGTTTTTTAAGCAGTTAGGCACCTTCAATTTCATGTTGCATTGTTAGTAATACAATGGCAGTTATGGCCTCTACTACCAAAATGAGAAAATTTCAAACTACATTCTTTGGGGAGGAGAGTAATAAAGCTGCGTGGTTTAAAAATATTTACCTAGTAGAAGATCTGATGGGGTTTAAAATTTTTACAAGAAAACATGGGTGGAAAAAGAACAATTCTTGACATGCAAAATCGGGTCATATTCTAAACTTAGCCTGTGCATCCTCCGGCAGAGAAGGACCCAGGTCAACTTGGGCTCTTAACAAAACCCCACTCCCAAAAGCCTTCCAAAGTAAGCCATGGACACTCACATTCACATGCAGACGGCATGAATGCTTCTGAAACTGACAGTCACTTGAAAACCTAGGATTCAAAGTCACACCTTACAAACCTCGGGAGAGATGCACAATGAGGAGGAGCTTCTTCCTTAAAGGAAAGGAGCAAGGCTGTTTGGGAGGTGGGAGTCCATTCAAAGACACCACATTAACTACAACTAAAGAAGAGTAGTGCCACCCACCCAGGTGAGGTGGGGGGCATACAGACAGTCACGGTGACCTAAATGCAGGTCACCTGAAGTTCTGCAAACCTAGCAAGAAGCATCTCTGTTTTGGTGTCCGTTTTGATTCAACTAAGGTTTAAAACTAAGATTCCAGTAAAGTCACTGCAGCAATGTAAACATGCAACCTAAACTAGCATGAGGTTCTGGACAGAAGCCTGAATGAGGAATAAGGCAACTGAACTGCGACTTTCGGGCCAGGGTCATCCAACTGCAACTGTTCAGGCTTGGCCTGACTTCTCTAGGGACTCATTCTGGCCTGAACTTCCTAGTCATCATGACGGGGGACTTCTGGCTTCTGAATTTTCAAAATGCTTTGAATACATAAATCTGGGAGTTGAAACAGGTTTACCCTTTTCAAGTCTCCATGACTTGGGCACTTAAAAATTTACTTTCACACTAAGGAAACCTTATCACAGATTCTCTTTACTGTCTGTCATATTCATTCCTTGGATTAAAGGGTGAAAATTAACAGATTTGATTAAAGACCCTCTTCAGGATATTCTCTCAACTCTCTCGTAATATTGTCCATACTCAAATCATCATTTCAATTCAAATGTCTATCATAACAAGAATCCCTCGATTCTTCCGCTTACCAAAGCCCACTGAGACTACACCTGGGATGCGAGCAAACCTGCCAGGGCAACTGTTTTCTGAGAACAGTCATGTGGCTCCCTGGACACCATCTCCTGGTGTCAGCAACACTTCACGTCTTACTGTAACTTTCTCTTTCCCAGGTGACACGCAAGCAATTCATTTTTGGTTGCTGAATTTACACACTACCTTTGAAAACAAACTATTCCTAATGGAGTATGAGAACTTAAAAGCTTCCCTGACTTCTGCGCAATTCACAAATAACTAGGTAAATGCAATAGAAGACACTAAATTGGGAAGCAGAAAAGTGGCCCAGGAAGCATGTTTAGATTAACAAAAGCCAATCAAGGTATTCTTTATGCTAAAAAACTAAGAGCAAACTAAAACAAGTATGTAATTCACAAGTAATTTTCTAAAATCTCAGCTAGAAAAAAAAAAATCTGTGGACTTATGATTGAGTTACCATTAAAGCTTAAATGATTGTTCCCGAGGAACCATTACATCTGTCAGCATTATTCACAGCTAATCCTTATGCTAGCTGGTTGAGCCAATTGGGTTTTACCCCATCATTAAATAGTGCTCAGAAAAGTAAGCAGTGCATCTTAATTGGTTAAATACTACAAAATGACCTGTATCATAGAAACGAAGACATTTTCATTCAAAGAATATCTTAAAATTACTATTGCTGAAATAAATCAAAATCTACATTAAAATATTACTAATCACCATTACATGCCATAAAAGAATAAATATAAATCATGGCAGATCAATAGCAGCATAACAAAGCATCTTTACATATTTTCACACTTCGGGCTGCAAAAGTACTCACAGCCTAGGAATACATTGGTAAAGTTCTGAATTTCACACTTTGTTTTTAACTCCATATTCTATAATAAAGTAAGGGCAGTGTGAATAACAGCTCCCTTTTCTGCATAGCTTTAAAACTATTCTCAGTAGACTTGAGGAATGGAACCAGAATGGCTTTGTCAGATTGGTCCACTGGTCCTTTTGTCAAAGTGTTAAGGAAAACAATTAACAATGACTTCTCACTGTGTTTAGACAGAAAAGGAAAATAAGGCTATGATTCACACACAAATGCAACATTTTCAAAACCACTGGAGAGTAACTTAAAGTGAAGATTTCTGATAGAATTCGGGCCTTACCAGTCCCAGCCTTTATTTCAAAGGTGTGCCACGCCTGCTCCCATACCATGACAGGGCCTGCAGGGCCCGATTCCAATGTATCCCCACACTGGGAGCCTGCTACATGGCAGCACTGGGGACACTTAAAAACAAAACACAATTAAGAAATTTCAGAACTTTTAAGGCCCAAGTGAGGCATTCATATAAAACATACTTCACTTGAACAAATCAGTCCTAATTTGCCAGCTTAAACTCTGACCCTTAAAACACGAAGCTATTTTGCACAGAGCTGACTTCTGCTCTGTTCTGAACTTGACTACCAGCCCAATGCTCACGTTTTTAGGGGGGGGAGTGGAGGGGAGAGGGGTGCAGACTGGGCTGAACTCTGACTGCTGCAAGGCTGGTGACCCCTTTTCCCTAAGACCTTGAACGTGAAAGTGAGTTGAAAATCAGATTCCTTATTTCACAAACTTGCTTAGATCTGATGAAAACACCCACACAACTCAACACAATGGTCTTTTTTTTTTTTTTTTTTTTTTTTTTTGTCAAAACAAAGGTCTGCTGGTGATGCTTCACAGTGAAACCTCCATTATCACTGGGAACGTCACTTGAAAAACATTCTTAAGGAATGAGTCTCTTTCTCATAGGCTCAATTTCAGGATTCTCAAAACTCAATGTTCTGTTTAGAAGTTTCCATGATGAGGCCTATTGTTTCTGAGGTCGCCATTCTGCCTTCGGATCGACTCTGCTCCAGTCATAGGTTGTGGCTGTCTTTGTTCTTGGTCAGAACCTGCAAGTAGACTTCATGAAGCGTACTGAGGAAGCTGGAATCATTCTGGAAGAGATGGTAATGTCACATTCACCTCACTAGAGCTTACTTTCTTGATAACTGCTTAGGAAGAAGCTGTATACATGATTTGTATAACTAATTACCCAAAGAATCCCACCACCCAGAGATAACCATTAATATTTTGGAATTCACTCAGATCTTTTTCCACCTGGAGCATATGCCCAAGAAGAGAGAAACACTGGTTCTGGCTAGTCTTGAATTTTCTTTATGAGCTGATTTTCTAAGAAGTCATACAATTTTTTTATTTTTAAAGAATGAAATTCAAAGACGAAATTGATATCCTACATACCTTAATTAGATGTATTAATGTATCCTGGAGCTGAGACTTGCTGAGGATAATGGAAGGCTTTCTCTGATTTTCTGATGTTCCAACAGTGAGAGGAGAAGGGGAGCTTGCTTTCCTCTCAAGGTCTGAGGACCTTGTAACTGTCTGCTGGAAAACACTTGGGGACAGCAGGACTGAGGACACTGCTGAAGTTGTTGCAGGAACCAGTGGGGGGCCTGCCACCTGCAGGGGAACAATGGTCATTTTGCACCGAAGTGTGGAAGTCAGCAGCCACGTGGAGTAGTGGACGCCTGATAACAAGCATAAGCAGCAGGAGACTGGAGCCCAGAGTCCAGTGCTAACTATCTGGGGTTCAGATAAACATTCAGGAGCAGCATCTGGGCATTTTACGTCTGGTTAGGAAGCTTGTTAGCTGAAGGATAAAGAGTCCATTTACATGAGAAGGATGCCCTAGAGTTGTTATGAGAAGCCAGGCCCGATCATCACAGAAGGGGGACCTGATAAATAACAGCAGGGTATGCACAGTAAGAACAGTCCTGTGATACATCAAACATGTAAAGTTTTTCCATGAGGGGCACAGAAATGACTGGAAGAGGGTGTGAATGAACTTCCTGAGGTGATGGAAATGTTACATACCTTGGCTGGGTCATTACCCAAGGGATATATGTATGTTAAAACTCAATTAAAAAATCTGCATGTTAATATATATATGTTTTATTCCAATAAAAAGAGAATTTAAAAAACCCAGTTATATGAAGCATTAGTTTCTTTCTTTTAAAAAATATTTATTTATTTGGCTGTACTGGGTCTTAGTTGGGGCATGCGGGATCTTTTAGTTGTGGCAGGTGGGATCTAGTTTCCTGACCAGGGATCAAACCTGGGCCCCCCTGCATTGGGAGTGCGGAGTCTTAGCCACCGGACCACCATGGAAACCCTGAGCCTTAGTTTCTTTGGTGGTGTTCAACGTATTTATTATACCATTACAGGTATCAAAGATATATATATATATTTTTTGCGGTACGCGGGCCTCTCACTGTTGGGGCCTCTCCCGTTGCGGAGCACAGGCTCCGGACGCGCAGGCTCAGCGGCCATGGCTCATGGGCCCAGCTGCTCCACGGCATGTGGGATCTTCCCGGACCGGGGCACGAACCCGTGTCCCCTGCATCGGCAGGCGGACTCTCAACCACTGCGCCACCAGGGAAGCCCCCAAAGATACATTTTTAAAAACATAAATCTAATACCTATCTCCTTTCATTTAGATGTACTTCTGGGCTAATAACGGCTAACCATTAGAATACACAAAAGAGTAATAATTAGTATTTTAAATAATTCTCACATTTTGATACAATCAACAGAGAGCTATATATTTTTTTCCTCCTATCTGTCACCCTCCTCATTTACAAATAGCCAAGAGCTTGCCATAGTTTTGAGAATGTGGTTTCTGGGTTCTGAGCAATTTGGTTTGTTTTTTTGGTGCAACACCAGGCTGAGAGCTTCCGCCAATCACCATGCAGCAGGACAAGCTACAGAAAAGACCCGTTAACAAGACCAGTCAGAAGCTGGCTATACTTTAAATTCTGAGACTTGAGGAGCGGTGTAAAGGCTCAAAGGCAAAAGGAATGTAAAAGTTTAAGAACTGAAAAAAATTAGTGTGCATGTCAAGGCTGGTAGGTAATGGAAGATGAGGGCAACTTTTAAAAAATGAGGCAGGGGAGACACAGCAAGACCCAGAGCACACAGGCCTGGGAGGCTTTGTCGTCAGAGCAACGGGAAGCCAATGAGAGCATCGTAGTGATGCTGCCCTCTGTTTACTGAGACACCACAGCTCTTCCAGGGCAAAGACAATCTCCTACTCATAGGCACCAGGCTGACTTGCTCTCAGCAGTCGCCCATTCACAAACACTGAGTGAGTGCCCCTGCTGTGGCCCACCCTGCCCTCCCATACACACAGTCAGGGAAGACATCACTGCAGACAGATGCCTTGAGGCCTACAGAAGCCACAGCAATGAACTCTGCCTAGGGGAGTAGGAGGGGGCATCTAAGATGGGCCTAGGCTTGAAAGCTAAAACTTTTCACTCAAGTGACAGTGTTTTACTTCACACTCAGCAGAAGAACTTAAACATACTGTGCTCTTCAGAAAAAGGGAATCCTTACCGGGATGGCACTGGATAACATCAGAGGCTGGGCAAAAACTTCAGGATCCTGGTTTTGCTGCATAGACTGCAACGTTTACAAAGAAAAGATGAACAGGTGTAGCAAGTTTCAATTAAGATTTCTTAGTTACTGTGGAAAAATCCAGGTTAGCAGCAGTAAGGAATAGTTCAGACATGATCTGGTTCCTAGACTCCTGAGGGGAGAGGCTGACCAGAACTTGTGACGATGCAGGGTGAGAGCTCTGGGACAGTACCCGACCCCCTTCAGTTCCACCCGAGAACAGGGGTGCGTGCAAAGCCTTGAAAGTGTCTCTAAGGAAAAAGCTGAAACCTGTGTCTCTTATAAGAGCTGGGACAGCCCAAGCCTATTTTTGCTGTTGAGGCTGTAGAGATGCAAGATCCTGGCAGTGTGATACCTCCTGATAAGGTGATTTAAACTTTGGACAGGTGGCACTAAATAGTCTTCATACAGAGTCACAATTCCACATGTTAAATTTTATCCCCATTCACTGGGAGACAAAAAACCTCCTGTGCAGAGCAAATATATTGGAACTCAATAAAGCCCAAGGTCCTAAAATTCAATACTGCCACATAAATGAAAATGTACATGTTTATAAGCTTCCTTTGCAAGGAGGCATGCTGGAGAGCAGGGTGCCATCCCGGAGGGCAAAATCTGGAGGGGGTGGCATTCACCACTGCTGGTTGTACTTCCAGAACAACAGGAACAGTGGCAGCAGACACACTGCAGGGGTGTGATACCTAACTGTTAAACAGAACATTTTCTCCCCTCCTTATACTGCAGATAGAAACGGCAAAAAATGACAATTTAATGATGTAACCGGGACACTAGGTTTCCTCATTTTCTGTACAGAATTTCAATGGAATGGAAAAAATACTCCATTAACTAAGAAATAATATTCAATTATTATGATGGGCTCTTCTATATAATATTATTTGGTAAAATGTTAAGAGTTGGGGATTATAATTATTAAAGGGCATGAGACTAAAACCCTGAAAGGTTCTACCCCCTTTCAGTTCTGTGACCTTGCACAAGTCACTTCCAACTCTGACCTGACTTCCTCATTTGTAAACTCACCGACCTTATAAATTGAGGGACAAGCCTCTTCTTCACCCCCACACCCACTTCACCACTAAGTCCCACTGACCCTGCTTCTTAAAAAATCCACGGGTCCACACTCCCCAGTGCAGGCCCCCACCAGCTCAAGCCTGGGTGACTGCCCCAGCCTCCTTCCTGATGGGTCATTCTACTTCCATCTTCTCCTTTCCCGGCAAGCCACCCTTGGCTCAAAGCACTTAAAAGACTCCCCAGGGCCCTTAGAACAAACCTCTAACTCCTTGACACAATTTACAAAGTTTTGCTCATCAACAAATACCTGCTCCCCTACATTTCTTCCCATGTAGATCCAGCCACAGTGCAAGTTCAGCAAATGCCCTCTCATGTCCAGGCCTCTGTACGTGCTATTTTCCTTGCTTCCACATACTCTTCCTACCTCTAGAAGAGGTCTGGCTAACCTCTACTGAGTCTTCAGATCTCAGCTGAACATCAGTTTCCTGAGGAAACTTTATTTGACCCCAGACCTCCAAATCTGGGATGGTCTGATGGCAGCCCTAACGCTCCTGGCACAAGGCAGGCACTCAGTGAGAGGTACTGAGGGAGCCAGGGATGGAACAAAGATTGGGATAATCTGGATCCGTGGTCCCGAGTCAAATAAGAACTTCTGGAACTGTTAGGCAAAAATAAACAAAAAACCCTAAAATGTACACCCGAGAAGGAAAATACAAATACTGTTTCTTAGCTTTTATCAGTTGAAATAACTTTGGGAAGTGAATTGAGTTACACCACCAGTTACCAATGGTCTGGCTGATCACTGCAGGGCTTCTCTCTCCTTTCTTCTAGCTCCTGACACACTCAACAGCTGTCTCTTTAAACAACTGTCTCCTGTCAATTAAAATCCAGGTCTTTGCAGTTTCATCCCACCCAGATACAGCCACCCACCCTCCTGCCAGTACCTGAAGGGGAGCAAGCACCATGTTGCTCAGGGAGGCTGAGGCTCTCGCTGCTGCTGTCTTCGTGGGAGGCTCTATGAAGCTCTCAGGCGTGGCCAGCTGGCCAGCTGCTGCAGAAAAGCTGGGTGCTACTGCACCTTTCCCAAGTGACTGTGTCTGTATTTGGTCATGCTGTGGGGTCAACCTGAGTTTCTGGAGAAGATCAACGCTTGGGAGGGATGTACTGGCTGTGTTTGTCACACTCAGCGGGGCCCTGAATGGGCTCTGGCTGGCAGTCAGACTGGTGTGGCTCAGCTCAGGGGCTGGCTGACTCAGAAGTGGAGACCTCTGTCTAGGTGTGGTCTTCACTGCTTGCATCATGGTGGTGTTTCGGGGTAGGCTTGGGGGAGCCTGTCCAGTAGAAGCTTCTGCTGGTAGAGTAGGACTAAGCACAGGGTGCAACGGGATCGTATAGCTTGGGGCCTGCTTTTCGCTGGACTGTGTGATGGAGGCAGGAGTGATTAGCACCGGGGTGGTGACTTCAGGCTGGACTGAGTGGTGGGCAGCAGGATGGACACCCAGGTTTTCCGACTGAGGGGCCCCTCCTGGCTCAAAGGAAAATGGTAGGAACGAGCTGGGCTCTTTCTGGGAGGCATCTCCTGGCAGCTTCTCCACTTCTTCTGAATCCAGACCCAAAACTGTTGGCTGTTCCTTTGGCAAAGAGGTTCCAAATAATTCTTCCACTGTCAGATGTTTGTGTCCAGACGGAGCAGACTGAAAAACAAATCAAACCACCCAATGAAAGAAATCTCTTGCAAACAAGCGCATCTAAACTTCCTTTCCATCAACCAGAACAGTTTGCAGAAGCAAGGTTGGGTGGAGTCTGAAAATAGGAAATGGAACAAACTGAAGATGTCCTCAGGATTAAGGCCTAGGTACATCTATCTGGTATCCCCAAGGTGGTGGACAGAAATCTGCATTAGTAGTAAAATTCCAATTTTCCGGACTCTAGGTGGTAGCTTAGAATTCACCTTTTTTGTTGTTGGCAAACAGATATAAGGTGAAGGGGCAATTACTTTACTTCAAAGTTAATTGTGCCTAATTGCCCTATGTCAGTCACACATGGTAGGGAAATTACACTCAAGAGGACAGAGGGACCAAATGCTGATCAAGCAATCATACCTTTATTTTCATGACTTTTGACTAAAAGGTAGGCACTGCACCTTGAGGACTAGGCCTCAAATACCAGAAAATAAAATTAACTATTAAAGAAAATTAAAGTATAGCTGATACAACATTATATTAATTACAGGTGTACAACATAGTGATTCAATATTTTTATAGATCGTACTTCATTTAAAGTTATTATAAAATATTGGTTATGTCCTCTGTGCTGTACAATATATCCTTATAGCTTATTTATTTTATACATAGTAGTTTGTACCTCTTAATCCCCTACCGTGATCTTGCCCCTGCAATTTAACCATTTTTTAAATAGCTAGCCATTCCTCCTTCCTACTCCCGAATCACAGAATCCTTAAGAAAAAGCGAAGCATTTAAGCCTGAACACGTTACATTTACATATAGTTTAGTGATCTGGTTTATTGACGCCACTGCAACGACTCAAAGGAGAAATATTCGTGCCTCCCACTTGGGAGCTTTCCTGCCCCTTCCCTTCAAGGAGTATTGCTGAATTCATTTAACCTTCATTTGCTGAGTATGCACGGGGTGGCAGGTTCTGCTCTGACCTGGGCCCAAAGGACATACCAGGAAGTAATGAAAAAGAGTCCTACCCTGACAGAGCTTACATTCTCATGGGAGACAAAGTACTCTAAGAACACAAGCAGCCTCAACTTATGGTTTTATCCCTAAAGTGTATGGACTTCTTAGTTGTTTACATATATGTTTACATGAAAAAAAATTCACTGAAAACACATGATTTTCAGGGCCCCAGAAAGTCTATAAAGGCCTTAAAGTACACTGCATCTGAAATACAATGATGATAACACTATGGTATGATCCCATTTCTACAGGAAAACAAGCTCAGTTTTCCCCCAATGTTTGCTGCGTCCATTTGACAAATAATTAATGGTGTTAACCAGGTGCCAGGGGCATTGGGCTGTGAAGGGTGGGGAGAAGAAGAGAGAGGGAGCTTCTGGGCAGCAGGCTCTTAAGGGAAGGGGATTAGGGATCCCCTCTGTTGAGAGACAACAGGGAAGGGAGGACTGAGGATGCAGGGGAGCTTACACACGAGGGACAGAAAAAGTTTCAGGGGCGCCGCTGTGCACTTTCTCCCTGGTGTGAGGGCAGAAGCACCTGCTGGGTGAGAGAGAGGTGGCCGGGAGAGCGTAGGTGGTGCGGAATAGCTGTTGTGGAGGAAGAGGCAGAAGCCTCCTCCAGTTGTAAAAAATTACAACTTCGTACCAAATCATTCATTATATCTTAGAAAATAGTCAATGAAGAGAATTCTATTAATATTAAAGCTAACATAATGTATCTTGGCAAGTTAATGTGACGAGAGGCTTTGTTTAGGTGAAGGAACTCTCACATGGCACATTCAGGCCCCCGCTAACAATGCTGTAGTGAGACTAGTAAGACTGTCTTGTCACAACACTTTCTAGCACTTCAAGGGATTTTCCAGATTCAGTCTCACTCTAAATACTAGGCAGCACTAACACCTCATCATAAACTGTGGATGTGAAGAACTGCAAAAGACTTTATATGGTTTAATATCCTTACATTTTTACTTCTGGAAAACTGCAGAGCTTAGGGTCTGAAATAACAAGTACCTAGGTTCAAGTCCCAGCTGTTAACTCGTAAAATTACAGCATTTCTATGTAGTGCGCTCATTTGAAAACTGAGGGCAACTGTGGCTAATTGCCTCACAGAGCTGTTGTAAAAATTAAGTTCTCGATATAATGTCTGGTGCCCAACAAGCATTCAATAATTGGGAGTTGGCTATTATCATCATTATATGAACCCAGATACAGTCTTTTTTTTTTTTTTTGCTGCAAAAAGCTTTATTGTTTCCATTTGGTCCAAGGCTTGGGAGAGGGGGTCCAGGGTGGTTAAAAGCTGCCTAGTGGCTGCAGAGAGGGGCTTCAGGCAGAAGCCCTGACACCAGAGGGGCTCCTCAAAGGCCACTGGGCTCTGGAGGCTCTTAATCATGCTTGAGGGTGAGCCTTTCGAAGAGATACTCGCCCAGCCCAGCCTGGGGACCAAAGAGCTCGCGGAGGTTGGTCAGGCGGTGACTCATCTTCTTCATGAGTTTCACCTCCTTATCTAGGAAGTGGCTCTCCAGGAAGTCACAGAGGTGGGGGTCTGGGTGGGCAGAACCCAGGGCATGCAGATCCAAAAGGCCTCGTTCAGGTTCTTCTCCATGAGAATGGCAGCTTCCAAAGTGTCCTGGGTTTGTACCCCACTAATCTTGAGATGGCTTCTGCATGCCCTCGAAGAGGGCACGGCTGCCACACTGGTTTTGCATTTTCAAGAGATGCTGGGCGCCCTTGCACTTCTTCCCCACCAATTCACAGAAAAAGTGGCCCATGTCCTCCAGAGCCACGTTGTCGTGGTTGAAATAGAAGCCCGGAGAGGAGGTAGGTGTAGGAGGCCCGCAGATGCATGCTGACCAGGCAGCTGATGGCAGCCTCCACCTTGGTGGAATAATTCTGACGAATCTGGGAGCTCAGGGTTGATCGGTAATAAGGAGTTATGCTCAAAAAATGGTGTTAGCTGGTCCTGGTGGCCAAGGATAGCTGAGTGGCTGATTCTGAAGGTTGCGACTGGAAAAAAGGTTGGAGGGTGGTCGGAGGCTGGAGCAAGAGGTGTCCCTGGGTCTCTTCCGTCCAAACACTGCTGAAGCAAGAGACAGATCTGCGGGACTGGTGAGCACATTGCCCCACATATACTCTTAACAGCAATTATGATAAATCTGTGTGTGGATATGTTTTAAAGAATATCAAATAATATGTGGGGATATTAAAAATCTATTAAATCCTTTTAGAATATCATCCCCTATAATGCAAAATAATAACAACAAAACCACTTGATGGGATATGGAGGCTGTGCTATTATAAATCACCCCATTGTTCCCTGAGGCAAGGAGTCATTAAAGACACAGCTGTTTGTTCAGAATTCACTGGTAATGTTTCAAATCCATTCAAAGTAATCCGAAATAGACAATGAATTCTGATATGGGACAGATGTCTCTTTCTCTCTGTCCAGACCACATAACTGTAGTAGAATGCATAGGTTCCAACCCCAGGCTGAACACTGTGATCTACTCACTTTTGGATCCCTGGCATCATAAATGTCTGCTGATGAGCAGAGAGACAATTCCTTCCCCCTTCCCATTTCTAAAAGTTATGGTAAAATATACATAACAAAAGTTACCAATTTAACCATATTTAACCATATTTATACCTAAGTGTAAAATTCAGTGGCATTCAGAATATTCACAATACTGTCGATTTACACAAGTTTTTCATCAACCCTAATAGAAACTCTGTACCTATTAAACAACTCCCTATCTTCTCTCCCGGTCACCCCCAATGCCCCACCCACAGACCCCGGTAATCTCTATTCTACTTTCTGTATCTATAAATTTGCCTACTCTACCTACCTTGTTTAAGTGTAATCATACAATATTTGTCATTTTGTGACTGACTTAATTTCACCTAGCATGTCTTCAAGGTTCATCCATGTTGTAGCAGGTATCAGAATTTCATTCCTTTTTATTTTTATTATTATTTTTTTGGCTGCGCCTCGTGGCTTGCGGGATCTTAGTTCCCCAACCAGGGATCAAACCTGTGCCCTCTGCACTGGAAGCGCAGAATCCTAACCACTGGACCACCAGGGTATTCCCAGAATATCATTCCTTTTAAAGGCTGAATAACACTCCATTGTATGTATATACCACATTTCGTTTATCCATTCATCTGATGATCGACAATTTGTTTCCACCTCTTGGCTGTTATGAATAATGCTTCATAGAACATTAGTGTAAAAGTGTCTGTTTTAGTCCTTGTTTTCAATTCTCTCAGGTACATATCCAGGAACAGAACTGCTGCATCATATGGCAATTCCACATTTTAACTTTTTGAGGAACCGCCAAACTGTTCTCCAGGGCTGCTGTACCATTTTACATTACCATAACACTTGGCCTTTTGTGTATGTTATTTGGAGAAGTTTCTATTCAGCCCTTTGCCCATTTAAAAAATTTATTTATTTATTTACTATTTTTTGGCTGCATCATGCAGCATGCAGGATCTTAGTTACCAGACCAGGGACTGAACCCATGCCCACTGCAGTGGAAGCTCGGAGTCTTAACCACTGGACTGCCAGGGAAGTCACCCCTTTGCCCATTTTTGAGTTGTGTTAATTCCTTTTTCACACATCATGTTTAGAACAAAATGGTGAAGACTGCTTGGCAAAAGAAGTGCTGGAAAACTACACTAATTCTTATTCATTAATGCAAATTATGTAGTTTTTTTTTTGCCATGCCACACGGCATGCAGGATCTTAGTACCCCAACCAGGGATTGAACCTGTGCCCCCTGCAGTGGAAGCACGGAGTCCTAACCACTGGACTGCCAGGGAATTCCCAATTACGTAGATCTTAACCACCATATTCTTTTATATATGTGTGTGTGTGTATATATATATATATATATATATATATATATATATATATATATATAACACGCGCAAACCAACATTTAGACATACCTACTTTAAAAAACACAGACCACATTGGGACTATCTTGCAGAAACTTAAGAGTCTTTTCCAGGGAAGAATACTATTTTATGTTATAATAAAAGGAGCAATCAAACAATAGGACATGGAGACGCCTCACCATGAAATACACCTTAGGCTTCATAAATGACACGATCCAGGTAGCAATTTTTACCTATCTAGTGGAACACAAATCAACTTTTGAACAACTAACATTACCCACATTTACATGTGAAATGTTTCTACACTTACACTTAAAAACTGGTATCTCTAGGGACTTTCCTGGTGGTCCAGTGGTTAAGAACCTGCCTTCTGATGCAGAAGACATGGGTTTGATCCCTGGTCAGGGAAATAAGATCCCACATGCTGCAGGGCAACTTAGCCCACGGGCTGCAACTGAGTCTGCGCGCCGCAAGGAAAGATGCCGCATGCCACAGCTAAGACCCGACAGAGTCAAATAAATAAATAAATATTAAAAAAAAAATCACCTTCCAAGATGATTAGAATGGTGAATGTCTTATGGGGCTTGATGATAATGTTTATTTCAGTATAGAAAAACAGGGCTTACTTTGAAGTATAAATTTAATAAATATTTACTGAATTAATATATACATCTAAGACTGTTGAAAAAAACTGGTATTTTTTTTTAAAGTCTCTCTAAATCCTCCATTTAAAAAAAAAAATATATTTATTTATTTTCTTTCTTTCTTTCTTTTGGCTGCGTTAGGTCTTAGTTGCTGCACACAGGATCTTTGTTGAGGCATGCGGGATCTTTCGTTGCAGCACGTGGGCTTCCCTCTAGTTGTGGTGTGCAGGCTGCAGAGCTTGTGGGCTCTGTAGTTGTGGCGCAAGGGCGGGCTCTAGCGTTGAGGCACGAGAGCTTGGTAGCCCCACAGATCTTAGTTGGAATCTTAGTTCCCTGACCAGGGATCGAACCTGAGTCCCCTGCATTGGAAAGTGGATTCTTTACCACTGGACCACCAGGGAAGTCCCCCAAACTGGTATTTCTAATGGTATGAAATCTACTTCATATTAAAAAATGGGACTTCCCCGGTGGTCCAGTGGGTAAGACTCTACACTCCCAATGCAGAGTGCCCGGGTCTGATCCCTGGTCGGGGAACTAAATCCTGCATGCATGCTGCAACTAAGAGTTCGAATGCCGCAACTAAGGAGTCTGCATGCTGCAACTAAAAGATCCCGCATGCCTCAATGAAGATCCTTCATGCCGCAATTAAGACCTGGCACAGCCTAAATAAATATAAATAAGTAAATAAATAATGAAACCATATGGTAGAATGCTGAACTCTGACGGCAAAAGCAGCAGAAAGTTTCCAATTTCTCCATGCTGCCTCCCTGCAGCTTCTGCCAGGCCAGAGACAGATTCTCAGACTTTCTCTGGTATAGGGTGTGTGGTAAAGCTTTAGGGTTTCAGAGGTATCTCACATGAGGCAGAATAAATGAGGTTACGAGAGCAATAAGAGTTATCATAGACAGAACGCTCATTACACATGAGGCCCTGTGCTACACACTTTACACGCATTACTCTATTAATCGGTGAGGGCAGTGTACTATTATTATTGCCATTTTATAGATGATGACCAAGTTACAACAACAGAACCAGACTCCAACCTAGTTCTAACAAGACAGTCCATATTCTTAACCATTATGCCACCATCCTGAGATGTCCATCAAGCAGATGATAGATTACCTACTCAACTGAATGGTGATATGATCCTCTGGGGAACAGAGGTGCAGCTAAGACCTGAATATCTAAGAGGTGGATACAAGTCAAAAGGTACCAACTTTTGGAAATATGTAACTGGCTGAATCAGTCGCAAGAGGCTGAGTAGGCAGAGCATGCGTCTCCACACAAACTCCCCAAAGCTTTATAGTCTCTGAGTTGGACAGGACCCTCTCTACACTTCTCTGCCTCTGACAAGAAAAACTGGCTGCATTCCTCTAGTAGCTGGGCTTATTTATTCATGGATTCATCTTCCATCATCCATAGAAAAGGTGAAATTTTATTCTTTACTCATCTTTAAAGACTGGATTCTGAGTTCTGTAATGCCTCACTTAAATCAAGTTTTAGTCTGACCATGCCCCTGGGAAATGGAATTCAATGAGTGACACCATGTATGGTACTCAAAAAAAATTCTAATAAACTGTATCAGGGGACTTCCCTGGTGGTCCAGTGGCTAAGACTCTGAGCTCCCTATGCAGGGTGCCCGGGTTCGATCCCTGGTCAGGGAACTAGATGCTACATGCCGCAACTAAACATCTCGCTTGCCACAACTAAATGATCACACGGGCTGCAACGAAGATCCTGCATGCTGCAGTGAAGATCCCGCGTGCCACAATGAAGACCCGGCACAGCCAAATAAATAAATAAATATTAAAAAACCCCCAAGAAACAAAACAACAACAAAACTGTATCAGGTTTTCCATTGTTCCTTCCTCACCCCATAGCTCTTGCTGTTTAGAGAACTTCATATTTCTGTTTGGATTTATTGTGTCCGTGTCAGATTTCCTACCTGATAGTGCCCTGGGCACACTAGAAGATACGATTATTGTTAACCACAGGAACCAAAAAAACAATACAAAACAAACTAGAGAAATAGTCCCAAGGGAATTTTAATAAGTAAATTATGAAACTGAAATAAAATTTAATACTAGTAAGGCTTGACAGCATTACTTGCTCCTCAGCACTAGATGGCAGTGTTACTAAACCAACATACAATCTGCATGCAGGGCCGATTATGGATTTTAGCTAATTGTAGACATGGCTCTGACAATATCCAGATCTCAATATTTTACAAAATGCTGTCACTTTGGCTATAAAATGGAGTTTCTGGGGGTCCATTTCTTCATTTGGATCTCACAGTAAGTCTGTGAGTTAGGCACTGCAAGAATCCTTAATCCCATGATTCAGAAGGAAAGGGGAAGTGACTGGCCCACTGGCTGATAAACCAGACCAGAAGGAATCTGCTCCTTCCCTTGCTGCCTCTCTTAACATATATTTTTTAAAAATTAAGTTTTATATAGCACTGCTTTTTTCTTTGATTTTTTAAAAACACAGCATTGCTTCTAATATATGTTTGACCTTTAGGATCCTAAGTCCAAATACAGTAAAAATGGAGCAAAGGAATGTGGTATACAAAATGTGGTTTAAATTAATTACCATCTACATACCTAAAAACTTTATAGACACATCGCTGACGGGAATGTAAAATGGTACAGCCTCTCTGGAAAACAGTATGGCAGGGCAGTTTCCTATTCAACTAAAACATGCAATTACCAAATTACCCAACATTTGCACTCTTGGGCATTTATCCCAGAGTAAAGGGAATTTATGTACAAAAACCTATATACAAATGTTCATGGAAACTTTATTCATAATAGTCCCAAACTGAAAACAACTCAGATGTCCTTTAACAGGTTAATGGTTAAAAATGTTAATTCCACTCAGCAATGACAGGGAACTATTGATATACATAACAATTTCAATGAATCTCCAGGAGTTATGCTGAGTGAAGAAACATAATCCCCAAAGGTTATATATTATATGATTACATTTATAGAAAATTCTTGAAATGACAACATTACAGACCTGGAGACAGATTAGTCACTGCCAGGGGTTAGGGATGCCAGAAGAAGGCTGGGAGGGTGTGACATGTAAGTTAGTGCGATAACAAAAGGGCAACACAGAGGATTCTTGTGGTGATGGAAGTCTTCTGTATCTTGACTGTGGTGGAAGACACACAAAGCTCTACATGAGATAAAATTGCATAGAACTCAATAAACACATGCACATACACACAAATGAATATGAATAAAACTGAGGAAATGTGAACAAGATGGGTATATTGTATCAATATTCTGGTTGTGATATTGTACTGTATTTTACAACCTGTTACAATGGAGTAAATGGGTAAAGGGGACATGGATCTTTCTGTATTATTTCTTACAACTGCATATTAATCTATAATTATCTCAAAATAAAAAGTTTAATTAAAAAACTATGGTTTTCTGGGACTTCCCTGGTGGTCCAGTGGTTAAGACTCTGCTCCCAATGCAGGGGGCCGAGGTTTGATCCCTGGTCAGGGAAGATCCCACATGCCATGGAGCAACAAAGCCCGTGTGCCACAACTACTGAAGCTTGTGCGCCTAGAGCCCATGCCCTGCAACAAGAGAAGCCACCGCAATGAGAAGCCCGTGCACCACAACAAAGACTAGCCCTGCTCGCTGCAACTAGAGAGAGCCCGCGCGCAGCAACAAAGACCCAACGCAGCCAAAAAAAAGGGTGGTGAGGGACTTCCCTGGTGGCGCAGTGGTTAAGAATCCTCCTGCCAATGCAGGGGACACGGGTTTGATCCCTGGTCTGGGAAGATCCCACATGCCATGGAGCAACTAAGCCCATTCGCAACAACTACTGAAGCCCATGTGCCTAGAGCCCGTGCTCTGCAACAAGAGGAGCCACCGCAAGGAGAAGCCCGTGCACCGCAATGAAGAGTAGCCCCCGCTCATCACAACTAGGGAAAGCCCACGTGCAGCAACAAAGACCCAACACAGCCAAAAAAAAAAATAATAATAAATGAATAAATTTATTAAAAAAACAAATAAATAAAATAGGGTGGTGAGAGAGGCTCTCACCTTTATGGAAGACACTAGAGATCTGAAGGAAGAAAGGAAGCAAGCTACTTCTAGGAGGGAAGTCTTCCAGGCCAAAGGAACTGTAAGTTTAAAGGCCTGTGCTGAGGCAGGGGCATGTGTGGCACATTTGTGGAAAGGCAGGAAAGCCAATGAGGCTGGGAGAAAGGCAGAAAGGTAGAGGATGAGGCCAGGGTTAGGGGGGCCAGATAAGGTAAGGCCTTGTAAGCCACTGCCATGACCCTGGCTTTTATTTGAGTGAGATGAGATACCACTGGAGGAAGGCCATGATCTAACTTATGTTATACCAGGATTACTTTGGCTGCTGGGTTAAGAATAGGGGAGGGAGTGGCAAGGGCAAATGCTGGGAAACCAGACAAGAGGCTATGGCAAAATCCAGATGCAAGATAGTTTTACATGGACCAGGGGATACGACATGAGAGGATGACATTACATTGCCGCTTGTACATACATACTTTGACAGATGAACAACAAATCAAACTTGTACTGCATTAAAATCCTTACAAAATGTTGACTCTGTTAGGTTACCTTAGGTGAAGTTAGGGCTTTAGCTGTACAAACCTTATCTTGGGACCCGGATGGCGTCTCTTCTAGAGTCTCGGTGCTTCCCAGATTGGAGATCTGAGTACTTGGCTGTAACCCAGGGCTGGAGATATTTGAATTGCCCATCTGATTCTTAAATTAGAAGGAAAAGTATATCAGGTGAAAAGCTTGCTATTCTTTGGCTCACAAAACAGCATTCAAGGTTACTAGAAATATTATTTTAAAAGTCAAGCATAAAATCCCCCCAAATGTTTGCTCTGGACCTACATGTAAATTAACCTGTACAATAAAATTTCTAGAAAGCCGAGCACCTGATTTTAGACAATAGTGTTAGTAACAACTGCTATTTTTATAACCCCTTTAAGGAAAACCAAATAGCATTACTTTATCATGTACTCTTTTCCATTTTATTTTTTAAGTTAATATACAGTGAAATTAACTTTTGGAGTGCACAGTTCTATCTGTGTACCTATCGCCACAATCAGGATATAAAACATATTGATCACCCCCCCAAAACTCCCTCGTGCTATCCCAATGCAGTCATGCCCTCCCTCCACTCCTGGCAACCAGTGATCTGTTCTCTGGCACTAATTCTGTCTTTTCGAGAATGTCATATAAATGGAATGCTGGCTTCTTTAACTTAGAATAATGCCTTTGAGATTCATCCAAGCTGTTGTATGTATTGGGCTGGCCAAAAAGTTCGTTTGGGTTTTTTCTGTAACGATCTTAAAGTTTTTTAATCATTTACCTATAGGAGGACATTTGTGTTGCTTCCAGTTTTTGGTGACTATGAATACAGCTTCTACAAACATTCATGTACAGGTTTTTGTGTGGACAAAAGCTTTATTTTCTAGAGTAAATTCCTAGGAGTGGTAATTCTTGGTCATATGGTAAATATACATTTCTTCTAAATTTTTGTACTTTTATTTTTTACATTTAGATCTACTGACCCATTTTAAGTTGATTTTTGTATAAAGTGTTACATTTAGGTTGAGGTTCATTTTTTTGGACATATGAATGTACAAGTACTCTAATACCATCATATATTTAAAAAATTAAATTAAAAAGGTCTTTAGGGACTTCCCTGGTAGTCCAGTGGGTAAGACCCTGCACTCCCAATGCAGGGGGCCTGGTTCGATCCCTGGTCAGGGAACTAGATCCCGCATGTATGCCGCAACTAAGAAGCGTGCATGCTGCAACTAAGACCCAGAACAGCCAAAATAAATAAATTAATTAAAAAAAAAAGTCTCTAAACATCACTATCACAGATGACAAAACATTGTAATAAAGTGTTTAAAAATTCCTGTTAACTTGTATCTTTGTTCTTAGAAAGAATCCTAAAAAAATGATCACTAGATGGACATGGAATTTTTAGAAACTTATGTATTTAGGCTATATAATCGAGCATCTAGTGAGCATTATCTGTGTCAAAATAGACACCAAAACCAGTTTAGAACAGTCAAGGGACCGGACTTTTTAAAAACAGAAGCTCCAAACTTTAGTTCAGAGACAGATTAACTTTCTTGACACCATATTATAAAGATATGTGCCTAGTGCAGGAGTAGGTACTGAATGTGAAATGAATGGATAATATGCATTTTTTTCTATTCAAATGACTTAGTCCTTGTATTATTTCAGAACACCATTTACTCAATGTTACGCATTTAAGCAGAGGTGAAATAGTCTGTGAAAGCTTATGAACTGTCTTATCTTCTAACATACCTCTTTGTGCAACACCACCATCAACCAGTATCAACACCTTATGGGGAATCCTTGGAACTGAATTGTATTAGAGAAAATATAATGGGTTGGCCCAAAAGTTCGTTCCAGTTTTTCCACAAAATGTTACGAACTTTTGGGCCAACCCAATATAAACTGAAAACACTGCTCACAACAAGTTCTTAAGATGGAAGGTGCAAATGTTCAGGAGCATCTTTAAAATTGGAAATTTTCACATAAAAATCCTGGCTTGTCATTTTTCAGAGAGAAGCTGAATAATTTGGCACACCAGCCCATTTGGTAATGACTGGTTATAGCTGAGCTGCAACTGACCAGATGACACAGGGACAGGCTCTCTGTTGGTTTTACTTCCACTCTGGTTCACTGTGGGCGCCACTGTGGCCCACCTGGTTTTGGGACATGTGAGTCTGCAATACTTACTTAACTCAACATAAGCTATAAGAGGGGTTGTACTTTAAAAGGTTTCCAGAACTTCAAATATTTTATTACACTTATGCAGGGCTGTTCTCGGAAGGTTTGTTTGTCTGTTTATTTATTTATTTTTGAGGGTTTATTTTGGGTTTGTTTGTTAATGATAGTAACCAGTATTCATAAGAATTGGGGGAAATGGACAATCACAAACAAACATTTTTTTTTTTTTTAATTTTGTTTTTGGCTGCGTTGGGTCTTCATTGCTGCGCACGTGCTTTCTCTAGTTGTTGTTGAGCAGGGGCTACTCTTTGTTGCGGTGCACGTGCTTCTCATTGAGGTGGCTTCTGTTGTTGTGCAGCACAGGCCCTAGGCATGTGGGCTTCAGTAGTTGCAGCATGTGGGCTCAGTAGTTGTGGCTTGCAGGCTCTAGAGTGCAGGCTCAGTAGTTGCGGTGCACAGGCTTAGCTGCTCCGAGGCATGAGGGATCTTCCTGGACTAGGGATCGAACCCGTGTCCCCCGCATTGGCAGGTGGATTCTTAACCACTGCACCACCAGGGAAGTCCCACAAACAAACTTTTGGGAAGATAATTTTACAGTATTCGGTAAAAACCTTAAAAATGTCAAAATCCTTTGATTTACCAATCCCATTTCAAGTAACTTATCTTAAGAGAAAATTAATGCTAATTAATAACAAGACAGCTACCAAAGGTATACTTCTGAGTTCTTAAACAGAATTAGAAAAATCTAGGATATTGTTTATATAAGGCACAGAAATAAAAATATACAACTATTAACATCACAGTTTGCTTTTTCAAAAGCTTTTCATTCTACCAAATGAACTCTCCCAGGGACTCCCTGTGAGATAAATACTGTCACAAAAAGATACTGTTCTTTGGAAAAAAAATAGGTTACAAAAAAGTTAATGAAAAAGTAGTTTTAAAACTAGTTAATAAAACTGTGTACTTAAATATTATCACACACATTGGGACATATTTAGACAAATTTGTAGAAGGGTAAATAACAAGGTATTAGTAGCAATTATTTCTAGGTGGTGGAATTATTTTTTTCCCCGTTTATTATAATTTTAAAATATAAAGTTTTCTATAATTAATATGCACTGCTTACATAATAAGAAAAATAAGTGTTCCTATTTTTTTAAGAACAAAAAAATCCCTACCAAAATCTAGGATTACATCCTGTGGCTAGATGTGACTCAGAATGGGCCAACCTTAGTCAAGGCCTGTGTTTCGGCTATCTTTCTTTACATTAAAAACAGGAAAGTTGGGGGACTTCCCTAGTGGTCCAGTGGGTACGACTCCGCACTCCCAATGCAAGGGGCCTGGGTTTGATCCCTGGTTGGGGAATTGGATTCCACCCCACGTGCATGCCGCAACTAAGAAGTCCACGTGCTGCAACTAAAAAGATCCCACATGCCGCAACGAAGATCCTGTGTGCTGCAGATGGGACCCGGCACAGCCAAAATGAATGAATAAATAAATAAATGAATGAATGAATAAATATAAAAAAAACCCAGGAAGTTGGTTAAAACAAACTACTATAGGACTTGGGGAGAAAATGTTTATTATAAAGTGTTTTTATTTTCAAATAGTCTCTATTATAAATTCCTCACTCAAAAGTCTGAAATTTCCAGACTTCCCTGATGGTCCAGTGGTTAAGAATCCATCTTGCAATGCAGGGGACGCCAGTTCGATCCCTGGTTGGGATCCCACATGCCAAGGGGCAACTAAGCCTGCATGTCACAATTAGAGAAAAGCCTGCACACCACAACAAAGCAGAAGAGCCCGTGTGCCGCAACTAAGACCCGACGCAGCCAAAAAAAAAAAAAAAAAAAAAAAAGTCTGGAATTTCATTCACTGTA